>NC_064410.1:48975000-49632500 GCF_023375975.1 Astyanax mexicanus | reverse complement strand
TGCTATATTGTAGGGGTGGGAATCGATTACTATCTCACGATTCGATTCGATTCCGATTTTGGGGGCCACGATTCGATTCAAAATCGATTTTTGATTCAAAACGATTTGAATTATAAAAATTTCTGCTTCTGGCTTATGAATCTTATTGAAAAAAAAACCCTCCATAATATACACTGGTCCTGGAGCAAGTAATGTGTTACAAAAACAATAAAATGTGCAGGAATGTGGGTCCTCAGTGACAGAGGAATCACTGGGATATCACAATGACGTTAATGAACAATAAATAAATAATAAATAACACTGCTTTATTACCAGGCTACTAGCGGTGGTGTGTAGGTGACGCTGCTGGGCTGATGTGATGATAGCAGTGGAGCGCTAAAGTTCAGGAGCAGCTGCTGATTAACTAGTTAATTTAAGGTCGTTGTATTTCTTCAGAAAGGGGGCAGGAGGTGGAGAAATTAATTCATATTGTCCATTCCTTAATTCCTCTGTGATGAGGAGCTGAAATGAGCTCTGATTAGCTTATTGTTATTTTTCCGTTCCGCCTTAAATGCTGCAGCCTGCAGCCACCTGTAGCGTTATTTAAGGTGGAACTGGAAAGTTAGCTTGTTAGCTAGCTAACAGTTACTGAAACTAACTACTAGCGATCTTTTTTATGCTTGTTATGAAGCATTCTGCCATAAAACATTAAAACTACACGTTAATCTAAGGTAATATAGTGCTTGTTCTGCCATCTTACCGGTGATTCTCAAACACCTACGCTCTGTGTGGGTCTGGGAGACCTCGGTTTGAAGGGACAAGCGGGTTGCCAGGTCCAACAAAAATACCCAGCCCAAAATCAGTCCAAAACCCGCCCCTCAGAATCGATTTTGGGACATTTTAAATCGATTCTGAATCGTAGTAAATGAGAATCAAGATTCTTATGTGAATCGATTTTTTGGCACACCTCTACTATATTGCCTAAAGTACTTGTCTCCCTTCGCATTATTTGAACATAATGACATCCCTTTTTTAATTCTTAATCCTTGTGGTTTAATGTAATGTCAGCCCACCATTTGTAACTATAACAGCTTCAATTCTTTAGGAGGTTTGGGAATGTGATTATGTGATTTGTCTTTATCATTCTCCCAGACAGACACTGATGTTGGACAAGAGGACATGGCTCACAGTCTCTGCTCTAATTCATCCCAATGGTGTTCTATCTGTTTGGGGCGAAGGCCAGTTAAGTTCTTCCACATGATACTCATTCATCCATGTCTTTACGGACCCTAAGAAGTTGTTTTCACTTAAACTGAACAGTCAAGTCTAACTTCTGAAAAACAACCCCACACCATGATCCCTCCCTCCACCAGACTTTACATTTGGCACAGTGCAGGAAGACAAGTGCCATATTCCTGGCATCTGCCAAACCTAGACTAACTAGTCGATTGGACTGGTGGAAAAGCTAAAGCCCAGTCGCAATGTGGTTTACCCCACAGCATCTGATGCTCTGCATTGTGTCTAGGGACGCAAGACTTAGATGAAGCTCCTCAGACAAGAAAACCCATATTGTTCAGTTAATTCTACCTGTTCTTTAGCTAATCTGAAGACCAGATTAAGTTAAGAGGTGTGCAATGATAGTCTCTGAAGAAAGTTGGCGACCTCTGCGTGCAATGCGCCTTAGCAACCGCTGACCCCCATCTGTCATTTTTGGTTTATTTCTTTACTTTTCCTCGTTTTTGAATTGCTATTGTTCCCATATTACAGACTGTCTCTCTCTATATGTTCCAAATCGTTCCTTTAGATCAAGCACTGCAAGTCTACTTATAGTATCTAAAGTTAATAAGAAGGGAAGTAGGGAAGCAGAATTTTTATAAACTTTTTTTTTTACCATATACTATCTTTAATTTTTTATTTATTCATTTTAATATTTTACAGCTAAAACATTTTATAAATCTTACCTCATCTTATCTTATTTTACTTGGTAAATTTACTTGTTTTCTTTATTTCTTAAAAAAAAAACACTGGGTGTTTTGTTCTCCTTTTTATGGACAGCACTTTAAGCTGCATCGCATGTATAAAATTTGCTATATAAATAAAGGCAGCATTGATGGAATTCTCTGAGTTCCTGAGAAAGACCTGTATTTTCATAAACAACTATAGGCAGTTTGCATGTCTAGGTGCTTGGTTTTATACAGCTGTGGCAATGGAAGTGACTGGAACACCTGTATTAAATGATGTGGATGGGTGAGTAAACATTTTGCTAACTAACTACAATGTTATTGTTATTAGACTGTAACTAACTGTTAATTTAACTAGCTATAAGAATGTAAAACTTACTAAGCACTCCATGGTGTCATCCCGTTCATCGTCTTTGACTCCAGTAAGTAGGGCAGCCATTGCTCACCTGCTAAGAAATTAACAGTTAGCTTAGCATGCTGTTATGAAACACATAGAGCTAAATGCCTTGGTTTGAAGTGCTTAGGCTAGCTAGGCTGCGTTAGGGAGATAGTGCTGGCTAGGTTACTCGACAAGAAATAAGAGGAAGAGGAATTAATAAATCTGAATACTTGATTTTATATAGTTAGGTTAGTTATCAGCTAACCTAGCTAACATTTTAGCTACACAAACGACAGCATGTCGGTAAGCTAACGTTAGCTAACTACATTAGCTAGCTTAGCTAGGGTTAGCTAGCTATCGTACCTAACCTAGTTTGCTTAAGTGTCGTTAGCTACTGAGCTAGCAAACATATTTACACGCAAGACAGCGCGATTTAACGTCAGGTTAACTCACCTGCAGTTTGAGTATCAGTGTCCGATTAAACAAAATCCTCTTTAATCTTCTCCTGCGAGGAGCTATTGCAAGATACTGTGCTAATGCACGTCGTCTGTTTTTGTAGGCTGTGTCTCAATTCTCGCCACACGGCCTAAGCCCCTCCTTGAAGTGTACACTTCTGTGAAGTGATCAAAGTGGTCGATGGCGCCACAGAGTTAAAATAAATGGGACGCTTCCCCTCATGTCCCTTTGTTGTTAAAATGTGTAATAAATTGTGTACAAATAATACAGTAGTACAATTTACAACATTTTAAACACTAACATATACAATTTCATTAGTTATTAATAAGAAAACGTATAATTGTATAAATATTATAAATAGCATATATATATATATATATATATATATATATATATATATATATATATATATATATATATATATATATAATTTTATATTTAGGATTTTAGTACTCTTTGGGTTATTAACAATTCTAAAGCTTTTTATGATATGTTCTACTTCATCTAAAAAAAAAAGGAAATTTAGATGTATTCTTCAAAAAATATTTAAGTCAATCCAAAGCGAGTCAATAGACTTTTATCATCATTCTATCTGAGTACAAGTACACAATGCAATGACATTAGGTTTTTCTTGAACTATGGTTCAACATGGAACAAACAATACAATGTAGATAACAAACACAACAAAGTGCAAGCATGAAATAATTTGTGCAACATAAAACTATAACACTACAACCAACACAGTACTAAATGTGTACGGTGAAGAGAAAGTGCAGAGATATGTAACATTTAGGTCATACATGATCACAGCAGTTACTGAAAAATCTATATGAATGTAAAAGTTTGCAGTAAAAATAAAATATTTGTTTTCAAAATGACATTTATGTTGTTGAGGTCAAAATGATCATTTGAATTCATATAAGAAAAACAATAAAAAAAAATTACCCAAAAGCTAGAGACCTCTTTACAATAAAAAAAACACTATATTTGCATCACATTTTCCACAAAATGTAAAAATATTGCTTAGATCGCAAAGTTTAGTTATCAGAGAATTGCAATGATAAATGTTCTAAAGAATCTTGAAGTGTATTACTTTTACTTTATTTCAGACAAAAAGAAATCATTAAAGGAATCAACCCAGTTAAAATCTCCTGTCTGTTGAATAAGTTTATGTTTACCTTAAAATGGTAGCTTCAAAAAATGATGATGCTCCACTGACTGTAATGGGAAAATAGTGTGTCTGTCTTTTCTACTCTGGGCTCAACACAGGCCTAACTCTGTGTACAGTGCCAGTTAAAGGTCGAGAACCACAGCTTCCAGTGACTGTATATAAGTATAGACAGTTCATTGACAGCTTCTCATTTAATGTTTTTTTTTTCTTTTATATTTATTATTTAGAAATCTACATCAGAGATTTATAGTAAAGACACATGAAATATGTGGAATTGTAATATGTTTTATGCTTTAGATTCCTCGAATTAGCATTTTTGCGTTGTTTACAGATTTGCACAGTCTTTTCAGCTCTATGAGGTAATTTTTTGTACAAAGACATAGGAAGATTAGTGGTTAGGGGTGGTCAAAACTAACAGAGTTTGGGAATCCTCTAAAATGTGCAGAGCAGGGATGCCAGGAGCAGGACTGAGAAACACAGCTTTAGAGAACGCTTGTCTGCATTACTCACTCTGACCTGTAGATGGCATTAATGCGACACTCAGACAGCATTCCTATCACTACATCACACATTATTACCATACCATGTCTACCATTGTCCAACTGTCTACTGAAAGCTGTGCATCCATGATTGGACCTATCCTAATAAACACTGATCAGTATATAGCAGTTTATTTAGAATTTGGTCTCAAATCCAGGGCTCTTTAAGGGCTCATCAACAGACACTGTTCCATCAAAAAATCTCAGTTCATATCTTGAGATAATTACCCAATAAAATTTTAATAAATCATAATAAACATTACTTTCAGATTTACAGTCTGAAAATATCTTTCTGTCATTCTGTCCTATAGAAAAAGACTCTATTAAACTGTCTATTAAACTGATTTCAAGATCATTTCACAGAACTCTCTCCAACTTTGAACTAATCCTGACCCTAATTCCAAACTTAAGTCAGTAGTAATGGGAGATCAGATTAAAACCCTGATACTGAAAGCAGTTTTAGCTTTTAATCCAAAGTTTTAAAATGAGTAATTTAACTAGAAACTAAAATATCTGCTCTAACATGTGACTATTTAAATCTGTTGGAGCAAAACTTACAGAAGTTGAATGCATTAATTAGATGGGGTAAGGACATATTACGTTTTTTATCATGTTTATTGTATGTACAGCAACTTTTTAATTTGGCTGATATTTTCCAAAAAATATTTTTTATACATAATTTGTATGATTAAATGTATAGTCTTTTACATGTTAATGCTATAGTTTGGAATCTTAAATTTCTAGTTTTTATTTTAGTGCTCAGCTATACTGTGAATGAATGTCATCCTCAATGTATTTTAGGTTAAAAAAAAAGTCTGTTTTTTTTTATGAAAATATCAGTAGTACAATTTTTAAATGGGAGGTAATTATCTCACCATAATTACGTTATAGACTTACTGTATAATATATGGACATGACCTCAGTCATTTTTCTGATTATCTAAATTGCCATTTTTAACTATGTGTTAGCAAGGTGAGCCCAGTAACATGAATGAGATGGCATACTTACATTTTATTTATTTATGATATTAAAATACTCAAATTCTAATGCTTGTTTTAAAGGGATGTGAATACATTATAATGCTATTATGATTTGTCAGTGGCATTATATTGTCTTTAAAATAGCAATACAATTATGTATTGCAATATGTTTGTTAAAAATATATATAAAAACTAAAAGATTTTCTGATAATATTGTGAATGCCTTTTTTATTTTTTATATATTATGCTTATTAATGTATTATAAAAGTTATATAAACCCTTATTAATTGATTCTCAGCTATATATGGTTTTCATGGACGTTATTTATATCCGTCCTCTCCCATTAATTAATAAAGCACTCTCTACCAACATTTATTTTCTACCCTTACCTATATCCGTCTGATTTCTCTTCCTCTTTTGGTTGGCGGGCCAAAAAAACAAAGTTTCTTTTACTTTATCAAATTGAAAACCTCTGGAATATAATCAACATGAAGATGGATGATCACAAGCCATCAAATCAAGCTGAACTGCTTGAATTTCTTGCACCAGGAGTGGCATAAAGTTGTCCAAAAGCAGTGTGTAAGACTGGTGGAGGAGAACATGCCATGATGCATAAAACTGTGATTAAAAACCAGGGTTATTCCACCAAATATTGATTTCTGAACTCTTAAACTTTTATAATGTTGAACTTGTTTTACTTGGATTATTTGTGGTCTGAAAGCTCTTCATCTTTTTCGTTAATTTGACCATTTCTCATTTTCTGCAAATAAATGCTCTAAATGACAATATTTTTATTAGAAATTTGGGAGAAATATTGTCCGAAGATTACAGAATAAAACAACAATGTTCATTTTACTCAAACATACACATATAAATAGCAAAATCAGATAAACTGATTCAGAAACTGTGGATTCAGAAGTGGACTCTTATTTTTTTTCCAGACCTGTATGTTATTTTTCTTGAACTGTACCCGTTTGTTTGTACTGTGTCACAATTTGTTGTTTTAGTGTGTCTAAAACTTTAAAACTCACTAAAACTTTAATTACAAAAAAAGACTTATCTAACCCTAGTTAGTTTAGCTGGGTTTCTGACACTTCTTGTTTGGGAGGCGGAGGAGGAGAAGGAGCGGAAAGAGGGGAAGGAGAGGATCTGTGTGGCTCTGTGTTCACGCCCCCTGCCTGCTGCTTTCTTCCATGACTTTCCTTCCCGATTAGCCCTCAGTCGGAAGGGCCGCCGGCCGGTGCTATTAATTTGTGTTCTCCAAGATGGAGGAATGCTCATGGTCCCTAGCCTAGCAGAGCAGCGGTCTTCTCCGTCCGTGTCACCGCCTCGCTGGAGCTGAGGGGCGGACATACTTCACCCACCGCCTGCGCTGGAAGAACCAAACTTTTAACCTCGGGATAATCGCTTCGGGCTTCCCGCAGACATGAGCTCGGGGGACGGAGGCGAGGAGACGGCTAAGGACGCGGCCGACATAGCGGCGTTCTTCAAATCTGGTAAAGCCCCGGAATAGTGAGGGTGGGCTGGGATTGAATCGCGTGCTAGCCAGCTGGCTGGCTAGTTAGGGAGCAGTGATATATAATCACTAGCTAGTCCAAGTCCGAAAAGTAGAGATCTGTTCCAGGATTTTGCTCCTACTGCTCTGGTGGCTCTAATGCAGTTCTGCTGCGCAGAGCCACCCAGGCAGTCGGAGCAAAATCCTGGAACAGATTTCTACCTTCCGGACCTGGATTGACCATTTATGAAGACAGCATTTTTGAGACATTGCTGAACAATTGTAAGCTCTGGTTTGGGGTTAAAATCGCATTTTCATTAACAGAGGCGTGAAGATCCTTGTTTTGAAGTGTTTTGGATACATATTAGGATATAATATGTATATATGTAGAGGAAGGTCTATGGATCTAGCTAGGTTAGCTAGCTTTCAAGCTATGTTCTGATTTATGGTCCTGCGAGCCTGCTAGTTAGTTAGCTAGCTAACTAGTTAAGTAAAATAGTTAGCTTGTAACATGTTAAAAACATGTAATATGTTGGTGATAAACTGGGTTTAGCTGTGTGTTAAAGTGTGCTTAAATGTATTTACAGTTTTCATCAGTGAGCTCTGCTTTAGAGTAGCCAAACCTCCCAGCTAGACTGGTCTAGCTAGGTTAGCTAGCTATGACCAAGTGGGCAACTTGTGACCAGCATAAAGATTTAATTAAACTTAGCACTTGTACCACTAAGTTCACACCCTTTTCAGACTATAAGTTCACACTATGTTGTTTTTATTCTAGCTAATATAGATAGCTACATAAGCAGTTGCTAGCTGAAATGCTGCTGCTGAAAATCAGTACACTCCAGCTGTCCCATTAACCCAAATAGCCATTTTAGCTAGCTAGCTAATGCTAGCTCTCTACCCTGCGAGGAAAACACCTAGCTTAGCTAGGTCTGTCTCAAGCTATCATTTTGCTCCACTGCAGACCTTAAATATCATGTATGCATTAAAAGGCCCAGCTGTCTGTAAAGCAAGGTGTTTAGTTTACTAGGTTATATGGCTTTCCCCGAGTTAGACAGTGTTAAATCTCATATTTCATGGTTTGCAAGCCAGCCAGAAGATAAGATGAAGCATCTGTGCAGCTAAGCTAGCAGTGTAAACAATGACCTGGCGTGGCATTCTCCAGAGGAACTGATTGCTAGCGAGCTGCTAACGTTATTTTTTAGCTATATCATTGGTAAGATGGGTTAGCTGTTTCGTTAGCCAGCGAACTGGTTATTTTGGTGATTTATTGTTTGACCGTTCCATTGTACCTGATAAAAAGCAGAGATTTACGTTACACAGTTGTCAGTATCTAGCCATCATCGCTGACTTTAGGTGACAAGCCACCTAACCAAGCTAATAACTAGCTGTGATTTGACCCAGATTTGCCTTGTGTTGGATGCTTACATTTTAATCTGTACTGTTCTAGACATTCTACATAGTTTAAGCTGGGCAAATAGGTTGCATAAAATAAGGACATATAATAAGTGCAATTAACAAGATTAAATTCACATTTATCAGAAGGCATGGAATATACAAACCTTAATAAACAGCAAACTCATTAATCTAAATCACTGTCTTCACCTAAAAAAACCCCACAAAAAACAACATATTGTAGACATGCGTCCATCTAACAAACACCTGAATACAAGCTGAAACACCTTAATGCGCCCACCTTACATCCACCACGAGGAAGACATTGAGTTTTTGGGTTTGTCAAAATATATTATCTGATTACCTTGTTTGAAAAAGTCACATCTGGGCACAACATGCACTGTGGTGGGTGGAATCCCTCATTTATGTGTTATTGAAGATATATGCTGTTTTAAATTGTGCAATTAGCTGCAAATGCATTTATCATGTCAATTATTTGATTATAAAAATATGTCAACTCCAAATATGATTGTTGACTAATTGTGTGATATCCCTTAATCAGTGGTTATACTGCAAGCTTGTTCACTGCAAATGCATTCAGATTGTCAACTCCAAATTTCAGTGTCGCCAAATTGTTTATTTGTAAGAATGCTGCATTAGACGATGAAGAAGTCATGGCTGAAATAATCATTAATATGCATTGTCCTGTGTAGGTTCTGATTATAGAGGGGTGTTTTAAAGCAATTGGCATCTCTGTTCATCTTTTTTTTGTGTTGAAAGTATTGATTATGTAATTTTCCACTCCTTTGTTACAATATACTGCTTGAAATGTGTAGGGTAAAAGCCGTATCATCTATGATTCAGCTTAATTTTTCAAAAGCAGTCCAACATCTAGTCTCAGTCTACTATTGCAAAGATAGCAGCAAAAAACCTCTCAACCAGATTGTATTTTCACTGTGGTAGGAGTAACCACATGAGGAAGTACTGTACCTCAGGCTGGTTGCACACCGGATGCCTTGTGAGGTTTCAGGGTTTTTTTAATCATAGAAAGGAGATTGAAATCTGTCTAATGGGTTAAGGAGTATGGTATTATCAGTGGTTAGGGAGGCTGTATTCCAAAAGACAATCAAATTAAATCTTTACAGAAAGGTAGGAGTGCATCACATGCAGCTGCTGTAGCTTCTTTTTTTTAGACAGGCCATGTAAGCTGTAGGCCAGTTTTTAGTTTGGTGTATTTTATTGCTGGTTCTCTGGGACCAGATAACACCATATTTGGGCTTGGTTTTATAGCTACAGGCACTGCCATTCACTGAGAAAGCTGGGCTGAAGTGTAAGTGTGTTGTTAGAATTGTTTCTTGGTGAAAGTGACACTGTGACACTATTTACTAGTATCTTCTAGCAAGCCTGGTTGGTGTCGTTAGTACCCACTGGGTTCCTGTTGACTGCTGAAGAAAATGTGGTGTTTATGTCTGTTTGTCTCTGACTGCTTTTAAAGCTTTGACTCTGACAAAAAATAGTGTCCTTGTGTTTGTGAAGGAAAGCGACATATCCAGACATCTGTAGTCTGTAGAGACCGTTTGCCAAATTCAGACCTCAGGAGCAGTCAGGAGTTTCATGTGGCTTGGATTCCATTGAAATTGGCAGGATTTCTAAACCTAAAATTTAAAGCTGTGTGGGTGGAATACAGCTCATAAGTATGGAATCACAGAGGCTTCCAGACTGTGAATAGAGACGGTCTAAGTGTGTAGACACTTGTGACTAACTGTTTTTGATTGACACATTCCACCTGAGAACAGTGTGAAACTGGAGAAACTTCTTTGTTTCTTTGTTTTTGATATAATTTGTCTTTTCCAGTTGCTTTTTATGTTGCGTCAAAATATCATGATAAATGAACCAGTAGAAATGCTCCATGCTTGCGTATGAAAACAATCAGTTTAATCCGCTTCAAATGTTAATGTGGTCTATATGTTGGCATGGATGTAAAGCAATACAGCCACTAGAGCAGATTCAAACAGTTGTAACTACAAATATGGTAACAGTGAGGAAAAAATGGGAAAGAAGCAGTGGTGTAAACAGTGGTGGTCCATAAACACATCATGATATTAATTAATTTGTCTGCTTGTCTGTATGGCTGTAGTGGTTGTGTTTTGTTGAACCACTGGCTTCACTGCTCTTACAGTTTCCAGTGTTGCTGTTTTTGTTCTGTGTACATCTGTAAGCTTTCAAAGAATGTTCACAAACACAGACACAATGAATGCAGAGCACAGACAGAAGGCTCCACCTGTGTTTGTATCTGTTTCTATATTTAATCTTAAGCATAAATGAGCCTTTATGATACAGTATGACTGATTACCTGCTCAATATTAATTTGGTTTGTTATTTTTATATTCTGCAGAAAATTACCTTCAGTTTTGGGATGTGTGGTGGTAAACATTCTGCAGTGGTTCATAGTAGTATCTCATATGTATTTCTACTGTCAATGTAGTATAAGTAACCATGTGATTTAAACACAAATAATGCACTCTAAATGCCTTCCTGGATTTACACTATTATGATAAAGATGTCATTGTTTTACACTGGCGACATTTCATATTTAGTTGTGTTACAGGGTCTATAAAATTGTGTAGATGTAGCTCTCTCTGTCTCTCTCAAAGTCTCTAAGACATTGTGGCCTTGTGAGTTTAGTTAGTGGTAGATTTTGTTTTGTCGTGGCAGTGGTGGATAAATGTTGACACCACGTGGTTTGTGCTGGTGAGTTTAGCACTGCATCTCTGCTGGCGACGGTGCCACCTGCAGAGTCAGTGGGTGCAGCTACAGCCTCTCTGCTTTGCCTTCTCTCCTCCTGCATCTCTGTTTTTTCTCATTGTCACCCAGTTTATCTCCTCCCTCTCTCTTTTTAACCGCCTTTTTAGCCTCTTTCCTCTCTCGTCTGTGTCTCTCACTCTTTCAGACGCTCATTCAGTCTCCCTGTGTGGTGGGGAAAGGTCACGCTGACCTAGATTTGCTGGGCGTCTGATGGTGCACTCAATGCCCCTCTGCCTCAGTCCTCTGGCACACAGCGAGAGGATCCTTATAATTCAGCAGCACAGGCATGGAGAGGTATATGCAGAGGGAATCAAATACAGTCCATTTGTTCGTGTCTGTGGAGATCCAAGTGTGTTATACAACATGCTTAGTATCAGTCATGGTATTAAACCTGCAGTGTGCAAATGGACCCTCTGTTAGTGGGGTTTGTGACTTAGCTATCAGAAGTTTATCCTTCAACCTTTTCCTGTGTTATGCTAAAGATGGTTGCTGCCTTAAAATTGTCTTCCTGCATTTGTTCAAATTTGGGGGAAGGCAACAGCTTCAGCAGGCCATGCTGATGAGAAAATGATGCTGATTAAAGCCAGGCGGACACTGTGCGATTTTTTTAATCGGATGCGTTCTGGAGAGCTCAAACAGCACGTTTGAATCGTTTGTCGTGTATGAACAACGCCTGCGATTCATCTGCACACACTGTACGGTCCGACTGACCTGCTGCGACGGGGGAGCTTACACTGCACGTCTAAACGCAGCCCGTAGGCGGAGCTTTCTTTGCGTACAAACTCTCGCTTCAACACAACGCCTTGCAAAAGAAAGCGCTTAGCTTTGCTTATTTGTGCCCTGTTGTGCGCTGAAAGTCCACGGAAGAGACGTACATGGACTCGCAGGTGGCTGAGGCGACGTGGACTCTACGGGTTGTCCGTTTTACAGAAGGAGAGCGCATAGAAAAATGACTGCGCGTCAGGCTGCGAAAGAAACACCAGCAGCTTAAATAAAATAAAATAATTTTATTTTTTATTCTGTTTATTTTTTATGTAAAAACTGGTTTTGCAACACTGAATATTAAACAAGCAATCGGTTATTCACACTGGATAGGGACCCTCATTTACAGTGCCGCTGAGCATTAACAGTTTAAAAGGGATTAATTATATATATAAAAAATAGGAATAAAAACTGACATTTATTATAGACGAATAAAATATATACGTAAAAAAGGAAAAATAGGACCTTAAAAAAAGATCATAAAAATTGACATAAAAGGGAAAAAATTATATCTTATGAAGATATATATTTAATGATTTGATTAATAAAAGAAGAAAAATAATTTAAATGAATAAATAAAAAATATAAAATATAAACTCATTAAAAATTCGTTTAAAATAACCCAGGCTTTCTGCAGAATAATCAAAGTTTCAGTTAGTTTCAGTTTCAAATCATGAAAACAGCTCACCAAAACCTCAAACTGTTCTTTATATTTGACTATATTTACTTACAGGTCCTTTGCTTGTACTTACAGGCCCTTACTTATTTTTATTCAACTGAACTGAGTTCCTGTAGCCTCGCGCTGAATTCAGCTCCGCGCTGCGAAAGAGAGCGAGAGAGAGGCGCAGCGCATTTTGTCTGATTTATCTTGATTAATTATCAGTACATTTATTAGCTTTAGTAAGTTTAATAGCACTAATTTTACTACACTTCTCCGACCTTATTTATTAAAACGTTTATTTTAGAAGACAGAGGTTATTATGCGGGCAATGCCGCGCGCAATGCCACGCGCTGCACTAAGCTGGCTTTGCGTGGCTAATATTCTGGAGCACTGGACGAGATTTTAATTAATAAATTAACATATTTATAATTTTAATAAATTTGCCCTGGCGAAAAGAAACGAATTATAAAATATAGCTTTATATTTCTGTGCATGTTTTAAGTTTTATATAATTGACGGGCAGCACCAGAGGCTGACAATGTGCTTTATTTTTCAGATATAATAGCAAAGTGAAATAAAATAAATTTATGTTTGTCAAAGATATTTTCTCTTTTAATTTTTCTTTTCAAAAACTCCAGCTATTGACTGAGAATAAGCATCTGTTGAAATTCTTAAACAGCAGAATGCCTGTGTCTGCTATATTAAGCTATAAGTCTGTGTACCGAACATAAATATAAATCCTTATAACTGACAGAAATAAATATGACTAATAATTATTTATAGTTACTGTGCAGATTTTTGGGAAAACAGGTCGTGACGTTAAGAAATCGGCCCGCAAAACAGCTCACACTGTGAGACAAGCGACCAAAATTTCTGGCATGTCAGAAATCCCTGGTCGCGTCCGACTGCTCATTCGCAGCTCCTATGGGCAATTAATCGGACATTGCTTCCCCTCTCACACTGCACGACAAACGACGCACGATCAAGCTAAAATTCGGCCCGATCATGAAATTCAGTCGCATCTGACCAGATCGGGCTTAAAATCGGGCTAAAATCGCACAGTGTCCGCCTGGCTTAACTCAACAGTGACATACTGCATGGGGGTGAGTTTCAATTGTGTTTGCAGTTTTGTCTCTGGTTCTTATCTGACAACCTAAAGTGGGTTGAGTGATTTGTGTATTTGTGTTAAATATATCTGTTTTATGTGTCATTTAAAATGTATTATTAAAATGTTAATTTGGTCTTTAGTTTTTAGTATATTGATCTCTTCCTCTTCATAGAGATGGGAGCCTGCTTTTGTGTGACTGGAAATTGCCTGTTTTAAAGATGGCTGCACAGTAAACAGGGTTTCGTATGGTGACTGTTCCTTGTTTCACATATTTGTGAGTCTGATGTGTATTTGTATAATAAATAATAATAAATAAAACTGCTCAAATCTGGTTTAAAAAGATTAGATTTGACATGTTTACAAAGTTCTGACAAAATCAGATATGTTTCACATTAAAGCAGAATATCAGATTTGAGTTATTCCACCCTGGATCAGATTTTCCTGTGATTGAAACCAAGCATGGTGGTAGAGATTAGAATCCACTACAACTACATATGCAGTAATGACTGCATGAAGATGGTTTATTTGACAGGCCAAGGTCTTAAGCTCTCTTGTGGCAAACAAGGCCATCAGTCTGATTTAAAACTACCCTTGAAATACAAAAAATAATAATAATTTTCAGAAGGATAAATAAAGAATCTAGAATAGGAGTAGTGACCACACAGCGGGAAGGCTGTGGTGCAGGAGAGTAAAATTGTAGGAGAGCATTAGGGAAGGTATTGCTGATGTGGCTCTGTCTATAGGAATGTTCACAGCAGAGGTAAATGGTGTGCTTTGATTTGGGGATACAGCTAAGTGCATTACTGCTGTTTCGGGGAAACTGATGGGGGAGCCTTCATTAGATTACTGCCGGCCCACAATCTAATTACTAGCTGGATTTGCTGCCTCTGTGCCCTCACTGTATACACAGCCTGCTGTAATCTGCCATTACAGCACATGTATGGTACAGTTATACTGTTTGTAGCTACAGAGATGATCCAGGTCAGGTCATGTAATGTGTTGGTTACATGTGTAATTTTCCACTCGCCACCAGACAGATCCTTTTTTAATACAGTAGCTGCTTTGTGGGGTTATCTTGTATCATGTATTATTCTCCAGATTGCTGTTGTGTTTTAAGCAAAGAAATGGTTCTTGCCATTAGAGTACATCTAATGGGTCTGTACTCCAAAAGGCACAGTGCAACTGATCACAATTAAGGCTTGAATATTTGGTATTGGTTTGGATATGTGAGGTTATTGAAAATCCTTATTGTCTGTGAAGTTATTGTACAGTTTTGTCCACGTGAGTTCGTCATACTATATATAATAATTTTTGAATAAGAGTATGAAAACTGAGTTGTTTCACCAATGAGAATTAATGGGGTCCAAATGTGCACACCCCTCTACTGTCATTCTGTTCAACCAATAACCATTTCAAATAATACTGTTGTTTTAACCTGTACACATTATTTGATGTTTTCTGTTTCCTCTCTCTTTACTACCATTGACTCCTCTTTATTTTGCCCCACCAATCTCACCTTTGTCCGACAGCCCCAAACAGCATGTGCTCCTTTAGGTTAGGTCCTCTAGCACTAATGTACAGCCATACTGACCTGTCCTGCTTTATTGTTCTTTTTTTCATCCCTCATTCCTACAGTTTACCTCCATTTATTTTTGCTTTTTTATGCCTGCTATTCTGATTGGACATAACCATGTTCAAAAAGACAGTGGGGTGTTCTTGATCATCTGAATAAAGCATAAAATGTCTTAATACACAGTATTGTGTTTTTAGCTTTCTTCTTCTCCTTTCACCTACATATGCAGGCTTATTATACGACCCTTATGAGTTCTATAGAGAAATCATTGTTTACTTTATAATGGCTGCAGTAGTCCTGTGAGGTCTCTGTCTCAAAGGATCAGAGCTGGTTTGGTGGTGCACAGGGCGACCTACTATACATAATATTGGACAAATAGTTTAATGCTATGGCCAATCATTGTCAGTATTTACCATGATTTCGTGACGTCATAGAATATAAAATTGTAAATAACTGTTTTTGCAGATTGATTTCTATTTACTGGAGATTAAACCATATATTTGAATCTGTGTATTATAAACCACAGTGATCTCTCTTATTAAAATATTAAAAAGTGGAACATTCAGTTTTATGATATATGCCCTCTAGGTCAAACATGTTTTTAATCAATCTTTGAGCTGACAGAAGCTCAGCGTGGTTCTAGCACTGTCTGAGAGTGAAATTTTGGCTTCGGCTGATGTCACGCTGGCCCACTTCCTCAGCCAGCCCATGGCTCCAGCACAAGACCCTGTGGATTTATCCCACTGCCTGAGGTCAGGCACTCAGATCACGCTCTGTTCTCTTCCCTGTTCTCTTCTGATAGGTGCTCTGCTTGTTCGTTGTCTGTCATGCTCCTTTCTTTCTCATCTTCAGTCTTTCTTTATCTCTGGCCTGTTCTTTTTTTCTTTCTTTGATCTTGACCTTCTGTTTTGTGCTCCTTTGCCCTACAAAGGGTGAAGAAGTTGGTGCTTCTTGGTAAATACAATTGTGAATCATCAGTTAGCTAAATTGCAAATGGGTAATGTGAAGCAGTAGCTCATTCATACTCTTCTGTAAATGCAAGCTTACATTGATCTCATATTAGACTGAACAATAAGCTAATCTGTACACAGGTTATGGCTTTTGAAACTACACTATATGTCCAAATGTTTGTGGAAACCCCTTTAAATGAATGTGTTTAGTTCTATGTTGCACCCATCGCCTATACAGATGTTCAAATACACACACAGCTTGTGTAATCCCTTCCCAGCAGAACTATTGCCAAAAGAATTGGACTCCCAAGAGAAGATATACTTAAAACTTTTGACACCATGCCTAATGTTAAGTGTGGGCTAGAGGGGTATATTCATTAGGCACCACAGCTTTAACTATTCTATATAGTACTGCAGTTGTTGATTTATACAACTGTGGAACCATTGTATGTAACCATTTTGTATAACATTAAAGAACCATTTATGTGTCTAATGGTTCTTTTGCAGAACCTTTTACTAAACCCCCTTTTTAGTGCTACATGGTGTTCGAGGTGAATAGTAGAACAACAACCCAGTGAGTGAAGTGAAGTAACCTTACCACGTCAAGAAGTGAGGGAGGTCTGTAGGTGTGACAGCTGGCAAAATGAGCTCATATTTGGCTTGTAGCCTTAGTTCATCTAGAACTGTGTTGTGTATGTGAAATCTTGCCTACTTCTCCAGTATAACTATACATTTAATATATGTTGAAAGCTGTTGCTGTGTTTCCTTTGAAATTTTTTTTTCAAGAAGTTTATTCTGATTTTGCTGTACTAAGCTCCCAGGCAATAGCATTGCTGTGAGGATTTGATTGGGATGTTGGATGATCACCACCCCACTTTATCCCAACTCATCCCAAAAGTATTGTCTGGAGCACCATCATTTCAGAGGACACAGTTCTAGTAACTGCAGGTTTATACATATGTCCTCCAGATCAGTCATATTCTATCGGCAATGCTTAAATACAACAGGGAATAAATAAGCTATACTTGCAGTAGACTAATGCATTTTTAGAAGGGATGTCTGCAAACATTTAGACTGGAGAACACTATATTAAATACATTTACCGTATTTTTCGCACTATAAGGCACACAATCTATTTTCTGGTCTATTTTCATACATAATGTGCACCGGATTGTAAGGCACATTTTAAGAGATGATATTAGAAACTTATTGGCCTGTAGCAGGCAAAATAGCTTGCGTGGTTAGCGGGTAATGCTAATGCTGCTCCAGCAGTGCTAGCTGTGGTTAGGGGCAGGCTACAGGCTAATAATAATAATCTCTGAATGGGGAAATAGTGGTTAGCGGCTAATGCTATTCCAGCTCGGTGCCTCAAAACTAAACTGAAACTACTCCTGAAAGGAATGTAAAAGTCCGGAGATCTGTAGTCCTGCAACGATTAGTCTATATAATCGACAATGACGATTATTAAAATTTGTCGACTACAAATTTCATTGTCGACCGCATTACACAGAGTGTTGGGGACAGAAGCGCAATGGGAGATGGGTAAATATTTCACTCACACAGTTTACACTTAATTTATTCTGTTTCCAAAAAGACCCAAACACAACAGATTACATAATTACTCACTAAATATCAGTAATTTCCACGGTTAAGGAAGGTAGTTTGTTCCACCATTGGGGAACTCTGTACAGAGTTCCCCAATGGTGGAACAAACTACCTTCCACTACCTTCCCCTCCTTCACTTCTCTATCCCTTTATTTCCCTTCGACCTCCTTTGAGCCCTATCTAAAATGGTTTATCTTAATTCCTATTACTTTTGTACTTCATTATTGTAAGTCGCTTTGGACAAAAGCGTCTGCCAAATGTAATGTAATGTAAACAACATCCAGACATTTAAATGCCTTTTTAAAAATATTATGTTCAGCTGTTTCTTTTGTTTTTAGAGATGGAAAACATGGCAGAAATAATTGTTGACTAATCGACTAATCGACCAAAATAATCATTAGTTGCAGCCCTAGAGGTCTGTAGAATATGCAAAACCTTAGACACGTGAACATAATCACACACAGGTGGACAGCTTTCTCTAAACAGGTGAATGGAGAACCCATTCTGTGGAAATGATAATCCTGAGCTATGGTGTTTGACTGTAGAACTGATGTTTGTACATGCTTATGAATTGCCCGGCCGTTTCCTAGCCCATGGAGGTTGGGGTTGTTACTGTAAAGATCAAATTCTGGTTTAGTTTTTCCGTAAGACTGAACTCTGTTTATTCTGAGCATGGTAGTGGATAACAGCAGGTCAATATGTGTACGTGTCTGTGGTCACTCTTCAGAATGGCAGTTGCGTGTCCGTGTGTGCGTGTCCGTGTGTGGACTGTTAACTTTGCCTCGTTGATATGGGGTGTTGATTTGCATAATTATACTGACAGTTGTGGGTTTTCTGTTGCTCAGGAAAGGGTGTAGAATGAATTAATGAGTGTTAGGGCTTAATCCCTTATTTACAGGATAGTAAAATACGTAAGCATGTTTGCCTGCAGTGTTAGGAAACTATTGCTGCAGTGCCCACAGAGCAGTGAGTTTTTAGAGGCTTGCATTGGAAACCCTGGTATCAGACCCTCCGTCATCCATAATCTGATGCTTAAACCATTGACCCACAAATGGCTGAGAAATTCTGGAACAGAGTGGGCAAAGGGTCTTGCCCGTAGGCCCAACAGTAGTTACTTTGTAGACCTGAGTAACCACTGTACCATCACTGCACTAAATTATATTACTGGGCACCCTGATACGAACTGGGCATAAAAAAATAAATCATATTGGTCAGACAAGTCAAACGTGCGCTCGAGGTTAATTTACACAGATTTATTTTCTGAAAACTGTTTATTTTGGGTGAGTAAAGCACTCAAAATGCAGGTAATGCTAATGCTGCTCCAGCAGTGCTAGCCGGGGTCAGCAGCAGACCACAGGTCGATAATTTAGTGATTTAAAGAGTGCTTAGCTCTTACTTAACTTAGCACGGTTAGCGACTAATGCTAATACTGCTGGAGAAACTTTACTGAAACTCCTGTATAACGCTGCTAGTCAGCAGAGTGGCTTTACTGCTCCTTATATCCTGACTGGTAAAATTCATACAAAGTGCACTGGATTACAAGGCGCACTGACTATTTTAAAATAAAATTAAAGAGTTTAAAGTGCGCCTTAAAGTGTAAAAAATACAGTAAGTTATGGTGACTGCAACGACATTGCTCTGAATGTGTTAATCACTTTGCTAACTGTGTTAGTGATGTGAAAGTGAGAGGTGCTGTGAGTTACTGGTTAAATGAGACACAGTAAACAAAACTACATGTTCCTCCCCATTTCCCATATATAGTACATGTAAATGTGTCTACTGTACCTTCTTGGAAATGACTGTTTTGATGCATTTCCCTTTCTTTTTTTTTTTTTTTTTTTAAATACATGTGATTCTGCTGGCTGTTGCCCAGGATTTGCACAGATGTCCCATCCCACTCAATTAAATATGCCCACCTTAGCCTTTTATTTTTACCTGTACAGAGAGACTGAGAGAGAGAGAGAGAGAGAGAGAGATATGTCTCAGTTATCTCTGGCTGACAGGACAGCATATGTTTAAGTGGCTGTAATATCTAGTGCAATATAATGTACACTTTAATTCAATATTGTTCGCCTGTCTGATCTTGGAAAGCTTGGATAACTGTGAGTCAGAGCTGCCTAATGGCAGCGGTGGGATTCGAGCCCACAACCCTGTGATCAATAATCCCAGGATTTTAATTATGACGGGCAATTTCCTAACTAATTTTGCAAACAAGCATGAAAAACGTGTAACCTCATATATTATTCAGATTATTTTGTCCTTTTAGAGCATTTTTTGATGACAAAAAACATAAATTAAAAAAGGCAAAAACATAATTAAGTGATGACCTCGTGTAGACCTGTGTGCTGTTCTGACATTTCAGTCTAGTTGATTCTGTAATGGTTCACTGGAGGCAGTAAAGTGGAAGCGGGGCATATTCAGCCAACAATAAAAAGGACCATATCATATGGTATACAATAACAATAAAATTTTCATTTTGTTGCAGTAGAGTATTCTTGATATAATCTTTTTAATTCAGTGTTTTTTCATATTGCCAAGAGTTTTGTTATCGCAAAAATACCATGAAATATCGTAATATTTTAGGGCCATATCGCCCACCCCTAATTTATATCCTGCAATGGATTGTTGCCCTGTTTAGGTATTCCTTTCTTGCACCCAATGATTCCAAGTTTGCCTTTGGACCCATCTTGATCCTGACCTGGAGAAGGCTGAATATTTATGGCGTGATTGTTCTGTATCCAGTATTTTTGGGCTGATTTGTGGAGTTTTTGAGGAGGTGTGCTGTTGATTATCCTCTATGCTGACCTCACAAACACTCTTGTTGCTGAATGCAAACAATTCCTGATTGCAATGCTCGAAAATCTAGTACAAAGCCTTCATAGATGAGGACAGTAGAAGCAGGTACTTCAACAAAAGCTGGATAAACTTTTTTTTATATATATATAAATGATCTTGTTTTGGTAGAAACTATGGATGAGTAAATGTCCCAATACTTTTGTCCTTTCTAAAACAATTGTGGTGCGACATTTTCCATTCCTTATAGTGTTCTTATCTGTTTGTGTGGCTGGAAGGAGTAGAAGGTAAAAGAGAGAGAGGAAGAAAGGTAGAGAGAGATGTAGGTAGAAATAGAGGCAGTCAAAATAGATAAGAGAATGAGAGCAGGGGGTCGGACGACTCATTTATGACTCTGCCCCTCTTTCTCCCTCCCTCCCTCGCTCTCACTCTCTCGCTCTCTCACTGTGACCTGGTTTTGTTTGACTCCTTCAGGAAGACACAGCTTTTCAGTTCACCTTGCTTTCCTTCTGTTTTGTTATTTGTCTGTTTTCTTTATCTGTCATCTGAGAGAGAAAACATAAAACATCTTTATAATCTCTGAAACACCCACTCTGCACAAAGAGCTGCTGTACATACCTGCTTAATTGACTGTTGCGTCTGTTCCCTATTCAGATCATGCTACCATTGCATCGCATTACTGTGGCAGCAGATGGCTGTATCCTGAGGCCCAGCTGACTTTTGCTTAACTGGAAGTAGGATGGTACCAGCAGGCTAATGCATGCGTGTCTCTGGTTTCAGTTGGGATGATTTTGTATATTGTTTGCAGACTGATTAACTGTTTAAAATCTGAGAACTTTATGTATTTCTCTTGCTTTCGTTCATATCAGACTCAATCCTGGGTGCCTCTATACTAAACAGGATAACCAGAATTGCCTAATGTAATAAGAATGAAGCATGAGCTAGAATATTTAGGGAATTATGTATTAGAAAAACTTGCCAATATGATGCATATTATGGTACAAGTGTTGCGATTCAATATATCACAACATATTGCAATACCCTAAGCAATTAACAAATGTTCAGACAAACTCATAATATAATAAAATGCAGCATCAAATTTATACAGTCTAAATTAAAGAAAAGTTTACTATGGGATCAACAGCACGCAGCATCAAATTTATACAGTCTAAATTAAAGAAAAGTTTACTATGGGATCAACAGCACTTTCAGATGGAGTGTGATGAAAGCCTGGGGTTAAATAAAATCTAAATGTTTGTTTTAAAATCACCTTTATAAAAACTCTAACACTCCACCTGGTACAGAATATTATATTTATGCCTAATAAAGCTTTTTACAGCTCCTTTCGGAATTTGGGACTCAACTGAAAACATGTTGCTTGCCATTTAGTCTTCCTCAAACTCTGGTTTGTTGTGTACAGGGCTACATTTCCTGAAGGCTAAATGATTCACTTCCAGGAAGTTGCTTCCCTGTTGTTGTGCGGTCACTAGGGTGAAACTGTTTTTGATCAGGGATTTACATAGGCCTGCTAAGTGGTTATTATGCTGTTGCTAGGTGGTTGTTAGTGACTCGCAGCTCTCTGTACCTTCCTGCTGATGGTATCTGTATTGCTTCCACTTTTTGGCCCTCTTTTTCCATTGGTGATTACAGCATTCAGACATTTTAAACTATCTTGAACTATTCTTAAACTAAAGTAAGCATAGTCACATTCATAGTTATCAGTTAGTGTGCTTGAATGTTGGCAAAATTAGTACAGTGTTTACATTCTCATTGTTTTTGAAACTGTTCTTCTGCTCTGTCATGAAGAGGCGGGGCTTGTAAGTGTCTTACATCCTTGGCTGTAAGCAACCGTCAAGATTGAGTAGCTTGAGTTGTAGTGGAACTTATGTGAACTATA
This sequence comes from Astyanax mexicanus, assembly GCF_023375975.1. Taxonomy (NCBI): domain Eukaryota; kingdom Metazoa; phylum Chordata; class Actinopteri; order Characiformes; family Acestrorhamphidae; genus Astyanax; species Astyanax mexicanus. Next base: position 49,609,994 of record NC_064410.1, on the reverse strand, counting down.
CTTTTAGTGTTGAAAAGTTACACCTACTACTCAAACTGTGTATCCAATGAAAAAAATCTGCCTCTGTGTTTGCTCTGAGCTCAATGAAGGCAGTCTGAGACACGCTGATCTGCGAGTCTGCCTCTGGCTCTGGTTTCTACTGTCTACACTTTGGTTGCAAATTTAACAACTTAATGAACATTTTTTCATTCCATGTATTTTCTAGTAATAGTAATAGCTATAGTGTTTGTGCTTTTACACAACAATATGAGAATGTCTTAAGAAAAACTGGTGTAAAATGTTAGATACGTATTGTAATTGCTGTCTCCGTGAAGATTCCACGATAAGGGTTTGTCCTGATGTGTCCTGATAGTTCTTGGAAGCCTGTGTTCCTCTTATTTTGTTTTTGTTGTGTGCCTGTTTGTTTTCCTTGCCCCTTTATTTATGCTTAATTATTAGTAAACCCTGAAATAAGCTGAGAAAACAGGTCTGCCCTCTGGTTTGTGACGGTGCTTAAATAATAAATCCGTGAGTCATCTTTCAGAGAGGCTTGAGATAATTATTGTCTCCAAAGATATAAAGGTTCTGTTTTTTTTTCTTTCTTCCTAAATTGGTTTCCGAAAGTAAAGTAGGGCATCTTGTAAAATATAGAGCCATCAAACTCTCACTGCTGAGCTGCTTCCCTGGAGACATGTTAAACTTTAACAGTCCTGACCCCTCTCTCTGTCTCTATCTCTCGCTCTCTCTGGGCTGTTGCATTGAAGCTTGACCTTTAACCTCTCCTTATTGACTCACAGCGCTGCCCTTCTGGACGTGGCTCTCTGTTTTTATTCTATGGTGGTGCTTAGCTCACGTCAGCGGTGGCACGCCAGCCTGGGTTTATTAGACCTTTGGGTCGTGGTCTGGAGATGCATCCCAGAATAGCCTGTGACTAACATTACATTCATGGTGAGCAGAGCTGTGTTTATCTTCACACAATGAATGGAAAAGAATAGAAAGCGTCAGGGGCACGGGGTGGAGGCGAGGGGAGTCACAGGCTGATCTGGCAGCGGATATGATTCAGTTCATTAGCGTTTAAAGAAACCGATTTCTTTTTTTAGGTGTGAAGAACCTCATTAACCTCACTTCTGAATAAAAGGGTGCATCACATCTATTATATGCTGGATTCATGTTGAATGTGGCTTTGAGTGGTCTTGTTTTTTTTTTATTTATTTTTTTATGAGGATGAACAGTGCATGGCTCCCATGGAAAGCAATCATGTGGTATAGTGGTATATTAGTGGCACTACATTTTTAGTGTTTGTTTTGAATACATATACAGTCAATACCTACCTGCCTACCTACCTGCCTGCCTACCTACCTACCTACCTACCTATCTTAGCTCCACTAATCATTTAGGACCACTTTGTAGTTGTATAATTACACACTGTACTCCTGTAGTTTCTCTGTATACTGTAGTTTCCTCCTTTCATTCTGTTCTTTAATGATCACGACCTCACAGGATCACCACTGAGCACTTATTATTTGGGTGATGGCTCATTATTCTCAGCACTGCAGTGACACTGATGACGTGGTGGTGGTGGTGGTGGTAGTGTGTAGTCCTGGTATGAGTGGGTCAGATACAGCAGTGCTGCTGGAGTTTTTAAACACCGTGTTCACTCACTGTTCTTCACTCCTACCTATATCTGCTCCAGCTTCTAGATAAAGTAAAGTCAGAGACCGAAGCTCTGAATCTGTTGCTGCACACTTTGTGTTGGTCTTCCTCTAGTCCTTCATCAGTTCTCACGGGTCGCTTTATGCTGGATGTTTCTGATTGGTGGGTTGGCAGTGACACTGAGGTGTTTAAAAACTCCAGCAGCAAATATGTTCATGCTCTAATGCTAACCTATCTACATTTAATTTTGGACTAAATTATTTTGTGGACAGTGTAAGAAAATATTAATGCAGATTTTCTGTATTAACACCATTCACCATTCTGAAAAACACTATTTCCGCTTAAACATGAGCTGCGTATTGCATTAACATTTTCACGTTTGTAGCTTGCGCAACATAAATCATCTTGGTGGTGATTCTGTTGGTGCCTTTGCCAGGTTTGTTGTTGATTATTGTTTAGTTCACAGGTTCTCAACCGTGGGAAACTGAAGCACCTCTTACTGTCTTCTTACTGTAACACACCCACTTCAGGAAGGGCTTGTTTAGCAGCTGATTATTTGGATGAGGTGTGTTTGGAGTTGGGAGATCTATAGGCAAGAAAACACCTTACATTTTACTTGCAGAATGCTGTCCTGGACTAGGCTTCAATCATATAGCCAAAATAATATCACAGTGTTTTAGGGTATTTTTGCGAAATGATGTTCTCGGCAAGTACGACAAAAATAATAATTTTAAGATAAATTTTAAACTTATAAGTGAAACTAATATTTCTTATAGAATATGACTTACTGTTTTATACATTCAGTAGATACATTAAACGGTAGGTTACCAAGACCCTTATTTTGTATGAAATAAAAATACTGTAACTAAAAAAATTAATTTAACAGTTAGGGGTGTGCCATATTGTATCGTACGCAATAATATTGCAACCATTTTGAGTATTGTAAATTTACTCTGAATTATCGTGCCATATCACCCACCCCTAATTATCACATCAGGGTACTACTTCTTTCTGTTTTAAGCAAAAGAAAAATTCACACTGTTCTCATTTCCCATTATATATCTACTAGAGACAGATTATATCAGTGCACTATCATTTATTTTACTTTAATCCTGGATATATGGAGATATTTGGAGTGCATTATTAGCATCATGACTTTCTGGATCATTGACTTCTGTTACAAAAATGACAATTTTTTTAAATATCTCAGTTAGCCATATCGTATCGTATGCAATAATAGTATCGTTATCACGAATATTGTGATCTTATTTTAGGGCCATATTGCCCACCCCTAGTAACAACAAAAGGCATACTCGGAGCATGTGTGTAAACTGCAGTTAAAATTAAATACAGCTAATTGTAAATTATATATTTTCAAAAGCATTCTAAATGCATGCATGATATGGCACACCCCTAGTGGGAAACCTTTAGCAAACTTACAGGATATGAAGTACTCCAAGGAATACATTATAGAAACCTAAATTAAAGAATAGGCTATATGTGTCTATATTGATATAATAATTTGAATAGATTTTATCCATGTCCAGGATCAAACCCAGAGGTCTGTGAATTGGCTGTTTGGCTTTCTTTTCAGATTCTAATGCTGGGCTTTATGGGGATGTACCTGTGCTGTTTTTGCTTTATTTGTTAATATGTTTTTATATCCCTCTTCCGTTGTGTCTCCTGACTCCTCGGTGGCCCTGGATGAGGCAGAGTGAAGGCATGCAGCAGTGAGAGAGAGCTCCTTTTCCTCTGTAATGATTCATCTGTGAGCTGTATCGATGACTACCCCACCACAGCGCTCAGCACGGGGGGAGGTACTGCTGGGGTCTTGCTGGTAAAGAATGGGCTTGTTTGAGTTGATTACAGTTTAGTGACAGACTGGGAGCGTGTTTGTTTATGACGGGGGAAACACGTGGGTCCTGACAGGAACACATGAGGCTGAATCACGGGCTGCTGTGGCATTGTTCTTTTCTGCTCTGGCTCACGGCAGAGGGGCTTTTGGAGATGACTGAAATGGCTGACATTTAGTGTTAGTGTGCACACACACACACACACAACTTTCTTTATGTCCCCCCACATGTGCCCCTGCGTACAGTGTGAGTGTGTTTTGTGGTGCAACCACTCATATCCTGCTTGGTCACAGTTGAAAGAATAATAGTAAAGCTGTTCAAACCCTAATATCCTCCAGCAGGATTGCAGAAGCCACATTATGACTTTTAAAAGATAATATTGATTTATGTTTCAATTGAATGTGTGTACGTAATTACTGTAAAATTGTTCCTAATTTAAGTTTTTTTTTTTTTGGTATTGTAATTGTACTGAACATCGTGAACGATATTACACCCTGAAATATCGTGTCATATCACCCACCCCTAATTATCACATCAGGTTACTACTTTTTTGCTGTTTTTAGCAAAACAAAAATCCACACTGTTTTCATTTTCCATTATGTATCTACTAGAGACAGATTGTATTGGTCCAGTATCATTAATTTTACTCATGTTTTTTATATCTCAGTTAGGGGTGTGCAATATTTATGCAGTAATAAAATGTCATTTTTATTTTGTTGCAGTAATGTATTCTTGAGAATTTTTTAATTCAGTGTTTTGTCATATCGCCAAGAGTATCGTTATCGCGAAAATACCATGATATTATTTTAGGGTCATATCCCCTACCCCTACTAGGTGGTTCCTAAGGGGTTGCTATGGTATAGCTGTTGGTTGCTGTGGTGTTGTTATGGAATGGGAGTTAGTTTCTAAGGTGTTGGGTGGTTGCTATGAAGGTTCTAACCATTTGTTACAATGTTGCTGTGGTTCGCTATCTCCAGACACAGACTGTTCTATGCAAATTCTCTCAGTTGGTGTGTGGGAAGAGATGTCCATTGTGACATCATTCCTGAACATTGTGCTATTCGTTCTTATGAAGGAAAAATATACAATGTATTCATGGAAACTGTTACAGCAATTCTTCAGTTAAAAGTTTAAGAACACATGTCAGGGCATTCTTATAGGAGTATTTTGGCCACAGTTTTTTTGTTTTGTTTGAAAGCTTTCTATATGAATGATATTTTAATTATGCAAGGGCACACTACTCCCGATTGTGATGGATGTGTCAGAATTGGAAGGGTAACAATTTATTTAATTTAATTTAATTTAAGGAAGCTCAAAAAATCAGGTACAATTACAATACCAAAAAAAAAATGTTTGCGATATTATCACGTACGATACCCTATGGCACACCCCTACTCCCTAGCAGCAATAAATAGTCTACTTACTTTATAAAGTGTTACAAAGCAGTTGCTACAAAAATACTTACTCCCATCCTGTAACTAAATCTTAGCAATAAAGACCTGTACTATAGCAACACTGTAACAAATGCTTAGTAACCTTTGTAGCAACCACTTAACACCTTAGCAACTAGCGCACATTCCATAGCAACACCATGGTAACCAACTTCTCTACAAGAGCATTACCTTAGCATCCACATCGCAACACCTTTGCAACCAACAGCTGTATTAAGAACCTTAGGAACTACCTATCAACAAATTAGCTATCAATACAAATGCCACTTATGGCCTTTGTAGCAACCACTTAAGTAACACCTTACCAACTACCTTTTTAGCCACATCTTGGCAACCACCTAGCAGCCCTTTTACAACTAACAGCTAAACCATAGCAGCACCTTAGCAACCGATGCCAAACCTATACCACAGCAACATTGCAGCAAATGCTTAGTAACTCTGTAGCAACCGTTTAACACCTTAACTATCTCCCATACCATGGCAAGACCTTAGGAACCACCCAGCAACGTCTTAGTTACCAACATCTGTTGTATATCACAGCAACTCACTTGGTAATCTCACTGGCAGTTTCTGCAGGAGCTTCACTCTCTGATTATTTACTTACAGATTAAATCAGAATAAGTAATCATATCAAATAATGTGATTTAGTGCTCTGCTGCGCTCCACTTGACCCTGTGTAATAGGATAATGCACTTACACAGCTGCAGCAGCAGCAGATAAAATAACTGTACAGATGTTTTCCATTTCAGTATCAGTATCTGTTAAACTGTGCCATTGTAGTAGGACTCAGTCCAGCACTGCAGACGCTGCTTCTCAGATCTTCAGTTTCTCAGTGTTCCTGTGCCGGGTCTGCTGAGGAACTGCCGGGCGTGTAATTACTGTGGAACTGTGTGTAGGACAGCAGACAGCGATTAGGGCCGGTTCATTGAAATACGACAGTGTTCTTGTTTAAGGAATGCTTTAGGTAAACTAGGTTGAAGCCGCTTCAACAGGTATGAGCTCACTTCTTCATTCATGGCTCTGTGCCCTCTCCCGAGCTTTAAGGGCTTATGGATCTTTGCAGGGGATTTGGAACGAGAGGGAGAACACTCCTTTCTTCTCATGGAGTGGATTTGAAACAGGACTTTTCCACAATGTCCTCTAAGCTCATGCTTCCATATTTGGACTGGAATGGCAAGCTTAACAGACTTGTAATCACTCTCTTTCAGCCATTTATTTTCTCAGTTTGGTGGTCTGGGTGGGCTTTTTTTTGTATGTATGAATGTATATGTGTATATATACGTCTATCTCTGTCCTCACTGTTCAAAGGTTTACAGCTTCCACAGAATTTCAAAATAAATTCAGATTCACACACAAATATAAATCTGCACACTTCCATTAGCTATTGTTATGAATAAGAGCATCTGAGAAAAATGCAAAAGTAATATTTACTAATGTTAATATGAAATTCAAAGGATTAATATCCTAATTTAATTTAAGATCCTCAAAAGTTTACTCTGCTTGGCTGCGCTTCATTGTCCCAGATTATGAAGTAGTTTAGTGTGTGTTCTGCACTGTGGACCTCTAGCTCACCCTGCGTCCTACGCCTAGTAACAGTATTTCACATGAGCACAGTCTACAGCCCTTTTGGTCTATCCAATTTATTGCACTGCCCATATAAAATAATATAATTAGAACCGGAATATAATAAAGTAGAAATGTGGATGCTATGGTTTTGTAAATAAAGCTGAGTGATGAATACACTGCAAAAATGAAGGAAACTAAAGATTAGTTCTGCGTAGAGACAACGTGTTGTCTACGACATAACCTGTGCGAGTGCCCTATACCACTGCCTGTATTTATACTTCTGCGTTTGTGTGTCCGCAGCTCTATGTCATTCTGCAGTTCAAACCACAAAGAGGGGATTGTATGGGGGCGGGAACACAATACTCGGCCGACCAATCACAGCTACTGTGCGTAGCAACATTTCTGGGGATGGTACACTTAGGCTTAGGTTACAGCATAGATTACGGTGTATGTTATTATTATAGTTTTGATGCAAAATGATATATTGACCATAAAGCAGTACTAGTTTTTGTTAGATAGGCTAGCAATGTGCCATGCTAAGCTTCTGACTGGCGTGTGAAGAAGACGAGTGTAAATGACATGCTCAACTTATGCTAGAAGACATGGGTGCTTCTTTCAAATCAGTGAACCAAGCATTTGAGTCAGTTGATGGACAGTTGTTAGTGTTAGACCCTGATTTATGAACAAATGAATGAATGAGAAATGAGAAGAGCCCAGAAGTGCAGAATGATGGTCCGTTCAGGTTCTTTGTGTTTTAGGTCTCGAGCTTTTCCACATTGCTCGCACTATTTAGCTTCTACAGTTGCTATGGAACATCAGGAGTGGAAGAGATGCAGGGAAATTCCATTTGTGGAATCTGAAGAAGCTGCAATTCTCCCTTGGAATTCCTGACATTCTTCCTTTCTCTCTCTGTATCTGAATCTTTCTCAGTGGGCTCAGGTTCTCCTGTCTGCTCCCTTTTTTCACAGCACTATGGAATGTCATTGGGTTTGACATCACTGAGATGTGTGTGTGTCTGTGTGCACGCAGTGTGTGTTTTTCAGTGTGGGTGGGATGGTAAAGTGTAAAAAAAAAAAAAAAATGGTGATTAGATTCTTTAAAAGATAAGTTGTATATATTTAACTTTGGCAGAGCTGTATATATGTACAATTAACAACCAATTTATTTGGAATTCTGTACTAATGATGAATAGGGCCTCCTCTTTGTGGCATGCATTCCGCAAAATGTCGGGAACTAGTTCATATGTGATTTTGCGTCGTGTTTTTCTTTTCCTGTTTTAATTTTTTTATGGAACACTTATAGGCTGACCCAGTATAAGGTCAGATATATTTTTTTCTTTGTCACAAAGTGCATTATCCTGCATCATATAAAATAGGAAAATTGTGGACATGATGGGATGCGCATGGTCAGCAAAAATACTATTTTTATAGGGCTCTACGATTTCCGTGATGTTTAATGTGTAAAAATGAATGTGTAGTCATGTGACTACTCCCTGTCCAGTCTACAATGTTGAAGCAACGTGGAAAAAAAACTAAAATTGTGAGTCAACTGAGCAGCTCAAGCAGCTGGTATATATACTAGAAAGCTGCTGTCTTCATTTAATAAAAAATAATCACTCATTTAATGTTCGTGTGATATTGGTATGAGGTCATATCGTCCAGCGCTGGTATTTACTCTTATCTCAGAAAAGCATTGTGTAATGTTATCACACACTAATAAAAAATTGTAATTTCTGTCATTTTTATTTTTTGTTGAGAAATAGTTATGTTTGTGTTTACGTACTAATGATTACATTACATTACATTTGGCAGACGCTTTTGTCCAAAGTGACTTACAATAGAGAAGATAGTAACGATCAGAAAGGTAAGTTTGAAGTGTGTTGTTAGACATGGGCAGACATTGTTCTACAGTGCACTACATGTATGTACATGACTGTTTTGTGTGCAGGTCTAATAAAATGTGGGAGGCGGGCTGTTGTATAAGGAGCGTTGGAGTGCTGACTCTGGGGGGGGGGGGGGTGGGGGGGTTCTGTAGGCATGAGAGGAAAGAGAGACCCTTATCTGACAGTGTTCTGGCTTTTGTTTCCCTCCCCCACCTGCAGGCCAGCGCCTCAGGGATCATCTGAGCTCCTCAGTGTCACTCCTTCAGCCCAGATGTGACGTTGGTTGAGACACGCACACACACACACACACAATTAGCATGACACTTCTGAGAAGAGTGTTTTTTACACTGTGGTTTAGAACACTGGTTATAGTGTTTGTGGTTGTTACAGTAAAGACAATGTTCAGATGTATTATTACTGGTCTAAAGTTGAACACATCCTAGTTATTTCAGTAGTTCACTGGCAGTGCTGAATGGCCCAGGTTAGCCTGCCCTTCTTAAACCTTATTTGAGCGAGATTAACATATTTTATGGACTATAAGGTGCATTATCAATGAACGTCTATTTTCTGGACTTTTCTTTATACATAAGGTGACTTTAAGCAATGGTGGAGGGATGGTACGTAAAATGCTTCCATTTGTTTTTTTACAGTAAGCTTAGATTTCCAGTATTTTCCACAGCGCGGTTAGCAGCAGTGCTAGCCGTGGTTAGCAGTGCTTAGCACTAGTAAATGCAGCCTGACAGCGCTACACTGAGGAACCCTGGGTGTAAAGCAGGGAGCTATTAGCTAGCGGTTTGACACACACATCTTGTTTTAACACTGCAAACCTAGGCTACAGTCTGATATACCCACCTCTGAACTGCAAAAGAGCTAGCGCTGCAGTTAGCGGCTAATGCTAATACTGCTTCAGCCTCAGTGCTGGAAAAACTTCACTGAAACTCTTTGGCTGGCTTTACTGCTCCTTACACCCTGACTAGTAGATTATAAGGCACTCTGTTGTTTTTTGGGAAAATGAAAGGATTTTAATTGCGCCTTATATTGCGAAAAATACGCACAACAAGCTGTACAAATAATCTCAGGTTATTTTAAACCTGTGAAAATTAACCAGTGGGTTAGAGTTCTGTCATATACTGTAGAAAATGAGTTGCTGCAGTTTTTTTCAAGTATAGAGGTGCTCAAGGAGACATATAGTTATTACACTGTGCGTGTGAGCTTTTGTTTTGCATAGTCTATAGCTTCCATATGTGTTATTCATTTAGCTGCCATGTTTTAAAAGTGCGATTTTAATATATGTGGGATTTAATTATTTATTATTATTATTATTATTATTTATTTATTTATTTTTTGGGACGTGACTAATGTGAATCTGTCAAAAGATTTTACAGACATCCCATAGAGAAAGTACATTTCTCCAACCCCACAGGTAGAACTAATCCCATCTGAATTTTTGACCATCTTAGTGTTGAGTTTCTTACTTCCACCCCACCTGCCAAACCTCATAGCTGAAGCTGAGACTTGCTTCAGTGTTAAGCTGATGCTACAAGGTGCTGTAATGTGATCTGCCTATCAAATGAACTGCTCACTCTCAGTAACTGGTCTTCTGATGCTTTAGTTGATTTGAATATGTCAGACCTCTTCCTGTACCAGAGCTCTTCAGTCTTCTAAAGGTGTAGGTGCTCTTGTGGTAGCAGACTTGCACATTCTTCCTTATTTTTCTCTTGTTTCGGATGAAAAACTTTTTATGATTTTTAAATCAGTGGCAGTGAGATTCGGTGGAAACTCTGGTGTGTTTTTTTGTGATTTTGAGATCAATCAGAAACTGCAGTGTTGTGAAAATATAAAGAGAGTGCTGTAACAGTGTGTTACAACACTGGAGCAGTGTAAATTATTTGCGTTATGTTCTAAAATCCAATTAGGTCAGTGACTTGTTCTATTAAAAGTTCCTTTTCATTTATGTATTTGATTACATGTAATTTTCTACAGTGTTCTTTTTTTAAAGTTTTATTTATTATTCTTTTTTTTTTCTTTTTTTTGCCAAAGTTCTGCCGGTATACTGCTTACCTTTTGCGGTTACTGCACTTCACTGTGCCTAAATGGAGAAAAAGAGAAGAAAAAAAAAACTGCAAAAAATTGGGGACTGTCCCGGTAGTGTACATTTGCAGAATTCTGAATGAAAAGGAATTTGATATATTTATTCATGTATTTATTTATTTATTTATGGATGTTTATGGCTTTTACTTTCTCAGAGAGCTGATGGGTAACCTGATGCCAGCGCGCCTGATGTGAAGTGGTGTGAAAATAATAGTCTACTTCAAAGCGTGTCTGTACATGAACAGGATCTGCTCCCAGACTCTATTATCCTGGACTGGTTTTGAAAAGCTACTGAGGTTCAGTTCTGTATTGCTATTTCATTTTTAAATGTGGTTCTTTTTTTATTCGTTGGTTTGGTATCTTTAATATAGAGCTAATTAATTACAAATAATGGTGTCATTTCAAAATATTGGTGTGCTAGGTGGAGTAATATCACTGTATTATTGTGAGATTAGCAGGAGTTCTGGTGCTTTCTGTCTGTCTGTCTGTCTGTCTGTCTGTCAGCTCAAGTCAGTGTCTGGATTAAACTTGTCTTGAACTTGTGCCAAATGACTCATAACTGTAAATTAAGATTTGAAACACCTCAGCCAGAGGGGAAAAACAACATAACATTATTATATGAGGAATATAAGCTTTAATAACGTAAATAAATTATACAGACAGACTTTGAGTTGTGGTAGAGTATGCTTTGATTGCATTGCATTTAATTATTGTAGTACATTTCCTTTGTATCTGGTCAGTTGTCTTGTTTTTTTTATTTTCTTCTTCAGTAAGTGAAAATATATAAGTACTTAAACAGCAGGTAAAATTGGCCTAAATTTGTATCATGTCTGACATCTGTCTGAACGGTTTGCAATTTGTGAGTGGCACGCATACAAGATGGAGGGTATTTTTAATTCTGGTCAGAATCTCAAAAGCTATGAATGAGTTCAGAATGCTGCTGAGCTCATCACTGGTAATTCGTTACAGTTGTTTGGTCGCAGTCACATTTTCATTTATTTATTTTGCAGCTGCGATCTGTAGCCTTGTTTGGCCAATTCATTAGAAAAGCTGCATGGCTTTGAAACACGCCTTCTAACACCTCAGTCTAATTGTGTTTATCAGGTCTGTTAGCTTTTTTTTTTTGCAACACCTTAAATACTCAAATCACTGTTACTGTCCATTTTCCTGTCTTATCCCGGCCAATTTCTCTATTCTCCTTGCTGTTTTCTTCTATTTTCTTTGTTGTAAAAGTTGCATGAATTCCCATCTGGCCATTGAGACAGTTGCAGTTCTGAAAATTGGATATGTATCGGATTTCAGTACCACTTATTAAACAAAAACATTATGGGTGATATAGAGGTCAGCAACAAGTATTGAGGTTAAATCTGTATATTGTAAAAATAAATCAGGCCTGCTTGTGCACTTCGGTTCGAAAAGTGTGTAGAGCTCAATATTCAGCTTTGATGAATCAAAACATTTTTCTAATGCTCTGTGTTATGTTAAGGCTCTTGAGGTAGCAGACTTGTACATTCTTTCTTATTTCCCCTCTTGTTTCAGGTGAAAAGCCCTCTTTAGCCCTCTGAATTTTGTAATGATTTTTAAAGCAGTGGCAGTGAAATGTAGTGGACAAAAATGTGTTTTCTAGTGATTAAGATCTAAAAAAGCTAATAGTGAAACTAAAGCAAAGTTCTCTACTATAGAACTTGAATCTCTCCCCTTTAGGTTCTAGTGTCTGCTCAGATTGGTGTGCAGCACTAAGCTCTTCAATTTTACCCTGTGGAACAGCACTGTACTGTAGAACACTGACTAACACACTCGTTAACTCTGAAGGAGAGAAAGCCACACAGCTGCCCTGTTGACCTGTGATCAGAGCAGGGTTTTCTGCTCATGCACTTTGATGCCTGCTAGGAAATGCAGGCTGTCTGTTTAGCCTGGCAAGAAAAAAGCCTCCCTATTCTCTACAATGCTCCATTTCTCTCTCTCTCTCTCTCTTTCTCTCTCTGTCACACCCTCTCTCACTCACTCTCCTTTGCCCTCTCTCTGCCCGCACATGCTGTACATTTTGCTTGTGATCAGCAGTACATGCAGTGTGTGTGTGTAAGTGTGTGTGTGTGTGTTGGTCTTTTTCCCCCTCTTTTCCTCTCTGTTGATGCAGTTGGTGTGGAGTGTGGCAGTAGAGGAGTTAATGTGTGATTGGAGGTCATCACCTCTGGAGGATTAGAGCAGTGACCAGTGCCCAGACACAGATCAGCACGTGTGTCTCCAGCAGCATGTTTTAGGGTCAATAGAATACACACACACACACACACTTTAAAATGAAAAAGAAATTCAGAGTGAAATAAAAAAGTCTGTAATCTCGAATGAAAAAATGTTATTTATATTTACTTTGTAATTAAATACTTTATTCTGGAAACAAACTAATCCTTTGTTTTTTCTCATTTCTCTCTAGATGGCCTTCCTAAATGTGAACCCAAAAGTGATGTGTCGAGTCATATACCAGGTAAAAAGCCAAAATATCTTCTTCTTTTTTATGCGCACGTGATAAAGTTAGTGTGTATGTGTACACTACACTTTTCACTGATTGCAGTGCTATTTGAATGGAGGATAAAAGTTACCAGGAACAATAAATACTGATATGGACGGTATTTATAGAGCTACATAGATGTACAGAAGTTGTTTGTAATGCAACATGCCAGACATATCAGCACAGAGTTGTAGAGGTTCCTCATGGTGTCCTGTGATATCACACAGTTCCTGCTGGATTTGTGGTAGGGGTGGAGAAAAGTATCACGCATTTTCAATCAGGGATGGGTCTGGCAATGCTGCTGGCCAAGCCTTAGCATGTGTCTTCAAAGCAAGCTTTTGAGATGGCAGCAGTATGTGGATGAGCATTGTTTTGTTGAAATAGCGCACTGAAGTGAGTTTATAAAAATTAGCTCCACTCCTTTCAGCACCTCATGAACATAACACTGGGCTGTTGATGTGCCTGTAATGAAGACCGAAGGAAATCTGGTGTTATACAAAATTGGCACGTAGTCTGTAATGGCGGTGGTGTTTAGTGTCTTTCCAGTTTGCCCAGCTGGCATGTCTAAAACAGGGCAAGAGAAGCTTCCACTTAACGTGTGGGATTTTTTTATATGCTACGTTATTATGTCGCATTGGGAGGCTTGAGTATTTGTGTGCTATTTGTTTAAATATATCCCAAGTGGAACAGACCATTTTTTCCATTTTTTTTTTTTTGTATTTTTATATATTTTTTTATTTATTCATGATCCCATTTTCTACCCAATTTACACAGCCAAGTACCCAACTTCCTCATTAGGACTCCCTCTGTCACTAGTAATGCCCCAACACACCAGGAGAGTAAAGACTAACACATGCCTCCTCCGATACATGTGAAGTAAGCCACCACCTCTTTTCGAGCTGCTGCTGATGCAGCATTGCCGAGTAGCATCACAGCGCACTCTAAGGAAAGCGCAGTGACTCGGTTCAGATACATCAGCTCACAGACGCCTCGTGCTGATCGACATCATCCTAGGAGTGAGGTGGGGAAAGATCGCCATCTACCCACTCAGACAGAGCAAGGCCAGTTGTTCTCTCTCAGGGCTCTTGTAGCTGATGGCAAGCTACATGAAAGGTATTCGAACCAGCGATCTCCCCCCGAACATAGTGTGAGCACTTTAGACCGCTGGACCACATGGAGCCCTTATTTTGTATTTTTCAGTTTTGAAGCCAATTGTGGTCTTTTGCATGTTTTGTGGTCTGAGTTGTTTGCATCAATCCTACATGAAATGGTATTGCGTCTTCACTGTTTATATTTTTCTGCTTTATATTTACATTTTCCATCAAAATAAGCAGAGAGATCTGTGGCTAAAACAGAGAAAATGGAAAGAAAGAATAGAATAGAACAGTGACGAGTCTCTTATCTCTCGTCCTTGACCCGTAGATTGGCTTATGCTGGGAATGCTTTCCTGATTGTAAAAGTGTCGTCAGCCTCGGCGATGTATGGCAGGATCGCAGCATGTGTTTGTGTGGCTGACTGTGCTTTCGCATTCGTCAGAGGTGTGTCTCCGAGGAGACGTGCGCGCATTCTCCAGAGAGATTGTTCACACTGATCATTCACACTTGTGGAGTTAAAATAAGCCACTGCCTCACCCCTGATACCACACAGCCTATTCAGCTATGTGCATTCAGTTCATGCACTGCGGCCAGCCATCTGACCCTGTACCACACCCTGCTACCGCCTGTCCCGACCAGGGACATGCTGCTCTGCTCTCTTACTGTTACTGTTACAGCAATATTTCATATCACAGTAATAACCGCTTCAGCATGTTATTGTTATGCTTGTCTGTTTAAAAACTGCATGTAAATTAGGTAATGGAGTAAACTTGGCTGAACTGATTGAGAGTCAGCAGTCAGGCTAACAGATTCTCCTTCTCAGTAAATAAGATTACTCCAAGGTGTAGTGCAGTGCATAATATAGGTTGCATTAATGCTGTATATTGCATTAATGCTGTATGTTTTTATATATATTTTTTTTTATATGTTTTTATATATATATATATATATATTTTATATATATATATATATATATATATATATATATATATATATATATATATATATCCACACCCTTTTTATTTTTTTGTATGACTGCACATATATGTAGGTTTATGACTTATTCTACTGTTAGGAGTACATATCAGGCTTTGAAATTAAGGTTTTGACTACTATTGAGTTTACTCTTAAGTATTCGAGATATTTCTCAAAAATTGTATTGCACAAGTAAGAAACAATTGTAATATCAATGTACGATGTTATTAATTAAGCCATTAGAGGACTTACAATTGCCTTGTTTTCCCCAGTTAACAAGTAAATTACATTCAATTGCATTAAAATTATCGTTCAAGCTACAGTATTATTGTATTTAAAAGGTCTATTTTCTTTTCTTAGTGAATAATTGCTGTTTGCTGCTTTTTTCTATTTCACTCTGATAAAAAACCCTCACAAGGTGAGCAACAGCAACAGGAGCTTCTCAGATAAAGTGCTGTTCTTATTTCTCCCCAGGCAGGACAGCATGAGACTAGCATTTGACTGAGCTTTGACTGAGCTGAGCTTTCAGTGTGTTAGCTTGTTATGCTAACTGGCTAGCGTTACCTAGCAAGCTGTATCTACTTATGTGAAAAATACATATCCCTTTTCAATTTCCCCTCTGGTATACTGGATGAACCGGTATACTACCCAGCATATACGACTTAAAAGCAGTGCTTTTAATATACTGTACATATAGATGTGTATGTATTATTTTAATGTATCATTCATACTCATTATCAAGTTTCACTACACCCCAAGTAAATTTCACACCAGAGTTCTCCTTTAACACTGCTATTAATGCTTCTGCATTAACGAACACAGAAGTGTGAGAAAGGTCTGTTAATTACACAGAAGTTCTGTTTGACTAAGTGATAATTAAAACCAGTGCTTCTTGAGCCGGTTGTGTTCTGATAAGGCAGATCCTTTTAAGATCTCTTTGGTTATGGTTGAGTGAATCTGAGCTCAGCAGGAGGTGTTTCCCACTTTCTCACCTCTCTCTGCCGGCCGGTTAGCGCTGCTAAGCTTCCTGAAGGAAGTGTTCATGAGGCTTGGACGAGTGTCTCTGCTGCTGCTGCTGCTGCTTCAGATTATTTTAGGCAAATCAGATGCCACCACTCAGAGCTTCTGTGAGGGATCGGTTTCAAACAAAATGGAACAGTAGAACTTTCTCACAATGCGGGATGTGGGTACCCTGCCTCATTATATGTCTTTACAGCACCAGCGAAGTCTGTGCTCCTGCAGGTGTGTGTTCTCTATAAATACACTTAACCCCCACAATCAAAGACTCTGTGCCCACCCCCACAGACCTGAAACAGTGCAGCACACACACAGAATCACTGATACCACAGCAGCACTGAAGATAACTGTCCAAACAAGACACAGAGGCCTGCATCAGAAAGTTACTGTGTAGGCCACATCACTCACTGAGTCTCAATGGACACACTCACACACCTGGATCTCTCCCCCAGACCACACACTGTTCCCGTCAGTGGTGTGTGTGTGTGTTTGTGTGTGTGTGTGAGTCACAGAGAGCTTGAAGATAAAGATAAGACTGCATGTTGGTATATACTTAAAATAACAGTGAGCCAGCAGCCCTTAAGTAGTTTCAAACGGTCTGCTTTTATTATGATCTTCAGTTCTGTGTGTGTCTGTGGCAACTGAATATAAATGCAGTTACCTATTACCATCTTTTTAAAACTGTTTTCACGCTATATATTCACAATGTATTGATTAGAAGAACAGAGTTAAGACTCTTTTATACGGTACTTCCTTTTTGTAAGAAGATAAACATGTCTGGTTCTCATGATAAAACACACACGCTGCCAACTAATATATTGTATCGTTCAATTGTATCAATACATGGTGTCAGATATCAATATTCTTATTGAAACATAGCTCTTTATTATCCCTAAGACTCGCCCCCCCAGTGTGACTTATTAAGGTTACTGCTTCATTACTCCATGCCCTAATCAGATGAATATGCTAAACCTGAGGTGAAGAATATTGATTGTCAAATTCTGTTCAATTGGCACCAATAAATCCATAGTCGCCAGTATTTGCTTATAAAGGAGTATTTTATTCTGTTCAGTAACACATGCTGTAAAGTGTTGGAGTAGAGAATTGTCTTGCGATATATCAAATATAGCAGAATCACAGAATTGTGATCTCATCGTTATCCCATCCCATCCGCATAAAGCTTGGATTGTACAGCATCTCTTTAAAGAGGTCCTCCATACTTTTCCTTTCTGAGAATGTTTGGTCTTCATCACTTGTAACATTGGCTACACTACCCCATGATTTCTTGTGATACTACATTTCATCCTAAGCTTTCAAAGAATTTGCCATCGGCTGCCGGAGCCCTGAGAGAGCACAATTAGCCGTACTCTCTCTGGGTGGGTAGATGACACTCTTTACTCTTTGCTCTCATCACTATTAGGGTGATGTCGATCAGCACCAGGCGTCTGTGAGCTTATGTGTCAGAACCGAATCGCTGCGCTTTCCTCTGAGTGCGCTGTGATGCTACTCAGTAATGCTACATCAGCAGTAGTTGGAAACGAGGCAGTGGCTGACTGGAAAGAGGCATGTGCCAGTCTTCACCCTCCTGGTGTTGGGGCATCACTAATGATAGGGGGAGTCCTTATGAGTGGATTGGGTTATTGACCATGTAAATTGTGGAGAAAATGGAGAAAAAATGTGAATAAAATAATATATATATATATATATATATATATATATATATATATATATAAAAGCTTTTAAAGAATGTGCCCAATTCCAAATTTAGTCTATATCACTACCTGTATTCATATATAACGTTGATCATCAGTGTGTGTTTAGAACACACATTATTATGTTAGATATATCTTATACATATTTTAACCTTTTCTCAGATTCTTAAGACTTTTGTACAGCACTGTTTATTTTCTGATTCCAGTGTTCAGCTGTAGATTTTGTATTTTAAATATGTGGTAAACAAATCTTTACATTTTCAATTCCAGTTTGCTACACACTTAATCAAATTATATATTTGAATATTATATACACTTCATTTTTTGTGTGTCTTTGTTACATTGTTGAAATTCTATATAAGATATAAAAATGTGTGTAAACTGCACAAGACCTCCTAAAGGCTTCCACTGGTTTATTCCAGCTTTCCCAGATGACTCCAGCTCCTGCTCAGGATTGTGGTTGGGTTTCAAAACACACAGGAGGGCCTGCACTGTTCCACTTCCCCTTTTAGAACATTAACTGTCACTGTCGACGGTTTCCGTGAGCTCAGCCTAACCGAAGCTCAGGAATCTCAGTAACTGAAAACACTCGGCTCACGTCAGCCTGGCACTCGCCGGGTTTGTTTGGTTTTGAATTTTTTTTCTGCTCTTGCTCGCTGGACCTTCCTGCATCTTTTAAAGCAGCTCCGCTCCCCTCGCTTCCCTGTGTGGGCCTCAGTGCTCTCCAGTGAACATCGAGGGGAGAGAGAGGGAGAGATCTGTGAGGGTAAATGATTTCCAGGGCTTTCTTATTGAAGCTCACATGCATGTAATTAGAAGAGGACAGCGAGGAACTGAGGAGAAGAAAGGAAAAATGAATCACACTAAAATGAGTGAATGAAAACTGACAGAAAGGAAGTATGAGGAAGATAATTTAGTCAGTTAGTGTGCAAATCTGGCAGTGAATGCATGGCTTCATAAGCTTTTACCTGAAACAAAGAACATGTGGAAGCAGTACTGCATCTAGTTTTACCCTTCAGACAGAGAACTAAAATAAATGTGTATTGTGTATCATAAATAAATCAAAACACGCTCATACTGGAAGCTAATGGGACAGATACCGAATAAACAGATACTGGAAGTAACTGTTTAATTACTTACCTCTGTACTTATCATTTTACTACAGGCTTTAACTAGAAGGCAAACCAGAGAACACCAATCATAAAGAACTGATAACTTGGTCACAAAGTCATTTTTTATTTTATTTTTATTTGTGCCTGCAGTGTCCCTACCTGTTTCTGCATGTACTGTATTTTGTGTTCACGTCGTTTATCTTTTAATGACATACACAACCAATGCACCAATTGCAGCTTTAATGCGTACATGAACACTTAGTTAAAGTGACTGTGCGTAAGTTTTGGGGATTTTGAGACCTCTCTGGTGAGAATGTAGAGTGTACATATTAAGCATGTGGAAAATAGCTTTTAAAACGTGCATTTTGGTGCAGTCTCCTTTCATCAAGGATAAATCTAGAACTCTGTCGCAGTCTCTTTTAACTCAGCAGCGCTCTTCAGTTTTAATTCTGCATTTTTTTTATTTAATGATGCGTAAATGAGCAGATGCTATTCCACTATCTCCATGTTCACAGTAGCAATTGTATCAGAGCCATAAAAGTGCCTCATTTGCCCAACTAACCAGAAAAAAAACTGTTGTGGGCAGAGAAAAACACTAGTGCACTCTGTTTTTAGACTGAATAGGGATGCTAGCAGAAGCACACTGATGCTGTTTATTACAATAAACAGCATCAGTGTGCTTCTGCTAGCATCCCTATTCATATTTTGTCTCCTCCCTTCTCAGAAATACTATTGCTTTAAAATGACAAAACTGCTGCTTTAATGTCAGTGTATATTTGTGAATAGTTTTGTGAATTTTTGGTTGGAGTGAAAAATCCCTATTTGTGGTTTAACGTCCATGTTTATAGCCATACTATTTTGCCTCAGAATAAAATGTAATAATTTTTCTTTAATAGTGGGATTGTAAAAGATGATCTATTTCCACAAAACAAACATAGCAGGTGCAGTATTACAGTATGGTCGTTTTCATGTCTTGTATGATATAGTTAAGCAATAATACATGGGAGTGCTATAACGTGTAATATTGAGGCTGAGTGCCGTAGATCAGCAGAGCAGTGCCAAAATTACACATTATAGCATGAACCTCGAGGGTATTAAAATATTTGAAGTTAATGATCTGTTTGGTTATAAACACTTTTGAGAGTTAAAATAGTTTCATTGCTGCTCTGTTTGTAGCTGCGCTGTTTGGCTTGTAAGCGCTGCATCGTTGCTAGCTTACCTGTATGTGGCGGAGTAATGCATGGAGAGCTTCGGTTACATTCATTACCAGCTGATAACGGAATTTGTAGAACGCCTTTCATCCAATCACATTGCAGGGTCCGAACTAACTGTGGTATAATATTGATTATAGGGCTGCCACAAACGATTATTTTTATAGTCGACTAATCACCGATTATTTTTTATGATTAGTCGACTAATCGGATCATACGTTAATTGAATATAAAACACAGTTTATCACAATAGAATGCAGCTGCTATTATACAACCATCATTAGATTTCAGCTATATGCTAACTAAAAATAAAAACAATTAAAATCATAGTTCATTAAACCTTTAATGAAATATGCAGCTTGTTGTAACAGACAATTATTTTACTGTTTAGCATAAAGTGTAAACAACTGTGTAAAATAAGGATAAGGCACTGGCATTTATGAAACATCTCAACTGTGAGGTTGTTTGAACTATTATGAAAAAAAAGTATATTAATAAAAAATGCCTCTCTGTCCAGATATTGTGTACATTACCGTCTCTCTGTCGCACTCAGTGTGTCTTTAGTTTCTGCCCGATCTTGTTTTTCTGCCAGTTCTTGGGCTCCCTATCTCTTTATAAAGGCGTTTTTCCCCATCCGCGTCCCAATTCACTAGCCAGGGCAGCGGTCTGCACAGATCTGATTGGCAGAGGAGAGCATTTGGTGATTTTACACCACACATGACTGATCTGTGAGTTTACTGCACCGAAAAGCACTGAAAACAGAAGCCACTGTCAGAATGAAATCCTTCTCTGTAGTTTATCGGTTTGGGACGGCATTTGTGACAACGTCTGGGTCTGGATCCGGATCGCGGTCCGCCTATTAGTGACCTCTGTTTTAAAGCTATCAAGATGAGTAAGTTAAGTACTAAGTTAACGCTCTGTTTACGCTAATTTTAGCAGCTAAATAGCAATTTAGCTTCTTCGTCATTTAATCAGCTACAACATGCCTCCTTTTCAGGTGCTCGTGCATCGCGGTTGTGCTGCCGAGGAAGGCAAGTTCTTCATTGCAGATATTGCATTGCACGCGTTTCACTTTTATTTTCTTGGTGATCCCACACTTTTGAGTTCTGTAGCGGGGTAGCCATGAAACCAGAGCCTGTCTGTATAATGTCCTGAGATTTCGTCCACTACCTACCCCGGTTTCCACTACTGCGCATGTGCGTCCAGGACAGAAAGGCAGTCGCAGCAGTTTGGAGAGAAAAACAAAGAAAAAAAAAAACGACGAATCGACTATTAAATTAGTCGTCGACTATTTCAATAGTCGACATAATCGCGACTAGTCGACTAATCGTGGCAGCCCTAATTGATTATATTGAGAGATTTGCGATACAGCATCATGTATTGTCCATATATTGTACAATAAATCAATAATGTCATTGTCATCGTGACGGGCCTAATTTTTTAGTGTTGAGATAAAATCTAAAACATAGTCCTACTCTGTCCTCATTTCTCAGTTTCTCTCTCAGAGCAGTGTGTGTGTGTGTGTGTGTGTGTGTGTGCTTGCTCTTTACCATACCCTGTTATTAGGGGGCCTGAATTGAGGGAGCTGGCAGGAAATATCCTGAAAATATTTATGGGGGAAAGAAATGCATACGTGAAATAGATGCTTTGTGAAACTCTATTAAATCAGTCTCTCTACATTTTTAGAATAGTAGTTTTGTGTGCCTTATGCGTGTGTGTGTGTTTGTGTGTGTGTGAGAGAGAGAGAGAGAGAGAGAGAGAGAGAGAGAATGTGTGCATGTTGTGTAGCAGCTGTATACACAAATAGGCCTATGCGTTTCTGCGTTTCATAAGGCCCGGTCACGCATGCCTCTCATTCATATAGAGCATGACTGTGCACAGGCACTCCCCGGTTACGGCAGCTGTGCCGGACGTGGTGATCTGCTGACCCTGTTGTAGTTGGTTGGGTGGTTGTGTGGAGTGAAAGTGGGAGCTGAATGGTGGAGGGATGAAAAGGAGAGCTGGGTTTTTGGGTGGTGAGGTGGTTCAGGCTGATCCAGACTGAAAGGCTTTTGTTGGGAGAGCTGGGACCGGGACCGGGACGGGGCTGGTGTGTCAGGGAGTGATGTGCTGTTGATGGTAAGTGGTTTTTTGTCAGTGTCAGTCCTCTGAGGCGTGCCATCGACACCTACCATTCATCACAGTGTTTACTGTCACCAGTCTCTCCATCCACATCAGCCGTTTAGCACCTACACACACACTGCTCTGCTCTCCTGATCCTCTCTCTGACTTTCTCTACACACTCCTCAGCTTATTCATGTTGTCTCCACTGCCTCAGAATCTGTGAAAAGGTTTTGTGGTTGGACTGGGGGGTAAGCAACATATTTAGGTCTGGATATTGGAATTCAATACCAAAAAGGCACCGACCGAAATGTCTCTGTACTACAGATTAAAAAATAAAAAATAAAAAAATCTGTGCTGTTTTCGATACTTTGCATGAAATGCACATAAATCAAACATGGAGAGTGTGCGCAACAATGTAAAAACCACTGCCACGACACCCTGGCGCACACATGCGGAGAACATGCACAGAAACGACGTGAATCTAATCATACGAATTGTCGACACACCGTCATTGTGCTTAAATCTCAGGCAAAAGCTCATTCTTTCGTTGTTTCTCTTTCTCTCTCTCTTTCTCTCTCTCTCACTCTCCCTGCCGCTGTCTTCTACCAACAGAAATTAAAATACAGTAAAAAAAAAAAAAAAAAAAAAAAAAAACCTTAACCACACTGCCCCTCCCCTCAAAAATACAGGGAACTAGCAGCATTAAGAAAAAGAATCATGATTATAATTATTTTTTAAGTGACCACTAAATTATAACTATAATAACTATAACTATAATTGACTTTAATTTTGTCAATGTAAAGCTGATGTTTAAAAAAGTCTTTAAACTATAATGCATAAAGCAATATGCATAGAAAAAATATTTATATCTTAAGCATAAGCAATGTTTTTCGTTTATAATAAAGCGCCACAAGCATGCTTAGTGTTTTTTTCATCAAGATCCAAAAAGTTGGAGTCTCTCATGATGACAGTATTAGAATGGGATTACTCGTTGTCTGTTCAACAAATACGTTGTGTGAGGATAATTATCTTTTTTTGTATTTTTTTTTATATTTTACAATTTCGGAAAAGGTATCGAAAAAAGTATCGTTTGGTATATCCGGTACGGAATTCAAAGAATCATATCGGTACCGGTATCGAAATTTTAAAATGAGACCCAGCCCTAATCATAATGTCTGTTTTTGGCCAAAACTGAGCACTGACATATTTGGCTGAATACTGAACATTAACACATGTAACAGGTCGTAAAATATAAATCTCAGATCGTAGATTCTGGCTCCATGATTGCAATAACCTTCAGAGGAACCTGTAGTGTGTATCCAAGCGGACTGAGAAAAGCTAAAAGCCATGCATCGTTAGGAAAAGGGCTGTGCTTTCATCTAATAATGCTGATTGTACATTAACCCAGTGCCTATTACACCAGTAACACAGAGGATCACTGAACCCAGTCACCTTCTCCTGTACATACAAGCCTTTCTGTGGCTACGATGGATGAATAAATTGTTGTCTTTCCTGGCTGAGATTATCATCACACACCTCCATACCCTCTGTTCCAAGCCCACCTCCACAAAATCGAGCTGGCCTGTTTCCCTCTGCGTTCCTTTCTGTCTTCATTAGAGCTCATGACTGAGCTGGGTCTTAAGACTGCTGTTCCTCCCTGGAGTAGAGTTAATGGAAGGCCTCTTAAAGGATTGTGCCGAGTCTGTGGTGTGCTTTTATGCTTTAGAGACGTCACTGGACTAATGGACTTTGTTTGCTGATTTTTCTTTTTTTTTTTTTTTTTTTTTTCTGATTGATTAGATCATCCGTGTGATGATCTAAAGGATTAAACGGGTCCCTCTAGTGATGAAAATGGTTAATAGTGATGAAGCAAACCTGTTACATTGCTAAATTCAGACTGTAGCTCTCTTATCTCTTTGTTATTGAATAGATTTACATCTCGTGACCCATACTAGTCACTGCCCATTGTGGAATTCCCAACAACAGATTTTGTCTTGTTTTCTGGAAAAGATGCACAATGCACACCACAAAGCATGTTGCTATGTCAAGCATCACCTTTCTCTGCATGCTGTGCAGCAGGGGTCAGCAATTAAATTTGGCCATGGGCCAGATATTTTCCAAGCCATTACGTGGCAGGCCACAAAAAAAAAAAAAAAATCTGTTTTGGAAAATGAAGTGTAATAGGATGGAGTGCTACAAACTAGTAGCTCTCCAGCCCAGAGGGTTGTTGAACCCAATTGCAGAACAGTTGATCTCAAAGCAGGTAAACTCAAGAAAAAAGGATAATAAATAAATAAGCACACCACTTCTCATGCATGGTCGCAATCCAATATACTACTGCTGCCCCAGCTAGTAAAATCCCTGGCTGTGGAAAAACGCCCTTTTAGGGAGCTAGGGCACCTTAGAAAGGGCAGAAACTAGTTACACCGAGCACGACAGAGAGACAGGGGAGGAATGCAAACAAAAGCTCGCCACGGCAGCCTGTTGCCGACCCCTGCCATACAGTGAGTAAGATGATTTGCAGTTTGCACCACCACTAAAGAACAACCTCACACATGCTTTTCTGGACAAGCTGACAAGTACAGAACTATCACTAAAAAAACAACAAAATGTGGATTATTGCAGTTTCATCAATATGATTTGGGTCATGCACGATTACAATGTTCTAGCGTTTTCTGTCCTGCCCACTTCACCACACCAGAGTTACACAGTGCAGTAAGAGTTGTGCTGAGTCTGCAGTATCAGCATCAGAGACCCTATTCTTCCCTTGCATTCTTCCAGTACAGAAGACCACACATGCTACTTTCCTCTCCCAAGCTTTTTATACCAAAGCCCAAAATTTGCCCTGAAAACAGTTATCAGTGTTCAGTTGTCAGTGGCTGAGCTGGATATGATTGGAATTTGTGGTGGTGTTTTCTTACCTTTTGGTTGAATGTGAGATTTGTTTTGGTAAGTGCCAAGAATCTGGTTATCTCAAAGCAAAATGGTATTGAGCTGCTAACTGTGAGCAATAATGCTGCTAAATTGTGCTGCCAGTGGGTCAGGGCTATTCTGAGGGCCAATTCTAGGGCTAAAGCTGATCTCCACACTTTCTAAGAAGCTTCGCACTAATCCTCTGTTCTCTTTTGTCCCGCCAGCAGAATTTTACTTTTCTGGAGTGTACACACACACACACACTTACACTCCCATAGAGATGTCCCTACACTTGCGTGGACTTCAGTTGACTGTACTGTATTAATTACTCTAGCAGCACAATGCTACACACAAAGCTGTGAAACTGTTTTCAATGAGGATCTGAGATTTATGAGGACAATTAGTCTTCACAAAGTGCTATACATATGTATAAACACATTATATATATATATATATATATATATATATATATATATATATATATATATTATATATATAATTAACCTCTTGAATGATCTTTTTGCAATTATTTAAAGTATTTCAGATGAAAAAATACTAATATGATGTATTTAACTATGTCCAGATATTTGTGGACACCCCTGTAAATGAATTGATTAAGCTACTTGGCATTGCACTCATTGCTGACAGAGATGTGCAAATGAACACACACAGCTTGACTAACCCTAGAGAAAAGTATTGCCAGTTGATTATAGAGCACATAAACATGAACTGTTTGGCACCATACCTAGTGCCAATTTTGGGCAAGTGGGCTACAAATATTTGGTGGAATAATCACAGTTTTCATGCATCTTGGCATGTTCTCCATGTCTTTCACACTGCTTTACACTAACTTTATACCACTCCTGGTGCAAAATTCAAGCACTTCAGCTTGTTTTGATGGCTTGTGATCATCCATCTTCCTCTTAATTATATTATGCAAAATCAAAGAAATTAATCATTGATTAAGTGGTCTTTTATTTTTTCCAGAGCTGTATATATGGCACACCCCTAACTGAGATTTTCTCCAGATTGTAAAAGTATTAATGATCAGTCAATGATTCCAATATGTCATGATACTAATAATGCACTCCATATATCTGGGATTGAAGTAAAATAAATAATGCTGGACAGATATAATCTGTTTCTAGTAGATATCTAATGGGACCTGAAAACAGTGTAAATTAGTTTTATATTTTTTTTGTACCCTGATAGCCAATATGGCCCTAATATTGTATCACGATATTTCAGGGTATTTTCACAACTACATACTCAAAAATGTATGCAATATTTATGCATACGACACAAAATAGCGCATCATGCTATAATGTAGCTTATGCTCCTCACGCATTGTAGCTAAAAGTTTTGCTTTTGGTCAAACTCTTCTGTTGAACCCAGTGTCCTCTGAGTGCTCTTACTGAACTGCACATTGATTAGCCTGTCTTGGCAGCACGTGTCTTGTCCTGATTACGGGCAGTGGGGCAGGAATGGCTGCTTCTCTGAGTGAGGGGGCATTAAGACTGAGGGGGATTAGAGGCAATCACAGACAAAGCCTATTCCTTCCTTAAATCCAGGCATGACAGCTGTTTACAGGAGCTTACTTACTGCCTGCCTGTTTACAGTGAGGGCTGATGGGTATAGCCTGGCGTTGCTGGCTCCAGCATGCTGTAAATCTGATAAGCCAGAGAGAGGAAGCCTCTGCAGTCATGCTGCTCTCGATTGCCAGGTTAAAGGAGCGTTTTGTGGGCATGATATGAGATATTGGATGTTGGATATGACTAGTTTGGCATTGGACTACTACTCCACCCATCACTCTCTGAAAAGACCACTCACTTCCTGCTCATCCATATGCAGTAATGGACCTTATGGAGTCTGCAACTTAGGGAGCTTTAGTCATGAACCTACACTGTGGAGCCGCGAGGGACGTATCCAGCCTGTCAAGCCGCTGGCAGGGGAGTGTGCCGTCACTGGTGGACCAGCACAGGTGGCAGTACGCACAGACTGGAACCACACTGCTTCAGCTGCCAGGTAAAGACCCGCACCTGCTGCACGTGGCCCTCAGTCACAGACGTCATGCCATCTGTAGCTGGAGGCTGGAGCTTGCTGGAGGCTGCAGAGTTTAAACTGGAGTCTCTGATTCAGATTGCTGTTTTATCATGCATCGTGAGACCCCTGCTGTTGCTGGTGTAAAGTGCTATCTGTTGCTGCTGGTTTCTGCCTGGAGGGTGGTTGTTTCACATTTTCTGTAGCTCACTGACTTATTTATGGCCTCCAGGCTCCTGGATGTTTTTGTATCAACATCATGTCTTGCATGATTTTCCTTCAGTGTATCATTTGCTTTCACTGCAGCTAGAGATGATTTAAAAGAAGAATAAAAAAAAAACTCATCTAATTGTAGAAATTAAGTCAGAATACTCTATTTTAGCTTCTTACTGGTACATATAACATGGCAGGCTGAAAGTTATGGGACAGGAAGTAGTATTGTGTCCCCTGGCTTTAGTCATGTCCATTGCACTGACAAGTGGGATAGGTGTGTAAGAAAATATCAATACACCAAAGCATTGCAAAGCTTTTTTTTCGCAGTACTGTATCAATTTCCAAAAAACACAATGTTGATTTACTTGTGTTTAAACCCCACCCATGAAATAACAGTGAGATCTAATTAAAAAGAGCATAGCGCTGTTATGATGCAAAAAAAGTAAACTTTTATTTCACAATATATCGCTTCGCTTACAGCAGGGGTTGGCAATTAAGTTTGGCCCCGGGCCAAATATAAGCTATTATAAAAAAAAAAAAGAAAGAAATCGGTTTTGGAAAATAAAGTGTAATGGAATGGACTGCTACAGACTGGGTTCACCAACCCTCTGGGCTGGAGAGCTACTAATTTCAGAACAGTTATACTCAAAGCACGTAATCCCTAGAAAAAAAAGGAAAAAATAAATAAATAAACACACCACTTCTCACCCAGGATCGAACCCGTGTCGTCAGGGTCGTGGTCCTATAAACTATCGCTGCCCCGGCTAGTGAACTGGGACATGGCCGGGAAAAATCACCCTTATAAGGAGAAAGAAAACCCAAGAATGGGTGGAAAAACGAGAGGGACAGGGGAAGAATTTAAACAAAAGCTCGAGAGAGAAGCATTTTATTTCATTTTTTTTTATTATCGTTCATATACCCACATCAGGCCCATGGGCCGCCTGTTGCCGACCCCTGGATTTACAGTATCACAATATATTGCAATATGTAGAATCATAACTCCTGTATTGTGATGCGTCATATCATCCTCATATGCTTTTTTTTGGCCAATGCATAGCCCTTCTCAACAGCTGTTGTGTTGTGATGTTAGTCAGGTTTTTTTTTAACATATAGAAGAATCATCCATATTGTCAAAAGACAATGAACTAGAAAAGACTGTATTTCTATCCTATTCTATTGCATTCTGTTTTTTTTTTCTTTTTTTCTTCCTATTATATTTATTAACTTATATTTTTAAGCTATGCTAATTGTTAATTTTTCTGCCTTACCTTTTTCTGGATACTGATCTGCATCCCTATTAATTAATAAATTATTAAAATTTTATTAAGTATTTTTTTTTATTCTGAAAATGCAAAAGAAAAACATAAAAGAAAAAAGACAAAAATCCAAATTGATTTTTGCTCTAGGACAAAATTGAAAAACCACACTTCCTCTAGAGCCAAAATGTGAAAAGAGTTAACCAAAAGCAAAATTTTGTGGTCAATATTGAAAGGTTGGCACAGATATTTCAGCTTTTGTTTGGTGACTATCACAATTCCTGATCAATACTGTACAATACAATACAATGCTATACTATAATATACTACATGTAAAGATGATTTAGCTAAAAGTTGAAAGAGTTAAATCTCCTTATTTACTTGTTCTTATGTCACTTCTAATAATTGTAGCCTGTGTCTTTTAAAGTTTTTTTTGCATTACTGTAGAAGATAAAAAAAGACTTATTTCACATCAGTTTCTGTCAAAAACTGACTGTGGCTTTAAAAGGAAATTGAGCAGAATTTCTTCTTTTACCCTCCGCTGACTCTCTGTGACAGTGGGGGGAGCTGGTGGTGATGCTGCTAGCTTATATTCAGTCAGTAATTCATCTTAAAGTCAAATTCCATTCCTATTTCATCTCTCCCTTCTTCACATAATCACTCGCTCTTCATTTTTTTCCTCTTTACATCACATGGACAGGATTTCCATTTTCCTCCCCTCCTCCCTGATTGACACACTGCTGCAGCTCCGACAGGGCTGGAGAGATGAGGGGAGGAAGAGGAGGCAGTTTGTCAGATGTGGGGGACAGAGGAGGAGTGTGGAGGAGGAATAATGTCTTCATCACTCCGTTCTGTGGTTGAGACTGGTTCCTGTGAGATCACTGTCCTCAGCGCTCTCTCTCTTTCGCTCTTTCTTTTTCTTGCAGTCTTTTGCTTTATTTCTCTCTCTCTCTCTCTCTCTTTCTCTCTCTCTCTCTCTCTCTCTCTCTCTCTCTCTCTCTCTCGAGTGTGCAGGGCCTCGTGATGAGTCAGTTGAGCTCACTGTGATCAATCCTTTGAGACAGAAAGAGGGGCAGCTGAGAGCCTTACTTTGCTGTGGTGTGTGTTTGTGTGTGTGTGTGTGTGTGTGTGTGTGTGTGTGTGTGTGTTTGTGTGTGTTTGGCTGGTTGCAGTGCAGTTTTTGTGTTTGTGTGGATTTGATTCATTTTAAATCTGATACTGTGAGGGCTAGCAGTGATTGGGCTAGCAGTATAAGGATCTGAATTCTCTCTGCCTCTCTGTCTTTAATAATGTGAACGAGTCCGTCCACAAAACATGGATTTGATTGGTTAATAAATCATATACAGGCAAAAAGATGCAGGAAATCGGAACTGATCGTTCACAGTCATGTGACATTCCCATTAATCAGATACTTGTTTAACCTCGGACCACATATAAAAGTGACTCCAATCTGATTTGAAATATTTGTCATGTCCACACAGCCTTGGAAAAATGGGATCTGTGTCACATTAGTGCACAAAATAAAATTTTAAAATCAGACACTTCAGCCTGGTAGGGAACGTATGTTGCGTTTATACAGCAGGTGTTTCAAATTTGGTTTTCTGATCAAATCCAGTTTCTAATTTTAGGTTATTCCTACAATCTTTTTAATGTAACATTTTGACATAAGTGTGAACCGTTTGTGTTTGTCCTTCATGCTTCACGTGAATTTTCGGTTTCATCCTTGCTAGAATCACAGTAGTTATACAGTGATTGAGCTTGCTGTAAAAAGACACAGAGACTGAGACACATTTAGAATGGTCTTTTATCATTCACATTGCAAGTCAAAGGAAACAGCTGTGTGAATGTAGCCTTAAATTACATTTCCTGTCATTTTTTTCTCTTTCGTATCACATCATCTTTCTTCTGTGCAAAAGCAGTTGTTTTCTTTATGGTGCAGCAGACAATCAGTAAAAGCCACACTGCCCCTTATTGTTTCCTGTAGTGTGCTTGGGTATGAATGGGTGTATAATTTGATGTGGATGCAGTAATCAGCAGAAATAGCTTTTTTATTCTTTCATTAATAAATTTGACCAAGCCTTGAGCGTCAGTTCTGTTCTGCGCTGTGTTGTGGCATATACTTCCCATACAGGCCATTCACAATAATTACGTTATCAACATATTGCACAATATATGGGCACGACATAATTATTTTTGTTGATCTAAAAGTTGCCTATTATTTATATTAAATGAGAAGAGCTTATTAGTGTTATGCAGACATTATAATTGGAATACAAAAAATGTTTAAACATCCTAAATAGATAAAACATAAAATATAACCACTGAACTTTCATTTTTTTTTTTATATGTAAAATTATGTTACCATATTATTATGATATTATTAGTTTCATATGAATGGCAGAAAATGGTCATAAAATGATAAAAACAGTAATATAGTTCCACACTAACCAATATCTTCCAAAATAATAGTGATTCAAATCATAAGTAGTAATGCAATGTTCTATTCTCTGATTCAGCTGTGTGTGTGTGTGCCTGTGTGTGTGTGTGTTGTATATGTGCAGATGTGATGGTGTAATAGTTGGCCTGTCTCCAGTAGACAGCCTGTAATCTGTATGAAGGCTGAACAGGCCCTGCTGTCTCACGCTGGCAGGAAGTGTGTTTCCCTCTGGTTTCATTTTAACATCTGCAGGTACAATAGAGGAAGAGGTGAATTCAGTGTGTCATTATCTCTGTCATAGCCTCTGAGCAGTGTGATCTATAACCCCCTTCCCCCAGTATACTTGCACAGATTTGGACTACAACATTACACAACAGTAGTTTTCTGGTCTTATTCTTTAAACAGTATTATGCAGCTTTTTGCCTGATTACAACAGCTTAAAATCATGTTGATACTTCACTGACTGTAATAAGGACAATAGTGTCTGTTTTTGCCACTCTGAGCTGCTGCACTCTGTAACTATGAGTGCACCAAAATGATATTTAACACACCATCATATAGTACATAAAGTCACAGTCTACCGCACATTTTTACTTGTAATTAAATTAAATGAAGAATAAATATCATATTGCAAATCATAAAATAGCTATACTTCAATATATCAGTGTTTTCGTACCTAGCAGGAAAAGAGTAATCAGACAGACAGACAGACAGACAGACAAGCAGCCAGACAGATCTGTGTTCATTCAGACTGACCAGTGAACAGGGAGTAAGAAAGACTGCACTGTGTGGGTGTGTCCTGCAGTAACCCCCTCTCTCTCACACACACACACACACACACACACACACACTCCTCCCTCCTGGCTGCTCCTGAAATGGGAGAGGAGAGCAGCGCTCGCTCGGTGGGACTCTGTGGGGGACAGGCTAAATTTAGCCCAGAGCAGGAGAGGAAAATGCCAGAACAATAATAAAATTAAGTGACAAAGGAATATGAAAAGTGTGTACACCTACTATTAAATAGTACACACACACACACACACACACACACACACACACAAACAAACATGCTGCGGATGGTTCTTTGGAGCTGGGCCGTTTATAGCACAAGCAATTCTGCACATGCATACGTAAAATAGCACATGCAGGAGATACTGAAGATGCATTGAATTGACTGTGAACGTAGGCAGGGAGTTACCTGGCTGTGCGACTGAAGCACTTGAGTACACACACACACACACACACTTATCTTTATTAGCCTGAGCTTGTGTGTTTGTTTTGGACACTTTTTTGGTGTTTTAGTAGCATTCTCGTTCATACTGTGCCGGAGTGGACCGGTCAAAAAAGAGGTGTGTGTGTGTGTGTGTGTGTGTGTGTCTCAGTTATAGACCTAATGCTAATCCTGCAGTCTGTAAATGTGGCCTACTGCGACGTGGCATTTCCACTCCTCCTCCGTGTGCCTCACTGTATCCTTGAGTGGCGAGACTGTGTTTTCCTTCAGTAAATGCCAGCGGTGCTATTTGTCTGTCTGAAAGCCTCGCTGTGCTCATGAGTTAACAGGTTAACACTCTGCATGCCCCCTGTTTATTTACTGGAAATTACTTACCTGTGATGTTTATGAAGCTCTGTGAGCTGGTTGTAATATTACGGGTAATTATAACATGGTAAAAAATACATATTTGCAGCTTTTAACAGAGAGGAAGAAAGAATTAATGTGCACCACATTACACTACACTGACAGTCCGAATGTCACAGGACAGAAACGAGTATCATGTCCCATGACTTTTGCCATGTCCCATAATTTAAATAAAATGCTGCAATGAAGTGTGGGTTATGTGTTTTGGTCCTTCTGCATTGAATATGGATGTGATTTCTGCAAATTTCACAATTCTAGCTAGACACCACTGGCCACCATCCTTACCACTCACTGTGAATGCTGTTTGATATATTTCCATTATACACACATGATACAGCTGAACAAGGATCATTTTCAAACTCATGGCTTGGCACGCTGGTTAGTGTTCAGCCTCAACGTACAAGATAACACCTCACAACTTATACAGAAGTGGGATGTATCAAGCTGCCCCCTGAGCTAATACTTTTTGATCAGTCTACATGCTTTTGTCCCATGACTTTTTACACATTAAAGAAGTGCCTAACCTGAATAAATAAAGAAAATGGTTGTTCAGCTTAAAAGACTCCCACTCCCATGCTAGGCTGTTGCTACATAGTTGATATGGTATTCTCAGTGATTACTCAGGGTTCCTCAGTGTAGCGCTGTCGGACAGTATGTACAAGCACTAACCGTGGTTAGCCACTAACGCTAATGCTGCTGAACCCAGCCTTAGTGGAAATCTGGAAATTAGATTTAAACAGTAGTGATTTGCTCACCCAAATAAACAGTTTTTGTGAGAAAAATCTGAGTAGATTGTTTCTACAATCTACTCAATCTACTTGTTTCATTTTAATTATTATTATTATTATTTTTTTTTTTTTTAAGAATTAGTTTTATTTACTAGGCTTAGCTGTACTTAACTTGGTTTTCTCACCTCCACCACCTATTGGCGAGACCTGCTGAATTAGAAGGGAACATGGCGACACCCCTGTTCCTTACTAGCGTTGCATAATGTGCCTAATAATCCGGTGCGCCTTATATATGAAAATAGACCAGAAAATAGACGTTTGTTGATCTTATGCCATATAATCTGGTGTACCTTATAGTGCGAAAAATATAGTACCATGATAAATATTGTTTTTAGCCCAGAATTCCATTTAATGCAACGCTTAAAGCTTCTTGAACCTGGTTAACTCTGAAACCGAGGGAAACAAAATCTGAACACTAGTCATTTGCGAAGTAATATATTTTACTGTACACTATAGAGTGCACTCAGCAGACAGCACATAAACCCTGTTTTCTTGTTTGTGCCTCTTAAGGAGTGTGTTTAGACTTGCCCCACAATCTCAGGTAAAGAATGCAGCTTGGAGATCTTTTTTTTTTTTTTATCTGACATAAAGCTGAATTTTGCCTGGTTGTGTTTTGTCTAATTATTCACATTATTTATTTAACTCCTGGATTTGATATCTGTTCTTAGTTTGCATGAGTTCCCTTTTCGATTTGGGCAGTTTAGCAGCATTTGTAGTATCAGTACTTTACATTAAATTACATTAAGATATTTTCGGGATCAGTGTTTTGCTGTTTTGATTTTCTGAGCTTTGAGCAGCTGATTTGGACCAAAAACAATATTCAGTAGTTTTACTCTGGTAAAATATCTGCTTATGGAGGGTAATATTAGGTAAGATATCGTCACTCTCCTATAAAAAACACTTATCTCCGTTTTTGTCGATTTTTAGTTTACTACATATTTTGAACAGACAAACTGTCCCTTACCCTTAAATTTCTTGATGAACGGACCAATAGAAACTCTTCAAAATGATCTGAAATAAACTCTTTACATTGACTTCCATTGAAAGTTGACGTTTTTTTCTCTCTCCTGTAAAGTTGCTGTTTTGGAGATAAGTGTTTTTCATTGTGTATTTAGCCCTGTTTGTACTGTATTACATTTACATGGGTTCCTGTTGTAATTTCCCTTTTCACAGCTGCTCCTCTTTGATTGTATTTCTGTACAGATCAGCAGTGTTTGTGTTTTTCTCTCTTTTCCTGTGAAATAATTACAGGCCATCTGAACTTGCTGGTGGTCTGATGCTTTTTAGTTACATCCGCATTAAACAGGGTTTTTTAAAAGGCGGATTTCACCTTGCATTGGTTTGCAGCACTTTTTAAGTGTGCTTTATAAAAGTATAACGAACACAATATATCGTGACCCAGCAATCCCGTAATTTGAAAAATCTGTATTGGGATAATACGCATCTTGTTTACAAAAGAGGCACAACTTTTGTTTTTGTTGCTACTGAATATTTTAATACTGTTGTAGTAACGTATTCCTCTGGGTTTCTTTTTTTTGTTTTTGTTTTTTCCCCAGTGTTTTGTCTTTGTTATATTAAATTTTATCACAAAGATACCCTGAAATATCATAATGTAATTTTAGGGCCATATTGCCCACCCGTAGTGCTTTATTTAGCCTAAGTGCATCATATTGTTCGAACACAACTCCCTCATCCATTCGTGCTTCTGTACAGATTCAAGAGGATTATAACTAAAGAGATGTGTCAGTTTTTTTATTACAGCTTTCCCACTGATCCAAAATGGATGTTTTTGATTCCTGGCGATGTTGAACAGCTGAACAAGGATCAATTTCAAACTCATGGCTTGTAAGGAGGCTTATTCAGCCTCACTCACAAGATAACACCTCACAGCTTATACAGGAGTGGGCATTTCCAAGCCACCTCTTGAGCTAATACTTTATGGATCGATGTACGTCCTGTTGTCCCATGACTTTTGATACACTGATACATGTAGCAACTTTAGCTTAAATCTAGAGAAGTGAATATCCTGATTAAATATAGAATGGTTGTTCAGCTTAAAGCACTCCCTCCTACTTTATGCTAGGCTGTTGCTACATAGTTGATATGGAATTCCCAGTGGCTAATGTAATGTTCCTAGGTAGTTGCTGTGCTGTGGTTATTGCTAGATGTGCCTCACTGCAGCATTTTGATTGTAGTGGTATTTTATTGTATTTATTGTAAACTGTAACCATCACAGTCTTAGGCATAAACTGGGATTTGACCTCTACTTTTTCCAAGAGGTCATGAACCTGTCATAAACAAGTTTAAACAAAGCCTTTCATAAAAGCAAAGATAAGATACTTGATGATCTGAGGAAAGCTCATCCTAACATGTTTTATCATTATAAATGATAAAATTGGCCAGTCAGTACTTTCGTGTGGTGTTTTCTCTGAGTTCCACTGCTAAACAGAACATGATTTTTTGGAGTTAGGTTTCTCAGAATAAGAATCTGTCATGAAAGTGTGTTGCTGGATCTTCTAATCCTCTTCTGAATCTGATGGCCTGATGGCCTGCATTGCTTCAGCTGGCTGGAGTGACTCCTACTCTCACTGAAGTCATGACCTGACCTTATGTGGGGTCGGTCGGGTTGGAGCCTTTGTCTCCCGTGTCACCTGTTTTTTAAACTGTAGTTGTTAGCACACTGAAGTTAGTAATTAATGCATAGTAATTTTTTACAACCAGGGGCTCCGAGTGATCCTGCGGGCTAGGTGCTGCCACAATGACCAAGAGATTGCTGGTTCGAATCCTGTTTATGTAGCTTGCCATCGGCTACCGGAGCCCTGTGCTAGCATATGCTTTACCCCCCCTGGTAAATTAGGGTGAAAATGGGGAAAAAATGTAAAAAATAAACCTGAAAACCTGCTAATCCAAATGGACTCCTTATAAAGTAGGGTTGCAACAATTAGTCAATATAATCGACAATGGCGATTTAAATTTGTCGACTACAAATTTCATTGTTGACTAATCGTTAATTTGTAAAGCTATCATATTACCCAAAGTGCTGAGGACAGAAGCGAAGTGGGAGATGGATAATGGGCTCACTTACACAGTTTACACTCAACTTAGTACCCAAACACAACAGATTACATATTTACTCACTAAATATCAGTACTTTTCATGTTTAAACAACATCTGGACTTTTAAATGCTTTAAGTGCCTTTTGAATTTCATTTAAGCTGTTTCTATCATTTTAGAGATGGAGGACTTTGCATAAATAATAGTTGACTAATCGACTAATTCAAAAAATAATCTTCCGATTATTCAACTACCAAAATAATCATTAGTTGCAGCCATATTAATTAATCCACTTTACAGCAATAGGAATCCTGTTATTAAACCAAATAAGCTTTCACTGCTGTTCAGAAAACTTTAATCCATCCATACCCTCACACCCTCAGACTTGTCCTGAGTCACTTTGGTAAATGAATTCAATCTTTTTTTTTTTTTTTTTTTTTTTTTTTTTTGATGGCTTTGGTGTCCCAGTTTCAATGTGATGTCGTCCCCAAAATGGACAGAAATATGAAGGATATGTTCCTGTTCCCGTACTCTGGACAGTGGGCCCTTGACCTGTACCCTCTGCTGCTCATTACACAGTCATACCCATCAGTCTGAGTGACAGCTGGTACCCACACTCCTCTGAGGGAGAGAGAGGGGGAGAGAGGAGGGGGGGGGGGGAGAGTGTGCATACATATGTATTTTTAGTCTGTTTGATCTATTGTTGCTGTTCTGCAGTGATATGATTTGCTGTTAGAGTTGCTGGTAAAAGGCATGCAGCTGTTATGGGTGGGTGCTGGGGGATGCAGTCGGTTATCAGTAATGATTGATTGGTAGGTTACACAGATCCTTGACAGGAAGTTATTTTCTCTGGTGGGCAAGACTTGGCCAGACAAATAGGCGGACCAAGTCTTAATTTAAATATCTAAACAAATAATAAACATCAATATTTGGATAGTGTGTAAAAATTACTTCTTTTTGTTGTTCATTTTGTCATAATTTCATGATAGGACCAATAGAAATTCTCTGAAATCAGTTGAAATCATAATTTCCACTTATTTTCAGTCAGCCAATCAGAACAGAGCTTGTTTGAATACCACTCTTAAATGCACAATAACAAAAACAGAAAAAAAAGTCAATTTAATTCTGCTTAACCTGGGGCTCTGAGTGGTCCAGCAGACTGAGACGCTGCCACTATGATTAGGAGATCGCTGGTTCGAATCCTGTTCATGTAGCTTGCCATCAGCTGCTGGAGCTAGGTAAATGGCACACTCTCTCTTCCCCAATCACTCCGAAGGGTGATGTAGATCAGCAGATCAGGTTGTATCAGAACCGAGTCACTGCACTTTCCTCCGAGCTCGATGTGATGCTACTCTGCAATGCTGCATCAGCAGCAGCTCAAAAAGAGGCAGTGGCTGACTTCACATGTATCAGAGGAGGCATGTGTTGGTCTTCACCCTCCTGGTGTTTGGGCATCACTAGTGATAGGGGGATTCCTAAGAGTGGGTTGGATAATTGGCCTTGTAAATTGGGAAGAAAATGGGATAACAATTAGAAATGTTTAACTCATGAAGCTCCTAAGTGAAATACACTGAACATCCTGAGAGCGTCACAGGACAGTGTGTGAATCTGTGTTTGTTTATCTAACATTATAGGCAAGGCTATAGGAACTTTTAAAAGTGTATTTTTAGCTTCTACAGGATTGTTTTAATCATTTAACCATTTAAATGCTTTATTTAAATGTTTTACTGTCTCTATTAGTAGTTCTGGATGCGATTATCACTAAAACCAGTGCGGTAGATGATCTGCACTGTTACTGGGTTTAATGAAACTGCTCATCATTGAGTGAATCAAGAGATCCAGCTGATCTTGTAAGAAGACCCCGCTGCTCCTGTTCTGCCTTTAGCACTGCTAACTAGGGGTGGGCAATATGGCTCTAAAATAATATCACGATATTTCAGGGTAGTTTTGCGATAACGATATACTTGGCGATATAGGAAAACTAAAATAATTCATTAATTTCAGGAATATAGTATAATAGTATAACAGTATAATCATAATGTGGCAAAATAAATAATATAGCATCAAATAATATAATGCAGCAAATAATATTGCAGAATATTTAGTGCATGCATATAAACTGCAAACTAAAACAATTATACAATAAAATACACTCAAAGCTTCACAGTAAATAATAGACTACTTTTAAGACAGAACAGCCCTGTTATCACGATATGGATTTTTAATAATATGATATTTGTGTGTCACAATATATTGTATACGATATAATATTGCCCACCCCTACTGCTAACTTTCCACTGCTTTGTGTAATAACTAAACTAATA
Source organism: Astyanax mexicanus (assembly GCF_023375975.1). Classification (NCBI taxonomy): domain Eukaryota; kingdom Metazoa; phylum Chordata; class Actinopteri; order Characiformes; family Acestrorhamphidae; genus Astyanax; species Astyanax mexicanus. Next base: position 49,571,131 of record NC_064410.1, on the reverse strand, counting down.
ACACAGTACTGTACTTTTACTTTCAGTACTTCAGTTATACATTTTACAAAAATACTTTTAATACTTAAGTACAAAAAATGAGTACTTTAGTACTTTCACTTAAGTGTGGAGCATAAAGAACACTTGGACTTCTACTCAAGCCACTTTTTTGATAGAGCACTTTTACTTTTGCTCAAGTCACTTTTACTCTTACTACAGCATTTTCCTTGCAGCTTCAGTGTTCTGATGGTTGGGATAAGTTGAGAAAATATTATACTTAATAGTTTCCACAGTTCTCTGTAGCTGATCTGCTCTGCGGCACTGACTCAGTGCTTGGAAATGACTGGATTTAAAATCATCCTTTTTTTTAAAGATAAAATAATATTATATGCACCCTGGTGTAATATAAGAACATGAGTTAATCAGTGTGTGTGTGTGTTAGTGTGTGTGTTAGTGTGTGTGTTAGTGTGTGTGTTAGTGTGTGTGTTAGTGTGTGTGTTAGTGTGTGTGTTAGTGTGTGTGTTAGTGTGTGTGTTAGTGTGTGTGTTAGTGTGTGTGTGTTAGTGTGTGTGTGTTAGTGTGTGTGTGTTAGTGTGTGTGTGTTAGTGTGTGTGTGTTAGTGTGTGTGTGTTAGTGTGTGTGTGTTAGTGTGTGTGTGTTAGTGTGTGTGTGTTAGTGTGTGTGTTAGTGTGTGTGTTAGTGTGTGTGTGTTGTTGTGGGGCTGTCTGCAGGCAGGCAGCTGTCTCCGGTGGAGAGCGGTGGGGCTGCAGCTGGTTGGCCTTGCTGTGTTACTTCCTCAGCAACCACACTCACACTCTTCCTCCCTCTTTCTCACTCTTTCACCACTCTCTCACTCCGTCTCTTCCTTCCTTTGTGATGACCACCAAACGCTCATCACCCCCCTCCCCCCATCTTCCTCCTTATCCCATCCTCCTTCTCTCTTTCAGGTTTAGCTTCTTATTTCCTTCTGCTCTTCTTCCTGCTGTCATCCCTCGCTCTCATTAAGAGGTGAAAGCAGGAGCCCTCAGTTCCTCAGCTCCACAGCCCCGCTGCTGCTCCTGCTGCTGCTGTTTGACAGCTAGACAAGCAGCAACTGTTTTAAACAGCTCGCAAATGAGGGTGAAAGTGGCTAATTGAGCTGTAAATATGGTTAAATCTGCAGCTGTGTGTTGTTTCACTGAGTGTACAACTTAGAAAAGCAGAAGAACATACAAATACACATATATTTAAAACCAGCAAACCACAGGAATGAAAAAGACAAAACAGCCTTTAAATACTTAACAATACTTACTTTAATACGATATAGATTATATCAGAATAAATCTGCTACCTATGAAGTGAGGTTGGCTCTTTGTACATATTAGATGTCAAATTATATAAATATTAAACATCTTTTTATTAGCTTTGTAACTAACAGTGGTAGCATTATGCTAGCAAACTGTAAGGGTGTTGATAAAGGGTGTTTTATGAATTAAATGTTTGTACTGACTTTGGATTTGATAAAACACAGTGGATGAACATCAGCAGATGAAATGCCTCTCCAAACCATCACTAATCATCAGTAAATTTTATATTTTATTTGGAAATCAAGGAAGCAGAGTCTGGAGAAAGAGTGGAGAGACACACAGTTCAAGCTGCTTGAGGCCTAGTGTGAAGTTTCCACCAATCAGTGATGGTTTGGAGAGACATGTCATCTGCTGGTGTTGGTTCACTGTTTTTTATCAAGTCTAAAGTCAGTGCAGTTTTTTTCCCAGAAAATCTTAAAGCACTTCATGCTTCGCCTCTGCTGACAACTTTGTGGAGATGTGGATTTTATTTTCCAGCAGGATTTGGCACACTGCCCACACTGTCAAAAGTACCAATTGGACTTTAAATATAATATATGAAATATCAGTCTGTGTGTAATACATCTATATAATATATGAGTTTCACATTTTAAACAGAATTACTGAAATAAAGTAACTTTTTAAAGATATTCTATTTTTTTTTACATACATCCATAAAATGATATTGGAATCATATCAGATGGAATCTAAAACAGATTACTGCTTTAAAAAGAACAACCTCTTGAGCCAAAGAAATTACTAGAGACAACTCATCTTAACCCATTATTACAACTGAGAGTATATTTAAATTTTCTGAGATATTGAATTTGGGGTTTTTATGGTGTGTAAGCCATAATCAACAATAAAAGAAATAAACGCTGTGTGTAATACAGCTATATAATATGAGTTTCACGTTTTTGAACTGAATTACTGAAATACTTTTCAGTGATATTCTATTTTTTTTTATGTCCACCTGTGTCATCTATCTCAAGTTATGTGGCTTTTTCATTCCACGAAGTTTACATGCTGTAACTTTTCAGTAATAAGAAAAAGCACTTGTACAGTACAGTGAAGTAAGCTTAGTAAATCAGAGTCAGGGTTCATTGTTAGCCCTGTTGCAGCATTGCCTGGACCAGGTACCTGGTACCCAGGTTTTGCAGGCCGTCACTGTTTGCTCCTTAACACTTACTGCCTCCCACTGCCCACTGCTCCGGGCATGTGTTTTTACAAAAAAAAAAAGTAAATGAAAATAATCAGTGTGCATCTTCTGAGTGTACTCATTAGTGTGTGCATGCTTACACAAATGGGTCAAAGGCAGAGGTCATCTGTGCTCAGCACAAGTACATTGTATATGGTTATCTTTCTTGCCTAATCTTGTTCTGTCCACTATACTGCTACTGTTTCATTTGAATGTTTATGCTGAGGTTAGAGATATATATATATTTGAGGATGTTCTGTTTGTGTTGAACTCTGTAAGTCACGGGGGAGAGACAGCGTCTCGGCTGCTGTTTTTCTCCTTTGCCCTTTGCTTGACTTGCTGAAGTCTAACCTCAAGCATATTATGGTTGTAGTGTTCTTGTTTCCTTTGTTGCTTTGTTGAAATGAAAGGTTTGAAACATGTCCTTGAATTCCTTTTCGCCACAGTTCCTAAGAACAGTCCCTCAGAATCTGGCCTCTGCTTTGAAGTTCTCTTCATTCTGCTTCTGTTCAGGCTGGATTGTTTTTACTGGCATAGTTTTTTCTGAAAGTTGTGATTTGCCCGATACACTTCACAATGTGTTGACATCCACCTTTCAGACTGGAGTGGGAGTGATGTTTTTCAAAGCAGATGGACTCTGAAGTGGATTGTGTGTGTGTTTGTGTGTGTGTGTGTTTGTGTGTGTGTGTGTTTGTGTGTGTGTCTGTGTGTGTGTGTGTCTGTGTGTGTGTGTGTCTGTGTGTGTGTGTGTGTCTGTGTGTGTGTGTGTCTGTGTGTGTGTGTGTCTGTGTGTGTGTGTGTCTGTGTGTGTGTGTGTCTGTGTGTGTGTGTGTGTCTGTGTGTGTGTGTGTCTGTGTGTGTGTGTGTGTGTCTGTGTGTGTGTGTGTCTGTGTGTGTGTGTGTCTGTGTGTGTGTCTGTGTGTGTGTGGGAAACCCCCCTTTTAAGGCTGCAGTCCTGTCCGGCAGCCGTTTGCTGCAATTCAAAGTAAAACTGAACTGTAATATAAAAGATAAAAGTATTGGGATACAAGTGGTGTAAGAATATATTGATATATATGGATGTATAACAATATTTTAATTTGCAATACTGTATAGATTTTCAAGAATCAAATTTAGGTTTTCACACCTGTAGTTTGTTTCTCTTGTCCGAATCAGTTGATGGTTCGTTTGCTTGGAGCGTTTCTTCTTCTGTTTGGTTTGGTTTCACACTGGCATAAACCTAAACACACCAAAATGTGTCCTCTGATTGGTCAGAGCTGTCTGGCACGGTAGTAAATATAAATGTACACAAAAAGTAAATATAGCGAGAAGACTGTGTTTCAGCGCATATATCTGTGCTTTAACACTGAACACTGAAATACTGCGCTTTAAAACAGTGTTTAGACTTGCAGAGCTGATGTACACGTAGTAAACCGAGTCACGCGGCTGAGAGCAGTGAACACAGCACAGACCACGCGTGCATGAACACAGCATTTGTTCATAGCTGTGTTAATTAACGTTATCTGGCTAATATATCAGTTTAAACTGTGCCTTATCAGCAGTTTAGTTTAAATAAATAGACTATATTTAATAGGTGGGTTGGATCGAGACCGGATCACATTCTCACCACAAGAGAACCGCTCCAGAGTTCATTTGGGATCAGACCGAGACCACCTTCTCTAGCAGTTTTCACACCTCCTCAATCGAACTGCACTAAAGTTACAAATGTACCAGAGTTCGTTTTAACTGGACCAAACAGCGCTGGTCTGAAAACACCCTTAATGAAGATTTTAGATAGATAGTTTGGTTCCAGACAGTGGATCATTTAGTGTTGTATTTAGATAGCAGTGCTGTATGCTTTTATTAAATCCCAACAGTTCTGATTGCATTTAAATTATCACAATTAAACAGACATGTCTTTAAAGTGTAAGGCAGCATTTACTATAGCATTATAATCTAAAAACAGTGCTTAATTAAATGATTCTTGAAGGGTTTAATAGTAATTCCAGTGGTTCTATTTAGAACCATTACTCAACAGTTTGAATTGTACAAGTTTTTCAGAAATGGTTTAATAAAGTAACAAAAAGAATGTCATCATCATTATTAGCTGTACTGTATACAGGCTTTTTGGTACCACTTTAAAATAAGACTACCTTTACAAAGGGTTTATAAATGGTTTACAATTAGTTTATTAATGTTTACTAATTAGGTAATAAATGCCTTAAAAATCATTATTAACAGTTATAACACATTCGTAGAGATGGCAACAATGACCTGTTGTTTGCCAAATAGTGAACCCACAGCCATCTATATGGTTAAACTTCAGATCTTGTCAGATACTCAACTTATTTACTCAACTTGCTTCTCCATCTCCATATTCCCCATCAGTCAACATCAGTTTAACCATTTAACTCCCAAGTTTAATCATTCCACCACTAACTCTTTTAGTCATTTATAAACAACAGGTCATTGTTGCCCTTTCTACAAGTGTTATAACTGATTATTAATGATTTTTAAGACATTTACAACCTAATTACTAACCATTAATAAATTAATTGTAAACCATTTATAAACCGTTTATAAAGGTGCGCTGCATGTTTCCATGCTTAACCTGAAAAACAAAAATCACGTGCCAAGGGAAAACAAACACACACGCACATACACACCCAGACAGACAGACAGACACACACACACACACACACACCCTGCCATTACATCATTCAGCAGAGAGAGAGAGAGAGAGAGAGAGAGAGAGGAAAAGAGAGAGCACCTTGTTTGTTCTACTTACCACACACTCACTCACTCAACCCGACACACTTTCCCCTCAGGGCAAGACTGAGCTCCTGTTTTCTCCACCCACACTACTGACTACACACGCACACACACACACACCTTCCACTATTTACTTCATTTGTTCACAGTGCTCACTCCTGATTGGTTCAGACATGCAAAAATTCTGATTTTAAATATAGTCATTTTGAGTTGCCTTTACTTCTCATCTTTACTGTTTTAAAAATTCACCGTAGTGCTTAGTAGGGTTGCCACATATTCTGGTGTTTTGTATTACAACTTTCATTATTCAATGCTATATTGTTTCTGCTGAAAAAGTAATACATAAATTGTTATTTACTTATATAGATAATATTTATGATGATAAGCTTTAAACCTAACTGGCCCTACACGCAGTCTATTTTTAAAACCCTCTAATTTACATTTCCCCGTCTACTCACCAGAGTTTAGTCCCGCCCATTTACATTGTGTTTCTTAGGAGAGCTTTATCCATGAGTGTGTTTTGAGTAAGGCACAATACAGGGCATATGAACAGACCATATGTATTTCATGTATTTAAGAGTCTGTTTATGTAAATAAATATTTAGGCATATACACTATGTCCAAATGTTACACAAAGTTGTTGGCTCTACGCGTAATGCTGTGTGTGGACTAGAGGAGGATCATTGAGCTGTGAAGAGCAGTGTACTCTTTTGGGATGAGTAAAGGTCAATGAATGCAATCAAATCCTCACAGCAGTGTTCAAAAATTGAATAGACATTATTTAGTCTACTGGACAGTACACAGAGACTGTTACTCCAATAAAAACAGAATAACTTATTTTTTAACTCCCTTGATTTTGAAAGAAGCAATCAATCATAACTATTGGTTTTACAATATTGCATATTTATTAAAATATTGATTTGTTGCTTTGTGAGTTTGTATTTGATGCACATCAGTATTTTATTATTAATAAACCTCTGCGTGTGAGCGATTTGGTGAGGCCTGTGAGTATGACGAGAAGCCTGATGACAATGCAGTGTCCATCATGAGACAACAGATGACTCTCCTGGAGAGCGAGAGGGGGCGAGAGAGGGAGAGAGAGACAGAGAGAGTGTAGGAGGGCTTGGCTTGTCTTTCTGAGCATATTTCATGTGCCATTAGCCTTACATGAGTAGTATTCTTTTATTAAATGCACCACATTCTTAATCCTTTAAAAGAGAGAGAGAGAGAGAGAGAGAGCACACAGCAAGCCTCCATACACACATCTCACTCTGTTATTGATGAATCACTAATTTACTGCATACTATTACATTGTAGTAAATAATGCATTGTTACATTTGTGTTCTTGGTTGATTTGCATATATGTGTGACGTATGACACACCCATGAGAGAATGCTGTTAGCAATGGTCTGCAGAAAGTGAGTGTGTGGGTCCTCTGTGATCTATGCAATAATTAGCAGGAAAACAAATTCTAATCTAAACCATGAACCCTTAAAACTTTATTTGAACATGTTGTTTTGAAGTTTTCATGCATCTTGGCATGTTCTCCTCCACCAGTCTTACACACTGCTTTTGGATAACTTCATGCCACTCCTGGTGCAACAGTTTAAGCAGTTCAGTTTGGTTTGATGGCTTGTGATCATCCATCTTCCTCTTGATTATATTCCAGAGGTTTTCAAATTAGGTAAAATCAAAGAAACTCAACATTTTTAAGTAGTTGTTTTTTTTTTTTCCTGAGCTGTATGTTGTGTGTTGGGGATTTTTGGAGACGTTTGAGTATAAATGGAGTATAAACTGTCATTGAATCTCCCACTTTTATGTCCCCACAATGTTAGAGTAATTCTATTGCAAATTAAAAATTAGTCAAAACTGAAATTTGGAGTTGACATATGTTTTATAATCTAAATTGTTGTTTATATCGACTAACTGTTACCCGTACATCGTTCACACTTGCTCTGACAAAACGCAGTGACAGAGCAATCCCTCCAGGGGTTGTTTTAATCAAACCAAAGCTGACAAGTTTAAACATCCCCTAAATACCAGTTGGATTCATGAACTCTCCAGGATCCTCACATGAACATAAGCTCCAAGCATCGTTTTTCTCTCCGTCATCTATTAGTCTGCAAAATGACACTTGCATTATTGGTCCATATGTGAATCTTTGAGGTGAGTCACGGTGTGATCTGGACTAAAGACCCCAGCCTGCCGAGCACCAGCCCAGAGCCAGTCTGCTAACAGAGCATGACTAACCTCTCCAGCTCAGCCCTCAACCAACCAAGGCAGCAGCTTCAGATAATGAATCATAAAAACAAGTGTTTGAACAGAAGCGCCGGTTCAGCCAGGTCACAGCTGAGCTCATGGAACCCAATCTGAAGCCTGAGGTGGAATTGGCCTGCTAGCTGGATGGAAATAGAGTTAGAGGACCGTCATCTTCAAAGCCTTTCCTTATATTTGGATCAAATACCTGAGTTTTACAGACAGTAATGTGCAGTAATGAGTCGTGGAGGTCATCGTCAGGTCGTGTGCTGGAAACATTAATGACTGAATCCTCCTAAAATCACTGTGATGTTGTGTTTTACAGGATTCCGTAGGAACGAAGAGATGAAGGCTATGGAGGTTCTGCCTATTCTAAAGGAAAAAGTGGCCTTTTTATCAGGTGAGTTATTTCTTGGTATAATGTGATGCAGCATGTTATTAATTGACATGTGATCCAACCAACAGAGCAGATCGTTCTCTGCTCATGCCTTTTTGTGATAACTGTGTGACCTTTCTTTAACATGCAGTGTACAGGTCATATGAAATAGCATTTCTTTTTATAACATGTACCACCTATAATTAAACTGCAACATTCAGGTACCACTTACTGCTCTAAATAATTACAGAAATTGTGTAAAAAATGTTTTTCCTCAAGAATGCATGGCTTCACTGGTTCCCACTGTCAGGCTCTTACTAGTCTTTTGATGTGTGGTCAGCTAACTGACCAGGTACTTTTAAAGGTTATATTAGAAATATTAAGACATTGAAATAAAAATTGTATGTATAAATATTTAAATATATTAAATACAACTAAAATACATAAAGAAAAAAAAATTAAGCCACTTTTTGATATGTCTGCTTTGGGTGTGCCATATCATATCGTATGCAATAATATCGCCAACCTTTTTAAATATTGTGAACTAGGGCTGTCCCTAACGATTATTTTTTAAACGATTATTCTAACGATTATTTTTTTCGATTAGTCGACTAATCTATTCATTGAGAAACATATTTAAATAATTATTTTACGTTTTAAAGCAAACGATAAATTACTATATTTATATATAATAACAACAACAACAACAACACAAGCCTACTAAACCAAACCCCACACTTATAATCACTTACATGTACAGCACGTTGTTTAGATCTATAACGCTAAAAATGGATAAGCTCCCATACACCACAACCGTGTGTTGCACTGTTTTCTGTGACCGCTAGATTTTGTGACCACTGGCAAGTAGTTCTCAGCAGACCGGTGCACTGGCCGATTCGAAACGTGTTCGTTTCTAATGTTTACCCCGACTAGCCAAAACGGTTCAGTTTAGGGCTGAGGGTAAGGTGTAGGTATAGAAAGCTTCCGTTTTGCCAATGAACGCTCATAACCGTGAGCACTGGTCACAAAATTCCGACGGTGACAGAAAACGGTGTGACACCGCAGCGCCGACGGCGCTAGCTAAAATAACTTAAGGCAGCTAGCTTAGCTAAACACCTGAACCTATGAATAATGCTACTGTTTCTGGAAACTGCGAAATGCCATGCACAAATATAAACCAAAAATGTATAATTTCTGCCTGTGGCAGGTTTAAAACCTTTGGTAGACAGCCTTAAGTCTTTTTAAGGACACCCGCGGAGACCCTGATGTAAACGGCAACTTACTGTGTGACCCTGTTGACATAGTGCTCCTGGATGTTTGCGCTTCAAGTGCTCCTTTTGCACGTATGGCAGAGGACCACATTGTTGCCCCTTTGCGTGAAATGCTCCCAAACTTTAGATGCCCGCTGGCGTTTTTTTGTAGCTGGAGATTGCTCTCCGGAGTCCAAGCTCTCTAGAGCTTAGATTCTCTGCCCGAACCCGACATGACCCGAGGCCCGCCCGTAAATCCGACCCGGGCTCCAGAAAATAGTCCGAGATGTAGGCGTCTGTTTTTTAATTATATTTTTATTTTTAAAAAAATAACGAAAACTGAAAGTGAAACTAAACTAATTTATTTATAAGCGCTGTTTTCACTACCGCAGTTCTACAGCGGGGGTGTTGTGCCGATTCTGTCCGCGAAGCGGGAGTCAGATTCAGCAGAGAGTCGGATTCGGCACAAACGCGGCGGCACCTCGCGGTCCGCGGTGTCAGTTGTAAGCGCTCGCGCTCGCTCATTAAAACGCTCATTAAAACGCTCATTAAAACAGCCCGAAAACAGCCAGTTGGAATTTTTGGGCCCGATCTAACCTCTAATGCTCTCCACAGGCGCCGCCATGTTTACGACGCGCCGACGCACGTTATGCAAATCGATGTATTTTTGTAATCGATGACGTCGATTATGTCGACGCGTCGCCCCAGCCCTATTGTGAACTATATTATTCTGTATCATATTGTGAACTGCATCACCTAGCCCTAATTATCACATCAACTGTGTGACCATTCTTTAACCTGCAGTGCACAGGTCATATGAAATAGCATTTGTTTTTTTATAACACGTACCACCTATAATCAAACTGCAACAGTCAGGTACCCCCTACTGCTCTAAATAATTACAAAAATTGTGTAAAACATGTTTTTCCTCAAGAATGCATATAATGGCTGCATGGCTTCACTGGTTCCCACGGTCAGGCACTTGCTAGTCTTTTGGTTTGTGGTCTGCTAATTGGCCAGTTTCTGCCCGTCTTTGCCAAGTCTGATCACCAGAAGTCAGAATCTCTGACCAGTCTCTAACCTTGTCCAAGCTGTGATAAAATGCAGATTACTGACTGGCCTGTTGATTAATAACCAAGTATCGTAAGAGTGGAGTGTAAAGTATAGACAATTCTTCACAGGGGCATGTGTTTAATCCATGTGATCTGGTTGGTTTGTTTTGTTGTTGTTTGAGGTGAGTCTGGGGCTGTTTGTCGGTGTGTTGAGAGCTCAGAGAGCACTTGAGCAGGTGTGAGTGTGAGTCAGTCAGCAGTGCAGAGTGCACTCAGAGTTTACAGCCATCAGTGAAAAGCTGAGCTTCACTTGCTCCCTGTGACTGGATGCAACAAAGGTTTGCTTTATTTATTCTGAAGTTATATGGCAGTGAGTTTAAAATTCTCATCCTCCCTTCATCTCAGAGTTACTTGGGCTTAGAGTGCAGCACATATAATAGAACAGAGATGTTGTAAAAATGCTGTGAAAAACTTTTTAAAGACCTGTAGGCCTTTCATGGTAAACTATAATAATGGGCACTATAATAATGAGCACTTCATTGTAATATAACATAAGTCACTAGTGTAATAATTGTGACAGGCCTTAAAATAAGAGACCAAAAGAGTTTGTGTAAAATGAGTAAAGTTGTTTTATCCTATAAACTACAGACATTTCTCCCAAATTCCAAATAAAAATAGTCATTTAGAGCATTTATTTGCAGAAAATGAGAAAAGGCTGAAATAACAAAAAAGATGCAGAGCTTTCAGACCTCAAATAATGCAAAGAAAACAAGTTCATATTCATAAAGTTTTAAGAGTTCAGAAATCAATTTTTGAAGGAATATCCCTGGTTTTAATCACAGTTTTCATGCATCATGGCATGTTCTCCTCCACCAGTTTTACACACTGCTTTTGGATAACTTTATGCCACTCCTGGTGCAAAAATCAAGCAGATGATGATTGCTTGATGACCATCCATCTTCCTCTTGATTATAACTCAGACGGTACATCCACCAACATAAACCATATGTAGTGCTTATGTGAGTGTTTTGTAGGGGTTTTGAGTGATTTCTAAATAATAAAAAGTCTAAATCATAAAAAAATATGTAGCCTTAATATCTCTCACTCAAGTCCGCACATCCTCTAATCCTTTTGTCTTGGTCAGATGAATGACTGTGCACACACACTGTGGTGGTGCATAGCCGTGCCCTCCAGCTCAACTACTGCAGTTAGCTCTGTTCTTTTATAGCCAAGCACAATACACACAGCTAGCTTCCAGTGACCTCCCAACTGGGTGTATTTCCTAAAAGTCTCAAAAGCCTGGATTAAAGGTCTTTTAAAGCTTTTTATTGTGATGCTGAAGTAAGAAGGAGAAACAAGATGACAATCTCTGGATCTAATACACACAACAATAAGCACATTAAAAACACAGTACCTCCATACAGTGCAGGTGATGGTTGTCAATAGTGTGTCCTGTGTAGGGGTGTAGATGTAGGTGCCATATCATATCATATATATGCAAATTGCCAAAAGTTCTAACAAATGTAAAAAAAAAATCCTTATAGTGATGTTTTGATATTTTGGAAATCAGTGTTTTTTGTATTTGTTTTGCTATGTACTGTTGTTTGTTTGCAGGTTATATGCACTAAACATGGTACAATATTTGTTGCATTACTTACGCTGCATTTACACTGCTCCGTCGCATCAACGCACATGGTCGCACTGCCCCCCTCCAACTGGTTGCATGTGGGCGTGACCAAGGCCTTCCCTGCGTCGTCCAATTAAATCGTTCTAATAAATTTAAATGCTTTTATACAAGCTATTATTATTTTCAATAAATAAAAAAAATATAAATGTATATTAATAAATATAAATGTTCGATTGAGCTTTATTACACTGTCTAGTGAGCAGAATATAGGCTAACAAAAGCAAACCTATCCAAATCCATTAAATTATATATTAATATTTTAAAAACCCACTAGAGACCCCAACAATCTCTGCAGGCTTTCTCCTCGCTGTATTACTGTGATCAGAGTCCTGTAAATCAGCAGGGTTTTAATATATGAGGCAGGAAAGCCTGAAACTTCTTTTCCAGGCTTCTCAGGACGCTTGAAAGCGGAACTAAATGTTTTCAGACACTGCGCTGCAGACACGTATCAGGCGAACACCTGCTCTCTGATTGGACAGACGCATCGCGTTGGACGGATTCATTTGCATAAAGTTCAGCTCGGCTCAACTTTTCATCGCATCGCATCCCCCGCTTTTGACGCATCAGACACGTGATGCACCGCGCGACTGCGTCTGACGGAGGCGGCGCTTCCCATTGAAAATTTATGGGATACGTCGCTGTGCGTTGTCGCGACGGAGCAGTGTAAATGCACCGTTACTGACTGACTTACGTACTTACTTACTTATTTATTTATTTTGTCATTTAGTTATTTATTTTCTTACACTATTATTATTTTTTACCAACTCAGGGTCTCTACTGGTTTGTACTGAATGTATTAAACTCTTGTATTTGTAGTAAATAAAACTTAAATAAAATTATAACAATAATATTTATTTTGTTGCAGTAGTATATTCTTGAGATTAATATAAACAAGTCAATGGTTTTTCATATCACCCAAAATATCGTTATTGCAAATATCCTGAAATATTGTGATATTATTTTAGGGCCAAATTGTCCACCTATAGTCCTGTAATGTAGCACTGTAGATCTGCTGTCCATATTAAAACACTGGTGATAAAGATTGATGCTAAGCTGTGCTTTATAAAGCAGAAGTGACAGAGTGCAGAGACGCTGTGATTGCTCGTCACGCAGATGTGATTATTGTTATTTTTTGTTCTTCATGCCAGAGGGATAAGATGGTTGATCCTATTAAGCGAACACTCAATTAAGAGGGTTCAGCACTTTTCCAGCTTGGGAAAATCTGTTGGGATGTGCTGGCAGGCATGCTTCATTACGGTGGAGTCAGTGCTCTTTACACTTTACTGAGTCTGTCTGCTGAGAGCAGAGGATTTTAAAGAGGTCAGGGAGGAAGAACAGAGAGGGGATTAAAGCTCAGAGATAGAGAAGAACCCTTTCCTCCTCCTGCGCTGCTGCTCTGTATCCTGGAGCTCGTTATTTAGCTGATGTTAAACTGAGGTATTTATCTTAAAGCCTGTTTTCAGTAATTGATAATCCTTCCTAAAACTAGATAACAGCACTGTTACAGACCACAAAGTAAGGTTTATTCGCACATTACCAGACTAAAGTAACTTAAATCAAATTTTTTGCCCTAATGTGACACCTGTGTGTGTAAAATCCATTATTTTTTACTCATTAAAGGAATTTTAGATGCAGAAAATCAAAATATTGATTTTTTTAACTTTAAAAATTATAATATTACGGATGATACAATATTTCACACCCCTAATTTACTTTTATATGTGGTCCTAAATTGGATATGTATGTGATTCATGGGCATGCCATCATGTGAATCTAAATTAGGGCTGCGCAATATATTGTTTAAGCATCGATATCGCAATATCTGCATGTGCAGATGTGTCAACAAAGTGCAATTTTTGTGCAATGTCAAATAACATTTTAAAGCTTTTTTTTTCTGCATACAAAGAAACATATTATACTTTTCTTATTTTACAGTACATCATCTACCAGAGTAACAGTTATACAGTTCTGGGGAAAAAAAATCAGAGACCACTTAAAAAGGATGAGTTTCTTTGATTTTACCAAATTGAAAAGCACTGGAATATAATCAAGAGGAAGATGGATGATTACAAGCTGTCAAACCGAGCTGAACTGCTTGAATTTTTGCTCCAGGAGTGGCATAAAGTTATCCAAAAGCAGTGTGTAAGACTGGTGGAGGAGAACATGCCAAGATGCATGAAAACTGTGATTAAAACCAGGGTTATTCCACCAAAAATTGATTTCTGAACTCTTAAAACTTTATAAATATGAACTTCTTTTCTTCAGGTTATTTGATGTCTGAAAGCTCTGCACCTTCTTTTTTTATTTTAGTCATTTCTCATTTTCTGCAAATAAATGCTCTAAATGACAATATTGTTATTTGGAATTTGGGAGAAATGCTGTCTGTAGTTTATAGAATTAAACAACAATGTTCATTTTACTCAAGCATATACACATAAAGAGTAAAAAAATGAGAAACTGATTCAAAAACTGAAGTGGTCTCTTGATTTTTTTTTTCCAGAGCTTTATATACCAATACCATTAGTTTTACTCTAATAATTGATTCACATATTGCATTTCTTAATATTTGTAACATGTTGTGTGATTAAAAATTACTGTACTTTTAGGTCAAATGTTTATGAATATTGCTAATATATTAGATAATATGGTGCAGCCCTGCAGCCCTATTGTGAACAGTAAGATCAGATTTCACGTGTGGTTAATTAGAGCACCAAACATTCTAAAAATACTGCTGGATTATACTTGATTTAGTGTGACCAGCATTAAAATGGGTTCTTTATGTGCTTTAGTCTGTTGAGTGTGTTTACTGTATTGCTGGATGGTGTGTGTGTGTGTGTGTGTGTGTGTGTGTGTGTGTGTGTGTGTGTGTGTGTGTGTGTGTGTGTGTCTGTCTGTGTGTGTGTGTCTGTGTGTGTGTGTCTGTGTGTGTGTCTGTGTTAAATTGAGAGGTTTGTATTAAATGCTGCAATACTGTACACTGTGTTACATTCTTAATGGGGATCGAGTGAAAATGTGACTTTAGTGAGGGACTTTAGTGAGGCCTCTTGAGAGCCAGTGTTATATACACACACACACACTTGATTAATTCCCATCCTACATAGCATTGATGCTACACGGTATTGATTTTTATTCAGAGCTGAAAACATATTATTTCATATCTCTTGTCGTACTGAAGACTGTTCATTATATCTCCCTCAAACTTGTTCACTCCCACAGTGGCAGTATTAGAAAGCCTTTCCTGGACAGCAGAGACAGTTACTCCAACAAAGCAGGATTAATTGGGTTTAATTTCCTTGATCTTGGGAGACATGTTGAATAAGCTGTATATATACTGTAGATCAGTTAGATGCTGTGGAGCAGAGGGAGGCAGCTGTGTGGAGTGGTTTGGATTGTTTTTAAGTGGTTTAGAGAGCCCCTCCCACCTTCAGGGCAGAATCATGAGAACCTGGAGCAGCAGAAATGTATATCCACACCATAAACATATGGCACCTACCTTAATGCAGTGTGTGATGTGGGCTGGTATATGTGTGTCCAGTGTAAACATAACGTGACCCAGCCCCCACAGTCACATACTGGTAAACATTCCTGCACCCAGCACACAAAGGGCAAAAAGTTATTGTTAGGGGTGTGATGAGACACTAATATCACGAGACGAGACGAGACACGATACTGGGTTCACGAGAACGAGACGAGATTTAAAAATAAAATTTTAAAGAAAATGTCAAAAATGAAAAATTGAAAAGTAGAGTTTTATTTGACAAAATCATATAACGCAAACTTAACAGACTGGTTTCTCTCACACACTGATTTTATAAGAAATAGAAATAAGAATAAGAATAAAAAAAAAATAAAATAAAACTTTTCTGGGTCTTATATAGAGCAAACAATAAGTGCAAACCACAACCAGTCATATTAAGCCTATGGTTTGTGTTTTTTCTCCTAAATCTCTTTTTTTCTATTTAACTATGCATAACCATAACCAGTCATATTAAGACTACGCTTGAAGAGAAAACAGAGACAGAACATTTTTACAGTACAGTACAGAGCTAAGGGATTAGTACAACTGCCTGAATGAAATAGTCATGCTTACGATTTACTTACAGTATTTATATATGGGTTGTGTCTTGTTGGTCACTCTGTTACCGTTTATTGTTTCCACTGGAAAACCAAAATGCAGCCAGACATACAACTTAAAAGTAGCAGAAGCAACTTCTATGCAAATGCCTGAATTTTCCTCTTCTGCTGAGAGCTGCTCTCACTGCTCAGACCTCACACTTGCTGCTATCGCTACTGTGTTGCCAGATCCCTCTTAAAAAGTCCACGCTAAACTGTTTTTTTTCCCTGCGAGGCAGGTTTAAACTTGACGAGAAATATCGTCACGTTTTCATCTCGCGAGATCTCGTCACACCCCTAGTTATTGTGTATTAGTTGTAATGTGTATAGGTGGTTGGGTGTATATAAACACTCATCCACATATGCGTGTATATATATATATATATATATATCAATGTATATCTGTGTGTGTATATATGTGTTCATCGAAAGATCCAGCTTGTTATGCAAATAGGCAGACAAATATTTTTGGGGTCTGTCTCTGAATGAACTGTCTGTGGATGGATGTTCTATTCATATGAGCAGCAGTCTGACTGTTTTTCTTCTTCCCCTCCAATCCCTCCTTCTCTCCACCAGGTGGCAGAGACAAGCGCGGTGGTCCGGTCTTAACATTCCCCTCACGTACCAACCACGACCGAATACGGCACGAGGACCTACGCAGACTCATCGCCTATCTCGCCGGCATCCCCAGGTAAGCCCCAGAGAGAGACACACACACACACACACACTCAGACATAAACACACCGACGTCTCCCCTCACAATATCTGCACACTTTCTCACCATGCATCCCCTTCTGTAATCAGTCTCCTTGATTACTGCATGATGGGTAATTCCTGCAAAAACGCTACTCATGCAGTAATACGTGCAATTTACATAGTATCGCCAGAAGTTTGTGAACACTTTCTTATACTGTGTTTCCATCACTTCTCCTCTTATCAGGAAAGGCTTTCTATGACATTGTGCAACATTGCTGTAAGGATTTTATCGCATTAGCCTCATTATCATTAAAAAGGATTATTACACCTAAAGGTGTTTGATGAAGCTCAATCACTGTAGATAGCGGATTAAAAGCTTTTAATGCCTTATTCAATGCTTGGCATTTTGTTATGGTTATGGACCTTAGTCTTATGTCTGGCTACTGTTGAGCACACTGCTCTATTGTGTGCGCTTTGCCTTTAAGGAGTTAGTACATGCTGTGTGTTTGTGTGCAAGGCCTGTGTCAACAATGGGTGCACATTAAAGTAGCATTATGTCAGAATTGAGAAAGTGTTTGGGCCTAGACTTCCCTACAGTCCTAGACCTGCTTTGCACATGAATTCTTGGACAAGCTGAGATGCCAAACGAAGTAAAAGAAGCATGTGATGGAGTAAAGTTACAGGATTTTATACGTTTTTCACATTAGAGAGTGCTGGGAGGAGTTTTGGTTTTACTGAGAGGAGTTTTTGTGGGTTAGATGCAGATTTAATTGGTTTCAAACTCTGATCTTGGAATGCTAGTGGTGTTGCATAGAACCTATGAACCTCTGACTCTCCCCACATTACTCCTACTGTGTTGTTGATCAGCACAGGCATCTGTTAGCTGATCAAAGTATCAGAGCTGGGTCTCTGCGCTTTCCTCCAAGTCTGTTTGCATCAGCAGCAGGAAAAGAGAGTGTAGCTGACTTTACATGTATTGGAGGAGGCATGTGTTAGTCTTCATACTGCATGGCTGCAATTCAGATACTAGTCAACCTTTGTTAATATTGAGAAGATGAGATTGTTCTGCACAGCAATATTTACTTTTCAGTATGAGGAGCAGTCTGTGCAGTATGGAACTTTCCAGCCCTGGAGTGTATGGTTCTCACTGTGCTTAGTGTTCCCCCTTAATTAAAGAACAGAGCATGGCTGCTGTGTCTCCATGTGTCACATCATCCCATCTCCCTCATGGAAGAGCTGTCTTAGCCTGTCTCGCCTCCAGCCTTCATTATCTCATGCTACGTCTTTATTCAGCCGCCTTTAGTCTGGGAGTTTGGTCTGCAGTGTGTTTGGTCACATTGCATCACTAACAACACACACATGCTGCTTTAGTTCTGTTGTGATCATATTATATTTTTAGATGTATTTTTGAAGGTGTACTGGATCTTTTCTTTGTTAGAGTGGTTTTCAGTGTAGTCATAGGGTTCCAGGCAGGGCCTGTCATGGTAATTATTATTGACTTATTTATAGCCAATATATGGACAATATATGGATCTTTTTTGCTGACCTTAGTATTTAGTAAAATCAAAGAAACTCATCATTTTTAAATGGTCTCTTATTTTTCTCCAGAGCTGTATATTGTACACAAACAATATATAGGGATCCCATGATCCCAGTTTGTTGTTCTTCTCTGTGGCTCCGTTTACCCTGTTACTTACGCATGGTGGAAAATGCGACACCTGAACAAGTGAACAAGAGAGAGCGATAAGAGGGAGGGACTTAAAACAAGCCTAAAAAATGATAAAGAGAGCGTTATTGCGGGAGCGTGGGCCAGATCCTGAAAACCTGCAGCAGTTCAGCTTTTGCCAACAGACCTTCCTCCTCCTCCTCCTCCTCCACATCATCGCTTTCTCCTCTCAGCTCCATCCACTACACCCACACAGTCACACCAGAGAGAGAGAGAGAGAGAGCTAGAGTCTCTTAGCAATTCCCATAGAGAGAGAGAGAAAGCAAATGAGAGAAAGAGAGAGAGAGAGAGAGAGCTCAAGTCTCTTAGCAAATCCCATAGAGCGAGAGAGAGAGAGAGCTAGAGCTAGAGTCTCTTAGCAATTCCCATAGAGAGAGAGAGAGAGAGAGAGAGAGAGAGGGAGAGGGAGCTGCGCAGAGCCGGAGAGTGATGGAGAGCAAACGCAGAGAGAAGTGGGGGGGTGGACGAATGAGAGGGAGCGTGCACAAGAGTGGGTGGAAGAGCGAGCGAGCAAGTGAGTGAAAGAGAGAGAGAGAGAGAGAGAAAGCGCGCAAGAGGAAAACAGTGTTGCAGTGGATGCAGTTACAGCATGCATGTGCAGCTGCTGATGGCGTATGTGTGTATATGCAGCTCAGCTCGGCTTATTTTCTCGTAACTCAGAACCCGTCTGCACATCTGCACAGCTGAGCGGCAGACTGACTGACTGACTGGTGGATGCTGTGTTTACTGGTCCAGACCTGCAGTCGGAGATGCAGAGTGATGAGATGAGAGGAGAAATGTGCACAGAGTAGTTAGCTAAACTGACTGACAGACAGACAGGTAGACAGAGAGACAGGCTGTTCCAGACTGTTGCCAGCTGTTCATTTTTGGCTGATGCTCATTCTCAGCGTTTTGAAGCTGTCCACTATGGGTAAGCAATGAGCTCTTTTTTTGCCTCTGTCTTCAGATGGTCTTCAATATGGTCTTGCAATAATAATTACGGTTCAACGATATTTAACATTATTTTTGTAATTTTGTGGCACGTTTTATCCTTATACGATCTATACTGATACATTATCCCTCTAATGTTTTATTATTATGTTCATAAGTTGATCAGTTATATAGCAAAGATAATGCAGCATTCTAATTGTTCTTGTTCTCAGATGAGGTTATGATTATTCAGGTTAGATTATGTAATGCAAAGAGGATTAAAGCTCATGTTTTGTTCTCTCCTCCCCCTTCCCTTCTTTCCCTCCTTCCCTCCCCCCTCCCTTCCCCTTCTCTATCTGCATCTCTTCCTCTGTATCCCACCCTCATTCACTCCCTCTCTCTCTCTCTCTCCAGCGAGGACGTGTGTAAACATGGCTTCACGGTTATCGTGGACATGCGAGGCTCCAAGTGGGACTCCATCAAGCCTTTACTGAAGATCCTGCAAGAGTCCTTCCCTTCCTGCATCCACGTCGCTCTCATCATCAAGCCTGACAACTTCTGGCAGAAGCAGAGGACCAACTTTGGCAGCTCCAAGTTCGAGTTTGAGGTATGAGCCTTTTTATTTGATGTGCAGGTGCAGTACTTTTAAAACATGAGGCTGACTGCCTTCTCCTGGGGCTCGTTTTTCAGCAGTTACTATGAAGAATGGTGCCACGGATTGGCCAGAGCTATCAATATTGCATGCGCTGTCTGTATAGAAGCGTACCTCCTAAAAAAAGCTTGTTTTAGGATGTCTTTACACCTGAAATCTGGACCAAATGTATATTATGTTAATGTATCATTATATGCATTCAGTCTGGTTTGCTTTGGTTTTGCACTGCCAATTGGTGAACAGGCTTAAGAACTTTGATACAATATGTTGTCATCACCTATGCTGACTGGATTTTTCTGTACTTGGTGCTGATTGGTGTGTAGAAAGACTGGAGTTGGAGTTGGTAGGTTGTCCGTTCTTCTGTTTAGCAAGTTGCGTTTCCAGTTGTTGTGCTGCTGCTGCTTAAAAAATCCTAACATTAGACAAAACACTGTAATATTACTTTAAACACAGTAGTTCGTTGTACAATAGTAGCTGAATCATTGTTTAATATTGTAAATTTTCAGAGCATCCGTTTTGTATTCCTTATTTCTGTTTAAATAAGTGAATCTACAGTTACAGTAGATAAAGAAATCACAAGCAAAATAGTTTAATAGTTAGCTATAATTGATCTGAGTATTCTAAACCATCCAAAAAAGCCAAAATATATAGCTCTATCAGAACAGAATTAGTTTCTCAGGGGGGCGTCTGTGAAAAATATTTCACACTTCTACTCAGTGATAAAACTCTTTCATCTGGACTGCAATTGAAAAAACAGGAGGACCAGTGAGTTTTTTTTTTTTTTCTTCTTCTTTTTTTTGGCTTTCTCGGTCAAATGACATCGTGTTCAGTAGCTCCTCCATTTCCACTTGCTGTTGTTTTTACACTTCGGGCATGCGTTTCCACGGAGATCCACACAATTACGGTGCGTGGCAGTGGACAAATATCTATTTTATTAAACGTGAGGTGACAAAACTCAGAGATGTCCAGACAGGACTAAAATTACCGGAGGACCACAGAGTTCAGCGAAAAACAGTAGATAATTCGGAAGACATCTGAGAAAAGACGAACATGTTTGTTCCAGAGGGGAATACAATCACAGAGGACCCCCAATAAAAGCAGGACCCCCTGAGAAACTAATCCCATCTGGTCCTTTGGTCTGGAACGTGGTTTGTGGCACCTTCATTCCTGCTATTTTAGTTCGAGCTTAACTAAAAAATGTAAAGGTCTGGATCAAAAAAGGTAGATGTATAAAACACGGATAGTCTCATGATTCTGGCTCGTGTTGAAAGTGTAACGGTTTGTTTACAGATTCATAAATCTTTCCATTTTGTTAAATTAATGAGTTTTTCAGGAGGTGTTACTGTACAGGAGTATTACTCTTCTCCTGGGACTGAGGATTCTGTTTTGCACACGATTTTAAGGCTCTGTTTGAGCTGGGATTCCAAAACAGGTGCAGTCTGTGGAATAATGCTTTTAATTATGGTTAGATAATGACGGCCTTCTAGCAAGCAAGTCATTTTAATGCCTCTTTTTATGTAGAATCCAACCTTTTGACTTGTTCTCTCTCTGTGTGTGTTTGTGTATGTGCATGTGGGAGAGTCGGAGAGTTCAGTGTATTATTGTAGTGGGCAGGGTGGGCACTGTTTGTTGGTTGATGCGGAGTATGAAGTGTGGAGTAGGGGTGATGCGTGGGTGCATGTCAGAGTGTGTGTGTGTGGCAGCATTATAAATCTTCTGTTTGTATTGCAGTGTATAATACTGGTGTAATACATTTTTATGTTGTGTGTGTGTGTGGTTTGCTGGTAGTCAGTTTATCTACAGGTTATCTATAGTGATGTATTTGGTGCTGGTGTTTTCAGGCTGAGGGTGTTTGTTTGCAGTCAGTGTTAGGGAGCATGTTTTTGGTGAGCTGGAATTCTGACTGCTCACAACAAATACAGGAATTTAGCTGAAGGTTTTCTTCTTGTTTACACATAATGAGTGAATGTCCTGATAGGACTAAACAAGAATGTGTAAAAATAATCAGTCGCAGTCAGAGCACATCATTGCACAATATACCAGCTATTATGACTTTGCATACTTTTCTTTTAGTCAGTCTTACAGAAAAATGTGCTTACTCCTTATTAATAAAACAATTAATGATTATTTTGCTGTTAATATATGCTATAAAAACTAAGCTGCAATACTATTTATTTTAATACTAAAATACAGGTGAAAATGTGTTATTTACCCTCTTGATGTTCTCTAGATTTGCATAGTTCACACTTTATTGTTTGTTTTTGATCTTCAGTATTATTCACAACTAACACTGTATGAAAGTGCAGTTTTCTTATTAATCACTTAGTTACTAAATTAATTAGCACATTGAGTTATTAAATATTGTACACCTGTTATAAGCTATACACACATATATTATAATATATAACATATATTTATGTACATAATCTATGTATACAAAATATTTTGTATATATAGTGCCAAAAAAAGTAAATAATGTGGGGTTGATGCTGCAGTTGGTCAGGTTTAGGTTCAGCAACAGTATGTGCTGAAAGAATCAGGTCAGCTGACCTCAATAACTGAATATACTGAATATAGACCAGGTTATTCCATTAACGGATTTTACCTTTCCTGATGGCACGAGCATATTCCAAGATGACAAGATAGTTGTGCAGACTAACTACCTTATATTTTAAAATGTGTTTACTACACATAATCAATGCTAATGCTAGGCAGATCAAGACTGTGGTGTTTCTTCTAGAGTAAAGGCCAATTTATGCTTCTGTATTAAATCTATACCATACACTCTTGTAGCCACATATCTTACACCGTAGCCTGACTGGCACCTCATCAGAAATGTGCAGTAACTACACATCACAGTGATGCAGAGGGAGCAACTGTGATTGGTCTGCCGTGCCTTGTATTTCCGCCTTCATTGTCAAACTGCTGAGCAATGGCGGGCTCTGAGTGGTCCAGGGGACTAAGGCACTGTCACAATGAACGGGAGATTGCTAGTTTGAATCCCGCTCATGTAGCTTGCCATCAGCTGCCGGATACCAGGGAGAGCACAATATGCCTTGCTCTCTCTGGGTGGGTAGATGGTGCTCTCTTCCCACATCACTCCACAGGGTGATGTCGATCAGCACAAGGCGTCTGTGAGCTGATGTATCAGAACCGAGTCGCTTTGCTTTTCTCTGAGTGCCCTGTGATGCTACTCAGCAGCAGCAGTTCGAAAAGAGGCGGTGACAGAGTCTTTACCCTCCTGGTGTTGGGGCATTAATAGTGATGGGGAGTCCTAATTAGTGTGTTGGGTAATTTTGTCTTGTAAATTGGGGAGAAAGCAGAATTTAAAAAACATATATAAAATGCGGAGCGATGCAGACACACATATGCAGAAGTATGAAATTCAGCTATTTCTTCATCTCTTAGAAAAGAGATGAAATTATACATTAGAGCTCAGGCTGGTTAAACATGGCTTGTCTGTATTGAATAATCTGTTGGGTTATTGGAAAATGGAGTTCTTTGTGAACTACACATTTGAGAGTCAGTGCAGCCCATTTGTCTATTACAGCCTTTAGCTTCTACTATAATAAAGTAGAAGTGAAGCTCCGTTCTGAGATTTTCTCCGCCCTAAAGCTGCTTAATGGACTAAATGAAGCTTTTTTCGATGACTTAAAGGGATGTTGTTCAGGTAGGAGATTTCATTAGAATATCTGAGTGAATGCAGGTTTTGATAAGAGCAGCAGCAGCGGGACCCGTTTACCTTGACTCAACAAAAGAGCTAAACAGCTTGCCTCTCGCCTTTTCACACTGCCGAGATGGAGCCCACTTACTAGCTTTTGTCAGTCCATCTGCTCCCTCTCTCTCTGCTTCTCTCTCTCTCTCTCTCTCTCTCTCTCTCTCTCTCTCTCTTTCCATTTCACCATCTCTTCATCTCTCCATCTCTCCGTCAGTGGCTGTATATGAAGCAGGCTGCGCTTTCACTAACTCAGAAATGACATCTGTGCGCAGGCGAGGAAATGCCTGGAAGTGACTGACAGACAGCTGGACGGAGAGGAAGGACAGACAGATGTTGAGGCAGTCGTATCTCGTTTTCTAACATGATTAGTGGAAGCAGTGATTCATGAGGGCAGAACTGATTAGCCGTGCTTGTCAGATAAACAAGCCTGCATCCATCTTCTCCACCGCTCTTTTACCTGCAAGATGTTTCTGATCTGTTTTTCTGACTGGAATCACGGTGGATCTGCTGTTCTGCTGATGTTCCAGGCGACTCTGATGGCCTGAGATTTCACCAGCAGCTCCAGACTGCATGTTTCTAGCTAGTCTGGGCCTCAGGCAGTCCCCAAGCAGCAGAGTTAAATTAGAGTTTTGCCCCTTGTTAAAAATAACTGTCCCACCTTACTGGTCATTAACTGAGCCTGAAATGGCAGAGTTGAATCTTGTGGGACTCAGAGTTGTGGAGTGTTGTGGTGCTGTTGTGCATGCTGATTGATTTTCATGTTTTTCTGTTTCTCCTCTACATTTCTTCTTTTTCTTCTCAGTCCTTTAGTATTGGATGTTTTAGTCCAATAATAATGAGCACAATATTTTCTTGTTGAAGCAGCAGTCCCTGTGATTTTACTTTTAAATTAAAAACTGTAATGTTCCAAAATTGAGAGAGGGCAAAATGTTCTAGTTAATGTAATCAGTGTCCTGGCAGAGCCATCACTGCAATGTCTAATACACAGCTCTGGAAAAAAATTAAAAGTCCACTTTAGTTTCTGCGTCAGTTTCTCTTATTTTGCTATTTATAGGTGGATGTTTAAGTAAAATGAACATTGTTGTTTTATTCTTCAAACTACAGACATTTCTCCTAAATTCCAAATACAAATATTGTCATTTAGAGCATTTATTTGCGAAAAATTGAGAAATTGCTGAAATAGCAATATTCATGTTCATATTCATAAAGTTTTAAGAGTTCAGAATTCAATATCTGGTGAAATAACTCTAGTTTTTAATCACAGTTTGTATGCATCCTGGCATGTTGTCCTCCACCAGTTTTACACACTGCTTTTGGATAATTGTATGCCATTCCTGGCATACTTGATTATATTCCAGAGGTTCTCAATTTGGTAAAATCAAAGTAGCTCCTCTTGCTTAGATGAAAGTTTTGCACGTCTTGGCTGCTGGATTTTCTCAGTCAGCTTTATGAGGTAGACTCACCTTGAATGGTTTTCAGTTAACAGCTGTGCTGAACTTATCAGGAGTTAATTATTTGACTTTCTTCTCTCTTAATGTGTTTGAGAGCATCATTTGTAAATTTGTGAAGAGGTAGAGCTGGTATACAGTGAATAGCTCTATTTGAATAATGTTCTAATCCAGATTATGGCAAGAACTTTTCAACTAAGTAAAAATATAAAATACTAAAATACTTTACTAAATAAAGATCAGTCAACTTGAAAAGTTTCAAGAACATTGAAACATCCTCAAGTGCAGTAGCTAAAACCTTCAAAAATGTAATGATGAAACTGGCTCTCATCAGGACCGCCCCAGAAAAGGAAGAGCAAGAGTTATCTCTGTTGCACAGGATAAGTTTATCAGAGTTACCAGCCTCAGAAACCACATAAAGTATTTATTTGCAATGTAGGAAATAAAAATAAAAGCATTCAATGAAAAGGTGTCTGGTATATAACATAACATAACATAACAAAACAACATACTCAAAAACAAAGACATTTAGCACATTAATTTAAATTTAAATTAACATTAACCTGCATTAAACGCATTCTTCTACATTCTGTGTGGAAATTCTCATTAGAGAAGTATCTAAATTCCCAAATCTTCATATTGTGCTACTAACGAATATATGAACAAAAAAAATAATGTATTATAGCCAAGTGATAACTTAGTGTTGCCCTTTTGTCTATTGTTTTAGCAATAAACTGTAATACAGTATTTAATGTGTTTATTATTTAATACAGTAATATTTAAGCTAGTTGTCTGTTAGTGAGTTCTTTTCCAGCACAGCAAAAGCCAGCTTTGAGATTGTCATCAGGTAACTTGTCAGTCATCGCTAATATCCCATAATAACACCCTATAAGGCAGATGTAATCTGATTTAAACACACAGCTGTTTTCTCATTTCCCTCTCTTTACTATTTCCTGCTTTTTCCTTTCTATCACTGTCAAATCACCCGTGTCAATCACTTCCTTTCCTTCTCCTCCCCCACCCTGCTTTCTTCTTGTCATCTCCCTGTTCACTGATGAGTGTTTTTATTCCTCTTTCAGACCACCATGGTGTCCCTGGAGGGCTTGTCCAAAGTGGTGGATCCATCCCAGCTGACGGCAGACTTCGAGGGCAGTCTGGACTACAATCATGAGGAGTGGATCGAGATCCGCGTGGCCTTCGAGGACTTTACGGGCAACGCGCGGCACCTGCTGGCCCGGCTGGAGGAGATGCAGGACACCGTTACTCGTAAGGACTTTCCGCAGGACCTGGAGGGGGCGCGGCGTATGATTGAGGAGCACGCTGCGCTGAAGAAGAAGGTGATGAAGGCCCCTGTGGAGGAAGTAGACTCTGAGGGCCAGCGGCTCCTGCAGCGCATTCAGAGCAGTGAAAGTTACGCCAACCGAACGGTCCCTGTGGGCCCCGGGCAGAGGGAGGCTCAGGGCCAGCCCAATGCAGACACTCAGGGCCTGATGCCCCGTATCTCCTCCCTGCTGGAGCAACTGCACAGCACGCGGCAGAACCTGCACCAGGCCTGGCACGTCCGCAAGCTGCAGCTGGACCAGTGCTTCCAGCTCAGACTGTTCGAGCAGGACGCTGAAAAGGTGAGCTGCGCTGTTCACACACAGCTGAGTGCTGAAAGCTTATGAGTGCTGCTGGAACAGCCATGCCTGTATTGGTTTATTGGTTTTGCTGGATTATTCAGGTCCCCATTAGCTGCTCCTGAGGCAGCAGCAGCTTCTCTTCCTGGGGTCTGTAAACATTTGAAACAGTAAACACAATTATATATAAAGCATTACACTGCTTATGAATTAAAGGATATTTTAATTATGTGCTTTAGGCTGAAAAACAAACACTTTTGCAAAACGAATAAGCTTCAGGTCTTTTTAGCTGTTTGATTCATAGGTGAGTTATGAATTCCAGTTGTTTACAGTCTAAAATACTAGATTTTCCATTTGGGCACATATAAGCATTATATCCAATATAAAGCAATTAAAAGTAGCTCTGAATAAATACATTCAGTAATATATTGAACAGTCAGATTGGCTAAAGCTGTTTTAGCCTGCTAAGAGAAATAGAGAAATTTATTAGAAATAGAAATATGGCCTACAGTAACTTATAATATAATTAGCCTTATTCTCTTGTCTGGTATATATATATATATATATATATATATATATATATATATATATATATATATATATATATATATATATATATATATATATATATACATGTACAAACACACAAAAAGTGTACAGTGTATTAATTGGGAACACATTTATATGGACATTTTTTGCTGATGTAGACATCAGATAGTATACACGTATATATCCGCCGATACCGATGTTGATGCAGATGCCAATATACACATTTAAAACTTAGAGAGAGATTAGCAGATTAGCTTTATAACTTTAAAACTAATGAATAAAAGCTTTAATAGATTTTGAATAAGCAAAGCCACTGTCAGTCAGTTGTAGTAGCATGGTCATTGTTGCTTGTTCCTGTTCCAGGATACAAAAAATACATCAGCAAATATTTATTTAAAATATATGTCATATCGGCAGATGCCAGTGGATATTAAAAAAATAATAATAATTAAAAAATCTGCTGATATTGATATAATTCCGATATAATAATGAGTCTCTTCAAGTGACAGTTGTAATTTACATGGTATTTTGTATCTGCTTGATATTTAGATTGGTCAATTTCTAATTGAAGTTTGATAAAATGTAACATACAACTGCCAGATCTATCTAAGTAATAACATAAAAAAAAAACAGAAAACAGCTTAAACTGAGATGCTGTCTTGGCTACAGGATTGTATACATCAGTCATTGCTGTCCAGCAACAACCCCCATTGTCCTTGTACATACTTAACTTAAACATACATTCCTTATTATGTAGAGCTGAATTAAAAAATAATGTGACCTATAACTAGGCTAGGGATAATAAATACTGTATAAATATATTATATGTAAAAGTACAGTCCTACCTCTGTTCGGTTAGTCACAATGTGGCATAATGTGAATTCTTCAGTTTATTTTATGATTAATGGGACAGTAGAAATGCTTAAATTGCATGTGATATAAAAGGTTATTGGCAGGTAGCTTTGTCTCACCATCTTAAGCTGTGTTTACTGTTTTCTCTGCACTAATGGAGCAGTTTGAATGCTGCGTGTGGTGGGTGGAGGATTTTGCATGTTGCTAGGACACCAGCAGCTATTCTCTCCTCTGTGGAATCGGGTCATTCTTAAGCATTCTATTTTTATCTGCATCATCTTTATGAACTCGCCATTATGAATGTGATATAACACACACATGTACATTAAATACACCATTTTTTTTATTATTGGTGTGAAGGTTTGTATAGAGGTGTATAGAGGTGTGTGTGTGTGTGTGCTCGCTCATATATGCACACTCTCTCTCTTTCTGTACTGCTCGGTCATCCTTAACCTAACACGTGCATACACTCCATCACATGTTGCAGCACACATGGACACACGTGCCTGCTATACCCCCTCCAACCAAGTATGTTTAAAGAGTGTATGTGTCTCTGTGCTGCTGTGGCTTTTGCAGATGTTTGACTGGATCATGCACAACAAAGGCCTGTTCCTGGCGGGCTACACCGAGATCGGCAACAATCACTCGCATGCCATGGAGCTCCAGACCCAGCACAACCACTTTGCCATGAATTGCATGGTAAGATAACAGGAAAGCCACTACGTGAAATGTAAAGCTGCTTTTTTATGAGGCTAGAAAGCTATTTGGGAATGCCTTGTGAAGTGATGTTGCAATATGTGAGTGGTAGAGTTGGGGAAAAAATGATATTGCAGAATATTGCATCTTTTTCGTTTGTGATGCATTATCAATACATGAAGTAATAGAGGCTTTTACCCTCACTTCACATTTGCTTCATTACTAGGGGTGTGCCATATTGTACTGTACACAATAATATTGCCAACATTTTTAAATATAGTTAACAATATTATAACTTGTAATATTGCACCATATCACCCAGCCCTAATTATCACATCAGGGTACTACGTTTTTGCTGTTTTTAGCAACAAAAAAAATTCACACTGTTCTCATTTCCCATTATATATTTACTAGAGACTTAGAGATTATATCTGTCCAGTGTCATTTATTTTACTTTAATCCTGGATATATGGAGATATTTGGAGTGCATTCCTATTAGTACCATGATATTCTGGATCATTGACTTCTGTTACAAATCTGATAAAATTCTTGTATTTTTTTTAATATCTCAGTTAGGGATTTGTTCTTGAAATAATATATATATATTTTTAAATCAGTGTTTTGTGGGTGCTGAGTGGTCCAGCGGTCTAAAGCGCTGCCACTATGAGCGGGAGGTCGCAGGTTTGAACCCCTGCTCATGCAGCTTTGCCATCAAGTTGCCGGCGTCAGAGGGAGCAAAATTGGCCCTGCTCCCTCCGGGTGGGTAGATGGCGCTCTCTCCCCACATCACTCCTACGGTGATGTCCGCAGCACAGGGCATCTGTGAGCTGATGTACCGGAGCCGAGCTGCTGCGCTTTCCTCCGAGTGCGCTGTGATGCTGCTCGGTAATGCTGCATCAGCAGCAGCTCGAAAAGAAGCGGTGGCTGACTTCACATGTATCGGAGGAAGCATGTGTTAGTCTTCACCCTCCTGGTGTGTTGGGGCATCACTAGTGATACGGGGAGTCCTAGTGAGTGGGTTGGGTAATTGGCCGTGTAAATTGGGGAGAAAATGGGAAAAATTTGAAAAAAAAAAAAAAAATCAGTGTTTTGTCATATCGCTAAAAGAGTATTATTATCATCGCGAAAATACCATGAAATATTGTGATATAAACCACCAATAAATCCATGATTCCTGGTATTTGTTTATTTAATATTATTTTATCCTCTTTAGGAACATAGAAGCTGTAAAGTATTATAGAGAATTGTCTTGTGATGTATCAAGTATTGCAATATCATCGTTATCATTGAAAACATATTGTGAGATGCCCTGTGATTCCCACACCTATGACTGCACTGGTTCTAGGGCTGCACGATATTGGAATAAAAATTATGTTTAGTTATGTTTGTATTTTGTTTAGTAGAATTAGTTGTTCTGCAAAATACATTTTAATTTTAAATACAGAAATTTCACCCAAAGTTAATGATATCATAAAAGATACTGGACAGATATAATTTGTCACTGGTAAAAGTGCTTTTTTCTTTTGTATCAAGCAAGCTGTAGAATGGCATGTATGGTTTAATTTGAAGCTTTATATGATATCGCACTTCCTTCTACTGCAAATCCACACAATGCAATAATTAAAGCTAAAGTTCTCCAACTTTTTTTAGACCGTGCACCACTCATGATCAAACTAAAACCCCCTACAAATACTACCACCTACAACTCATCTGACAGGAACACTCACGCACGCACACACAGTAGGGTAGATCTTATTTTCTAGTGGTCCTTCAGCAATTGTGTGGGCTTACCTTCTGCTGCAGTCTTCTGGCAAATTAAATATACCTACTGAATCATATCGTGAAGCTTGAGACAGATGGAAGCGACAGGGCCATGTGGAGGAATACAATGTCTGCATAGTCTTTAGAGCAGTAAACACAAGCTCATTTTATGCCATGTAAATTACTGATGACAGCTATAGATTTTATGATTTCTAAAAGTCATATGGTAAAACACCTTGAGTTGCGTTGTGTACCACCATCGAATATACTTCGATATTGGTCTATGTATTAACAAGAACTTGGTAAAGCAATATATCTTATATATTATATATGTATGGAGTGGTTACACTACAGTTAAACATATCAAACTCGAACACAACACTGCCACCAATCTTTACATGTAAACTAATTATTATGAATCAATACTGTATAAATAAATCGATTTCAGTAATAATAAAATGAAATATCCCTATGCTTCGATATATCAGGGTATTTTTACACCTCTAAAATTAACTACAGTTTGAGAACTACTGAGTTAATTTTTTTGAGAGATGTTCTGGCTTTCGATTAAACCAAGCAAGCAGAGGAAAATGGGAACCCAAATAAATTAATGAATAAATTAATATATGTGCTGACCATATTATGTCTAGACAAGTGGCTTGAACTCATCTTAAACATTGTGTGACTCCTTCCAACTCCTCATTCTTTGCAACTCGTTGCCTCTGGGCTCTTCAACCAATAGTTTAGTCTGTCCATGTCTAAACAGATTTCCACAGCTTTGCCTTAATCAGAAACAGCCTCTGTTTTACTTGCATATCTATTGTTTTTAGTCATTCAATGACATTTAAGTGTTGTACTTATATCTTTTATATTAGTGGAGAAGATGGCCTGTTAGCATCAGTGAGTATCTGTATCTGAACATATCTGTATCTACAGATAAGCATCTAGAAGAAGGACATGTTCGAATACCTTAAACAATATAGAATCCCTTATGGAAATATGATGCATGTATAGGATGGAAAATGTCTTGAGTGTGTAAAGTTCCATAGCCGTAGTTCCCTAACAGATTTACAGGAGCACTTGGATAGTTCACGTTTTTCTTGTTTTTGCTCTTGTGCTGTGAGTTGGGTTGTAGTAGTGAAATGGATCTGGTGTCTGGGTCAGCTCCTGGACAGTCCCCAGTGACTGATTAGTGATTAGGGAAGCAATGATGTAACAAATCTAGTCAGAAAGCATTAAAAGCACTTTAGTGTTCTGTTGTTACAGAGTGTATTTGAGTAGATTTAAATAGGCATCAAAATGAGCTTAAATAGTAAAAAGGTCAGTATTTCAGGTCAGTGTCAGCTGATATCCAAGACTTAATCCAAGATGCCATCTCTAATTAAAAATCTGTGCACGGTGAGCTCAGTGTTGGGTCTAGGCTGTTAGAAATGTCAAATCAATTCAGATTTATTTGTGTACTGATGTTGTCAGAAAGCAGCTTTACAGAAATCTAATAAATCCAAACTTTGGGTGGAACAAAGAGTCAAAAGGCGGGACCCATGCTCCTCTGGTCAAAATGACTTAGTTCTTGACTTAGTTATTAGTAATTGAAAAACAGAATCACTGTACAAGCATATATGATTCTGTCCCTATGCTCAGGTGAGATTAGGGACGTTTTCACACAACACTCTTTGGTTTGGTTAAAACGGACTCTGGTGCGTTTGTAGCCTTATTGCGGTTCGATTGAGCAGGTGTAAAAACAGTAATCGCACTCAGGTGCGGATCAAATAAACCAGTCCCAGGCAAACTCTGGAGCGGTTCACTTGTGGTGGGAAAGTGAACTTGATCCGACCCAGCTATCAAATATACTCCTTTTATTTGAGCTAATTTGAGCTGATAAGGTGCAGTTCAATCTGATATATGTTACCACAGTTATGAACAAATACTGTCTTTGCTCGATGCTGTTAACATGCACGGTGTGTGCTGTGTTCACTCCTCACAGCCATGCGACTCAGTTTAGTATGTGTACATCTGCACTGCAACAGTGCAGCATCAAAATTTCAGCGTTCAGTGTTAAAGCAGCTTCACACTGCACAGATATACATGCTGGAACACAGAATCTTCTCACTGTATTTAATTTCTTGCTCCTGCGCCAGACAGCTCTGACCAGTGGTGTTTATTGGTGAGCATTTTGGTGCACTGAGGTTTGTGCCTGTGTGATACCAAACCAAACAGAGGGAGAAACGCTCCATATAAACAAACTCCTCAATTGATCTGGACAATAGAAACCAACTACAGTTGTAAAAAGTTACCAATATGATCACTTTAGTAAAGGTAAGAATAATGAAAGTAATGATGGTGGTAACTGCTCTAGAGATGGTAGTAATACATAAGACGGTGACAGTGGACCTCTAGATACCACAGTATCTTAGAGGAAACATTTACCTAAAATGTAAATTAAATAAGTGATTTTTTTCCAGCCTAGACTTGAAAATTGAGACTCTGTCTAAAGTTTTAAACGTTATATGGAGGGTTGTTCCAAAGCTTAGTTAGTTAGTTAGTTAGAAAATACTTACTGCAGCACCTTTGGGCAGTTTTCCAGCTTCATCTGGACCTTCACATAAGGTTTAGTACTGAATACAGTGTTTTAATAACCTGGCCAGTAGAACACCTAAATCTTGATCTCTTGAAGTTCCTGGTCTTAATGGTTTCAGACCGTTCTGAATATCCTCTTGAATCTGAGATGACTACATATTAAGATGTTTCAAAAGTGAGATAAATAAAGTGATGCCAGTTTGGAGAATAGTAGGTACTTTTAGCAACTTAAGGAGTTTAGCTTTGGAGAGAATTGAGTGGAGTGTGGTGAATCAGCGGTTAAAGGATCACTGTGTTGTTCAATTCTAGTGACTCATCACATGTCCAATAATGAAGCACCTAAATGCTTCCTGCGTGAGTGTCGGCGTCCCGCGGTCTGCTGTAGTCGTATACAGGGGCATTCAGGGCTTTCAGGGGCCTCTTTAGCACAAATATGGATCAGTTCCTGTTTCAGAGAGACGCAGAGGAAATGGAGGCGAATGGGGAATCAGCTCATTTACAGGCCTTCCAGTTGCGTGAGAGACGCAGCTGTGGAGATGCGAATGCCTGTGACATGGCTGACGTGGCTCTACAGATCCTGCAGGTGCTTTACGACTGATTTGTTCCAGATAAACAGGCTCAATAATCGCTCTGACCTCAATGTGCTGCTGTAGGAGCTCATTAGGAGATATACTGTGGGCTGAATGGAACAAAAACGTGAATGGTCTACCAGAATCTTGCTAGATGTTTGCTCAGAGTGGTTGATTATCTGTGCACAGGCCGTTACTCATTACTATGGATCAGTGGCTGTGACTAAGCTGGAGCAGCTGGGGCTTATTGATCAGAGGAACACTGATCAAACTGTGAGATCTGTGCTTTCCTCTCATGAATAATTACTAGTATGTTAAATACAGGTTGAAAACCTTCAGCTTTAAACTAGTCTACAAGGCTCCATACAAGGAACCAGACTCACAGCACTGATGTGGATAATGGATGGATGCTATCATGGGAAGCTTTATTACCCTGAAACTCTATTTATTTATTGATTTATTAATATTTAGGGTATTTTTATTTATTTCAGAGCGAAAGAGCCAGGATAAACATGTAGTGTGTAATATAAATAATAAATCCTTCCTCTCTGTGTTTTTCAAAAGCTGTTAACTTCATTTCCTCCTGTACAGAATGTGTACGTGAATATAAACCGCATCATGTCTGTGGGGAACCGGCTGCTGGAGGCCGGCCATTACGCATCCCAGCAGATCAAGCAGATCTCAGGCCAGCTGGAGCAGGAGTGGAAGGCCTTCGCCGCTGCGCTGGACGAGAGGAGCACGCTGCTGGAAATGTCTGCTACCTTCCACCAGAAGTGTGACCAGGTCAGAGAACACAGCACACCTCTCATATTACATCATATTACACTGTTAAATACATACAGCCAAGATTCCATATCCATTTATTGAGCAGGTTGTAGCTTGTTCTCTCATTACTTCATGATTGATTCAGGAGTCTTGGTCTTGAAATCGCAATATGCAGTTTAAAGTAAAGGATGCGTCAGTAGGTTAAAAAAGAAAAAAAAAAAAAAAAAGAAAAAAAAAAGCACATCTGAGATGGATGTGGCCAAATCAATGATTTGGTACGTTTATAAAAAGAAGCAGTAGGTGGGGCTTAAAGTGGATGGCTGTGGCCTGAGGATAGCTTCACATCATCTAATGAGGGTAATGACACACTTAAGAGATAACTATGTCATAGGCTGTGTTTACATTACAAGCCACATTGCTCAATCCGATTTTTTTATTATTTTTTTGCTCAGATCAGATTTGGCTCTCTTGACATTTTACATTCACAAATAAGTGAGTTGTATCTGTGTGTAATGTGAAAGAATCTCTCCCTGAAACGCCTCACATGCGCACATTGATACGTGTATGAGCGTCTCCTTCACCAACAAACAACAACAAAAAAAGTCATCTTTGACAGACGACTCGTAGCTTTATAAAGGTGAAATAGATGTGCTAGCAGCTGAGATGTGGAGCATCTTTTGCTGGAGTGGAGAGTAAACAGCTGGTCTGAAGTACATGCTCAGGTCAAGGAGGTGAAAAAGGCCAGGTGGTTTGCTTTTGCTGTTTTTGCAGCTATAGCTGCACAGCTGCACCAAGTGATGAGGGTGTGGGTACAAGAGAGAAGCACATAGCACATTTGTAAAAGCAAAAAGATGCATGAATTCAGATTTGACTGTTTACATTTATGTAGCATGCCCATGGATCAGATAAGAATCCAATTTAGAACCACCTATGAAAGTGACTCAAATCTGATTTGAGAAAAATAAATCTGATTTGGCACATTCACACAGCTAGGAAAAAATCAGTTCTGAGCCACATTGAGCAAAAATTCAGATTTTAGTTACTTTTGTCTGGTAATGTGAACGTAGCCATAGTCTATGTTCAAGAGACACATTCATGAATTTAAATACAGAGGGTTCACTTGAACATGCAAACCACTAGTAATGTTTAAATCCGTATAAGAAATAATTTTAATGCCGGCCGGTTCTTTAACAAATCTCTTTGGAAAGAAGAAGAAAAGCTTGAGTATAGAGAAGGAAATTAATGGCAAAGATTTGCATCCAATGGTTAAAAATGTTACTAATTTCTATAGTTGGTTGGTTAGTTTGTATCTGTGCAAATAGCGGAGCTGTATGAAAATTTAGTGTTTTAGTTAAAACCCTTAAATTAATAAATTAGACATAATTATTGATTAACTAATCCAGACAATTTTATAACAATAGTTTCAAATCGATTTGTATGCTCTACTGATTTATTAAAGATTTATTACTGATTTATCATTGCTACTCTAGACTTGAGTGCTGCTTCTGCACCATAACACACCCACACCTGTACAAGTTGTAAAGTGTTGTTTTGTTAGTAAAACATTAAATATAATGTTTTATTTAAAACCCTTAAATTAAATCTTAAAACCTTTATTGCTCTGTTTCATATGTAGCTGTTGAAATGCTTATGGACCTGACTGTATATATGCTGATGTTAGGGCTGTAGAGACGCAACTGATCAACCAATCACATCTATATTAGACTCTATAAGACTGTATGAGACTCAGGTTTAAGCTTGGTAATAAACAAGTGTGTGAGGCTTTTTGCCATGTACAAGAGGGAGAAGAGGGGTAAAGTGAGGACTGAGGATATGTTAACACAAAGTAATGGCCTTTTCTGCCCATGTGGGATTAATGTTCTCCATAATCACCAAGTAAATTGTGGCAACCCAGTATAAAAGCCCTTATTCATGCTCTGGAATCTCATGCAAGTGTAAAAAGGAAATATATTCAGATTATATTCAGTCTCCTGCAGTTTTTATTTATTTTTATTCACTCTTATCTCCCTCCTCAAACACGCCACAGTGGAAAACACACAGATGTGGAAGAGTTCCTGAATGCATGAGACCGCAGGAGCATGAGTGCTCTATTTTATTAGATTTTTTTTTTCCGCTGATGGAATATTCCTCTCATCTATGGTGGCTTTTCATGCGACAGCGGGATCGCCCCTCTTTTTCCAGGGAATTCTCGGCTGTGAGCTCTGTCTCGTCATCTCTTATTCTCTCTCTCTCTCTCGCTCTACACAGAGCCCTGTGTCAGACCCCCTCACTCATCCATACCATTCCCTGTGAGACCTGGGAGCAGGGTCACAGATTAAAAGATAGACCCTCCCCCTCCCTCCTACTTCTTTCCTATGGGAAGTGGAGGATGTGTGAAGTTGGGGGTGGGGGGGTGGGGGGGGGGGTGCTGATAAAGGATGTTGAAGCTCTTTACAGGAGCTGGAATTCATACTGGCTTCTGTATTCAGGCTTTCCCTTATTCATGCCTCAGTGTATCCTCTTTATTAGCATGTTTAATTTAGCATATTGTCTTTTGATATTCTTATTTTCGTTCCTCTGAGGACAAGTGTGAGAAAGGACAAACAGAACAGCATTAAATGCCTGGCTCAGTGCGGAGAATCTAATTTTGAGAGCATAGTGGCGCGCTTATTTTAAATGGCTTGAAACAAATTGAATTAAAGGCACAGCTTGAAAGCTTGTTATGAGGCTGCAGTATCTTCCCCCTCAGGACTTACAGAAATACTCCAAAATCACTTGGAGTAAAAACACTGTATATTTACTTACATTGGAGGTTTAGAATAATATTCCTCTTTTT
This sequence comes from Astyanax mexicanus, assembly GCF_023375975.1. Taxonomy (NCBI): domain Eukaryota; kingdom Metazoa; phylum Chordata; class Actinopteri; order Characiformes; family Acestrorhamphidae; genus Astyanax; species Astyanax mexicanus. Next base: position 49,533,771 of record NC_064410.1, on the reverse strand, counting down.
TTCAGATAAGCTACTGTTCTTATTTTGAGGTTGTTTGTTAGTTGTTTGTTAGTTTTTGCACAACATCAATTTGCAGGATTGTGTTAACTTTACAGGTCACAAATGTTCATATTAAAAGAATCATGATTATAACATCAATTATGTTGCAAACGATTATTATAGTGGTGCACTATGTATAAAACTATAATTTTTAATAAGCTAAATCTGACAAGTTTATCATGCGAAATCAAAATAGCTTCAGATGGATTTGTATGCTCCACTGATTTGTGAAAGGGAGGCTTGCATCTTTGTCATTGCTGCTCCAGAGTAGATTGCTGCTATTGCACTATGCAACGCTCACACCTGTGTAAATTGTAAAACGAATGAATTATAGCATATGAAGGCCAGCATTCTCATAGAGAGTGCACATGAATTACATATATATATATACATATATACCCAGAAAACAAAAATAATAGACCACTTAAATATTATGGGTTTCTTTGATTTTACTAAATTGAAAACCTCTGGAATATAATCAAGAGGAAGATGGATGATCACAAGCCATCAAACCAAAATAACCTGCTTGAATTTGTTATCCTTTTGGATATTGAAAGTTATTCAAAAGCAGTGTGTAAGACTGGTGGAGGAGAACATGCCAAGATGCATGAGAACTGTAATTAAAAACCAGGGTTATTCCAACAAATATAGATTTGTTTTGCGTTATTTAAGGCCTGAAAGTCTGCATCTTTTTTGTTATTTCAGCCATTTTTCATTTTCTGCAAATAAATGCTCTAAATGACAATATTTTTATTTGGAATTTGGGAGAAATGTTGTGCGTAGTTTATAGAATTAAACAATGTTCATTTTACTCAAATATCTACTTAGTTTATATATAGTTATAATTTAGTTTTTTTTGTGCTGAAATTTCACATTCCTATTCCACAGGGTGTAATGGTAATACATAATATATGCATAGAAAACTGCATAATGCATATCCTGTAGGTTAGTGCAGTGTTCACCAGCTTCCATTGGATATGTCAGAAATTATGGGACATGATACTTACAGTATAATATTATTGTGTTGCTTGTTTAACTCTGTTGTGATGTCTCTCTCTCTCTCTCTCTCTCTTTTGTGTCTACAGTACATGAGTAATGTGGACTCGTGGTGTAAGGCATGTGGAGAGGTGGATTTACCTTCCGAACTCCAGGATCTAGAAGATGCCATCCACCATCACCAGGGCCTGTATGAACACATCACGACGGCCTACTCTGAGGTACAGTACGAGCTGTGTGTGTGAGATTGTTTCAGAAATAGTTTAATCACTAGGTGTTGTTGCAAACACTAAATGAATTGATCCCTGTGCCCCTGGCACACATTAATACATGAGCGGCAATTACAGGTGCCGTTACCGACACAGTTTAAACTAATTATACCAATTGAAAAAGGCACAGACGCGTGACGGGAGGCTGGAGCAGTGCAGTCAATCCTGTCATTAACTGGAGGAATCTGGCTGAGTCACTTCATTCTTTCCCTTCTGCAGGTGAGTCAAGACGGCAAAGCCTTATTGGACAAACTACAGCGGCCTCTCACTCCCGGTGGCGCCGATTCGCTGACGGCCACCGCCAACTACTCCAAGGCCGTGCACCACGTCCTCAACATCATCCACGAGGTCCTGCATCACCAGAGGCAGCTGGAGAACATCTGGCAACACCGAAAGGTCCGTCTGCACCAGCGCCTGCAGCTGTGTGTGTTTCAGCAGGACGTCCAACAGGTAAACATAACCCCAGAACCACCTATCATATACACACACACACACACACACACACACACACTTACTTGCTTACTTGTGGACAGTAAGCAAGCTGAATTTTTGAAGCTCCACTGGGAGCAGAACTGAGAGGGGAGTTTAAATGGCAAGAGTGAGAGAAAGAGAGAGAGAGAGATCAGAATGAATAATTTAAAGGATAGGCCTGTTTTGCTGTATGAGGATTTTAAGGCAGTCTACATTAAAGGATGCCTTTTGCACATTTGTTAAAAAAAAATTAGAAGATATCCATCCCTCAAAAACCTCATTTTTAAAATAAAAAAATGAAAAAAATCAGTTTTATTTTTATTTTCTGAACAACGATTCTACAATTGGTGTGGTAAATTTCTAAAAAACTTCTAAAAAAATTCTTCATCATGGACACATCATGGAGTTTCTGACGAGTCAGTCAGTTTAAAATAATATTTTATTTGCAAAAAGAAAAAAATCCAGAACTCGCCTTTTTTTGTTACTGGCCGATCCAAAGGCACTCATGATGTTACTTTCAGTTTTTAATGTTATTTAAATCAACATTATTTTTGTACAAAAAAGTAACAAGTATGCATAGAGTTTAATCTGGCATTTCGCAACGCCCCAAGTTTGTTTGTGAGAGAGTGTTCAAGGCCACACAGTCACTGTTTATCACTGTGGATTTATGGCCGGTTAGCACGAAAACTAATTCATCAAGCTACCTAAGGAGCCATCTGTTACTTTCATTCACACTTAATTTGTCATTTTAATCCTAATATAAGTATTGCCTGTGTTGAGTGGGGATGATTTAAACTAATCCAATTTTTTGAAGGTTTCGTAATCCAAGATGTGCTGATGTGAAAATGACATTCACTAATGAAACAATAAAAAATAGTACATTGCTCATTTAAAAAAAAAAAAAAATAAAATAAATAAAATAAATACTATTTGGGCTCCAAGTGGTCTAGTGGACTAAGGTGCTTACACTATGGTCAGGAGATCACAGACATTTCTTCCAAATTCCAAATAAAAATATTGTCATTTAGAGCATTTATTTGCAGAAAATGAGAAATGGCTGAAATAACAAAAAAGATGCAGAGCTTTCAGACCTCAAATAATGCAAAGAAAACAAGTTCACATTTATAAAGTTCAGTTCAGAGTTCAGAAATCAGTATTTGGTGGAAAACCCTTTTTTAAATCACGGTTTTCATGCATGTTATTGGCATGTTCTCCTCCATCAGTCTTACACACTGCTTTTGGATAAATTTATGCTGCTCTTGGTGCAAAAATCAAGCAGTTCAGTTTGGTTTGATGGCTTGTGATCATCCATCTTCCTCTTGATTATATTCCAGAGGTTTTTAATTTGGTAAAATCAAAGAAACTCGTCATTTTTAAGTGGTCTCTTATTTTTTTTCCAGAGCTGTATATATTGATGATTTGCTGTTGTGTAATATAGTATCAGCTCTCTCTTTATTATGCTGTGCAGTGTTTAACCTGATGTAATTCAGTTTTGTCTGAATTTCACAGCAATAAGCAGAGAAAGCCTCAGTTTCAGGGGGAAAATGCTGATGTGGGTTTTTGCGCAGGCTGTAGTTAAGCGTGTAATTACCGCTGATGCTCTGCCTCTCATACAGCCACCGAGACACAACCACAACATCTTGGCAAACGGATCAGGAGATTATTTTCGTGTACACATAACAAAAATAGTGATGCATAATTAAAAGGCAGGAGTCCCCTCCCCTTTCGTATCCCCCTCCTCCTCCTCCCCCGTGTGTCTTTGGTTCAGTTCTAATAGTTAACAGGCTTTCAGGCCCTGGGGCGGGTTTGTGCGGGAGTCTCGGGCTCAGTCTGCTGTGCTGTGTGAGGGTTTGGGAGAGCTTAGCTGGGGAGGAATGCACCACCACTTTCAGCACTCACAGACCGGGAGGCTGTTGCTAGGAAACGGCTGTTCTCTGCAGCATTCAGGTGCAGAGCTCTCAAAGAGTGGCAGATAGAGAGAAATGGAGAGAAAGCGATAGAGAGAGAGAGAGAGACAGCGAGCACATCACCTTTCGGGGGCTCATCTGCATAATTCTCACTCTCTGTGACCCACAATTTGACTGGCTGTGCCGCCTTTTGTATTGCACTGTCATTATCTCGAGCTGTTTGACAGGACATATTCCCACATTTGTCGTACATGAGTAAAGGCTAAAAAGCTTCCACTCAGACTTCACATCTTAATTTCAAATTTTTGTGTTTGTGTGTGTGTGTGCGTCCATGTGCAGGTGCTGGACTGGATTGAGAACCATGGTGAGGCGTTTCTCAGTAAGCACACAGGAGTGGGGAAGTCTCTCCATCGTGCCAGAGCTCTGCAGAAACGCCATGAAGACTTTGAAGAAGTGGCTCAGGTGTGCACCTCTCTAACCCTGTTCTCCAAGTCTCACATTCTTCCCCTTCTCTTTAATGTCCCTCCTCATTTTATTTTAGTTCAGATTTACAACTGATGTTTAAAAAAAACAAACAAACAAAAAAAAAAACAGCAGAGACGATTATCTTGTCATGCTACCCATGTGTACTCTCATAAGTTTATCAGTCACTACCTGTGTTAGTTTGTTAACATCATTACCTGCAGCTGACCAGTATTAAATGATTAGATTATTATCCGGATGGGATTAGTTTCTCAGAGGAACGTCTGTAAAAAATATTTCACACTTCTACTCAGTGATAAAACTCTTTCATGATGGAGGCGTCTAAGCGCTTTAAAAGACACTTAGTTAAAATAAACACTTAGTTTATTTAGTTTTGTTTGGGGTGAATTTGTGTTTCCTACACTGAAGAATTGGTTCAGTAGCTCCTCCATTTCCACTCGCTGTTGTGTTTGCCTGGATGTCCGTGGAAATGCGCGTCCAAAGTGTAATTACGGTGCGCGGCAGTGGACAAATAGCTATTTTGTTAAATGTGAGGTGATGAGAGGTTTGAGTTCGGACGGGACTAAAATTACCATAGGACCATGGAGTTTAGTGAAAAACAGTAGATAAATCAGCCTGTAATTTTCTCAGAGGACATCTGAGAAAAACACATGCATGGAAAATAAAATCACAGGACCCCCATAAAAGAGAAAAGTACCCCTATAAACTAATCCTGTCCAGATAGGGCTTTACACCCCTTTCATTACGCCCAATCTCTCTGCTGGATGCATGTGGGACAGTCTGAAATTTGTGTATGCAAACGAAACAAAAGAACAGCCTGGATGTAGGCAATTTAAATTAATTACATTTGTATCTTATTTTCTTCATTTTTGAAAAGTGTTCATTGTGTGTGATGCTTTTATGATTTATCTAGACATGGCTGTGCTTGTTTTGTTCTTCTCCTGACTCTGACCTCCTTCTGGTTCTAATCACATGTCCTCCTGCATCATGAAATAGTATCTTTATATATATAATCATTTTTTTTATTGCATATGCTTATTTCTTTATTTGAAGTATACTGTCTGATTAAGAGCATAAATAGAAAACCAAGAGGCTTTGCAGGACAGCACGATTAATAAACAATATTATAAATATAATTGGAGATTTAAAGTAGGCACACATGATTTATGAGATGTAGTAAATAATAAAACATGGCAGATATGGTAGATAGTGAAACACCAATGTCTACAGTATTCAGGGACATTTACAGGAAGTTCATGCAGGCTTTAGTGGTCATGACATTTAATACAAATTCTAGCTCTTCAGAGGGGAAGGGAATTTGAGACCTGTTTTGAATGTTTTCACCTGCGTCTAATAAAAAATCAAACCCGTGCTGCTGAGCTTTAGATGGCTGATGGTTTTAGTAGAGATGTATTATAGGTTTCTATGTGCACTGCATGTATTTTGTTCTGCAATCTACTCTACTGTACTGCTGCTTGTATGATTTAATGTTCTGTACGTGTGTGAGAGCCTCTACTGGGTCTTTGTTTGATCAGAACACGTACACCAACGCTGATAAGCTGTTGGAGGCGGCGGAGCAGTTGGCTCAGACGGGCGAGTGTGATCCGGAGGAGATCTACCAAGCCGCCCACCAGCTGGAGGATCGCATCCAGGACTTCGTCAGGCGTGTGGAGCAGCGCAAAGTCCTGCTGGACATGTCCGTGGCCTTCCACACTCACGTTAAAGAGGTACATCATTAATGTCATTAATAGAAATATTTGGATTATATGAGATGTGCAATAATAATATTACCAGATAGTTGCATCTAAACATCAGTCAGATATTTAGATGCAACCAAAATTTTGAGTCTGTGTGTGGCAGTGTACAGTATTGGTAAAAAGTTTTCAAACAGCCCCAATTTTTTAGTAGATCACTGGCAGTTGCTGGCATCATATTTTTGGCACTATAAGGTGCACTTTAAATTCCTTTAATTTACCCAAAAATCGTCAGTGCACCTTATAATCCAGTGTGCCTTATGTATGAATTCTACCAGTCAGGTATTAAGGAGCAGTAAAGCCACTCTGCTGAAGTGCAGCGTTATAAGGGTTAGTTTTCAGTAAAGTTTCTCCAGCACTAAGGCTGGGTGCAGCCGCATTAGCATTAGTTGCTAAGCGCAGCATTGGCACTTTCACCGTTTGTAGGTGAGTATATTGGACTGTAGTCTGTGTGTTTGCTGTCTGACTGTAGCTGATAGCACCCTGGATTACTGGAACACTCAGTGTTCCTCGGTTTAGCACTATTAGGCGGTATTTATATTTTGCTAGCACTGCCTTAAGTGACTAATGCTAATACTGCTGCATCCAGCCTTAGTGCTGGGGAACCTTCACTGAAACCACACCCTTAGAAAAATATTGGAAATCTAAATTTACTGTAAATAAACAGAAGCACTTTGCTCACCCAAAAATGTTTTTTTTTTTTTTTTTTAGGAAAGAAATCTGTGCAGATTAACATCCTTTGACTTTAAAATATGTATGTATATATGTATATATATATGTATATATGTATATATATACATATATATACATATATACATATATATACATATATATGTATATATGTATATATATGTATGTATATACATATATACGTATATATATACATATATACATATATATATATATATATACATACAGGTGCTGGTCAACGAATTAGAATAATTTGAAATAGTGCAATCATGAAATTCTTTGAATGCATTTTTTGTGCAGAAAGCAAATCAGGTGTTCACCGCACCTGTCCTACTCGTTAGACTAATCACAGAACTCGTTACCTGGAAAAAAATTTGCTCAGCTGAGCTTTCCAAAAGGCCCATTTAGGCCATTTAACTGTGACACTGTTGTTTTATTGAATTAGAATAATGGAGAAACCGTTTCATTGAATTAGAATAAATGCTCGAATTTTTGTTTTCTGTGAAGAGTGTTCACTGTGCAGTATAAAGTCAGGGTTGAGTAGAATTTCTAAGTTGTAAAATCAATCATGGGTAAGCAGCGCGACCTCTCAACCGGAATAGTGGCTCAAATTCAAGCCCTTCGCCAACAAGGCTTGACCCAAACTAAAATAGCTGAGCAGCTCGGTATCAGCCAGTCTTCCGTCTGCAAAGCTCTCAAGAAAAACTGCAGCAAGCGCACCAACTGTTCCGGCGTCCGAAAAACTTCTGCTCGCGACAACAAGCAGCTGAGAAAGATCTCAGTCAGCAACCGGTTCAAGTCCACTTCCGAGCTCACCGACTTGTGGAACAAGCAGACAGGCGCTGACGTCTCCAGATCAACCACTTACCGTCATCTGCGCGAACTCGGCTTCAAATCTCGCGTTCCAGCAGTAAAACCGATGCTGAACAAGAAACAAATGGAGAAACGGCTGAAGTGGGCCAAAGAACACGGCGAGTGGACTGCTGAAGACTGGCAGAAAGTGGTCTTCAGTGACGAATCACGCTTCTGCATCTCCTTCGGTGACCAAGGTCCTCGTGTCTGGCGTCGTGGTGGCGAAACCTACAACCACGAGTGCGTGAAAAGATCCGTCAAGTTTCCCCAGAGCGTTATGGTCTGGGGATGCATGTCCGCTCGAGGTGTAGGGAAACTCTGCTTCCTCAAGAAGACTGTCAATGCTGCCGTATATCAAGATGTTCTGGAAACGTTCCTGATTCCGACTGTTGAGGAACAGTTCGGCAAAGAAGACTTCATATTTCAACAGGATCTTGCACCGGCTCATGCGGCAAAGTCGACCAAAGATTGGTTCACTAAAAACAGCTTGAAGTTTTGGCATGGCCGGCCAACTCGCCTGACCTCAATGTCATTGAAAACCTTTGGGCCATCATCAAGCGGAAAATTCGGACAGAAAGCCTACTACGCTGGACCAACTGAAGCAGAACATCGCCACTGCCTGGGAAGCTGTGAGTGCGGAAATTTGCGACAAGCTGGTCAAATCGATGCCGCGGAGACTTCAGGCAGTCATACAAGCCAAGGGGGCAGCCACAAAATACTGAGAAAGTGATGATTGTAATTATAATAAAAATTATTCTAATTCGATGAAACGGTTTCTCCATTATTCTAATTCAATAAAACATCAGTGTCACAGTTAAATGGACTAAATGGGCCTTTTGGAAAGCTCAGCTGAGCAAATCTTTTTCCAGGTAACGAGTTCTGTGATTAGTCTAACGAGTAGGACAGGTGCGGTGAACACCTGATTTGCTTTCTGCACAAAAAATGCATTCAAAGAATTTCATGATTGCACTATTTCAAATTATTCTAATTCGTTGAACAGCACCTGTGTATATATATATTTTCTTTTTTTTATTATTATTTTTATTTATTATTATTATTTTATTATTATTATTTTAAAAGAATTACAGTTTTATATACATAGGTGCTTCTCCCTTAGAAGGGACATATGGCAACACCCTTGCTCACTTCCATGTAGGCATCCTTACTAATGTAGCTTAATGCGCCTTTAGTATGAAAAAAGACCAGAAAATAGTTGTTTATTTATGGTACGCCTTATAGTTCAAAAAATACTTCTGTATGCTGCCACTCTAACCTTCTTCCAATTCTTCTCTATAAGCTGAAACTGAGACTTGATCTAGTTATAAGATCATTTACTTTCATAAACTTCTTCTGATGATGTGGATTTAAGTTAATTTATATATTTCATATTTTTATTATTTATTTTTTATAATAGTTTTTGACTTTCAGTATTTTTTTTCCAAGTCATATTGTTGAACATTGGACTGTGTACCATCTCAGAACGCTTAATATTACTTAAAGGGCTGATATCTGTTGTTGTTTGTTGATGTGAAATAACTGTTTTATAGGAAGATTAATGTGCTAGAATTTGAGTTTTTAGTAATTAGCATTTGGGTTAACATCCACTCAGTTCTGAACAGTGTTTATTTGTGGTTTAAAAAACAAGGAAAAGACTTCCAGTTCTAATAAAAGACATGTTCTGTTTCCATGCTCGTCTGTAAGATGTTGCACACTGCACTGCAGATTATACTTTACCTTCTGAGAACTCTCCTCAGTGCTGCCGACTTTCTATAATGTCTGTTAATGAATGATGCCTGGATTAACACTGGTCCTGAGTAGCTGGATTGGACCAGAACATCAGTAATTTATAGTATTTAATGCCTATGAGGGTCTGAAATGTATGTATGTGTGATATTGTGATTTGTGCTGTAGCTGTGGACGTGGCTGGAGGAGCTGCAGAAGGAGCTATTGGATGATGTGTACGCTGAATCAGTGGAGGCTGTACAAGATCTGATCAAGCGCTTCGGGCAGCAGCAGCAGACCACCTTACAGGTCACCGTTAACGTCATCAAAGAGGGCGAGGACCTCATTCAGCAGCTCAGGTACACACACACACACACACACACACACACACACAAACACGTATACAAACAAACTGCATCAATACTGTGGTTCTTCTTCAACTTACTCAAAGTTAGCCTTGCTGAGCTCCATCCATATTACATATTCTTACTTACTCAACTTTTTCTACCACTAAAGTTAAGGTTCTGATTTTTTTATTATTCATTATCTGCATACTGTAGTTTGCAAAACATGCTCCAAATCTAATCCCATTTTATAAGATTGTAAAGAATAAGATGAGACTGGAGTCGAGCTGCTGGGTTTTAATATGATTTGATGGCCTGCTGAGTTGTGCTTGTTTTAGTTCGCTGATAGCAGAATCCATTTCTCACATTTATAATCCATATGCAGAAAGCTGCAGCAGAGAAACGTGAGGCCTGAGGTTAAGCAGGGCTGCCTGCTTATGTAAGCCCAAGGAGGGCAGGCGAGAGAGCGAGAGAGAGCAAGCGAGTGAGCGAGTATATGTGTTTGGTGTGTGTGTGAGAGAAAGGGAGAGAGAGAGAGAGAGAGAGAGGAGCTCCTGAGGTCTCTCAGCAGCCCCCAGGCAGCCTGTCCTGCTCCAGCTCTCGTCTCTACCTCTGTCAGCTCCAACAGCCTGCCTGTCCTTCACTGCTCCCATAGAGCTCCATCCACATTACATATTCCATATCACAAACACTCCACCCTCAGCCTGCTTGTGCTGCAGAGTCCTGAGAGAACGGATCTGTATGAGCTGAGATGCTTTACTTCAGTCTGACAGTGCTGACAGACTCCTGTGAGAACATTTGTGAGGAAAGAACAGGCTGACAGTACCTGAAGATAGTTCTCATTATATTATGTTGTGTAAAGTGTGTACAGTATGATATTAGCACTGTCTGAAACTGAGATCATGCTCATCTACCACCAGACCAAACTCTTAGACTTCTATATCATTTAGAAGAGTTTGTAAACTTGATTTTTGACTTGACATTGAGTTTTCTTCAATGTTTTCCAAATTTAAGTAAAGGTTACGTGATTAATTGATTGATTAATCAAGTTTACAAACTCTTCTAAATGATATAGAAGTGTAAGAGTTTGGTCTGGTGGTAGATGAGCATGATTTCTGCCGGTAGACACTAGAAAAACAATAGACCCTAGAAAAAGATATGGCAACACGAGATACTTTAACACAGCTTACTTTACAAAACAAAATATTTTAAGTAGTCCCAGAAACACTATAAATGGTCCTTAAATATTCAAAATGTAAGTATTCAAACAGATATTTCTCTATTACACGAGTAAGACACAAGTTTAATATCAATTTACAATATGTTATTCTTGAAGCCATTGAAGGCATTACAGTATTAACAATCAGCCACAATTCCCTTCTTTCCCCGGTTAACAAATTAACTTAATTCATTGTGCATTAAAATGAAACATTAAGCTACAGTATTAAAATATTTAAAATGGTCTCTTTTATTTTCTAAATGAATAATTGCTGTTTTCTGTAGTTTTTCTGTTTTACTTGGATAAAAACACCTACAGTAAGGAACAGCAGCAGGTGCTCTTGAGATAAAGTGCTGTTCTCAGAGCTAAGCTTCCAGTGTTTTAGCATGTTATGCTAACTGGCTAGGGATAGTTAGCGAGCTCTTCCCATGAGCTTTTCAACACAGTGCTTTGCAGGGCCTCTAGTGGAATGGCGGTATGTGAAAAATGCATAGCGGTTTTCGTTTCCTCACCAATATACTGCCTAGCACTAGATCGTTAAGACTATACATTTAATCATAAAAATCGAATGTTAATAAATAGATATGGACATAGCCTAAATCATTTAATCTGACCTTAATGTGGCCAATTGTGTTTACTGTGTGAGGAGAGCCCATTTACATTAAAAAGCATGTATACTGTATGTCTGTTTAAAAATAGGCATACACCATATTTTATTTTAATTTTTTTCATTGTCTAATAATTCTAAGCAGTTATAATATTACTGCTCTATTAAAGTAATGTGTAACTGTAAAATAATTAGCATATAAGGCGTTGGTAACTCAACAGTCAGAGCACCGGGTCATTGAAGACAAGGTTGTGGGTTCGGTACCCGGGTTTGGGAGGCCACCACTGTTAGGCCCCTGAGCAAGGCTCTTAACCCTTACTGCTCCCCAGGCCTGCTGCAATGGCTGCCCTCCACTCCAGGCATGTGTTCTGTCAAAATTACTGTGTGTATTTTGTCTAAATATATATTATCATGCTATATATTATCATGACATCATAAAAATATCTTAAAATGACACTAGTGTCATTAATTACATTACATACTATATTATGAGTCCTGGAGTAACCCTGCCATGAAAGCCCATCTATTTCCACATCTGTTTAATTAAATCCATATAAAACACACACACACACACGCACACACACACGCTCAGACAATGGCAGTAGAGAAACATGGTCTAATCCTAGTGAAGAATCAGAAAATGTCACTTGATATTGACATCTTTTGTGTCTTTATCTGTTTGACCTTTTATGTCAGATTATGCACCCCATACATATGCACATATTTCAAGAGTTATCACACTAATATGACAGGAATGTCAATGCTGGTGTGTTTTTTAAAAACGGAGAATCATCTCAAACACATTTACCGGGAGGAGGTGACAGCATTGTCATAAAAATCTTACAGTCCTTCACCTGCCAGGAAGACCATTAATAATGCAGGGCATTCAGAGAGATGTGGAGCTTAAAAATGTTAAATTATGACCCATGAAGCTCTATGAAGATATATCTTCCTAATCTTTACCAAATCCTGTATGGGGTAGAAAAAGCTGATAATGGATGTGAAGCTTCTTATCTGAGCGGCAAATGTTTATTTATTTATTTTTAGAGCACAAATACAAATACAGCTCATTAAAACATCTCCAAAGCTTCTTTATTTCTAGTGATAATTTAAAACCTGTTTTGGTAAATCTGTGCTTTATAATTTAAAACCAGGTGATCTGCTAGTGCAACTGAAAAGAAATGCAGATGCTGGTTAAAAAAAAAAATCTAAAATCAAGCTTTTGTTCCGAAATTGCTCACAAGATACACTATATGGACAAAAGTACCGGGACACTTGTGCTAAAACCGGGGATTTTAAGCAAGAGTTTTTTTTTTGTTATATAAATAATTTTATTTCTATGTATTGTTCCCATTTACTCCGCAATGTACACGGCCAAATACCCAACCCACTCATTAGGACTCCCCTATCACTGGTGATGTCCTAACACCAGGAGGCTGAAGACTAGTACATGCCTCCTCCAACAAATGTGAAGTCAGACTCCGCTTTTTTTTTTGAACAGCTGCTGAAGCAGCATTACTGAGTAGCATCACAGCGCACTTAGAGAAAAGTGCAGCGTCTCGGTTCTGATACATCAGCTCACAGATGCTTTGTGCTTATCGACATCACCCTGTGGAGTGATTTGGGGGGGTGGTAGAGTGCCATCTACCTACCCAGAGAGAGCAAGGCCAGTTGTGCTCTTTTAGGGCTCCGGTATCTGATGGCAAGCTACATGAACAGGATTGAAACTGTCGATCTCCTGATCATAGTGGTAGCGCTTAGCCTGCTGGACCACTCTGAGTCCCAATTAGGCAAGAGTTTATCGTGATTTATGTTAGAGTAACTGTCTCTTCTGAATAATACAAATATTTTTACTTGTATCAGAATTTGTGAGTCCAGGACTCCCTAACTTAACTCAAAAGTATTGGATGGAGCACCATCACGCCAGAGAACACAGTACAACTGCTCCACAGCTCAATAATGGGTGGGCTTTATATACCTTTTTAGCACATGCCTGGCATGATACCATTAGGTTCATGTTGATCTGTCCTATTTTTTTGGCAGTACATCTCTACAGGGACTAGACTTGTGTAGCTTCTGTATTGTGTGAATACACATCTGTCTTAGCAATGAGTGGAAGCTAACCTGAATTAGCTGAATGCCTTTAGTAAAAAGGGGTGTCTCACAAGTTTGGACATATAGGGACAAGTCTAGTCTAGACTTGGACAACAAAGCATTTTGAAACAAAATCTTAATTCCTTCCCCATAGTGTATGAGAGAGTTTCAGAAGAGAGAAACGGCTTTGTTTCTTTTGTTCCTGATTTTAACAGTGATTATTTCTATAGGAAATGTGCTATCACTCACTTTCACACTCTTAAGCACTCTGTTATACACACGTGTACTACATTATTATATAATCATGCTTTCATAACCACTTAATTAATTATCTAGAGGAGTAATACTTAAACCACCCCGTGCACCAGGGTGCAAACTGAAAGGTTCCCAACTCTCCGTCTCTTACGCCAACACTTGACTACAGAGAGAATCCACACACACACTCTCTCTCTCTCTCTCACAGGATGCTGACGCACAGTACTTCATATTCAGCTCCAAGCCCAGCAGAAGCAGAAACAGTAGCAGAGCTCAGTTCAGACACAAACCAGTCATGAAAACACCGGGGCTTTATTTGATCTTGTGTGGTCCTTCATCATGAATGTGTTAATTATTCTGCTGCTCTTTGTGAAACACAGTCAAGCAGTGCTTGAAGTTATTAATACCCCGTCACCATGGGAACAGGCTGCCTTGTTAAAGCTGCGTAGTATCAGTAGTGAAACGGCCATTACTAACGACAAAAGCCATTATTGTTATGATAGTGATTTTAAATGACTACACTGCGTGATTTAATGAAATTTGTCTTTTGGCCTCAGTGGGACGGTTATGTGACTCTTGTGCAGTTCATTAAATTACAGCAGTGCTTGATTAGAATGAATTGTAATGGTTAGGTTTTTTCAGCAGTGGCTAAAATTCACAGGTATTAATTCATAATAATTTCAAATGGCTTTGTGTTTGCGTGAATAAATCAGTGTTAGTGTGCAAATAATTCATCTAGCTCCTAAAGCTGGTGAGAAATATTACACCAGTACTTCTGCCCCTTTATTTTGCATCATCTTACCCCAATTTAGCCAATAAGCCATCTCATGTTTGATGCTCACAGTTTGCTTTCTTACTTTTACGCTTACTTTTAGTAGTAGAGTTTTATACTGTGCTGTTTTAGAAGGTGAAAAAGGCTGTTTGCTGTTTGGTTTAATGGAGGTTTTTACTCTGCTGCCTTTTTAAATGCTTGTTTAGGGTGAGCAGCATCTTGTAGTGTTGCAGTCTGTTGTATGAGTAGGTGTGTGTAAGGAAATATTGATACATCAGTGTATCACAATACTGTGCTGCAATATCAATACTGTATCAATAATAGTAATGGTGGCAGAAATAATTTCCTATAGTGTTGTGTTTAAAAAAAAAAAAAAACGCTGGATAGCAGTGCTGTAATCACAATATATCACAACAAATGTTATCATAGCCCCTATATCAAGATGCATACCATATTATATCAAGTTTTTCCAATACAAAACCCTGTGTTTTAGCTGGACCATTTTAATCAGTGTAGGACTAGATGTGAGCTGTTTCTCTTCTCTTCTTTCTGATTGGTCAGTACAGAAAAAAATAAAACACTTGTAAATGTAAAGTTCATTGTATTTTCTTCTCACCTCAGAATTGTTGAGTGGGGATTAAAGTGTATTTCCTGCAGGACTTGTGAAGAGTGTTAGAGCTTCTTCCTGATGCTGCAGGCTTTCCTTGTAAACATATTGATCCTGTAATGCACTGAACAGTCTTTACCAGCTGCTGCAGTGCTTTCCTGTCCGACACGGAGAAGCTTTCATGCCAGGAGGTCCTGCTGTTAGGAGGTCAGGGTGCTCTCAATGATGCCTCTGTAGAGGAGCTTGGTGAATGTGTACAGTAGGGATATGTATTGGCAAGAACTTGGTGTTACAGGGGTTACAATTCTATATATTGCCAAATATTGTGATAATGTAAGCATAGTAATATATTGCAATTCTTTAAAGGTATCATTCCATTATTTTTTTATTCATTTAAAAATGTCTAGTTGTGATCTCTAGTATGAATGAATGCCATGTGAAAAGTGCTCCGGGGTTTTTGTATAACCCTGCTTTATTTCACTGAATTAGAGGTCTTTGAAGAAAGACAGGATTTCAGCTCTTGCTCATGAATATTCATACTTGCAAACATATCATCTCTGATTGGCTAACAGCACTGTAGCAGAGAACGCCTACCTGCCTTAGTTAAAAAATTAAGCACTGAGTGCTAGGTAATGTTAAATTTCACTTAACGAAAGAAATGTTATCAGTGCCGCGGTCCGAGCGGCACTTCAACCATACCACACCAGACCACCCACGCCAGACATGGTGCTTTTCCTGATCGACTGAGGATTTCTGAGGATTTTCTTTTACTAGCTTCTACAGACAATGGTGGTTAAAGAACAATTTTAGACCCAAAGATAATAAAGACCCATTTTATTTTGCAAAGAACAAGAAAAAGTTAATTTTAGCGGAAGGAGACATTTAAATAGTATCGTCATAGTTTGGAAAAATGACATCATATTTATAAAATCTGTATTAAAGAAAAATTTACTTTTTGTCCAATCATAATAAAATTAATCACTATCACTGCCTGTATCTGTGGTTTTAAAAATTAGGTATTATTCAGTGTTCAGCTTACAGTCCGTTTTTTTAGTTGAGGGAAGAGAAAGTGCTGTCCATACAGTGTAAACAGCCCTCTGGTATTGCTAATAAACCTGCTTTTAAACTGCTAATATGTTTTGATATTGCAGGACATGAGTATGTTTCACTGCTGCAAACAGTACAGTTAATTATCCTGAACCTGAATGTGTATGTGTGATATAACTCTGCTAAAAATCTATATATAAGCATGAACCGTGTTTGAGTTCTACACAGTACGCAGTATACTCACCATCTGCTCTTTCCACAGAGACTCGGCTATCTCCAGCAACAAGGCCCCGCACAACAGCTCCATTAACCACATCGAGAGCGTGCTGCAGCAGCTGGACGAGGCTCAGGCTCAGATGGAGGAGCTTTTCCAGGAGAGGAAGATCAAACTGGAGCTCTTCCTGCAGCTCAGGATCTTCGAGCGCGATGCCATTGATGTGAGTCATACCAGGCAGCCAGCCTTCTGCTCGGTGCTGGTGGTGCTGGCGTTTGTGAGGTCTTGTGAATGTTCAGTTACAGGACAGTAGAGCAGAGCATCATATCATACTGTCATGCAAAATGTTGTATCTCTTCAAAATGAAAAAAAAAAACAAACAAACAAAAAAAAAAATCATATTTTTTTAATGAAAGTCCATGTAAAACATTGTCCAGGTGAAGCATTTCTATAGAAACATTAATTAAAAAACTTTGACACTGTATAAAGAGCACCGGTCAGATTAACTGTAGATGAGTAAAAGTAAAAATAAATGGTAAAAATGGAGATGCATCATTAGCTGTATTACTACGCAGTAAAGAGGCAATTAAAGGGATATGTAGAGGAGGTTTAATGCATAAGGTTTCTTTATATGTGGGCGATATGCTTTTATATATATGACCCAATGTGTAGCTTAAAAGATCTACTTAATGCATTAAATGATTTTAGTAAAGTGTCGATCTTGATAAGAGTGAGCTTATGCCCATAAATAATATACACAAGGCAGCCATGTTAAAGCAATTCTCATTTAAAATAAAGATACATACAAGGTTTTTGCATTACTGTGACAATATGCTGTGAGTAATGACAGTTAATTTCTGTTTATTTAGGAAATGTAGTGCATTAATAAATCTAGGTCTTTTATTTAGTTTAATTAAATGTATTCTATGCTTCATTATTATTTAACACACAGCTATAATTATTCATTCAGTACAAATTTTAAGCAAATGTATTGAATAATGAATTTGAACTAAGCACATACATGCTTTTGTGTGTATTATAATTTCTTTCATCATTTCTAAATTGATTTAATTGAAGTAGCACCTTTACATGGTTGCGCTGATGCTTGATTCTACACCCCTGCAGAGTCTGGATTTTTGTTTGTTCAATCCTCAGGCTCAGAATTTTGTGCTTGCTCTAAGGTTGTGTGTGTGTGTGTGTGTGTGTGTGTTTTTGCCTGTGTGTTCAAGTCAGTTATTTGAGAAGAAGCCCAGCAGCTGTAATTGCAAGCTCCCTGCTGCCTGATCTGCAATTAAGCAGCAATTAATGAGCTGCAACTTTCACAAGCTGAGTAGGAAATGTAGCCAGAAGTGAATACTCCAGACTAAATACTGGGGCTGTGTTGTGTGAGGGTCAGGAGGAGGTCAGCCCCACCGCATGCTGTGAGGCAGCAGTTCTCCACCGTGATCCTGAAGCACGGAAACATAAACACACCCACTTCAGCTCACACACTACAACCTGAGCAGTGTGCTGTTTACAACCCAGAACAACAAATCAACAAAACCACTGAAGATGCTGAGAACATCTGCTGAAGCACTGCTGTTATTCTGTTGGTTTAGAGTTTTTTACTCTTTAGACATTTTGGAGCTGATATCATTTGGCTTTTCACAGCAGATAGTAGAGCTCGGAGAGATCGGGCCAAAAAATATTCAGCCCGACCCAAACCGAGCCCGTGCATATTCTGCCCGAGCCCAACCTGACCCACCCCATACATTCTCATTATTAGCATTAGCCTGATTTAAACCCAACATTTTTTGAGTAAGTAAAGCATTAAAACTGAGCTTTTAAAGAAGAATTTTGGGCTGTTTGAATGAGCGAAATCTGTTCAGAATGATGTTAATTAACATTGCAACACTGAAGAAGCATAGATTACCTATTATTTAAGAAAAATGTTTATTAAGAACAGATCTCCCATTAAAACAAACATCTTTTTTTATATTGAGCTTATAGTCTATGTGCAAAAAAAAAAAACGGTAGTAATGCTATGCACTGCACTGCACAGCGCTGCAAGTAAAGACAGAGTCCGACCCGGAAAATCTGATGTCTGTACAAGTCTGTTCAATGTCTATACAATTTATCTCTATACAAAGTATTGACATAGCAAATGTCAGGGGGCACTACTAGATACTACCGCTCCTATGTGTCATTTATTTTTTATTTTTTTCCATGTCAAGGTTATGTCTATATCTAAAAAAAAAAAAAAAAACCTTCTAATCTATATAGAACTGAAATAGGGTCCTTTGTAATGAAATCAGAACTATGTTTAGCCTTTTTTAAAATATTCTATTTAGAACCATCTACAGAAGATTTCTATTTCTATAACATGGCAGCCTATTTCAGCAGTCAAAAGAAATGAAAAATCAAATGAATATGACGTTCTGGAATCCTTCTTTGGATGCTTCCTTTTGCCGGGTTTGTTTTTCCTTTACGCAACTGTCTGTGATCATCAGCTGAAACCTGTGACCCTGCTACTGTGTTTAAGTATGTGTGTAAGTGTGTGTGTATATGTATTACTAACTCTAAGCACCCCTCCCCCACAGATCATCTCAGATCTGGACTCGTGGAATGAGGAGCTGTCTCAGCAGATGAGTGACTTTGACACAGAGGATCTGACTCTGGCTGAGCAGAGACTGCAGCACCATGCAGACAAAGCCCTCACCATGAACAACCTCACCTTCGACGTCATTCATCAAGGCCAGGAGCTGCTGCAGTACGTCAACGAGGTGCAGGCGTCCGGTAAGCCTCCTGAAGTGTGTCCTGATGTTTGGAATAACAGTTCAAAAATTCTAGAATTAGTCAGAAATAATGAATATACCCATAAATCAATGTAATATTTGAAAAATAGAACACAAATTAGTATGATCTAATAGAAATAATTAAAAATGATAGAATATGAGCAAATGTCTAGAAGAAATCTGGAATTTAACATTGGGTTTTCAAATGAAAAATATTCTTCTTCATATTTACTGTATTAATGTTTTGCTGTATCTATGATTTGGACTACTAAATTAACAGTAAATCTTTCTTACTGCTGATATAAAGGGTTTTATCAATGTACTTATGTAGCTAAAACCTCAGTTCACACTTGTAATGTTAGAAATGTATCTCAGCATTTGAATCAGTGTTGAGTTCACTGCTTCTCCTGTCTGTGCTAAGTTGCCCCGCTGGTGTGTTGGTAAGAAACTGTTGAAGGTATTTTAAGTTCAGATCACCCTGAAGAAGGTTGATCATTACATAAGTTTCCCACTGGGCCTGTGTGACCTATCTGACTGGCCAGTAAAGGCTGAGCGGCTGAAAACAGCAGGGTAGAAGGTGGGCAGTGAGAGCCCACAGTGAGCAGGTCTGGGATAATCACTTATAGCAGATCTGCACATATACAGACTTATACAGCCTCTGACTGTTTTATATACCTGCTGTTATGTCCTGACACCTAACGATAATGAATAGGGGTGTGACGAGACACTAATATCACGAGACGAGACACGATATTGGGTTCACGAGAACGAGACGAGATTAAAAAATAAAACTTTTAAGAAAATGTAAAAAATGAAAGTTTTATTTGACAAAATCATATAACGCACAATTAGCAAACTGGTTTCTCTCACACATTGATTCTATAAGAAATAGAAATAAGATTAAAAAATACAACTTTTCTAGGTCTTATATAGTGCAAACCACAACCAGTCATATTAAGACTATAGTTTGTGTTTTTTTCTCCTAAATCTCTTGTAATTTAACTATACATAACCATAACCAGTCATATTAAGACTATTCTTGAAGTGAACATGTTTTTAAATACAGTACAGAGCTAAGGGATTAGTACAACTGCCTATGAAACAGTCACGTGTAGGATTTACTTACAGTATTTATATATGGTTTGTGTCTTGTTGGTCACTCTGTTACCGTTTTTTGTTTTCACTGGAGCCAAAATGCAGCCAAACATACAACTTAAAAGTAGCAGAAGCAACTTCTATACAAATCCCCGAATTTTCCTCTTCTGCTGAGAGCTGCTCTCACTGCTTAGCCACCGCACTCTATCGCTACCGCTGCTGGGTTGCCAGATCTTACTTAAAAAGTCCACACTAAACGTTTTTTTTTTCCCCGCGAGACAGGTTAAGGCTTGACGAGAAATATCGTCACGTCTTCTCGCAAGATCTCGTGGCACGATATCTTGTCACACCCCTAATAATGAATTAACAGGTTCATTGACTCCTGCAGTGGCTGCTGGGTTTGGAAGTTGTTGATGGAGATCAGCATGTCTGTGTTTTTTGTGATGTTTATAATAGATGTGTATCTGTTTGTGCAGGTGTGGAGCTGCTGTGTGATCGGGATGTGGACATGGCCACACGGGTTCAGGACCTGCTGGAGTTCCTACATGAGAAGCAGCAGGAGCTGGATGTGGCTGCAGAGCAACACCGCCGCCACCTGGAGCAGTGCGTACAGCTGCGCCACCTGCAGGCTGAGGTCAAGCAGGTAATTGCAGTGCAGTATTGCTCTGTACTATATTTTACTCTACTCCACTGGGGTCCTGGGTTCCTGGAGTACCCCTGCCCGACAAAGCAGAATAAAATACAGGTTAGAGTTGCTAAAATACAAGAATTTGGGAGCCCTGCATTACAAAAAAAAATAGTCCACAGGGTCATAAAGCAGGTATACACTACACACTACGTACAATAGATGAGATAAGTGAACTTAAGGTTGGTTAAATTTCCTTATTCAAATTGCCCTGCAATATCTTCATGTAAATAGCACTTTTTATTTCTTTCTATTTTTGTCCCCATTTTCTCACCAATGTACATGGCCATTTATCCAACCCACTCATTAGGACTCTCCCTGTCACTAGTGATGCCCCAACGATGAGTAAATGCCTCCTTCGATACATGTTAAATCAGCCACCTCCTCTTTTTAAACTGCTGCAGATGCAGCATTGCTGAGTAGCATCACAGCACTCTCGGAGGAAAGCGCAGCGACTCGGTTCTGACTCAGCTCACAGACACCTTGTGCTGATCACCCTTTGGAGTGATGTGGGGAGAGAGTGCCATCTACCCGCCCAGAGAGAGCAAGGCCAATTGTGCTCTCTCAGGGCTTCGGTAGCCGATGGCAAGCTACATGAACAGGATTCGAACCGGCAATCTCCTGATCATAGTGGCAGCGCTTAGCATGCTGGACCACTTGGAGCCCGCTCCTCTGCTTTCTAAAGTAGCTGGCAACTAATTTACTGCAGCCATGCATCATAATATGTATATAATATGGGAAAAATGTGATCTTATGCACATGCTACAGGTTTGTGATGAGCGTTAGCTGTTTTAATCCCTGAAATGTAATTACTGATGGGTAAACTTTACTGTAAACTGTTATTCATTGATCCCTATGCAGTTTGGAGTTTCCTATGAAGTTCTCCATGAACACAATGCTTTTATTATCTTTGAGCTGGAATCTCACTTAAACTGTCTGAAAACCCTGTGTAGACCACTTCACAAGGAACTACTGAGGTGACTGGAAAGCACCTACAGTATATGTACCTTAAATGTCTACACATTGATTATGTGTAGCTCTTGTGTAAATGAGACTCTAAAGCAATGTAAAGTAAAAAGTCACAGTTAACTGTGAATGTATCTATATGCTGAAACGTATTTTTGCAGGTCTTTTGCAGGCATCATGGATGTTTATAGAGTGTGTTTGTGTGTGTTTCAGGTCCTGGGTTGGATCCGTAATGGCGAGTCCATGCTGAACGCTGGCCTAATCACGGCCAGTTCTCTCCAGGAGGCTGAGCAGCTGCAGAGAGAACACGAGCAGTTCCAGCACGCTATTGAGGTCTGTTCATTTCTCTTCTTCTCTCTCTTTCTGCCTCTCATTCAGTTTTGTCTTTCAAATACACACATGATTTGGTAAATTTATTGGATTTATACTGAAGCTGGCTGGGGTGCCCTCAGTATACAACTCTGGAAAAAATTAAGAGACCATTTCAGTTTCTGAATCAGTTTCTCTGATTTTGCTTTTTGTAGGTTTATGTTTGAGTAAAATGAACATTGTTGTTTTATTCTATAAACTACAGACAACATTTCTCCCAAATTCCTAATAAAAATATTGTCATTTAGAGCATTTATTTGCAAAAAAATTGGAAATGTCTGAAAAAACAAAAAAGATGCAGAGCTTTCAGACCTCAAATAATGCAAAAAGAAAATAAGTTCATATTTATAAATTTTAGGAGTTCAGAAATCAATATTTGGTGGAATAACCCTGGTTTTTAATCAAAGATTTCCATCTTGGCATGATCTCCTCCACCAGTCTTACACACTGATTTTGTATAACTTTATGCCACTCCTGGTGCAGAAAATTCAAGCAGTTCAGCTTGGTTTGATGGCTTGTGATCATCCATCTTCCTCTTGATTATATTGCAGAGGTTTTCAATTAGGTAAAATCAAAGAAACTCATCATTTTTAAGTGGTCTTTTATTTTTTCCAAAGCTGTATATTTTGCACCTACATATTTTTTCATATATGCAATTTACTTATATATTATTTTATAGGTTATTTTCAGTGTATATACACAGCTGTCTGTATGAGGATCCTGATTAAAAGGATCTGTGTCTCTTCTGTCTCTGAGGCTCCTCTGATTGCGCCACATATAAAGCCTGCTGAGTCCTTCAGCTCTCTTTAATGAAGTGCAGATTATATCTGTATGTGTGTGAGTAGGAGTGGTTATATTATAGCCGCTTGGAGAGACAAATCAGCCTGTCATAATAGCCTCTTCATTTCCTACAGATATCAGCCCCTATTCTTATATCTTTCTTTGAAGACTCAACAAGTTCCAAACTGTCTGATGTACTTTGTCCTCTGACTGTCCATTTTAGAGCTCTGATGTAGGTGATAACTATAACCCTTCAGAAAGAGTCCTCTGCTTTACCTTGAGCTTAATATTCCCACCCTCTCAATCACTTCAGTTTATTTAGCTCGTCCTTGTAAAATGAGCTGTGCTTTTAATGCCAGCAGATTCACATTTTCTCTGCTTTCTCTGTACAGAAAACCCACCAGAGTGCTCTGCAGGTGCAGCAGAAAGCAGAGACGCTCCTGCAGGCCAACCACTACGACATGGACATGATCCGCGACTGCGCCGAGAACGTGGCCTCCCACTGGCAGCAGCTTATGCTCAAGATGGAGGACCGCCTCAAGCTGGTCAACGCCTCTGTGGCCTTCTACAAGACCTCTGAACAGGTGTGAAGACAGGGACCAACATAATTAACATATAGCTATATAAATAGATGTGAGAAATAAAAAAAACAAAGAAGAGAATAATAATAGCAGCATTTGGATGCCCAAAAATTAGGTAAGGTAAAAGGTGCTAAGTTAGGTAGGAGTCTGATTGAGCAGATTTTTTTTTTTATTGAAGTTGCACAGGTTAACCTGGGCATGGTCCACATATAGTCATGTGAAAAATGTCCTATGGGTGACTGACCTGGCCATATTGGCAGTTGTTTCACTATATATTATTTAAAATGTGTTTTATGCTTCTGAGACTTACATTTACATTCTTCTTTTGGAAGGTCTCAGAGTTCTTTTTGGAGTTAGACATCTAGAACAAACCAAATAATGTCTGAGGTTTATATAAGACAGGCTTCTTTAAAACCTTTATAAGCTTGTTTTTATAACCTGTAGCAGGATTTGGCCTCCCATTCACACTCAAAAAGAAAAATTAATCACTGAAAATGGAGCTTTTAAAAAACACTTTCCAAGACTACCAAGGAAGTTTCGGTATTGTCGTATGAAGAAGGAAACATTTTTATATAAAATGCTGACATCAAATGTATGCTTGTTTTTTGTTTGAATCCCAAATACCTTTTTACTCCTCCTTACTGCAGGAGTCATATATCTACAATGTCCACATGCAGATAGAACTAGATATCAGGTTTTCACACTTGAATACATGTAAATACAAATACATTTAATACATATAAATTACAAACACAGCTCTGGAAACTACAATTACAAGATCACTTCAGTTTCTGAATCAGTTTCTCTTATTTTGCTATTCATAGGTTTATGTTTAAGTAAAATGAACATTGTTGTTTTATTCCATAAACTGCAGACAGCATTTCTCCCAAATTCCGAGATGCAGCACTTTCAGACCTCAGATAATGCCAAGAAAGCAAGTTCATATTTATAAAGTATTAAGAGTACAGAAATCAATATTTGATGGAATAACCCTGTTTTTTAATCACAGTTATCATGCATCTTGAAATGTTCTCCTCCACCAGTCTTACACACTGCTTTTGGATACGTTAATGCCACTCCTGGTGCAAAAATGTAAGCAGTTCAGATTGGTTTGGTGGAGAAACTAATCATTTTTAAGTGGTCTCTTATTTTTTTCCAGAGCTGTATATGTAATGCTGACTAATAATAAATAATAATAATAATAAATAAAAAGGGAAGAATAAATATGGGGCAGTTCTATTTTCAAACACATTTCTTCAGTTGTATGTGTTCATCCATCTGTAATTATTGTATAAAGACAGATAAAATATTCACCAAATGTTTTAATACAGTATATTTGAAAAAGACTGAAATATTTTCAGGAGCTGGCCTCTTTCTCTCACATGACTGTAGTTCTGTTCCATGATTGTGAATGATTGTACCTGTTTACTGTTTGAGTGATGTATTGCACTTCTTCACTGTATTTGTGCTGTGTTGTTGTGCTGTGCAGGTGTGCAGTGTTTTGGAGAGTCTGGAGCAGGAGTATAAGCGGGAGGAGGACTGGTGCGGGGGCGCAGACAAACTGGGACCCAACTGTGAGACAGATCACGTCACTCCTATGATCAGCAAGCACCTGGAGCAGAAAGAGGCCTTCCTCAAGGTAAGATACCCAGAGGCTACAAGCAGCCCAGTGTTTCTATGAGCTGGAATTGCTCACTGAGTCATGTGTGTGTGGATGTGTGTGTGTGTCTTCTTTCAGGCATGCACCTTGGCCAGACGAAATGCTGATGTGTTCCTCAAATACATGCACCGGAATAGTGTCAACATGCCTGGAATGCTGAGTCATGTTAAAGCACCGGAGCAGCAGGTCAAAAGTGAGTTCATTTCCTAAACACACTTACTGGAATCTCAGGCAAGTCTCAATACATTAAATAACAATGTATGACTGAGACTTTACATCACAGAGATCTGTATCTCACACACACACATTACTACTAAGCAGTGGGAGCTCAGTGGAGATTAGAAAACTGGCTTATTGATGACGGGGTTGTGGGTTTGATACCCAGGTTTCCCAAGCAGAGAGGTTTCCAGCTCCTTTAAGGGTCTTACCCAGGTTTCACAAAATGCCATTGTTGGGCCCCTGTGTTAATGTGTTTATTGCATGATTGGGCTAATATTAGAAATGTCACCATTGTCTTTCACAAACTGGATTGTGAAATTGTTGTTGATTTTGTATAGAATATGAAATATATGAAGTATAATTACACTCTTTTAAAGAAAAGTTAACTTTTGATAAAAAAAAACATATGATTTTTATGGCTTTTTATAGCTGGTCAGATGTCTCTAGCAAACGTGTACAAAAAAAAAAACACCTATTATCCTTGAGGTAATATTTATATATTGTACAATAAGTCAGTTTTGTAGTTATTGTGACAAATCTAGTCTTTGACTTCAAAGCACCGGATTTTAAGGCACATTACTAATATTATTATTATTATTATTAACTATACATACTATTAATGTCTATTTTCTGGTCTGTTTTCATACATAAGGCTCAACGGATTATAAGGCACATTTTAAGAGACACTAGTAAAGAATGCCTTCATCGAAAGTGAACAAGGGTCTCGCCGTGTTTCCCTTCTAATGGGGAAACTGGGGAAGCGCCCAAGTAAACTAATAACTGTAATTATTACAAAAAACATTGTCTTTTAAAGTCAAACACTGGATGTTAATCTACACAAATTTCTCTCCTGATAATCATTTATTTGGGTGAGTAAAGCACTTTACAGCATACCTGTCAAGTCTCCCGTTTTGGCCGGGAACCTACCGTATTTTACTCCTCTTTCCCGCCGTCCTCCCGTATTATTATTATTATTATTATTATTATCCCATATTATTATTATTATTATTATTATTATTATTATTATTATTATTATTATTATTATTATATATATTATTGAAGAGACAGGGCACTGACCGCTCTGTGTCTCTTAACCAATCGTGGAGCCGGTTCAAGGAGAAAGTCCCGCCTTTCAGGAGAAACAGCCAATCAGCTTGCAAAGGAGGGTCAGTGTAGGTAAGCCCCCCGTCGCGGTGAGTTCAGGCAGCTCGTCGGAGCTGCTGATTTTAAAACATATCTGGATATACAGCGATTTTTCTAAAAGAAAGGTAACGGTAGGCTAATGGAAACTATGATGAGATTTTTCTGATAGCTGCTTAAAAATACTCGTCTCCGAAATAAAACACACAGATTAAACCTTTTAAAATTATCAAAATAAAGTTTGTGGCTCAGAACTAGACATTTGTAGAGGACCGAAATGAACTGAACTGATCAGGAGTGATCAAAAGAAAGAAGTATTAATTAAAAATTATTAATTGTGTAGGCCCATTAGGACTAATTTTTACTGATGGAATATATCTGGTCCTTGTCCTTTTAGTAAAAGCTCATGATACTATTTTTTAGGTCACCTACAGTCATTTTGTAGAATTTGTGCACCCTTTGTTCAATTTTAAATCCATTAAATAAAAAAAATATATATATATCATATAAAAGAGTGCATTATGCCAAAAAAAGACATGAAATCTTAACATTATTTTAAATATCTAGATAAGGATTTTTAATTTGGCTGCATTAAAAGAATGACATATGTAGGAATGTCCACAACATTTCAGATTCTGATAATCTAATTGTAGTGTGTAAGTGGTTCACATGTGGTTATTTTAGATTTTTTTTAAACCTGTCTTAAAATGTAAGGGATACTGAACCTTCGTTGGGCTGGTGGGACGGCTTTAAGGGGAAAGAGGAAAATATCCCTTATTTTTAAATCTAAAACTTGACAGGTATGCTTTACAGTATTACAGTAATTTACAGTACGCTTAGATTTCCAATATTTTGTCTAAGCAGGATGTAAATCCTGCCCATTAGCGCTATACTGAGAAACCCTCTTTGTTCCAGTAACCCAGGGCGATGTCAGCTAGCGGTTCATCCAATGTAGCTTGTTTTACTACTGCAAACACACAGACTACAGTCCAATATACTCGCCTCTAAACGGCAAAAGAGATAGTGTTTTAGTTTGTGCCTAATGCTAATGCTGCTGCACCCAGCCTTAGTGCTGGAGTGGCTTTACTGGTTCTTAATACCTGACTGATAGAATTCATACATAAGGCACACCGGATTATAAGGTGCTCTTATAATTTTTTTTCAGAAAATTAAAGGATTTTAAGTGCGCCTTATAGTCAGAAAAATACTCTACGGATATTCTTAGTGTATGGATGTGTGGATGTACTGTATGTTGCTTGTTGTGCTGTTTTGTCTGTGGAAGCATGCCTGAACAGGGCTTTACTATCTATGGGAATCTGGTTCATATCCAGTCTTTACTCCTCAGTGGCGGCTTTGTGACATCTAGTGGACAGTCTTCTCATTGCATGATGGAGGTTTTCCAGCAAGAGTTGTGGTTGTAACAGCTGGCCCACTTAGGACCAGTTTAGCCCACTTTGGAGTGTGTAGTGAGAATGCGTCCCTGCTCTGTTCTGCGCTGTAATGATTTACAGATCTGGAAACAGTAAGTGGGTCAGGCTTCAGCGCTGCAGAACTAGACACACTGTCCCACCTTCACCTGAAACACACACACGCTCAGAAACCCTCTCAACTCTACTAAATACACATTCTCCCTCAGCCTGGTGAATTTAAAAAGGTAAATGTGAAAAAAGTTTGCGTTTAAAATTAAATGTGTAGGCGTTTCTATTGGCCCATTTATAATGAAATGCAATATGAAGATATAAGATTTTGCTGGGGAGCAATGAAGTGACCTTTTAATGCCTTTCCATTAAAAAAACTCAGGTTCTTAAACCAGTTTCATTTGGGTTTAAAAGAATCATGGTGATTTTCAGAGAACCAGACCACGTTTCCATGTTTTTAGTGAAACAGTCAAAACATCACATAATCTATCATTGATAGAGGGCATTGCACAGCAGTGGTGCTTCTGTATAAACAGACACGCCCACAGATGAGTTCCAGTTGCAAATGAACGTTCCTGCGCCCTGAACCTACTTTTGTTGGTTAAAATGTGACAAAAGATTCAAAATTAGGTTCATGATCCAGAACAGTTTCAGTTCAGTTCTGTTTCAGTGGAAAAGCGCTATTTAAGCTTCATAGCAGTTACTTTACAGTACTTACTTTACAGTAGTTACTGAATCCTTATTACCTGCCATATTCATTTTAAGAAAATCTCAAAAATGAACCAATTATTGAAGAAGTTGAAGAATCAAGCACTCCATATAAGATATATTTTTATGCAGATGTTCTAGTTGTGTGCAGTATGCGTAAACATTTGTGTGTATCCTTTACCTTCGCAGACATCCTGAATGAGTTACTGCAGAGGGAGAACAGAGTGCTGCACTTCTGGACAATGAGGAAGAGGAGGCTGGACCAGTGCCAGCAGTATGTGGTGTTTGAGCGCAGTGCCAAGCAGGTTTGTCTCACACATGGAGGAACTGCAGCTGCATCTCTCCCTCTGATCTCAGCCCCTCTTACCCACTCTGTTTTACATTTTCTTAAATACTTACAAGACTCCTGATACAACAGGGCTTTTAATCACCCTCTGTCCTGCTGTGTTCCTATTAGACTCACCATTAGTTCACCTTTTATTAGTCAAAAGAGAATCAGTCTCATATCTCTTCTTCAGTCTTCATGCACTGTGATGCTCTGATTGATCAGCTAAGCGTGTGTTAAGATGTGTGTTGTTGTGGTTTCTAGGCACTTGAGTGGATTCATGACACGGGAGAGTTCTACCTGTCCACACACACATCCACGGGCTCCAGTATCCACCACACGCAAGAGCTGCTGAAAGAGCATGAGGACTTCCACATCACAGCTAAGGTACCAATTAAATACAAGGAGTCACATGAGTACAAGTGAGGTCAGATACTGATGTTGGATGATATTAGTTATGGATCAGAGTGTAGAAGCATTGGATGGTGCTTTATCCCTCCAGAAAATCTAGATCCACTGCTAAAGAACATAGTTAGAATATTAGAGAATATTAGACACCCTCTGGCCAGCTTTTGGACATTGGACATGTGGACTTAGGGGCTCCATTATGTCCAGTTATTTATTGGCAGTTCCTTTGTAAGTAACTAAATTCTTTAAAAAAAAAAAAAGGTAATTGAAAAAAAGAGTAATCAGTCGGTCACGGCTTGGACCAACCGGGCATAAGGACACCCCTTTCCAGACTAAAGAACACCAGCAACCAGAAATACACAAGCCTCAAAGCAGCATTTTTCTTTAGGAATATGCTAATTACCCAACATAACAAACTTAATGTAGTTAACTAGTGCCCAGTACAAGAAATACACTTCAAAAAACCCAAAAACAAATACAATCCCTAGCCTACCTCCCTCTCTAACAAAAACAGGAGAAAAAGTGTACAAGGTGATGATAGAACAGCTCCTTCTTAACTGCACTCATTCCTGAAGGCTTACGCTACCTCCCGGCCGCTGCGCTCCTCCAATGAACGTCGCCTCGCTTTACCAAACACTCACACAAAGCAATCCAGACTGTTCTCATACAGAGTTCCCCAATGGTGGAACAAACTACCCTCCACTACCAGATCAGGAGAATCTCTCAATATCTTTAATAAACTCCTGAAGACAGAGCTCTTCAAAGAGCACTTACTCTCCTAACACCTCTAACACACTAACTACTTTTAACCTCATTTCCTTCTTCCCCTCCTTCACTTCTCTATCCCTTTATTTCCCATCGACCTCCTTTAAGCCCTATCTAAAGATATTTTCACCTTTAAATTCTATTACTCTTGTACTTTACTATTGTAAGTCGCTTCGGACAAAAGTGTCTGCCAAATGTAATTTAATGTACTCTAAAGTAAAAGAAACAGGGTCTTATCCCCCTACACTGCTAATCAGGCTTGCTTTAAAGTAATATAAATAAACAAAAAAGAGAAAGATTGTGTATACCATGTGGCTGTAAGATACTTAATCACTCTTGGTGGTTTATCTGGCTGGCTGTGCAGGAATGAAAGAGATGACATTTGCACAGCAGAAACAGTCACAAAATTTCTCTTTCCCCAATCAAAAGCAGCCACTTCACACAAAGACGTCCCTCACTCCAGTGACCTGTCACAGAAAAAAAAACACACAATAGGGGAAAAAAATAATGCTCAAACCCCACCAAATGTCTCTGTCCATAACAAGTCATTAAAGGGGGCTGTCTGAGTACTTCCAGACACACATTACAATTTGAATTATGATACTAATCTTTCAGATCAAATCAAGTTCTCTCTAACTCTTAACTACTGCAGTGTATCTAAGCATTTCAGTGCTAGTTTTACCAAATGAAATTTGAGCTAGATGTTCGTCACTTCTTTCATTTGAATTTGAATTGTTAATTACTTGGTAGGTTCTTACACGCTCACTGTTGTTCTCCATCCTCAGCAAACCAAAGAGAGGGTCAAGCTGCTGATCCAGTTGGCCGATGGCTTCTGTGATAAGGGTCATGCTCACGCTGCTGAGATCAAAAAGTGGGTGACCGCTGTGGACAAGCGTTACCGAGACTTCTCCCTGCGCATGGACAAATACCGAACCTCGCTGGAGAAAGCTCTGGGAATCTGCTCCGACTCCAACAAAGCTGTGAGTTCCTCTGTTCTAACTGAGTTTACCAGCGCTGAAGACTTTCCTGCTCTAATCCTGAGCCTTAATGCCAGGAGTCCTGAACTACAGCACACTTTATAGATTATCCTCCTCCTACATACCTGAATAAAGCCAAGAAACAGATGATTACCAGGCTAAGGCCCAATTACATTTCACCCCTTGGCCTTACCACTTACCCCTACCCCTTCTTTTTGAGTTTAACAGAGTTACAAGAGGAAGGGGTGAAATCCTCCCCCTTCCCCCAAGAATTGGGACAACTCTTCAGACACTCGATATGTCATTAGGAGCCTATCTGCTGGTTAAGTAGTTAACTTTAGGGCATTGTATGTCTTCAGAAAGGGGGGAGGTGGTGCAGAAATTAATTATTACCGTCCATTCCTTAATTCCTTTGTGATGAGGAGCTTAAATTAGCTTTGAGTAGCCGTTATTTGTTTTTTGTTTTATTTAGTTTTTTATTTCCACCTTAAATGCTGCAGCCTCTGCCATCTGTTTAAGGTGGAATGGGAAAGTTAGCTAGCTAATTAGCTATTGAAACTATTAGCAATCTTTGTTGTATGCTTGTCATGAAGAATTTGACCATAAAACACTGAAATTACACATTAGACTATGATAATATAGTGATAATCATCACTTATAACAATGAAATACTTACATTTGTGGGTTTCTTTGGTTGCTTTTTCCGCCATCTTCCCAGTAATTATTATTCCCCTTGGCGTGCACATGCAAAACAAAGAGGTAGGGCCAATGGGTGAAATGGGATTGGGCCTAAGTTCCTGTGTTAGTGTGGGGAATTCTCCAGGCTATGCTTGTTTTCTTGAATTTTGAAAGGGGGAATTTTTGAACAGGGGACATTGTAACAGTATCAGTTCCAGTTATGACTCTCTGACTCCCTTTTTAATCAGAATTTTTCATTCTCAATCCTCAAAAGTATGTTTAATGTTAAGTTGTAAGTTTATGAACAAAATCTATGAATTGAATATGATTTCATAGTTGAAAAGTTGAATTGGTGAAAAATTAATATTTTTATATTTATACAAAGTTTTCTTCTTTAACTTTGTCTTCTCCAGAGTAAGGACCTGCAACTGGACATCATCCCCGCCAGTGCCCCAGGTTCAGAGGTTAAACTAAGGGATGCTGCCCATGAGCTCAACGAGGAGAAGCGTAAATCTGCTCGCAGAAAGGAGTATGTGCCCGCCTGCTATTCTTTTCCCCATAGCTACAAATTACTTCCTTTTATTAGCATCCCGTTGGAAATATCTATCCATTTTTTATTCTATTAAGCGAGATCATTAAAGTATTAGAGGTTATACATCTTTCTACATTATTAGAATTTTTTCTTCCGTGCCATCTGTGATTAAAGTAGTGCAGATTTATTTATAATGCATGTCTAGACAGCAGGAGGTAGTTAATGAACTGTGAATAAAATCATCATATAATCTCACAGATGATTTGTAGAATACAGTCTGGAAGAGAATGTTAAATGTATCCACTGCTGTTTGAGATGTTTTGGTTGTTTCTGTTTCTTGTTCATTTCTCTTGGGGTGTGTGTGACCATTTCTTCATTATTCCTCCAAGCTTCATCATGGCTGAGCTGATACAGACTGAGAAGGCCTATGTGAGAGACCTGAGGGAGTGTATGGATGTAAGCAATGTTTATCACTTTGTAAGATACTTACTTTGATTGCATCCTGTGATAAATTTAGATTTTATTTTAAAATAAATGCCTTTTGCTATATTTCTGTTCAGACCTATCTATGGGAGATGACCAGCGGTGTGGAGGAGATCCCTCCAGGCATTTTGAACAAAGAGCACATCATTTTTGGGAACATGCAGGACCTCTATGAATTCCATCACAAGTGAGTTTTAATTATGTTAAGAATGTCCTGAGTGCCGAGTCGTTCAGCATCCGAGTCTAAAGTGCTGCCACTATGATCGGGAACGCGCTAGTTAGAATCCTGGTCATGCAGGTTGTCATCACCTGCCGGAGCACCTCTCTGGGTAGGTAGATGGCGCTCTTTCCCCTCATTACACCTAGGGTGATATAAATCAGCTCAAGGCGTCTGTGAGCTGATGTATCAGAACTGAGTCGCTGCACTTTCCTCCGAGCACTCTGTAATGCTATTTGGCAAAAAAAGTTCAAAAAGAGGGCGTGACTGACTTCACATGTGTCAGAGGAGGCATGCACTAGTCCTA
This sequence comes from Astyanax mexicanus, assembly GCF_023375975.1. Taxonomy (NCBI): domain Eukaryota; kingdom Metazoa; phylum Chordata; class Actinopteri; order Characiformes; family Acestrorhamphidae; genus Astyanax; species Astyanax mexicanus. The sequence continues at coordinate 49,500,342 of NC_064410.1, read as the reverse complement.
ACCGTCCTTGTGTTGTGGCATCACCTGTGATGGGGGGTATACAGCTGAGTATCAGATAAAATCTAACAAAATAAAGGATGTCCTGAGTGAGGAACATTAGGAAGTCTGTAATGAATGAGGAGCACTGGAGCATGTTTACATTATCTGGCTGAAGATCCAATCTTGTGCATCTTTTTTCCTGTACGTACAGCTCTGGAAAAAAGAGACCACTAAAAAATTATGAGTTTCTTTGCTTTTACCAAGTTAAAAACATCTAAAATATAATCAAGAGGAAGATGGATGATCACAAGCCATCAAACCAAACTGAACTGCTTGAATTTTTGCACCAGAAGTGGCATAAAGTTATTCAAAAGCAGTGTGTAAGACTGGTGGAGGAGAACATACCAAGATGCATGAAAACAGTGATTAAAAACCAGGGACATCCCATTAAAAATTGATTTCTGAACTCTTAAAACTTTATGAATATTAACTTGTTTTCTTTGCATTATTTGAGGTCTGAAAGCTCTGCATCTTTTTTGTCATTTTAGCCATTTCTCATTTTTTTGTAAATAAATGCTCTAAATGACAATATTTTTATTTGGAATGTGGGAGAAATGTTGTCCGTAGTTTATATAATTAAACAACAATGTTATTTTTACTCAAACATAAACCTTTACTCAATCAGAAACTGAAGTGGTCTCTTATTTTTTTCAGAGCTGTGCATGCATATTCCTGTCGTCATCAGCCAACACTAGTGTTGTTGTGCTAAATTCCACCTCTCTGCCAGAAACCGTTTTTTTTTTTGCTTGAATGTCTAATAGCATTATACGCACAATAGATTAACTTCATCATTATATTCCTTGTGTATATTCTGTTTATGATTAACTATTAAGTATAAAGTTTTTAAGTTTTCTTCACATTAACGAAAGAAGCTTGTGTAAGTGGAGTTGAGTTCTGGTGGCGAGTCAAAATTCAGCACAACACTGTCAGTGCAGTGAAACAGATGTGTGCAGCTGTGCTGTTTCGGGCATTTCAGACAAATACAGGTTGCGTATATTTATTAATGCAAACCATCAATATAGCCTAATCCAATCTGAGCCAAAAAATGGATTTAATTGATTAAGACTTGAAATGTGAGCATAACTATTGCATGTAGATGTTTTACATTTACTGCTTCCTCTCTCTCCTTCCCACAGTATCTTCCTGAAAGAGCTGGAGAAGTACGAGCAGCTTCCAGAGGATGTGGGCCATTGTTTTGTCACATGGGTAAGTTTTGCGTGGAGAGATTTTATAAAGTTGAATCCTGTTGTTTCTCTATTTTAGAATTCACTAAACTATTCAATTTGTTTTTGAAGGCTGACAAGTTTCAGATGTATGTGAACTACTGCAAGAACAAACCAGACTCCACTCAGCTCATACTGGAGCATGCAGGATCCTACTTTGATGTGAGTACTTTGAAGTTTCTGTAGTGATTTTCCATTTATATTGCGGCGCTTTGTGAGGAAATTGCGTTTAACATGCTTGTGAACTTGTGACCTTGCAGGAGATCCAGCAGCGGCACCGCTTGGCTAATTCCATCTCTTCCTATCTCATCAAACCAGTGCAGAGAATAACCAAATACCAGCTGCTCCTCAAGGTACACATATACCTCACAGTGCATCACTCTGTTTCTTTTAATGTCATCTCTTTTCATTTAACTGAACTTGCTGGTGTTGTGTACATAATTCAATTCAAATACACACTGCCTGGTCAAAAAAAAGTCTCCACCTGGAGTAAATGATGTGGGGTTGATGCTGCAGTTGGTCTGCAGGGTTAGGTTCAGCAACAGTATGTGCTGAAAGAATGAGGTCAGCTGACTACCTGAATATACTGAATATAGACCAGGTTATTCCATCAATGGATTTTTTCTTCCCTGATGACACAATTATATTCCAAGATGACAATATCAGGATTCATGGTGCTGGAATGGTGAAAGAGTGATTCAGGGAGCATGAGATCATCATTTTCACACATGGATTGTTCACCACAGAGTCCAGACCTTAACCTCATTGAGAATATATTCGGAATGTGCTGGATGGAGAAGACTTTGTACAGTGGTCAGACTCTACCATCATCAATGCTGCAAGATCTTGATGAAAAATGGTCCAACAAAATATTAGAGCGTGACCTTTTTTGGCCATGCAGTGTATTTACATAGAGTTTTTCCTCTACATTTTCTCTTAAACAGCGATGTTTTTTACAGTATCATTCAAAACAGTGAATAATGGTTGTGGTGTGTGTGTGTGTGTTTGTGTGTGTAGGAACTCCTGACGTGTTGTGAGGAGGGAAAAGGAGAAATCAAAGATGGCTTGGAGGTCATGCTCAGTGTACCCAAGAGAGCCAATGATGCAATGCACCTTAGCATGCTGGAAGGTAAGTATTCACAGACACACTTAAAATGTGCCAAATGAGGATTATAAAGGTTTAGAAAGCTATGCCACAACATGCCACAGATATGAAGTAAATTATATTAATAATTTTAGTAGTGGCACCTGTTAAGGACTGGGATATACATATTAATCAGCAAGTGAACAGTTAGTGTTAGAATCAGTGTAAGATCTAAACAACTTTAATAAGGATCAAAAAGGGATTGCTAGTCAATGACTCTCCAAAACTATATTAAGTGCTCAATACTTACCTAAAGAAGAAGTTCAAGAAAGTACAGATCAAGGAACTGGCACCCAGGCTTTAGGCACTCATGGTACATTAATGCTGTTTGGGAGTGAAAATTCAGTACTTTGACGGGGCAGTGGTGTTCTTGTGGAACAAAAGGAATCTACTTTATATTGGCGGGTGATTTAATGTCATGGTTAATCAGTATCAGTACTCTAAATCATCTGTAACAACAATCAACAAATCAAAACAAAAGTAGTTCAGTTTATATGGATTGTTTATGTATAACTAAAGGACAGAGACCCCTAATATACAGTGGGATGGGTATAGAAAAACAGCCATGTGTGTTTTATTATCCATGTATATATGTATGGATATATGTATGCAGATGCTTGTATCCAGAGGAACGTACAAAAGGGCTTCGCTATATTTATATGGATATAAAAGAAACTAAATAAATGTATTTAGTTTTACTAATCCCTGCTGTAACAGGCATATTTATATGACTCTGCTTTAGGGATGGGCCATCTGTCCCTTAAATATCACAATATTTCATGGTATTTTCGCGATAACAATACTCTTGGTGATATGACAAAACACTGAATTAAAAAAAAAATAATATTTTTACTACTGCAACACAATAAAAATTAGCTGTAATTATTTCATACGCCATGATATGGCACACCCCTAACTGAGATATAAAAATATACAAGAATTTTATCAGATATGCCACAGAAGTCACTAATAATGCACTCCAAATATATCCATATGTCCAGGATATAAGTAAAATGAAAGACACTGGCCAGATATAATCTGTCTTTAGAAGATATACAATTTTTCTTTTGCTAAAAACAGCAAAAAAGTAGTACCCTGATGTGATAATTAGGGGTGGGTGATATGGCACGATATATCAGGGTTTAATATCGCTCACGATATTTAAAAATGTTGGCGATATTATTGTGTATAATAAGATATAACACACCCCTGCTCTGCTTTTTGTGTTTTTCTTTAGGATTTGATGAGAACATTGAGTCTCAGGGAGAGCTGATCCTACAAGAGTCCTTCCAGGTGTGGGACCCCAAGACTCTGATCAGGAAAGGCAGAGAGAGGCACCTGTTCCTCTTCGAGATGTCGCTCGTCTTCAGCAAGGAGGTCAAAGATTCCAACGGCAGGAGCAAATACATCTACAAGAGCAAGCTGTTTGTACGTGATCTATTTAAAACTGCATGATGGAGCTTCTTTCAAAACTATCTATTTTCTCTTCATTTGGTTTAAATGGTGAATACTGCTTACTTTTTTGTTTGGTGTGTTTGTGCAGACCTCAGAGTTGGGTGTTACTGAACATGTAGAGGGGGATCCGTGTAAATTTGCCCTCTGGGTAGGACGGACTCCAACTTCAGACAACAAGATTGTTCTAAAGGTAAGCTTTTTACTTCTTCCTCTCAGTTGCTTCTGCTCTGTAACTTATGGGATGTCACGATACTTGGCAAGTTAGCATCAATACTACCGAAAGTCTACATTAGCCAATGTGTGCAATTCACAAAAAACAGCAGCAATATATAATTGCCGCTCAACATAAATCCTGTGCACAGATCTGGATGTCTGTTTTTAAGGTGCTTTGATATTAGGTCCATCAATAGCAGCAGACCTGTTGCTTTACCTGTATTCCTATTCTTATTCTTTATTATTCTGCCCCTATCAAAATCTTTTTATATCAAAAACAGCTTTTTTAGTGGTATGCATACACTTGATACCATAGAAAACAAGTAGCATCACATTTTCAGAATTTTTGTATTGACTTGCCATCAGTTCTCGTGACATCCCGCGACATCTCTCTCTCTCTCTCTCTCACACTCTCTTGCTCTCTCTCTGTGGTGGTCTCTCGCTCTCTGTGGTGCTTGACAGCATGGCTCTGCTGTGAAGGTCTAAGTCGGTTGTCTAGCTTTGCGTTCAGGGCCTGCCGGTCTCTTTCTCACCTGTTCTCAGCTCGCTCACACTGTACATTTGGTGTGTCAGGCAGCTCTCTGGCTATTTTTAACTCCTCGCTGCAGATGTGCTGTGTGAAGTCTGTGTTATGTAATCTCTTCCATCGCTGAATATTAACTAATCCTGATGGGATAGCATGCTCACGCCAACCAGCTTGACTCGTCCTTTGATCTGAACCTCCTACAGCATTCTGAAAAATATTAAATCCCACTTCACACAGTGCAGTCCACAGCACATTCTCACACGCTAAATCAGACTTGTTCCTGATGATGTGCTTATTAGTTCTACAAGTTGCTGTAAAGAAGAGCCTTAATGCACACACACATATTTTGTTTTGTTGCTTAATATTAGTTCACACAGTTGGCAAAGGGCATTGCTGTAGTGTTTAATATTGTAATATTGCTTCATGTTGTGTAGTAAGCTGTGTAGGGGACACTGCTGGCTGTGTGCATTTGTAAATTGTTTGTCTTTTCAGGGCTGCAGCGATTAAGCAAAGTCATCGACATTACTAGAAATTACAGACTGTAGTCCTGTATCTGTTTCTCTGCATGTTTTATTACATCCTTTCCCCTGTTTATTAATGATATGGGAGCATGTGTTGCTGTACTTGTGTGGTGGGTCATTCCCAGCACTGTTAGTGATACTGTTTAACACAGTGGTGGTGGTTTTGTATTAGTCAGTGTTGTGCTGGTATGAGTGAGTGGATGAGATACAGCAGTGCTGCTGGAGTTTTTAAATACTGTGTCGACTCACTGTCCTCTACTCTATTCCTCCACTCTGTTTTGCACTTTTCCACCAATGAGGAACCTGCACAGTAACAAAAGTAGGTTCTGGAACCAGGAGCATTCGTTCACAGTGGGAATACTAGGTTCCTCAGATCGAACCATGAAGACTTCTGTGGGCGTGTCTGTTTGTACAGGAGTATCGTCGCTGTGTAACGCTCTCTGTTGATGACGTATACCAAAAAGGCACCAGCTGAAATGTCTCAGTATTACAGATTACAGAAAGGTCTAAACAAAAATCGGTGCCTGTTTTTCGATATATACATGCCTTATGTAGGTAAAAAAAAAAAAAAAACAACAAAAAAAAAAACAACAAAAAAAAAACTTGCTGTCCTATCGCACACACTACACAGTAATCACAATAATGCTGAAAAATTATAGAATTAAAAAAATAATCATGATTTTAATTCATTTTAACTGATTGACACCGCTAATATAATTTAATTTTGCCAATCTAATGCTGATACTCCTTAAAAATAACTCTTAAAAAGACCTAATGAGATTGAGATCATGTCTAATGTCTGCTGTTAAATATGTTGTGTGGGAATAATTATCGCTTTTTGTATTTTTTTTTTGTTGCAATTTAGCAAAGGTATCGAAAAAAGTTCCGTTTGGGTATCAGTAATGAATTCAAGGTACTATACCAGTATCAAAAATGTTTAAACGATACCCAGCCATAGTTTCCAAGCAAACTGGGGGGAAATGTGGCCTGGTTCGCTAAAAAAAGCACTACGGCTCTTATAAGCTTGAATAGAACTGGTTCAAGAACCAGAGTTTTTTTTTTTTTGTGGGAAAGCGCAATAAAAGACACTCCTACCTAGCTGGTCCAGCATGTAGGACACTGCCCACAGGAAGCTGCCCACCAGACACTGTTGGTGGACTGTTCTCTCAGTCCAGCACAACACACACTAACACACCAACACCATGACAGTATCACTACAGTGCTGAGACTAACCCTCCACCCAATAATAGCTGCTCTGTGGTCGTCTTCTGTCCTGTGAGGTCCTGATTATTGAAGAACAGAGTGAAAGGAGGAAAATAATAATAAAGTATGCAGAGAAACAAAAATCCTCAGGTTTACAGTCTGTAATAATAGAACTAAAGTCTCCTATAGGCTCAGTGGAGCTGAAAATAATTTTAATTGGTGTAGAAACAAGAAGGAGCTTATAATGATGCACATGATCTGTGTATATCAGATGGTCGATTACTGAAATAATCGTTTACTGCAGCCCTAATGTTTTTCCAGTTGTATTAACTGCATGCTTCTCTTTGGCTTTTAATATAATTCTGCCCTGTAATCTTGTAATCTGTTTATATGAATACAAGACGTGTTTTACATCTGGTCTATTTCCTGTCTGTTGTTTTGAGCCACTTTACTGTTTATTTGTACACGTTCAAGTGGAAATTAAAGGTTAACCTGATCTGGCTGCCATAAACAGAAACTCTGCACAAATAATGATTTTTCTACTGTTTTAATCATATTTAAATGTCTATATAAATGTCTATAGTTTGCTTTTCGTTCTCGCTCCACAAACTTTAAATTGGCAGCTTTAGAGAATATTAATCAGGTTATATAATGATTAACACAAAAAAAAACATTCATAGTGCATTGGAGAAATTAGCATACAGTTTTGGTGTTGTCCGTGTGTCCTCAAAGCCACGTTGTCTCGTTTAATGTATATAATGTACGTTTGAAAACAAGTAGTGAAATTTTCTTCTATATTTCAAATGAAGCTAAGTCAGGGATGCAAACACGGAGCCATGGTGAGTATAGATCAGCACTGACAGCTAAACCTTAGATCACAATAGACATGGAAGTGAAGTGAATGGCTTTCCTCAACTTCATACGCTCTTCCTCTTCCTCTTTTTCCTGCTCTTTCTCTCTTCCTCTCTCCTCTACTCACACATATACAGGCTTCCAGCATCGAGAACAAGCAGGACTGGATTAAACACATTCGTGAGGTGATCCAGGAGCGCACGGTTCACCTGAAGGGGGCGCTGAAGGAGCCCATCCACATCCCCAAGCCTTCCACAGCCAAACACAAGGGCCGCAGATACAATCCCAGGCCAGTGAAACTTTAATGTTCTTATAGCATTTCTTATAGTTTGTTTCTGTGTCTTTGTAGATGCTGCCCTGTTTTAAGTAACTTATACAACCCTCATTTACATATTTATGAAGAGATGTGCTCTAATCAAGCAAAACAAAGTTTGGTATTGGTTTGCTATTTTTTTTTGTCAAAAAGTACAAACAATATGGACATAATTCACAATAACTTCACGAATGTTAATACTGCTTTAAGTTACGCAACATTGCATTGGAGTTTTAATTAAGAACAATATGTGATACAGTACCTAAAACCACAAAGTTCTGTGGGATTATGTAATAACAGGGTTTGGCTAATTTGAGCTAATGCTGGGAAATATTAAATCAAATTAATATAGCAGTAATTGTACATTTACCTTGATAAATAAAATATTATTTTAATGAATGATGGACATGCCAATTTTCTTTGTTGCAAGCTGCACAAGTTGCTCAGTTGACTCAGTGTTCGAGCTCCCCTCCTTTCCTTAGTTTTTCAGAATGGATGAACTTGAGTCACATGATTACACATGAAATAATGTTTTAAAGGGACAGTAGGGGAGTCCAAACCATTTAAATTGCCATACCATTCTCCTTTGACATGTTTATCTTTTTCATTAGTTTTGTGTTTCATAAACTTACACTTTTACTGCACAGCTCTTGCTCAGTGGCTTTTTTATCTCTGTGATTGGCTGGACTGCAGGTTTTCACTTTCTGTCTCTCTCTTATCGTATGCAGAGATGGAGAGGACCTGGACAGTCAGGGTGACGGCAGCAGTCAGCCAGACACCATCTCCCTGGCCTCCCGCACCTCTCAGAATACCCTGGACAGCGACAAGGTCAGTGTGCCTCCCCTTCACCTGCTGGCTGATCCAGTTTAATATCCTCTCTGCAGGAGAACTGTAGAGCCTGATTATTTCTCTCTCTCTCTCTCTCTCTCTCTCTGCTGCAGCTGTCTGGAGGATGTGAGCTGACAGTGGTCATCCACGACTTCTTGGGTGGGAACAGTAATGAGCTGACTGTGCGCAGAGGGCAGACGGTGGAGGTGCTAGAGCGGCTCCACGATAAGCCCGACTGGTGCCTGGTTCGCACCACTGACCGTTCACCTGCTCAGGAGGGCCTGGTGCCCTGCGCCATGCTCTGCATCGCCCACTCCCGCAGCAGCATGGAGATGGAGGGCATCTTCAACCACAAAGGTAAGGAAGGCTGCCTTTTATTGTAAGATGTTGTGAGAGGTTTGTGGCATTTAAATTCATTATTTTAATACATTTAAAAGAGAACTTTTGTGTACAATTGCCTTTTGGTGCAGTAAAACATGATAGAGTACTAACCTTTGTTGAATAGCCCATGACCGCTTTCCTGGAGCTTTCTGAGATCCAGTAATTTGATGAGATGATGTGGATGATGCGGGGCATATTTTGTCCCTGCAGATAAATCGCTTTTTACATCGTTATCCAGGCTCAAAGTAGCTCCACACTTTATTAGTAAAATCCGGAGAGCTCTGACATTTAAATGAGGCATTAGTGCACAAGAATCACTATATACAACCCGTAGTGTAACCCAATTTCCAGGCGCCACCATTTTAAGGTAAAGGTAGAAAATAGCAGCGCCCAGAGATGTAGGTTACGCTACCTCAAATGTGACCAATGTGAAATCAAAAATGTATTTTTTTCTTTTTTCCAGATACTCTGTCAGTATGCAGCAATGATGCCATCCTCCCTGGCTCATCTGCCACTCTTCAGCCTGGTCATGTGATGTGCTCACAGAGCTCTCCTGGTCCTAAGCGACCGGGCAACACTCTGCGCAAGTGGCTCACCAGCCCAGTCAGGAGGCTCAGCAGCGGCAAAGCAGACGGCCACGTCAAGAAGCTCGCTCACAAACACAAGAAGAGTCGTGACGTTCGCAAGAGCGCGGACGTGGGCTCCCAGAAAGACTCGGACGACAGCGCAGCGACGCCGCAGGACGAGACGATAGAAGAGGTCAGATCAGGCTTTCTCACATCGTCTGCTTTCTCTGAGACTGTCCCACTTAGTGTTTATTTATGGAGACAGTAAATCTTGCAAACGCACTGCATATAAAGATTCATCAGCCCATAGATGAGTCATCAGTCTGATGGTGACGAGTCATATGCGACTGTTTTGGAAATGCTATCTGTTATAAGTCTATAAGTCTGTAAAATCTGTTTAATATTCTCTTACATTGTTCAGTTTGAAATTCTTCAGCTGTAATGGTGTGGAATCATTGTGACATCCCAGTTTTACACCTCTGGTATGTGATGTTCTGTCCTCAGAGGGTGAGGAACGAGGGTCTGAGCAGTGGAACGCTCTCCAAGTCCTCCTCCTCAGGCATGCAGAGCTGCGGAGAGGAGGAGGGTGAAGAGGGAGCTGACTCTGTACCTCTACCCCCACCTATGGCCATCCAGCAGCACAGCCTGCTTCAGCCAGACCCCCAGGATGACAAGGTGAGTCTGGTCATAGGAGGGGGAGGAGAGGTGGGGGAATGAAATGTACTTTTTTCATCACTGCATGGAAAACAGATTTTTTTTGTTTTTGTAGAGCCAGTATAATTTTACTCTAAATTTATTTGAACTAAGCTGCATTTAGACATGCTGACCTTCCCGTCATGTATGGGAATTCTTTAAAAAAAATGCTGAATTGTGATCACAGCTCTCAGTAAGTGCATAGCCGGGCTTCTTTTTTCCCCCTAAAAACCTTTTTCTGTGTTCCTATATTAATCAATGTGGCCTTTCACACCAGAATTCTAGTGGTTTCTTGGCAGACAGTGTACATAATGCAGTATTTGCAGTATTCTGTTGGCAGTATTCTTGCTAAATGTACATTCTAGGCCAATACACGTTGGTAAACAGTAGGGCTGCACCGATTAGTCGATATAATCGACAATGTCGATTATTTAAATTTGTCAACTACAAATGTCGTTGTCAACTATTCGTTAATTTGTAACAGCACCGCATTACATAAAGTGCTGGGGACTGAAGAAACTTGTCTCTCTCTCCAAAAGTGCCCAAACACAACAGAATACATATTTATTCACTAAATATCAGTACTCTCCACGTTCAAACAACATGTGGACATTTAAATGCCTTTTAAATCTCATGTTTAGCTAATTTTCTGTTGTTTTTAGAGATGGAACGAGGAATGGCAGAAAACATACATGTATTTTGCTGTTTTTTGGGCATTGAAGTCTAATCTGTGGTGTAAACTGACATCTCACATGCCATGGTACTTCTGGTGTGGAATGAGCTTCAATGCAGTGTTTATTTTCTTTGTGAAGGTTAAAGATACTGTACCTGGCCACAGTTAATGAGCCTCCTACAGCCTGTGACTTGTGATCCACTTCCCCCCATATGTAGCCTAGCTCACTACACCTTTCATAACACGAGTCAATTTCAGTGAAATGCACCAGGTATAACTGGGGCCAACCCTGCCGAAGAATAGCTTTGTGACACTAATTTGTTTTTCTCTTTTGTTTTGTTCTCGGCTGTATTGTTTGCCATAGCATTACGTTGATTTGTGTCCTGTCTTTGTTTTATCTCAGTTTCCATACCTCTCCATTTGACTCCTTCCCTTTCTGGCCTCCCTCCCCTCATCTCACTTATCTTTCTGTTCCCATAATCCTCCAGCTTAGTCGCAAGGTGCAGCAACCCCCCTTTCTTTGACTTTGCTTTGCGTTTTTGTTTCGTTCTTGCTTCGATTGGACAGTAGAGACGTAGACAGAGACACCCCACTTTTAGAAAAAAAAAAAAATGAATCATCTGCCTCGGCTTTTGAGGCAGATTCACCTTTATGCTTTTCCTTTACTTTTTAATTCATTTCCATTTAGACCAGATCTCTTCTTTTGGTTTAAATCTTTGTAGATTTAAACTCGAGCTTGCCCAAGTGCAAAATCCTCCCCATCTTAAGTTTTATTGATTTTCATTTTTATGAATTTTTTGTTTGGTGATCTTATTCTTTCTTTTTTACTTCTCATCTATTTCCATGTATATATTTATTCACTCTTAAATAAGCATTATCAACCCTGGTTCCTCCTTCTGTGTTGGAGGTTTCTGGTTACTTTGATTTCTTTTTTTTAAACTGACTGGGTGCCTCAGAGTGTGTCCTTACTCGTCTGAATGTAGCTTCAGAGTACTAGAGGGCACATGTGCTGTGAAGCAGAGACAGACGTGTGTATGTGTGTGTGGGTTTGTATGGGTCAGAGGTCAGAGGGGGTCATGTGCCTAATGACTCTGAATCTCAGAGAGCATCTCTCGCCCTCCCAACCCCTCTAACAATCCTCCCATTCCCCATTTCCCCCCCTCCTCCCTTCCTCTGTGCTTTACCCCTCATTATCCACTCTGGTGTCTTAATTGGCATGTAAAAGCTAAGCAGACCAGAGGCCACTCCCAGACACAAATTGGAAAGTCTGGAAGGCACAGCAAGGGTGAGACTTTCTGCTAGATTTCACTTCTATGTAATGGCTGGATTGTTGCTGATTGATAAAGGAACATATCACTGGTTTTCAGCATCATATTGGTCATGTTTAGCTTCATACTCTTGTCAAATCTTAGTAAAATCAAGAAGATCTTCTTTTTTTTTTTAGTTATACGTTCATATCATGCAAACAAAAGTCATGTGAGTTGTAGATCAATATGAGCTCTTCATAAATCTCATTTTCAAAATGTATATACTTAGTTTATACATATCTGAAAGTATATAAACAACTTACAAATTGATAATATGGTTGTGCCATCTACAGACTGAGAAATATAGAAATATAATGCCAATTAGTCAAACAGGACATTTCAATTGATCCAACAATATTATATAACATTTACACACATGCCAAAAGCCACAGGATAGCAGTGTGCCAATTAATCATGTAGGGTTCCCTTAGCTTGGTAATGCTCACTCCTGTTTAAGTTATGAGGTGTTATCTAGTGAGTAAAATTAAACACTGGCCAGCATGTTCATGCCAAAGTGATGTTGAATTATTGGAGCTGAAGCGAGGTCTGATAGACAGGACATTCCATTACAAGTTATGCAGGTATTTAATATTCCTTGAACCACACACACACTGTGAATATTTCACAAAAAGCATTATTTTGTTTTTAAAACAATATATTTATTAGAAATTGGAGCTGTATTTTATATAAAAATCATTAAAAATATAATAAGGGTACAAAATGTTCCTAGTTCTTAGCAGGCTAGCTATATTTATATCATACCAAAGTACAGGTCATTGAATTATCAGTCATCAAAGTCAGCAAGCTCCCCCTTTTTCAAAAAATAAAAAATAAATAGGAAAACCTCCCAAATCTCTTTAAACTCCTTTATTCTACCCTTAATAAAATAGTTTTTTTCCATAGTGAGATTTGAAGTCATTCCTCTTATCCACTGTGGACAATGAGACAAAGGATAATCAGGGAGGATTCCTTTTTATAAATTCTAAAAAATAAAATGCATCATTACCTCCCACAGTGGACAGTGCTGTGGAGTGATAGAAGTGATGGTGACCAGCATTGTCTGGTTAAAATTGTCCACGTGAACAGACAACCAACTCTGTCAGAAATCACATTGACACACAATGCAGGCCTATCTCGGAGGCCAGTGCACTGTTCTTCTGTTTATTATCTTCCATTGAACATGGCAAAAGTCATGGGACACAATACTCGGTCCTAAGCCTGTGGCTCACTTGTCAGCATCATTAGCCGTATCTTATCTAGCTGCTGCAAAGAAATTAGCTCTGTGGCTGGGGGAGCTCCTGTAGAGACCATCAGCCACCGCAGAGCTACAGTTAGAATGCTGTGGGTGTGTGCTGGGATAAGTAGTGAGTGCTGTGGATATATTCATACAGTTGTGTGAACCAGGGTGTCCTGGCCCAGTGGGTTGTATTGACCCATTTCTAAACACAACAGCCAGAAATGTGATGTATCTGCCAGAGTGAGAGCAACCTTTCAAATATGCCCCATATCACACTGACTAAATCTGGGTGAGGCCTCCAGTGGCCGGAGTTCAGCGCTGCTAGTTGAACTGTTCTCAGTCCAAGAAGGTTGAAACGCTTCTGAGCGAATTCATTCAACAACTGTCCCAATGCAGGACCACAGTGAGCTCTCCTGGAAGGCAGATGAAACCTCCTGTCCACCAAACTGTAGAAAACCTATCTGACCTGGCTGATGTTACAATAAAAGCACTAGACTTTAGAGATAGGTTGAGTTTTAGTCTTTAGAGGAAAACTATGTTGAAGCTCTTAATTAGGTTTCCAAGCTTTACAATCAATCTAAGAGAAGATTCAAGTAAAGGAAAATGCTTCTCAGTGGTGTCAGTCGATTAAAAAACGTAATCAGATTAATTGCACCAATAATCTGTGATTAACTGTGACTAATTACACTTGTAAGTTTTATAGTGGTTATTTAAACGTAATTACAATAATGAATATAAAACATGTAAAATGCAATTATGTGGTGTACTAGTATATACCTGTATATTTGAGGGGAGATAATGCCAATGTGGCGCACTGAAATTTTTTACTTTATTATAAACATCTCAGCTTGCATGTAATGATTTCTAAATTAGAACTTAATTTGCTGAGTATAAAAGGGTGTTTTCACACCTGTAGTAAGTTGTTTATTGTTGATTAGTTTGTTTACTAGCGTTTTCTCCCTCACACCGGCACAAATTTAAATGCACTAAAATTCTCACCAATAGCCCTTGTGATCACGTTTTGTCTCTGATTGGTCAGTGCTTTCTGGCACGGGAGCAAGAAAATAAATATAGTGAGAAGATTTGGTGTTCCAGCGCGTATGGAACGTGCAGCACAGATGTCCTTGTCGAAAACGCGAGTAGTCCTTGCAGTTTTGCGACTGGGAGCAGTGAATGCTGCACATACTGCGCTTAGTGTGTAAACAGCATGGAGCAGAAGAGAGCGTTTGTTTAAAGCAGTATATCATCTGGATAATATATCAGATTAAACTGTGCCCTAGCAGTAGTGTAGCTTAATTAAAAAGAAGTATGTTTGATAGCTCATTCAGATCGAGACCAGATCACGTTTTCACCACAAGCGAACTGCTCCAGAAAAACAATCCCTGCATTGCGGCAGAAGTTAGGGTCAAACTTAGTGGCGTAATAATTTTGTACAAAAAAACTGATTCCAAATTAATTGTATGCATTAACGCTTTGTAAGAATGTTTGCTCTCATTTGCATTTGTAGGATCTGTCCCAATGACGGATTGGTATTTCTAATCCACAGTCTGCACCTGGCACAACAGACAACTATCTGCTTATAAGAAAAACCTAGACAGTCGAAGAATTTACAAACATAACTCATATGATCAGCCTCTTGAGTTACAGAGATAAAGCTGAATCATTTGAATCTCATTCCATTTAGTCATCACATTCGATGACATCTTGTTGATTGACAGTTGTGTGTTGCTAAACGTGGTGCTAATGCTGTCAAGAACTGGTGGAATGTTCCTTTAAAGGCATGTGATTTTGCATAAACTATTTTATACAATAATCACAGTGGGACCCGGTGTTAAATGATGTCTTTGCATAGCTGTACAGTTCCTCCTCTGTGAAATGATCATTATCAGTGCTAAATAGGTTGAGGCACAGGAGAGTTTGGCTCCCAGTAACAACATATTTGTGTTCTGCTGCTGCAGAATCGGGGGCAGCTTCACAATTGCCACTTGTGCTTTAGTGATTGCGTAATTAGATTTTGCCTAATTGGCCATTTCTAAAAACAGGACAGTGTAAGATATAGAAGTCTTTCTGAGTCTTGTGTACATTTTGTATGTAAGCGTCAGAGCTGGTACCGGTAGCTAGTCTGAAACTGAAGATACTGTTAAGAATTGCTTGGTTTGATCTCAAATAGCTTGAAAGCATCAGATGAAAGGGGCGTCACATCTGACAGATTTGTGTTATTTATTTTTTTCTCTTTGCTGTGATGACGCTTGACCCAGTTTTCTCTTCCCCTCCTGTCCTCCTCGCTTTCACTCTCCTCAGACGTCATCCCGTCTTTCAGTCCGCCCCTCCAGCTCAGAGACACCCAGTGCTGCCGAATTAGTCAGTGCCATCGAAGAGCTGGTCAAAAGCAAGATGGTAAGTGTTATTTAGAAGCATGCGAGGGAAAGTGCATGCCTGCATGAGCTTAGAATGCCTGAATTTTCTGTTTGAGCAGTAATGAGTCAGTACTTTATGCAGTAGGTAGGTTATAATACTTCATAGCTGTTGTTAGTTAATGTTAGGTCAAGACATTAAGTTCCTTAGTTGAGGTTTATTTGTCATTTGCATGATACGACAGGACCTTTATGCATGCTATGTTCATGGTTAGGTTCAGGAAGTCAAATAGGAAGTCACTCTGGAGCAGGATAGTGATTACATTTTTCACATTTCTATAACTAAATATACAGAAATATACTTAATATAAAGAAGTAAATATAATCAGTATGGATATTTTTTTAATTATAGTCAAAATAGAGAAAACATACTAAATATATAGAAGTAAAAGTACTTAGTATAGAGAAATTATACTCTCTATGCAGACATAAACAAAATATACAGAAAGTCAGAGAATATAACCTAAACATACGAAGACAAATATAGTTAATATTGAGGAAATGTACTAATTATGCAGAAGTAAACTAAATATACAGTACTACTAACTAAATTGAGCAAAACTCTACTGAATATGGAAGTAAATATACTTTATATGCAGTAATGTACACTACAGTATGCAGTACAGTACAGTAATACATATACTAAATGTGCAGAAATAAAATAGAACTTCTGTAAAACACATCAGAAAAAAATATGTTCAAAATATTTAAACAAAAGTTTTTAAGGTAGTGTTTATATGATGGGTGCAGAGAGAAGACTACGCTCAAGCTGGAGATTCTGTCATAAACTTCCAGGCTTTCAGACGTTTTAACTGACAGATTATTAATGTGTGTAATTATCCTGATTCACTGTAAATAGTTCAGATTCCGTTCTCACAGACTGTGTGTGCACAGTCACATTACAAGATTTACATGACATTTAATCTGTTATTGGTTTGGAGTTAATTTGACCAGGGCTGCTCTTTCTTTAGAGCAGGGTTTCTTAACCTTTTTAACTGTGACCCCCTTGTAGGCTCCAGAACATTTCATGACTACCCCGTCCCTGTGCTCCAGATCATTGACAGCACAAATAAAGCAGTTATAAGTTTGCTTACTTAATGTGATGGTTGGTCGGCATTGAAGCACGGAGATGTTCCATGCGTGGCTTTAGTAGGGCTCAAGAACAGTCGTAAATCATCTTTCCTGTTGAGACAGGCTTTGTATTATTAGTTTTTAGACATGAACGTGCAGAAAAGAGTTTATCAACTCTATTGAACTTAGTGCTGGGAACTCTGTTAACAGTGAAATCCAGAAATCAGGCAGAGAGCATACTGTCAACATCTGTTTCAGGGCTGCAACAGGGCTGCAAAAAAATCCATATTCCAAGTACTTTTCATCAAATTTTCTCTCTTGCTTCATTTTTTGTTTAAGTTTCTGGAAGCGGATGTTTTACATCTCCCCTTCCAATTGACCCCTCTAAACAAAAACGCTACATTTTGATTCAGGCTGCACTTGCAGAGCCACGGTGCACATGTGTGAACCTGAATCAAGATTGAGACCGAAGAGTCGAGTACAGCGAATCAGTCAGTTTGAATCGGCGACCTATTTTAAGCATGCGGTACCTGAATCAAGCCAGAAAAAGAATCGGTTTGATTCAGAAAGGAAAGGAAAGTTTGGCACCCAAATCTGATTTGTCGCAAATTTAGCTGAGAACCCCCAGGTTAAGAACCCCTGCCTTGGAGCACACTTACATTCACACTGCAGTTATTTCCGTCAGACCTATAATCACTTTAAATGTAACATGTACGTACTATGTACCTGTAATTCAGCTGCTCTAGGGCTCTGGTGTTTGTGTTTACTGAGTGTATAACTGTATCTTCTCTGGTCAGGCTCTGGAGGACAGGCCCAGCTCTCTGTCTGTGGAGCAAGGGGACAGCAGCAGTCCTTCCTTCAACCCCTCAGACAACTCCCTCCTCTCCTCCTCCTCCCCTGTTGATGAAATGGAGGAGCGTAAGACGGGCTTCCTCAAGAGACGCCAGTATGCTTCTATCATGTTGCCTTTAGTCATGACATCATATCCACTCACTTTTGGCTATTAATATATTTTATATGTACTATATACAGGGGTTGGACAATGAAACTGAAACACCTGTCATTTTAGTGTGGGAGGTTTCATAGCTAAATTGTAGCAGCCTGGTGGCCAATCTTCATTAATTGCACATTGCACCAGTGTGTAGAGCAGAGTGTGTAGGTTCAATTAGCAGGGTAAGAGCACAGTTTTGCTCAAAATATTGCAATGCACACAACAATATGGGTGACATAAAGAGGACAAATTGTTGGTGCACGTCTTGCTGGCGCATCTGTGACCAAGACAGCAAGACTTTGTGATGTATCAAGAGCCACGGTATCCAGGGTAATGTCAGCATACCACCAAGAAGGACCAACCACATCCAACAGGATTAACTGTGGACGCTGTAAGAGGAAGCTGTCTGAAAGGGATGTTCGGGTGCTAACCCGGATTGTATCCAAAAAAAAACATTAAACCACGGCTGCTCAAATCACGGCAGAATTCAGTGTGCACCTTGACGGTTCTGTTTTCACCAGAACTGTCCATCAGACAATACATTATTGTGGCCTAAAACCAGGTGTTTCAGTTTCATTGTCCAACTCCTGTATTTATACATATCTGTGTAGATCTCGAATAAACTCTGTAAATATATACTCTATATTCTTATAATGTTTGTTTGTTGTTGATTATAGCTATATACTGCTGGAGCTGGTTGAGACAGAGAGGGACTATGTGAGAGATCTTGGTCTGGTTGTTGAGGTGAGTGACCTTGGCTGACCTTTGATTTTTTTTTTAAAGCACTATTTGTTTATGTAGGCACTTGATAATTCTTTTTTTTTTTAAACATATTACACTTTATGTGGTTTTCAGGGCTATATGACCAGGATGAAGGAGGATGGGGTCCCTGATGACATGAAAGGAAAAGACAAGATTGTGTTCGGCAACATCCACCAAATCTATGACTGGCACAGAGAGTATGTACTCAGTCTCCTTTTATAACCCATCACATTTTAATGTAAAAAATAGGTAGTTATGATGACTGTCACTAGTATGCGACATCCTATAATGACTAGCATTCTGAAAGCCTGTATTTCCTGCTTTTCAGTTTCTTTCTGGGAGAGTTGGAGAAGTGCCTTGAGGACCCTGATCATCTGGGCCCTCTGTTTGTGAAACAAGTGAGTAAAAAACAGGCTGTTCTTTTCACTATTTTTTTATGAAGCCTTCGTGTTATTAATGTCTGTTTGTCTCACCACAGGAGCGGAGGTTGCACATGTACATTGTTTACTGCCAAAACAAACCCAAATCTGAACACATCGTCTCAGAGTATATTGACACCTACTTTGAGGTACGTGTTTATAAATCTATTTTGATTGTGCAATTATTATATAAGTATAGTTGGGGGGAAATGTTTTTCTTCAACATTTGGTCCATAGTGTAGCTCAGCGTTTCTCAACCTTTTTTCTATCACGACACCCTTTAAAAGTATGCAAAATCTCAAGGCACCCCAGTTTACAAATGGGGGGCGGGGGGGGGGGGGGGGGGGGGGGGGTGATTGCTGGCGCAATACTTCAGGTGAGAACGAGGAGAGTTGCTGGCGGAATATTTTATTTCAGGTGAGAAGGGGGGGTGGGGGGTTATTTACAATTAGCGCGAAACCTGCTGACTTTTCAAACGAGTGAAATACTCTGCTACACTCCATGCTGAACTACCACTGGATGAAGAAGTTAATGGCTCCGATTCAGAGTTATCTGAACCTGCAGTCTTCTTTTAAAAAAACGTTCCATGTGAGCTTGAGCGCTTCACACTACTCTCGCAGTGCATCGCGTGGGGGAAAAACTTTACAGTGTGTCCCAATTTAGGGGCCGCATCCTTCGGAGGCTGTATTCGAAGACAGATTGCGTCACAGCTGCGCAGTAATACACCGCCTATCTCTGTGGGTCGCATCCTCCAGAGTATGCTGCCTGTGAATTGGGACACACACCGACACGCGCTGACTCTGGAAAGGAAATATGCAGGTGATGCGCAATATTTTGACGGCACCCCCGATGAAGCCAGACGGCACCCCAGGGTGCCGCGGCACCCTGGTTGAGAAACACTGGTGTAGCTTATAAACTGTGTTTTTTTTTCCTTTTATTGTTATTATCATTATTATTATGTTGTAATCAGTATAATCAAAGTTTGTTAGGCACTATCATCTTTTAGCTGTTCTGTTATAACATGTTTTTCCGAACTGCAGTTTGTACTTTCTCTCATTAACAGGACCTGAAGCAGCGATTGGGTCACAGGCTGCAGCTCACTGACCTGCTCATCAAACCAGTACAGAGAATCATGAAGTACCAGCTTCTGCTCAAGGTCTGTTGATCTGCCCACTAAAGGGCATTGATATTGTTTACAGAGCAGCCTAACCCACCTGACCTGTTCAAATATTAATTTTCTGGTGGTTTTTTTCTAGGATTTCTTAAAGTTCTCCAAAAAAGCTGGACTGGACTCCCTGGAATTTGAGGTGAGCATATGGGCTGCACGCTTTTCACTATATTAGAATTGATGATTCCTGCCGTGTTCAGGCCTACTTTAATCTTTGGTTCTCTGTTGGTTGCTCAGAGCAGTGGTGTTCTTCTATTTCAGAAAGCAGTGGAGGTCATGTGCATTGTACCAAAGCGATGCAACGACATGATGAATGTCGGCCGACTTCAGGGATTTGACGTAAGGACAGGCGGTCGTTGGTCATAACGAAAATAGGGCAATGTGGACAAATTGTACCTTGTGCTGTCTATCAAAAGGTGAATTCAAGTTTCTTTCTGTTTCTCAGGGGAAGATAGTGGCTCAGGGTCGTCTTCTCCTGCAGGACACTTTCTTGGTGTCGGACTCTGACGGAGGCCTGCTGGGCAGGATGAAGGAGAGAAGAGTCTTCCTCTTTGAGCAGATTGTTATTTTCAGTGAACCTCTGGATAAGAAGAGAGGTTTTTCAATGCCTGGCTTCCTTTATAAGAACAGCATTAAGGTGAATCCTCTAAAGGCCATGTCCCTTATTAAGTGCCCTTATTTAGTTTGAATCCTTGTGGTATTGATAACAGTAGTACTGATGATTATCATTATCATTATGGGATGTCTGTGTGTGTGTGTCTGTGTTTGCAGGTGAGCTGTCTGGGACTGGAAGACTGTGCAGACGGTGACCCATGTAAATTTACCCTGACCTCCAGAATGTCCAATGGCAGCAATGAGGCCTTCATTCTGCACTCCTCCCACCCTGGAGTCCGACAGGTTTGGACCCTGCAGATCAGCCAGATTCTGGAAAGCCAGCGCAATTTCCTCAACGGTACAACGGGTGCATGTCTCTTTTTGTCTTTACCAAGAATAATACGATTTTTCTGCATGTAGAAAGGTAAGAAGATCTGAAATTACCTGACTAAATATTTAATTATCTCTTGTTGTCCTGTCTGTCTGTCTGCAGCACTGACGTCTCCTATTGAGTACCAGAGGAACCATGTCGGGGGTAGTGTGAGTGCTCCATGTGGGCCTCCTCACGTGGTCCAGGCTGGGAACAGTGGAGGGCAGGGTCCAATCCCTGGAGGAGTAGGAGGAGGGGTAGCCCCAGTCGGGTCAAACTCCCGCTCACGGCCTTCTCGCATTCCCCAGCCCTCCCGTCTGCCCCAGCCTCTCCGCCACCACTCTCCCGCCCTGGGCCCCGGAGCCGGCGACCTCGACGGCCCCGACAAATTATCAGGTATGTTCCACAGTTCATTCAGACTGGTGAATTTAAATGAACCTATTATATTATGAAATTCATTTTAAATTCAGTATAAAGTGGGAAATGCTGACATTAATCATTTAAAGGTGGGAAGCTGACTAAGCCAAACCTGCAGGTGAAATTTTAACCTCATCTGACCCCAACAATTATTTAAAAAATGATATCTGATCCTGGCGTACTCCGAACTCCATTTCTTTGAATGCTCGGCTCCCATTAGGTTTGGCCAGATGTTTCAAGCTTTATCTTGCACTACAGATCCCGACACAGGCCGAGAAACTGCCAAGGTGAGGGTATCAGACAGCCCTCGCTCCAAACGGAGCGAACCTGTGGAGAGTTCTTCCAAAGAGAGCAAAGGTGGAAACGGTGAAATTCCTCGTGCAACAGTGCCCCCGCTGGTGTTGGTGAAGCCTAGACCAAGTGCCATCTCCCCAATGGCCACACCATTGGCCACACCTGCCTTCAAAGACTCCCTACCACCCTGCAGCCCAGGCCCAAAAAGCGCAGGCTGTTCTACACCATCTTCATCCGCTTCCTTCTGGAGCTCCATGCCGGGTTCCCCCGCCAGCCGCCCGGGCTCCTTCACCTTCCCGGGGGACGCCTGCGACACAGTGGGCCGTCAGAATCAGAACCAGAACCAAAGCCACCGGCACTCCACTCACAGTAAAGACGCTGACCGCATGAGTACCTGCTCCTCCACCAGTGAGCAGTCAGTCCAGTCCACTCATAGTAACGGGGTAAGAAGCCTCCCTCCTCTGCCCACAGGCTTCAGCGCATCCTGCAGCTCAGCCCAAGCTCTACTACTACAGCTACCCTTCTCCAAGATCCTGCTGCTCTTTGTCCTTCTCCTGTCTACTCAAGCACTCACTCACTTACTAACCCCACTCGGAATCTGATCTGTCTGCTTTCTGCCTCCGATGACTGGGATTTCCAACCCCTGCATTCCTGAACTTTAACACGTATTTATTTCTGCATCTACTGAGTTCACTAACTTCTGATGCTCTGTGTGGAATTCTGGAGAGAGATGTCTTTCTTCTTCTCATTTCAAACTGTACCACTGCTTCCTTCTTCTCTTTCTCCTCTATCTCCTGTGGGAGAAAGTAGAATAATTCTAATACTGTCTCACTTTTCAACGAGCAGTTAGATCTGAGGATTATCTGTGGAATATCTGAATTTGAAGTGAATGTAAATGCACATCTATATAAATGATTAACAACAAGAGATTCACAACTGCAAATCAGACAAAATTTGGTCAATACAAAAAATACAAATAAAATAAGTGTTTCTTACTTTTATATTTACATTTATTTAATTGCAGACAGTATAAACCCAACATATTTCATGCTATATCTGGTCAGTGTAATTGCGTATGGTAATATACAGCTAATCGTTTTAGCTTAGTGTTTGCTATATTTGTATTATTTTATTTTTATTATTATAGTGTGAGATATATGTATGTATATATGTATGTGTATGTATGTATATATATATATATATATATATATATATATATATTTATATTTATTTATTTATTTATTTATATATATTTATTTATTTATTTCCTAGTCCAGTCTGGTACCTTATCTTCTTATACAGTATGCTTTTTTTTGAGGAACATTTCAATATTTTCTTGATGAAGTGGAGAGCATCTTCTTATCTTAGATCCTCAAAGCCTTTTGTAAATTATTTACCAAATGATGATAATAATCACCTATTATTAAATTGCCTGTTTGAAATCATACAAATCAAACATTAATCATACATTAATGTTTCAACCTCATTACTAATATAAATTGCTCCTATTATTACTTAGCTATTTTAAAATGTGTTGCAGACCTGAAATGCTGGATTGTACGTTTTTATTAAGAAATGAAATGAAGTTGCCTAGAAAAAAAGATGAAATATGTTTGAGTTATGCTGTCTGCCTTTAAATATTAAATAACAGTCCAAGGAACAAAAAAATATATATTTTGAATGCATTTTCTAGCTGTTCTATCTTTGCTGTTCTATCTATGATTTGGGTTTATATAATTAACATTGATTCTGGTCCCTCTTTCCTTTTCTTTCTCTTTTTTTTCGGGACTTGGTGTTTGGTTCATGGTTCGCATGTGTTTTGAAGTGTGCACCTACACTTTGTAGATAAAGGTCTGGCTGAGGCTGTTTAGATACACTATTAGCCATTAGCCTGTGCATGAGTGTGGCACTACGGTACATGCTGTATAAACTGTAAAGAGGACTGGCCTGGTCTGTGATCAGTGTCCTGACTGTGTGTGTGTGTGTGTGCTGACCCCTACAGAGTGAAAGCAGCAGCAGCAGTAGTATTTCCACCATGCTCGTGACGCAGGACTACGTGGCGCTGAAAGAGGATGAGATTAACGTGTGTCAGGGAGAGGTGGTTCAGATCCTGGCCTCCAACCAGCAGAATATGTTCCTAGTGTTTCGCGCCGCCACAGACCAGAGCCCCGCCGCTGAGGGCTGGATCCCCGGCTATGTGCTGGGCCACACCTCTGCTACCATCCCAGACGCTGCAGAGGGAACCATCAAGTAAGAGAGAAGCACACAGACTTTAAAAAATTAAGGTTTAAACGTCTTACATGTTGCAGCACTAAAGAAAAGGTTGTTTAATTGGATATTCTTTCAACAGAAAATCATCTTCATGGCACACCTCCCTCCGCATTCGGAAAAAGTCTGAGAAGAGAGAGAAGGAGGGGAAGAAGGAAGTCAAGCTGGAAAACGGGTACAGGAAATCCAGAGATGGGTTGGCCAGTAAGGTTTCTGTAAAGGTAGGAGGACATCTGATGAAATACTAGCGGTTTTATACTATCTGAAATACAGTGTTTTCTGTTCTCGTGTCTAAAGCTTGACTCTAAAGCTTTTTTTTCTCTTTTGCAGCTTCTAAATCCCAATTACATCTATGATGGTACGTTTTAATTTTTTTTTATTTTTGCTTTTGTATATTACTTTTCTCAACCCTGGTTTTGAGGCACACCTGATTCAACTAATCAGCTTATTTACAAGCCCTTTAAGTTACAGTGGGAGGGCTCTGAAGATCGCCGGTTTGAATCCTGTTCATGTAGCTTGCCATCGACTGCCGGAGCCCTGAGAGAGCACAATTGGCCTTGCTCTCTCTGGGTGGGTAGATGGTGCTCTTTCCCAACATCACGCCACTCCAAAGTCCTTGTATTCTCAGGACAAGGCATCTCTGAGTTGATGTATTCATTGGAACTGGGTCGCTGCGCATTCCTCCAAATGTGCTGGCTACTCAGCAATGCTACAGCAGCAGTAGTTCGAAAAGAGGTGGCTGGCTTCACATGTATCGGAGGAGGCATCACTAGTCCTAATGAGTGGGTTGAGTAATTGGCCATGTAAATTGGGGAGAAAATGGAAAAAAAAAAAAAAAAAAAAAGGTACAGCGGATGTGTTAAAGCCAGAAATTCACTAAAATGTTTAAAGCAGGGTGCCTTAAAGACCAGGACTGTGAAACAATATTTCACATCATTATAAAACATTAATTTAAGGATGTAAAATTAATCAACTTTGGTATATGTTCCTCCAGTTCCCCCGGAGATGCTCGTTCCGCTGAGTGACGTGACCTGTGATAAGGGCGAGTGCGTCACACTCAGGTGTAAGGTGTGTGGCCGCCCTAAAGCCACCATCACCTGGAAGGGACCCTATCAAAACACACTCACCAACAACGGCCATTTCAGCATAGCTTACAGGTACGTTCATGTAGCTTCGTGCTTTATTGACTATTAAACAGTCTAGAACGGTGGTTTGCACCTTCAGTACTGGAGGTCTTTACACCTGACCAATACTCACATGTTACTGAGGGTCTTGTATAAATGGGTACAATCTGTTTGGGATAAGAATACACTCTACAGAAGAAGCATGCCCGCCTAAAATCTGCAAATATTTAAATATGAATAACTGTGATCAGCAGACACCTTCAGCAGAGGTGTGACAGTGTATAAACTTCTAACCACCATGGTTTGGTGCATGCAGTCATGCTGTAAATATGCAGATTGCATAGCCTATAGGTATTTTGATGAATCAAAAAGTTTTCAGAATTTGTTGGGTCTAGACTTTAATTTCAAATATATAGACAGTTAAACAAATAAGTAAATAGTACGTTTAGTAATAGTAAATTTATTTGCAAAACAAAACATGTTTAGGTCGTGCTTGCTGATTGGTTTGGTGTAGTAGAGTCACATGGTGGGCAGAGTTAGCTAGTATAATAACAAGCTACGATTAACGAGTCTGAGTGAATCAGCTACTGTATCTCTGAGAGAACTGAGAAAAGCAAGCAGGTTGTAAGTAGCACCTGGGCTTAACATGCACAGGGACAGAAAATTTTGAAATTGAAGGTTATGCTGTATTTGATTTCAAATTGCAAATATAATTTTTCTGGAGGCCGTGAAAACTCTTACAGTGGGTTAAGTGGACTGTGAGTTGCCCCTGAGATAGAGAGCAGCCGACTGACTCAGGTTCAGTTTCTCTACAGCTTTGTAGTATTAGAATTATCTTAACTGCTAAAAGTAGTGTTCAATTTGATGCTACATTTTATGCTCGCCTGCTACCATTTCACAGTAACCTTACATTTGTGCTGAGAGAGAAGAGTAGCCCTACAGCTGACCACAGATGTTTAAACAAAGCATGTCTGAATATTACTGTATTAATGGGTTCATACTGAGAGTTAGAGCTTTTCTGTATCTAAATCCATAAAAGATAAGTGTTGAATCAAATTCAAGGAGATTCAAGAATTCAAGGAGATTTTATTGTCTTTTCACATCATGTGAAACATGAGGTGGAACAAAATTGCATTCCCACGATCCAGTTTACACTCAAAGAGCAATTTAAAATAGATAAAAAATAAAGACAAAATAAAATAGAATAAAAATACAATAATAAAATAGATTAGATAAATACACAAAATATTATTAGTAGGGAAGTAGCAGCAACATGAAGTCCAAAGTGAAAATTGCTATAGCAGCATGGATGATAAAGACATAAAGACGTTTATGAACCCCTGCCTTTAGCCAAAAGCTTTTATATCAGTGATGGCTGAAGCTGGGATGTAAACCAATTCATGACCGTATGAGCGTATACCGTATTTTTCGGACTATAAGGCGCACTTAAAAACTTTTAATTTTCACAAAAATTGACAGTGCGTCTTATAATACGGTGCGCCTTTTGTATGGATTTTACTCGTCAGGTTGTAAGGAGCAGTAAACACACACTCCGTGCAGCGTTATAGAGAGTTTCAGTGCTATACAGAGTCCAGAGCCGTGCAGCTCCGAGGCTGAGCAGCAATAGCATTAGCTAGATGCTAACCGCTAAGCTAGCTAGCTTATTCACTGAGATCAGTATTATCTAAATTTTACTCGTCAGGTTGTAAGGAGCAGTAAACACACACTCCGTGCAGCGTTATACAGAGTTTCAGTGCTATACAGAGTCCAGAGCCGTGCAGCTCCGAGGCTGGAGCAGCAAATAGCATTAGCTAGCTTATTCACTGTTCAGAGATCAGTATTATCTAAATTTTACCCGTCAGGTGTAAGGAGCAGTAAACACACACTCCGTGCAGAGCAGCAATAGCATTAGCTAGATGCTAACCGCTTAGCTAGCTAGCTTTTTCACTGTTCAGAGATCAGTATTTTCTAAATTTAGCACTTTTAATACTGCTGGAGCAGTATTATTAGAGTTAGATGCTAATCGCTAAGCGTTCACCGTTCAGAGGTGAGTTATCGGCCTGTAAGTCTGTGCTGCTTTGCCTGGCTAGCATTAGCTAGATGCTAAGCGCTAACTCTCTCAGAGGTGAGTTTTATCAGCCTGTAATCTGCTTGTTTACAGTGTTAAAACAAGCTACGGGGGACGAATCGCTAGCTAATATCTCACTGTCTTACCAGAACACGCAGGATTACTCAGTGTAACGCTGTCGTTTAAGTTTGGGTTAACTTTACTAGTTTAGGTGACTAGCTAGCGTGCTAGCGGATAGCTATGCTAACGCTGGTGCAGCAAGCCTTAGTGGACATCTGGAAATCTAAGCTTACTGTAAATAAACTGAAGCACGTTACTCACCCAAATAAACAGTTTTCAGGAGAGGAATCTGTGTAGATTAATATCCAGCACTCGTTTGACTTTGAAAGAGCTAGATTTATATATACTGAGACGCTCCACCGGCAAGCGACCACCCCCGGTGGGGGAAGGGAAACATGGCGCCACCCCTGTTCACTTTGATATAGGCACCCTTTCTAGTGTCACTTAACGCGCCTTATAATGCGATGCGCCCTATGTATGGAAAAATAGCAGAAAATAGGCGTTCTTTGATAGTGCGTCTTATAATACGGTGCGCCTTATAGTCCGAAAAATACGGTAGTTATACCCCCACCCCTCATTATATATTACATGAAAATATTTAACTTTTCTTTCTGTCCAACAGTGAGACTGGAGAGGCAACACTTCGCATTGTGGGTGTGGCCTCAGAGGATGATGGCGTTTATACCTGTATCGCCACCAATGATATAGGGAGCGTGACATCATCTGCCAG
Organism: Astyanax mexicanus; assembly: GCF_023375975.1. Lineage (NCBI taxonomy): Eukaryota > Metazoa > Chordata > Actinopteri > Characiformes > Acestrorhamphidae > Astyanax > Astyanax mexicanus. Next base: position 49,472,418 of record NC_064410.1, on the reverse strand, counting down.
TCTCAGAGTGTTGAGTAAGTGCTTTACACCCCTTACTTACTTCATAACCTGTATGTGTTATACTGTGATACAGATTAAAGATGATTAGGCAAATAAATTCACTTGTCTCTTGGTTTCTAGGTCCCTCCAGTGATGGAATCCGGGTCATGTGGAAAGACAACTTTGAGTCTTTCTACACTGAGGTGGCAGAATTGGGCAGGTATGTTTGACTAATCAATCGTAAATCAGTTTTTAGACGGCTATAATGAATGTGGTACCTGATCCAGTATTCTCTGTGTTTTTGTTGTGTTCTGTCAGAGGCCGGTTTGCTGTAGTGAAGCGGTGTGATCAGAAGGGATCTAAACGGACTGTCGCTGTTAAGCTGGTCAATAAGAAGCTAATGAAACGTGATCAGGTCACACAGGAACTCAGCATCTTAAAGAGACTACAGCATCCGCATATAGTCTGCCTACAGGATACCTTCGAGACCCCCGGGAGTTATGCACTAGTTCTGGAGATGTGAGTACCTTCTCACTCATACTCACACGCACACAATGCATGCAAAATGCATATACATAAGCTATAACATACTTCATGTATCTGTGTGTGACTCTCTGTGTGTTTATGGGGACAGGGCTGATCAGGGTCGTCTTCTGGACTACATCGTCAGCTGGGGGAACCTCACAGAGGAGAAGGTGGCCTTTTATCTGCGGGACATTTTAGAAGCTTTGCACTACCTTCATAACTGCAGAATAGCCCATCTGGATGTAAAGGTCAGTTTGAGCATATCGTAGGTTGCTATGCTGGTGCACGAGACTGTGATTTGTTGAATGAGGCCGTGTCACTGTCACCTATGAGAGGACCTACAGGAAAAAAGACATACATGGCTTAATGATTAGTCTGTCATTGTTTTTATGCTGTTTAAACCGTAATCAAAATGTTCCAGACTATGTAACCCTTTTACAGCCACAAGAAACATTGGATCATTGGCTTAACAGTCATAAGAAATGTATTTAAAAATATAAACTGTATCTAGCTTTTCAGTTTTTTATCTCTCAGGTGACCCATTAAATACCAGCTAGGGTCATTTTAGGCATGAGCTAACAAACATCAGTAAATGTCATTATAATACAGTAGACCTACAATACATATACTGTGTTAAATAACATGGATAAATCTGGATAAATATGTACATCACTTGAATTTTAGCCTCATATACATAAAAATGCGATGGCTATAGCCATAGACTGTATAGAGCATCGTCTCTCAAAAGTGAAGCCACCACAGGTCGGGCGCCCCCTGCTGTTCGGTTTCAGAAATCTGTGTAACCCCACCCATTCCCATAGGTTTCAATGGCAAAACAGAAAACTTTCAATCACGTTTTTTTTAATATACTGTAATTCTACCTCCGTTATTTAAATGCAACAGCTAGTGTAACCTCTGCTTATATTGTCAAATTTTTATATCCCCACAGAATTCATTTTTTAAAAACGTTATTCAGCTCTATTCAAAAAAGGTGTGGTTATTGTAAAAGGGCTGGTTATGGGCGGGACCAATAAAAGACCGTCAGCTCCGCTCCGCCCCGCTTTGCAGTCTGTGACCGCGAGGCAGCCCTCAGGGGCGGGGGTTATTTAAATGAGCAGGCGGTCTCTCCACAGTCTTTCTCCCTGCTCTGGTCTCTACTGCGCAGACTTGGGTTTCAGGATCGGCAACATGGCGGAAGATTTTGGCTTCATTTTCATTGAATGAATGGGAACGGAGACACGGCGTCCATCTTTTTTTGCAGTCTCTGGCTATAGCTAAATACTTATCTAGAGAAATGTAGAGATATAATTGTACATAGTTTATATATAGCAATATAACAATCAACCAAATGATCGCTAGAGATATTGTACTTAACATAAAGGTAACCTGCTTTCTTTAGTGTTTTTGATCCGGTGGATATAACCAGCATTGCACACACTGTCCAATGTGAGGTCAATAAAGTCAAACTAAAGCTAAAGATCAGTTTTTATTGATCTCTAAAAAGCAGTCTACAGTGTTGTTAAAACCCACAAAATAAACTGTATGAAAATCCACCCCATTATTAATATTAAGTGCAATATGGACTTCCTTAATAGACAAGATCAGACAATCATGACTAGGGGCCGAATTGGACATACTGCTCTTACCCATCTCCACCTCCTGGTTGGCTAACAGGCTCCAGCCTGCCAATTCTATGATACTCCTTAAACTATTAAACACATCTCAGTAGACTGCCCTGCACTTTTATCCACCATAAATAACTTTTCTATGGTTACAAATATGAAAGAACTGTTTGAAAAGATTCCACCAGTTAAAAATACTTAATTTTCTGGTCCTAATTTTAAAGTCCTTCATATGAAGAAAAAGAGATTTAGGTCTGTGATGCTCTAGTCATGAACACTGACAAATTACCTATTATATGTTTTACCAGCCTTAGTCTGCTGTACTTTGTAGTTGTTTACAAAGAAAGTGTATATTTTTGATTAAACACTAAACCTCTTTCTTTGTATTTAATTTTTTTCTCAGCCTGAAAATCTGTTGGTGGATCAGAGCTCCTCCCAGCCTGTGGTGAAGCTCACAGATTTTGGAGATGCAGTTCAGCTGAACTCCGCCCATTATGTTCATCCTCTGCTGGGTAGCCCGGAATTTGCCGCCCCTGAGCTGGTCCTGGGGGACCCCGTGTCTCTGACGTCTGATCTTTGGAGTCTCGGGGTGGTGACCTACGTGATGCTGAGCGGAGCATCGCCGTTCCTGGACGAAAGCGTGGAGGAGACCTGCCTGAACATCTGCCGGCTGGACTTCAGCTTCCCGGAGGATTACTTCCAGGGCGTGAGTCAGGCGGCGCGCGACTTCATGTGCTTGCTGCTGAGGGTGGAGCCTTCCAAGAGGCCCCCTGCCGCCACCTGCCTTCAGGAGCCCTGGTTGAGGCCGGGGGGCGGCCGGCGCTCCGCCGAATGCATCGACACCTCCAGACTCATCTCCTTCATCGACCGGCGCAAACACCAGAACGACCTGCGGCCTTTAGGAGGCATCAGGCCCTTCCTGCACAGCAGGCTACAGCCTAGGATCTAAAAGAAAAACTGCACAGAAATAAAGAAAATACGATAATCTCTTCCTCTTTCAGTCGCCAGGTGCAATTCAGAGGAACAGTCCTTTAGTCCTCAGCCAATCGAAGCATGTGGAAACATTAGCCAATCACTTTAGCCAATCAGAGCCGTGTAGAGCACAGTTCAGAACTTGAGAAGAAAAAAAGCGACATGTGTGGTTTACTTGTCTCTTCCCAGTCTAATGCTGCTGGCTGGTTTCAAATGTAAGAAATGAAGATTTCTAAGAGATTTAATCATTGGAGAATTTATGTTCCCAAATATCAGTGAACCCTTAATAGACCATAAAATGATTTGTGTGTGGGATGAGAAGTGTTCCTGCACAACACTGGCAGAGCTTTTCTGTGAAGAAAGTGATGCAAATGAGTCTAGAACCCTCGTTCCTCCCCCCTGATTTTGCCTGAGCCAGAGGGAGCAAGCAGTTCTGCAGTTCTTTTACGCTTTTACAGTATTCACCTCAAAACATTTGAGGGAAAAGAAAACTTCCTGTTTGTTTAGTGACTTTAAAGAAAGCAAGATAATTAGATCAAATGATCATTGTATCCACAGGTTTTCAGGTACGTATCTGAGCGAACACTAAATAAGAAGAAAATCAGAAGAAAAGAAATGCACAGAAATGAGTGAATTTTAGAATCTGCAAAATCTGAGAATCCGCAGTTCAGATTAAGCTTGAGAGATGCCAAGCCTGTTTCTTTGGGATCATTTTAATTGAAATCAAAGCTTGTTTGATCGCCTAGCTTAATAAGTTGCTTAGTCAAACAATGATGGTCATGCGACATCTAGCTATAAAAATTTTAAAGTGCTGCAAGTGAAACCTCTTAAACCGTTATTATTTTTTACTTTATTTGCTTTAAACAGAACAAATTGTGTTGTGCAATTTAAAGATGTATAAGCCTTACTTTGTACATAGTCTGTGTCTGCAGTTCTTTTTTTTTTTTTTTTTTTTAAATACAGTATCTGTTCACATAGAGCATCCCAGGATGGGACAGAAAATGAACCCCAAGGGAAGATAGCCATAGGGCAGCCAAACGTCTGAGTGGCAGAGACACGCGAGCTCAAAGGAAGACTGAATACTGTAAATGCACTCACATTGTATGTTATGTTCCAGATTCCTACCATATGTGCAATGTTGCAGCTTAAACAGTTTATGCAACTATTTATGAAGACATCTGTTGTACCTGTAATAAATATTTAGACAAGCATGTACCTGGTACTGCAAGTTCTGCTGTTAACTGCATTTATTTAACCTGGACTTTTGAATCTTTAGTTGAGTATTATTTCCCTGCCCCACAGCAGGGTCATTGTCTACATGGCACTTATACGTTCGTGTCACTTTTTAGTTGACGTCGCTATTGGTATACCAAAGCTCTCCAAGCTTTATGCTTTGAGACTTTTTTTTTTTTAAACCATATTTCACTATTTTAAAGTTATACATTATAAAGCCGTGACAGATTGTTTACATGTTTACCATAGCTTTGTTATTTTTCATTTTATGCACATTATTTGGTGTTGCTTCTGCGACCGATTCCTTCTCTCATCATAAAGTCCAAACTTTCTTGGTCAATCTTGGTCATTATTTGAAACGTTTTTTTTCTTGCGATGACTACAAAGATTTCCTTGTCATAAATGTGAAGCCTTTAAATTATGATATTTATATAAGATTTCACCATATAGATAGTTTTTATACAGATGTAGATCATGAGTCATAATACGTCTTTAGACGGTTTTTGGTGACACATTGGCTAGAACAATTTTCAACAATTTGACAAAAGTAAAAAATTCGCACTGAAGAGATTTTTGTTTTGTTTTGTTTTGTTTTGTTTGCAGCTGTTTATTGGTCCGTAGTCTCCAGTTCCCCTCTCCATTTGTCTGCTTAAGAAAGCTTCACCTTATTCAACTCTTTATGGTTCAGATTGTGAAACTCAATAGAATGTGTGAGTGGTGGACAGAGAGTCTTTCCTGTAGGAATGCGGTGGATTCATCTGTATAGTCACATATCATGTCTTCTTATTTATTTGCGTTGTAAAGTTGTACAGATGCAGTTACGTCATAAAGGTCGGACTGGACGCGTTTAAATGTTTTATTAAATCGATCTTTTAGTTCCAATTCCATTGTATTTTAATGTATGTATGATCATTTTAAGCTTTTATTTCAGTTATTTTATACTTTTGCATGTATATTTCTTTGTACAGAGACCATAAGTGTTTACGCAATATGTGCTGTAAATATTTTCAGTTTTGCCATCAGTTCTTTTGAAAATTAAACATACAGAACATTCTGTAGACTACTGTGTTTATTGTACACTCACATTGCATTTATATTGACTAGATGTTTTAGTTCTAATACATGACTGGTTACTTTATTTTTTTGCCTTTTTTGTATTTAATTTGTATCTAATTTTCAGAATTTTTGCTGTTTTGGCTCGTAATATTAAAATCCTTTACATTGTCAAGTCACAATATTATCACCATCTTGTTTCTATACTTACTGTCCAGCTTATGAGCTCCACTGAGATTTAGGAGCACTCTGTGTTTCTATTATTACAGACTGTAGTTCTTTATCTGTTTGTATCTTTATCTGTAAACTTCATCATCCTTTTACCCTGTTCTTCTTTGATCAGGAGCCCACAGGATAGACCACCACAGAGCAGCTATTATTCAGCTGGTGGGTCATTCTCAGTGCTGCAGTGACACTGACACGATAGTGGTGGACTACCCAGTTACTTCAACCAGCCAGAATTACAGCATCCAATCAGAATACAGGAATGACCTAATATACCACAGTGTTGAAATGTTTTAAGCTTTTATTTTTTTTACACCTAACCACTGTATGGTTGTGCATGTTCTTTCCTGTATATTATTCATTGTGTTTGTTTGTTTTCAGTTTATTAGTGATCATGCATCATTATGCCTGAACTTGCCTTAAAACAAAGCTCTTTGTTGAGTCTCTTATATGCAAAACTTTGGACAGTGATTAATGACTGATCCATATTGCATCATCTCCAACAAGAGCGGGATAAACTCTTTTTTTTTTTTTATATATATATAATATTAAAAAATATATGTAACTATATACTATGTACTACATATGTATCATACATTTTAGACAGACAAAAATTGTCATTTATTTATGTATATTTGGCATGTACACTCTATTGGGACACCTGCTGATGCATGGTTTCTTCCAGTCAAGTTTTATCCATCTTTTGTTGGAGTAGTAACTGTTTAGAGATGACTTTCTGCTAGATTTTCCAACATTGCTGTGAGGATTTGATTACAGTCAGTGACTACAGCGTTAGTGAGGTCAAGATGTTAGATGATCATTATCCCATCTAATCTCACCTTCCCTGACTACACAACTCATCCCAACAGTACTGGATGGGGCTTCACTGTTCTGGAGAACAGTTTCACTGCTCCACAGCTCAATGCCAGAGGTTTTATACCCCTCTAGCACATAACTGGCATTAGGCATGGTGCCAATAGCACATTTAGTGTATCAGATTCTATTCTTGATATGGGAACAGCTGCAACATTTCTGACTGTCTAGTGTAATAATCAGAAAATTGTGTTTTCTTTATTATTATATAAGAGGGTTACACTACAGTGGTTTGCATTGCATTCATACGTACAATACAAGAGACAGCAAGATCATACACATTGCACAGAAGACCAGGAGAACATCATCACTTACAAACCTTGGCTTTTAAACACAGGTATTACTGACAGTGGGGATTTTATTTTTTGATAAACAGAATGCAGATGGAGAGATTTTGGAGCACAGAGTTTTCCATATATAAGCCATGAGACAAAATCCACAGGCCCAAATCCTCCATACATTTCCTCTGCATGACTTGGGTTCAGTCTCTCAGTGCTCTCGCTTGGCTGGAGCGAGCTTTGGCAGTGGTTTTATCGTTATTGGGCTTGGGTGGGGAAATTTATTCTAGCAAGATAAGTCAGGGGTGGGTAACAGGGGAGAGAGTCCAGCACAGTTTGATTTGACTGCTGATTTCTCTACTCTACCAGGAGTAGGGGCTGTGTCTCAATTGAGTACTACACACTAATACTATAATGTTCTATTTTAATTTAAATAGTGTGGGTTTTGGCAAGTTGTGTACTAGTATGTTTGCTATGCTGACGTACTCTGCTTGACCAAAAAAAAAAAAAAAAAAACAGTCTCCACTTGGATTTAACTGAGTAAATGATGTGGGGTTGATGCTGCAGTTGGTCTGCAGGTTTAGGTTCAGCAACAGTATGTGCTGAAAGAATGAGGTCAGCTGACCTCAATACCTGAATATACTGAATATAGACCAGGTTATTCCATCAATGGATTTTTTCTTCTCTGATGACACGAGCATATTCCAAGATGACAATGTCAGGATTCATGGGGCTGGAATTGTGAAAGAGTAATTCAGGGAGCATGAGATCATCATTTTCACACATGGATTGAGAGAGTTCACCACAGAGTCCAGATCTTAACCTCAGTAAGAATCTTTGGGATGTGCTGGAGAAGACTTTGTGCAGCGGTCAGACTCAACCATCATCAATGCTGCAAGATCTTGGTAAAAAATAAATGGAATTAATGGAAACACTGGATTGAAATAAATCTCCTAACGTTTTCGAAGCTTATTGAAACAATGCTCAGTGAATGTGTGCCCTAATCAAAGATAAAGGTGCTACAACTAAATATTTGTGTGACCTTTTTTAATTGGTGGCAATTATTATTATTATTTTTTTTTTTTGCTGCTGCTGTAGTTAAATTGTTATTTGCCATTTTTTCTGTTGTTAGCTGTGTCCCAAAGCCTGAAGGCTCTCTGTAGCTATACAGCCTAAATATGCCGCCTATATTCAGAGTGATTTTAAAGACTCAGGTGATGCAGCTATCCTTTAGACCAGGGGTGTCCAAACTTTTTTTGTTGGGGGCCAGAAGGAGAAATATATTTGAAGTCACGGGCCACAGACTCTAATAAAACAAATAATGAAATATACCACTTTAAATAATACATTTACCTGATTACTTTCATTTACACACCATTTTACTTGACTTACTATCTTTATCTATCTTTGACAGTGTTGTGTAAATTAAGATTTTTTAAATTGATGTTTAATGGCATGATGTCTCTTAATATTAAACTCCTTAATTACGGCAACTTTTAGACTCTGGCCCGTTTTTCTGCGCTATAAATGCGCACTCTCTCCGCTTTTAGACTCTTTGGCCCGTTTTTCTGTGCAAGAAATGCGCACTCTCTCCACTTTTTGACTCTTTGGCCCGTTTTTCTGCGCTAGAAATGCGCACTCTCTCCGCTTTTAGACTCTTTGACCCGTTTTTCTGCGCTAGAAATGCGCACCCTCTCCCCTTTTAGACTCTTTGGCCCGTTTCTGACACCTAGCGTTCAAACTTTGAATCTCACATTATAAAAACCTGCTTAACAGCGGGCCAACTTTTATTCTATTTCTAAAATACCTCGCGAGCCGCTCCAAAAAAGGAAATGGGCCGCAAATGGCCCGCGGGCCGTAGTTTGGACACCCCTGCTTTAGACCCTCGGTTACACGCAAACTATTGGTTGTTGTCAGTCACGTGTCAGTCACGTTTACTATGCGTAACGTCACCATAGCGCCATGTTTAAGGTAGTGTTACTGTGAGCTGTGCAGTGAAACTAGTATAAACAAACTGGCCTTTATATTATTTAAAGCAATACAACATTAAAACAGAAGTAAAATGAGGAAATAGCTCCTCCAGACAAGCTGAGGAAGGATTACAGAGACTCTACTTTGGATTAATTATCATCTGTTAATAACACTGATAAATACCACCTGACTTTAACAGGCTGAACTGCTATTTCTTCTATATCCAGCCTCGTAGCTCAGCGTTTCTATTACCGGTACATATATTATCTCATTCAGCCACAGCACGAGTGTTTACACCTGTGAAAACTTCTACGACTAGACTTTAAAACCCACAGACTTCTTCCATATCAGCTGATGAACCAAAAACAACACAGCTCTACTACTCTACTAACAGTAAAGGTAAGCTGCTGTAAACAATGAAACTTGTGTTTAGACATTAACGTTACTGTTTTTATTAAAAATATCTATATAATATAAGTGTGGGCGGGCCTAAACAAATACTTTGTCTTAGTGGACTATTATTTGTGTATACACACCCTGCATGTGTTTGTTTTTGATTATGTTTAATTTTAAGAACATGTTTTAGACCCAATATCTTCTCAAACCTACTGTAAAACTGTGTATCGGGCTACAGGCAGTGTATTAATATTAGTTTGTTGTAATAATAATTCTTTATGTGAGAGAACCATTTTTAAAGGGCCGCTAAACCTTCTGATTTTAACTGACTTAACATCCTCAGCTCAAATATAAAAAAAGCCCAAAAATATAGGAGGAGTAGTTTGAGAGGTGCACTGGGTGATGTATGGGTTTAGAGGCAGGGCAGAAGTAAGAGCTGATTGGGCTGAGCAGTGTGCCTCTGATAGCAGTGAGACGCAGATAGTTGGCGGTATTATATGATTGTCTGATCTACATATTGTAAGTTTCAGCGTTTTAAAGTATGCAAAAACATCTTCCACGCCTATAGCACAGTTAAACCTGAGAGGACGCCGCAGAGGTGGAAATGTCTCCAATAGAAGCGATTTTTTAAAGCTTAGGAAATGTTTATTATACTTTTAAGCAGGATTGTTAAGCAAGAATGTTTCATTATTTCAAAAAAACACAGCTATTAATGGAAAAAATATTGCTTAGGGCTTATTGGCTCTTTAAATGTTCAGACAGCACAGCAGACTTATATTTTCCTCCCATTTAATCAAGAGTTATCTAATATATTAAGTACACATTTTATCTTAAAAACAACAATGTAATTGTTTATTGTGCATATTTCAGCTGGCAATCAACAACTCTGGAAGAACCCTCATAATGCTTAGACAGGTAAATGTGTAGCAGAGTCTTTACAGACATTAATGTTTCTGTAAGCAAATGCAACTAAATTTGTAAAGTGTTACAATGGATAATGAAAAACAGTTGACATCAAGTTCTGATTTTGTATCTTGGATATTTGAGTATACTCAGCTTTATCACATACTTTATATTTTACATTCGTTCAACTTGGTCAGTATTAATAATTTTTCGCACCATAAGGCCTTAAAAGGCTTAAAATCCTTTTTACTAATTTTACCAGTCAGGTTGTAAGGAGCAGTAAAACCACTCTGCTGAAGTACAGCATTATACCAAGACGAAAGGAGATTTAGCATTAACCACATTAAATGCTAGCACTTTCTTTAATCAGAGGTCAATATATCGCACTGTGGCCTGTGTGTTTACAGTGTTAAAGCCTGGTTTACCGGAGCACTTAGGGTTCCTCTGTGTGCTATCGGGCGGCATTTACTAGCGCTAGCGGTTGGCTGCTAATGCTAATGCTGCTGCACCCAGCCTGGGAAATCTGGAAATCTAAGCTTTACGTACGAAAACAGACCAGAAAATAGACATTCATTGATAGTGTGCCTCATATCAGTGTGCCTTATAGTTAGAAAAATATGAAATTGGGACGCACCCCTACTAAATCTGGCAATTAACAGGTGAGGTGAGTGAGGTGTGCCTGAGCAGAGTCTGGCCCTCCAGGACTGGAATCACCCACCCCTAAGTTAATTAGCTAAGTCACTACATGAAAGGAAAAGTCAAGTTTCTGTCTGTAACATAGTTTATGATGGTCACAATACATCTGTAATAAATAGGGGAATGTTTTCAGTAGCAGAGGGTTTGTCAGGGTAGCTCAGCAGACTCTAGCAAAACACAAAACAGCAAGATTTATCACAGGTGATGAATACATGCACCTACAGGTTACTTCAAGATAATGGCCATCATGTGACCACCTGCGGTGGATTATGGGAGTGACTCAGCAGCAGCTAATGACCTCACATTAAAAGTCAGCAGCTGTGTTTGCTTTGAGAAGCCCTGTATACATAAACGCTTCAGTTAGCCTTTATGCTAATCCAACTGTGCCGCTGCTGCTGTGGCCTGTGTGCTCTTTGATGATGATAATAATAACAACGATAAGGAAGACTGAGCATAATATACAGTGAAAAGCTGACACTCAAGCTTAATGTAAAACATAATGCTGTGAAACTGACCACACAGCTCTTTCCCATATATGGGTGAAAACATTTTATTAGTTTGTTGTTGTTTTGGGGATTTTGACTCAATTGAAGGGTCCTGATGGGCAAAAACAAAAGTGTCTCGTGCAATATCTGCATAATTTTGAAGTTCATTTGATGGAATGGTTTGATGATTTCCAGCAGAGGGAAGGGCTGCTTGTAGTCTAAAAAAATAATAAGAATCTCTAAACATCCTAAAAGTAAAAAATAAAAATAATATACTCTTCTACAATCCTAAATCCCAATACTCAGTGGTCTCACGTTCTCTTTTCACCCATAGTAGCATTTACACCATTGCTATTTGAAAATATTTCATATTATTTTCTCATATTTCATTTATATTTTCAGATTTTTTTTTAAATACTCAGAGGTTAAAAGTAACAAGAAAATAAGTAAAGTGACATTGATTACGCACATTGTTAGTTTACACAATAAAAGACTATTAGAGGGGGTTGTGTATTCTAAAACTATCTAAGGAAATCCCACTTTGCATATTTTACTGGGTTTTATTGACTTTTATTAACTGCCTTGTTTAACTAAGAAAATATTAGATCCTTTATCCATATGGTACATAGAAAGCATACTTGATCATAAAACATATATTTTATGATGTTCCTGAATTAAAGAAACTCTATGTTTCATATAAATTGTAGCATTGTTTTGAAACTACAGAATTTCAGTACAAAATCTGGATTCTAGGTGCACTTTTTTGTGACTGAAAAGCAGCCATGCTCGACTCATACTCTTGTGTTTTTAATTTTAATTATTGTCTTAAATTAATTCCTCAGTCATTATCATATCTGTTCCATGGGTGAAAAGAGGTTTGTTGCTTTTGGGCTAAATTGATCTATAATGGATATATAAAAAACTAATGCAACCATATTTTTTTTCAGGAAAAAAATACACAACCACAAAGAATTTAATTGTAAAAACAGTTCTAGGGAATTTTAGAATAAATAATCTGTCATAAATTCAACCTCTTAATCCACTCCCTCACCGTGTTTGCTGCCTTTTCCAGTGTATACCTTTGCATCAATGCTGGAATGTATGTACACTGTTTACACACAGGAAAGGTGTTATTGTTTTGCATTGGGGTAAAACGACCTCCTTTCAGCCAATCCGTTTTCTGTTCTAATCCCCTGATCCTGTTCTGTTCTGAACTGCAAATCTAAAATCAAATAAAATGAAATAACTAAAAAAAAAAACACAATAAAAAGTAGAGCCATTCTTGTAATCAAAAACGGACACTTTAGACTAGGTGAGGTGAACTGTGGTCATTGAACTGAAGAGAACCTGGGAACCTGAGTGGTTTGTAATGGAGTTCTGTGGCCAGCAGAGGGCCAGTGGGGAACACTCAGGGACAGGTTTCCACCAACAAAAACCGACGCTTACCCTTTGGTACATAAAAAGCGATGTGAAACTGTTTTGCATTGCTTCTCTTTTAGCATAGAAAAGAAATGGATGCAAAGCTGGTTTTGATAGCTGTAACATGTTTGCATCAGAAGCTCTGCAGACTGCGCTGGTTAGTCTTAAACGGCACTGGCATTTTGAACATAGTTAAACAGATACTGCAGGAATATCACTGGATACTGGATTTAATGGCTTTGATGGAAACCACATCCCGCTCTTCTGACTGAGTATTTGGTGTTTGTTGGCAATGAGGTGTACACGGCTCTCACAGGGAGGAGGGGTCAGGGATCAGAGGCAGACTCTACTGCGCTTCTCTATTTGCGTCTGCCGTGATGGTGGTTGTGCATGTCCTCCATGGTTACCCTGCCCCACACTCCAATCACGAAGGCCTCGATCTCGCATTCGTTTTCTCCTCTTGCGATGCGGAAGTAGCCATCCTCTCCCCAGTTCTTGCCCCATGAGTTGGCAGCGATCTGTGGAAGAGCGGTGGAGCGTTTGACAAACACAATAAATGTGATTATATAGTGACTGTTCAAAAAATATAATTTAGGAGGGCATGCGATTTTAGTACTTAGAACAATTTAGTATATTTGAGTACTCACCCAGTACTTATGTGTTCTCCCAGTGTAATCTCTTTCTTCTCCCCATCTGAAGAAAGAAAAATCAAAGCAATGTATCAGTATAATGTTTCTTCCCAAAAACCTTTAATAAGATCAAATGAAGTGAAATGAAGTGAATATCATGTTTCCTTTTTCATGATATGCCAAAAGTGTAAATCGATAACAAAGTGTTACTTTAAAGAAGAATTTAAGATAGATGAGGCATTCCTCAATCCATAGTGTTAAGTGTGTACAAATATACACCATACAACATAGAGAGCATTATCACCCACAGTGGACAGCACACTGAGTGGTAATAATTGTGACCTGCGGCATCTGGCTATAACTGTCCGTGCAAACAGACAAGTGACATCCAGGCACATTCAGTGCTGCATATTTTGTAGGTCTGTGCAACGTTCTTTAGCTTCAGTTGGACGTGACAAAAGTCATGGCCAGCCTTCAACCTCACTCAAAAGACGTCACAAGTGTGGGTGTTAAAAATATAGACACTTCCTTTACTTTACTAAGGCCATAAATAACAATAACATCTTGTCATGTTGTGATTTTTTGCATAAATACTGTATAGTCCTTTTTTTTTTCTTTATATTATTTATATTATCCAGTGATTTTACATAGGTTATAATGTCCTACTGAAGATGGGTTTTAAATAAAGCATTAACAGGAATGCCACTCTTAATCATATCTACACCCGAGTGCCCTTGACCGCTCTGTTTACCAAAATAAAAAGGCTGCGGAGAACAAAGTCTTTCAGCCGGTGAAACATGTCCTGAAAACATGGCTGATTGTGTGGCAACATTCCAGCCAGTAGCAGGCTAACACTCCTACTCCTGATGAGGTGGAATTCCCTGAGTGTCATTTTCCTTCAGCCTGGGAAGGAAGAAGGATGCACGTATTCAAAATCAGCCCCCGCCTGCCTCATGCCATCTCCTGAGTACGTCAAAAACAACATTTCTGAGTAGTGAGTCTGAGCAGGCCTTTGACCCACCTGAGGACAGCTTCTGATCTGGTCCAGCACCAGGCCTTGTTCCATTCCTTAAATGTTCAAGTATGGCCCTCAATAGACTTCCGCCCCTTGAGTCTCTCTGAGTGTTCTTATTAGATCAGACCAGAATGTCCCTCGCATTATTTCCATTCCTGGATCAGAACGTTCAGCCTGTCCATTACGCTATGCCTCTGTGGAACAATCGTGTTATCTTTGTGTGAGAGTGGAATGCCTGGGAATTAAACAAGTTTCAGTGCCTGCCAGTTTGAGTCTGCCACCAAACCCTGGCACGTACCAGCTCACCCTCTATCACCACATCACCCCCCTCCTGTGGAGGCGGAAGCAGGGATCTGTGCTATTGACATGGATATATAAAAACATCGGACAAACACTGGGTTCTAAAATAAAAGGACGGAAAATAGGTCTTTCTAGGGACTGAAGCGTACTGTATGTATGGCTGTAATCATTTTGGCTCAGGCTCTCACTCTGTTTGGTGGCCTTGCTCATGGACAATAACAGACATACCATGAATCCTCATCCACCCCCAAACTGTTGTGGGTTTAGGTCCGCTGTCCGTCCGGTGGAGTCAGGATCAGCCTGTCAGACAATGCCATTCCACTACAGTGGTCATCAATGAGCTTTCCATAAACTTTCCCAGGCCCTCGGCTTAACGGAATACACCGTGGTGGGATTTTCTCCATAAAAACTGTTGCTGCCCCCCCTTCCCCAAATCCACAGCCCCAGCTCTGCCCCCGAGTCTCCAGAGCCGCGAAAGAACCGCAGCGTCAGCGAGGGACACAGGCAGGAGAAAAGCCAGGGTTCAGACAGTCACTCACCCACCATCATCATCACCACTGAAGCATGTCGCGCATGCACAAACACCAGGAACAGGACAGTCAATGCACACTTACACAACACACAGATACCAACAGAGCAAGTTATTAAACGTCCAGTGCCCATTCCATCAAACCACTCAAATCATCAGATCACTGGGCTAGACTGAGCAGAGCTGGGCACAGTCTAATAGCTTACTGCTGCTATACTGTATATACTCACATTCTTGTGATGAAGTGGGAAATGAAAAACAAAGCAGCTATTTCCTGCAAAAAATACTACATATAAGACATTCTTCTATCCCCACAGAGTTTGCAGCTCAGAGGATGAAGAATTTTTTATACTAAACACCTGAGCACAGCTGAAGATACAGTAGATAAGAGCAGAGGCTTCTACTGGGAGTACCTTTTACCCAGCATATTTTAGTAATCAGGGCCCAGTTGTTTAAAAGCAACTTGGCGTTAAGATGATCTTCACTGGCATAGATAGAGTTCAATGTGAGTTATCTTTGTACTCAGATGCTATCACAAAGCCAAATCCAGGTGAAAAATGCTATAATGTAGTGTAGCAGTCTGGCATTTGTGCCTGCCAGTGTTCAAAATCACTAACAATATAACACCCACCTCACAACTTATACAGGTGTGACACTTCATGATCAATTTACATACTGCTATCCCATGACTTTTGGCATGGTATATGTACATTGTATATTTTTCCAAAATTTTGATCTAGATTTAGTCAGATTTTCTACATTTAGTACGTCTGCCATAAAAAAAGTACTGAATTTCAGCATCAGCCCACATCAGTGCATCCCTACCTAAAGCATTTTACACTCACTGACCATTCACTATTTTAAGCTTTAAATAAACACAGAAATCACAAATCAGTTTCTCAGCTCTGATACTGAAAGTCTTGAAAACTAGATGATTATGGGATAATGAATGTTGCAAGAATGAGTAAAGTAGAAGAGAAAACAGCAAATTAAAGATATTTTTTCAAATCCACCTGGATAGAGTTCATGACTGTTTTCATCTGCTTAAGAAAGTGGCCATAATAGCATGTTTTCATATCATGGAATTAAGGAACATTCCCTGTCTGGGTAAAGAAGGTTCCACTTACTCTGGTAAGTCAGTTTTTTTTTTTTTTATTCTAAAGCTACTTCAGTAGCTGGGATGAAGACTGCTCTGTGTCTTAGATTAGAGCTGACTCTTATATGGAATGGTTTTACTAAGGGACTGTAGAAAAGGCTCAGACTGCTCAGGCAGGCAGACTGCAGAGTATTGAGTGAAGGCGGTGCAGACAGGCTGCGGAGAAGGCGGGGACATTGCTGGGAGGGCGGCATCCAGGTGTTGTGTCTGCATATTTGTGGTGCTCATGGTAACAAGGAGCTTGTCTGGTTGTCTGACAGCAGCGTAGTCTGAAGAGCAGAGTCTTTGTCCTGTATGAGCGCTCCAAGGCTCTCATATCACTATTATCATTTTCATTGTTTTTATTTGATAATCATTATTGATAAATACAGCACTGTAGGGTTAGCATTGGTGTGTTTATTCTCTTTTTAATCGTCAGTTTCAAGTCTGATTAGTACTGTACTGAAGAAAACGTAATGAAAATATAGAAGAATAATTGTGGTGTAATAACTATATGGACAAAAATATTGGGACACCTGCTCATTCATTGTTTCTTTTAAAATCAAGAATTATTATAAGAGTTTATCCTGCTTTTGTTGCAGTAACTGTTTCTAATGTCCAGGGAGTGTTTTCTACTTGATTTTGGAGCATTGCTTGCATCAAACTAAGCTGAACTGCTTGATTTTTTTGCACCAGGAGTGGCACAAAGTTATCCAAAAGCAGTGTGTAAGACTGGTGGAGGAGAACATGCCAAGATGCATGAAAACTGTGATTAAAAACCAGGATTATTCCATCCAATATTGATTTTGCAATTTGCCTCATTTTCAGCAAATAAATGCTCTAAATTAAAATATTTTATTTGGAATTCTGGAGAAATGTTGTCTGTAGTTTATAAAATAAAACCACAAAGTTCATTTTACTCAGACATATAGGTTTCTTAATTTTTTTCCAGAGCTGTAAATAGAGTTGTCCTCTATATATATATATATATATATATATATATATATATATATATATATATATATATATATATATATATATATATATAAATATATATAATCAAATTATTGTTATTGTTTAGTTCACCCTGACTCACTATAAATGAAACAGGATGGATGAATAGATGAAAACAAATTCATTAATCACTGAACTGGGCATTTCTTTCAAAGCAGAAGCCCTTTAGAAAGCAGCTAAAAATACAAATAGATACTTTGATCTAAACCTGGTAAAACTCGTGAGAGCTTTGTTTTCACTTCACTTCAGTCCGTTCACATCCTCCTGAGCACTTCCACTGCAGGAGGGGAAAGGTTGGCCTGCTTGTTAGTGCTGTGGGAAAGAGCAGCTCTTACCCTGTGATCCTCACAGAGTGGGTCCCGTGATTGCGGTACTGCGGCGCTTTGTGGTAGTTGACGTTTGTGTGTCGGTAGATTCCACTCTTGTATGTGAAGAAGTCCTCGTGGACCTCCAGAATGGCTAAAGAGGGAACACAAACGAGCAGACACACCCATTACACACAGCTCAGCCACATCGCTGTTTGTTCTTTAGGAATAGCTATTGAAAGGCTTGGCTATTCATAGAGTTCTATCAGTGTGTTGCTAAAATGTCAGTATACCTAGAGTTGACCTTTGAGACTGAAGTGCAGAGTACAGTACAAACTAATTATAGGTCATTGTAAGGCCTATTATCAAAATATTGTGCATTATGGCCCTCAAAACTTAAAGATTTGTATTTTTTTTTATATCCGTCATATTTATTAGGCTATAGTCCACACAGACCTATTTTTCAGCTTAATCACTTTTTATACTTTTTACTTTTTGGATGGAAACTGGTTAATGTAGAGGTGCAGACATGACACCTAAACCAAGTTTGGAGACTGTATGAGAAACATTGACTGTAATGATGTCACTGATGCCAAGGGTTTTATTAAAGGGGCGGAGTTATCCCAAGATGACATATGAATAGATGCATAGGAAATTTTTGGACACATTTAAATTGCTTTAATTTTTTTTTTATTAAATTAAATTAAATATTTAGATAAGTAAGCAATAATACACTCGAAGTACAATATTAAACGTTATAGCACGAACCTCGAGTGTATTATTGCGATTATACCACAATTCCATTATTGCTGTTTATTAAAAGATTTTGAGTTAAAGAGAACGAGAAAATAAGATCTGTTTGGTTATAAACACTCTGCGAGTTAAAATAGTTCCATTGCTGCTCTGTTTGTAGCTGTGCTGTTTGGCCGGTAAGCACTGCATCGTTGCTAGGTTACCTGTATATGGCGGAGCAATACATGGAGAGCTGCGGTTACAGTGTGTTACCGGCTGATAATGGCCCTCTTAGAACGCCTCTCAGCCAATCACATTGCAGGGTCGGAACTAACTGTGGTATAATATAAATCATGTATACATTGTTTAAGAAGACTTAATTTCTATAACAAGTTGTTTTATTTAAGTATTTAAAAGAATAATTCGACTCAACCAGGCAGCACTGGTTCTATGATAAAAAACCCTTTTGTTTGTAATTTGAGTAACTATGGAACAGATACAAAGGGCAGGTTATAGTGATATTGACTCTTAACTGACTTTTAATCTTTGAACTTTCCTGCCTCTCTCACACATTCAGTTCTTACATAAATGCTGACGCTGCCCATCTCTTATGAGTGTGAAGAACACGGCACTGAAACTAGGGCCGCTTTTTACATTTTTTTATTATTTAACATAAAATAATCAAGCATCCCACCCAAGCATCTCACTCCCCTGCCTGATCAGAGACAGATCAGAGTGATAAGAGGTGGAGGGCAGACTACTGGAGGTTTCGAACTTTGCAGGGGTGATTGTTTTAGAGTTCAGTCGAGCTGCAGCCATTGTGACATTCAAAGTAAAGCTGTTCAGCCAATAACAACAACTACCGTACGTAGACGAACCAGTATGTCTGGCAATATGAGAATATTTCAATTGTTTCTCTATTAAAAGATGTCACAATGTGCTTTTCTCTGCTGTCCAAAACAAACCAACTCTCTCCAAAATAAATTGTAACTTTGAAGGAGAAAGAAACAATGCTCTCATTGTTTATTGTACTGTAACTTTACAGCATTTCTACTGTTTATAGTAGAAATATAGCGTAAATGAGCAAATGTATTGGGGCACATTATTTTTTTATTGTTTTCTCTAAATGTCAAGTAAGGTAATTAAAAGGATGTTTATCCTGCTTTTGTTGGAGTAGCAGTTTCTACTGTCCAGGGAACACAGTTCACAATTGCCCTACAGCTCTATATCCCTCTAGTCCATGTCTGGAGCTATAGGTATATGTTGTGTTGCCACTTGCTTTTTATATATGGTATATGGTGTATGTGTTGGTTTTATCTTTGGACAGAAGCAATATAATGAGTACTGTCATTACTGTGACATTATTCTTCCCAATTTAGCAGTTTTGTGGTACCCATTAATTATTTATCACACAATACTACCAGTGCTAGCATATCCCTCCTGTTCATTACATGAAAGCCAGCTAATATATGTATATATATATATTTAACAGATGAACACACTTCTACACACGGTGTACAAAATAGGGTGACTTATGGTTTAAAAGCATTTTTTTGTTTAGTTTAGGTTATCCCCTTGTCAACTTGAGAGTGCTTAAAATGACTGTAAATTCCAAATCCAGGGATTGTACTGTATATCCTTCTTCAGCACTGGATCAGTAGCTAAAAAACTGAGCAGCTAAATGACGGGGTAATTGCAGATGTAAATGCTACAGTGTCATGTGCTGCTTTATCTTCCATATGATTCCCACACACCCTCTCAGCTCCACCCCATACCTTGCACAGGCCCATTATCCATGATCTCCTTCATTATCTCCTTCTCCTGTGAGGAAACAGAGAACAGAGTTAATAATAATTGATGTGAGATATAAAGCTATGCAGTGAGTTCATAAATTCTGAAAGCCTGTGGCATGAATTCCAGCTCAGTAGCTGGTAAATGGGTATTAAAAATCAGCTTTCACTTTGGCAGGCATTTGTGCTTGATGTGATAAACTGCATTCTGGCATTAGATCACTGAGCTTGGCTTAATTATGCCAATAAAACCGAAGGCAGTCTGGTGGTTGTGAATACTGCCTGGAGTGAAAGCTCACAGTTAATGGTGTTTTGAAATTATAAACTAGTTTTTGTAAGAAAGAACACACCTAATCTTATCCTGTCCTTTATTGTGTGCTCTATAAAACTTCTTTGCTCCCTTCACCTTCTTGTGAACAATAGCCTATCACTATTGTTGTTGCTGGTGTTATTACATTAGCCTTGACAAATCTGTCACCTTTCCACCAGACATGAAGACCGATTCACTCAACTTTGTCTGGACTCCCATTATCAGTTGTAATGTTTTCAACACTGGGAGAGTAAAGACACCACTCTTTTTAAACTTCCACAGCATCACTGGGTAACTAATGCGTTTAGAGGACAGTGACAGATCCCCAGATCTGACACACTTTAGCCAACAGATGCATGTGCCAGCTTGTATGATCATACGAGTGATGAAAAAGGAGAACAACATCTATCTACTCAGAGAGAAAGCATGACCAGTTGAGCTCGCTCAGGCTTCGGGTGCTAATGCCTTTAGGGTCATGAGTGGACAGGAAAGTGGTACCAATTTTAGATCCTTTTCACTAATGCCCTTATCATCTCATAATCTCATCAGGGATTCTGTACCATGACAATTAATTGTAAAGTTCAGTTTGTGCTTCTGTTTCAAATCTATGCAGTAGCTTTTTTGTAGCTGCATATTCTACATTATATCCTGACGTGCACCTCCCCAGAAATGGGACTGCGCATTACAGAGACGCTGAATTTAGAAACTGTGGTTGATTTGCTAAGCATCGTATTCCCGCTTTTGCATTTTTTACCTTTACGGTGTAGTGGCAGAGTGACACTGGCACAATCATAAACACTTACAATGGCGTATGCCACTTGTGCAATATACACTCTAGACTCTGTGTTTACTTTGAGACCAATCCACAACTAAGACAGCTATTTTTTTCAAATCCAATAAAAATGATCACTTCTATCCTCTGGAATTTTTGATGCAATTTCATCCAAATTGGTGCAGCTTCTTCTGCCTCTCATTAGGATTTTCACTACCACACTGTTCAGTGTCTTGGACCCTGGTCCTCCCAGGCACACCATGGTTATTTCCAATCACAAATCAACAATCTCAGGCTGGCACATGAGAAACTTGCGTCAATCTGTGTTGGGCCAGGTGTCAGTTCTCATCAGCTGAAGTTGGCCAGAACCCAAGTTTCTCAAAGTTCCCCTTCCTTGCCTTAGCTCACACTAAGCATGCTTCATACTTCGCAAATTAAGTTATTACATTTGGAGGATTTCTTATTTCTTATAAGTTATTCAACAAATCACTTTTAATAAAAAAATAAGGATCAATCCTATCATGTCTCTGGTTTCACCCTCAACTCCACCATGACCTCCTCTCTCTCAGGGATCACCGCATGAACCATATCTTGGGCCAGTCCTTACGAATTAATGCTGCTTCTACTGCCTCCTGTCAGTGACTCCCATTCCACACTATTCAAGTTCTTGGATGCCGGTCCTGCCAGGCATACCACGTCCATAACTGTTCACAAATCAACAACCTCCAGCTGGCACATGAGAAACCTGCATAATTCTAAGCTGGAACTTTTTGGTTTAGGCTTCAATTCTCATTAGCTAAAGCTGCCCAGAACTCCAGCCCAAGAACTGCCTCATTCCAGGTAAACCCAGGTCACAGTATTCAACATTGTGGAAGCTGGTTGTCCCAGGCATACCAGGGCTATAACTGTTTAAAAATCAACATTATTAGGCTGGCACATGAGAAACTTGTGTCACTCAAGCTGGAACTTTTGGGGTTTGCCTTCAACTCACATCCTGTCAGTTCTTATCAAGTCTAAAGCTTGGAAGAAGGCCCAGTTCCAAACTCCTCTCTATTATTTTGTTCTTTATAAAACTTTTCCTTTGCCATCACCTTTGTGATTAAAAATCTCTTACCCCACCATTAACACCAGCTTCTCATTCTCTTTTAACTCAACTTTTTCTTGGCAAGAGGAGATCTGGCTTCAAGTCACAGCAGTTGAGGACTAAAGAGTTTCCTTTCCTTGCCTCAGCTCACTCCTCTGCATTGTTATGTGCCCCATTAAAACTGTTCCTTCCCCCCCCCTTGCCTTCTGGTAATGAGCATTCGCACCCCTCTACTAACCCCAGCTCCTCCTTCTCTTCCAGCTCTTGTATGAGTTTTACTCTGTATGAAGGTGGGTTTTGCTTCAAGTCTCATCAGCTGAAACCAGGTACATAAAGCCAGATACACAGCAACAGATTACCGTGTTATTTAGTTTTTAAACTGAAAGCAGAAGAATTTCTGAGTGAAGAAGGGACAAAATATTGAGTTTAATGTTACCAGTGTGCCTCATATAGCTTAATATACTCATTCTGGGCTGTCGGGTCACTTTTCGCGGAAGTTCTCATGGCCATGTCGCGCGTCTTTACGTACTTATGTGACATATACATCCTCTAAAAGAGGATCCGGCTCAGTTTTGAACGTGAGCGGCTGGTGGAGCAATGGAGACTTCAGAAGGGGAAACTCAGAGCTCAGTAGCTCATTCACCCATAGTAAAAATAGTAAAAAAAAGTGTGTAGTTGAAGTGAGGTTTCTGACTGAACATAACCTGGAATCGAATTCATCCACTCTGAAAGGAGCCGCATCACACCCGCCCAGTTTACAATGATTCTTCTGCATACTTGGTGCAATTACTTATTCTCACCACAGAGGGCTCAAAGTCCCAAAACTTATGGACATCAGCTTAAAGTTATTTACTTTGGCCTGGTCTGGTTATTTGTGTATACTCTAGTGGCATTTTAAGACCTAACCCATGGATAATATAAGACCCATCAACAAAGATCTCCTCTTTCTTGAGAGTATAAAATTACTAATTATCACTGTACTGAGGAATTCCAGCTATTTCCACACAAAAACTCAAAAACCTGTACTGAGATCACACAGCAGAGTGAGGGAGATTAGGATGCCATTCAACGTGCAGTGAGGAATTTGGTCAAACCTGTGCTAAAGCCATGTAAGCAGTGTATTATGTAAGATTAGGGAGTGTGTATGAGTGGGCTTGTCTGCAGTAGTGTTTGAAGTGCTCTTGAAAGGCCTGAGATGAGGGTATTGCCCTGATTGGGAGGATGTTGTTGTCTGTGCTGAGGATTTCTTACGTTAGTGGAGAGTCTGTAGGGTGGGGTGGACTGGAAGATGTCGTTGTTGTAGGTGTGGCTGTTGGGGCAGCGCGCTGTGGCCTGTCTCTTCCCTCTGCCCACTGAGCGGCTCTGCATCATACAGCGGCCCACCTCAGCGGGGGTGTGCTGGGGTGCAGAGAACGGATAGCACTCCTCTGTTACCACCCTGAGAACAAGACAGAGTTTAGTACTAATCCATAAATCTTAATGTACCAAGATTTATCGTATGGTAGTGATATTTAGAAATTCTGCAGTGGTGTAAAGAGAACTCACCCCCTTCTCCTCAGAAACCACCAAGCCCCGTCAATGCGCCCCCCAGCACAACCTCCCTGGTTCCGCGTGTCACAGGAAATCAGATTCTGGGGCGATAGCTGAGGAGTCATGTGACCCATAGATTGAATAGAAATTCGGTCTGATGCTACAGCTGAAGGGATGAAAGGAGAAGAAATAAAACATCTTCAATATACAGCTCTGGAAACAAACAAGAGTCCACTAAACAATGATGAGTTTCTTTGATTTTACCAAATTGAAAACCTCTGGAATATAATCAAAAGGAAATTGATGGTCATAGTGATTAAAAACCAGGGTTATTATACCAAATATGGATTTCTGAACTCTTAAAACTTTATGAATATTAACTTGATTTTTTTTGCATTATTTGAGGTCTGAAAGCTCTGCATCTTTTTTGCCATTTCAGCCATTTTTCTTTTTCTGCAAATAAATGCTCTAAATGACAATATTGTTATGCGGAGGAATGTTGTCTGTAGTTTATAGAATAAAACAACAATGGTCATTTTACTCAAACATAAACCTATAAACAGCAAATTCAGAGAAATTTATTTAGAAACCATTTGAATCCATTTTCCATTTGTGCAGTTTAATTTGTTTAAATAATGTTGATCTTCACATTGTGTCATATTGTGTTCATTATACATGGACCAATAGAAATGCTCCACAATGACTAAAACTGTTTAGACTGAGGCTTTACATGCTAACATAAGCTAATTTTCCAGATTTATTTGTCTGTGTTATACTGTACTGTTTCTTCATTTTTCCAATTAGATTATATTTTTCTTCTACTCTTATAAGGTTCTAAAGGGAATACAATGTTTTTGAGTGGCAGTGAGAAAATGTAGTCCCTATATTGATCTGATCTTGCATTGTATAGTATGGCATTGCATTATGTGTTTTATGTACATATTTTGGACATTAATGCTTTTATTCTGCTGTCACTTTTAAAGGCTGGGACGACAGTAAAGTAAGCCAGGTGTGTAGCCACACAATTTTTGGTTAATAGAACATTTTCTGAACATTACAAATTAGCATTAATTCTGTCAAGGTTTCTGTATTTTTAAAAATGTTTTATTTAACATTTTTAAACACTGCAATATCTCTGTTTAAATTTTTGTTAAAAGTAACATTTCCGAAACCAACAGGCCCCGTCAATACGGGCCCCAGCATAACCACCCTGGTTCTGTGTAACCATATGTGAATCCATTATTAATCCACACGCTTTAAGAATGTTGCTGAGACCTTTTCAAAACATCTCCAAACATTCTTATAACGTTCTCTATTAGCTGGGTGGCCTCAAGCTCTGTCCTATTTTCTCACCCTATAAATTTCTTCATAGCAACCGTTGTTATTTGCCATTACTTTACCCCATCAGTTATTCACAGTGTTCCAGTGTTTGAAAAAGATGCACTAGGGGAGCTGTAAAGGCCTGAGGCTTGTAGAGTACTGCATGATATATTTATAAGATATAAGATAAAGTTTGCCTCAAACCTCAAAAAAAGTGCAACAGTTACAGTTATAGGTTGTATGTCATTGATTACGCTCTATAACTTAAATGCATGCTAATAGAGTAGGGTGTTACAGTGCTGTTTGAGAGTTTATGTAGAGGGAGGCAGCTGTTCAGTCATCTTGTTGTTTTGTGTCCCAGCAGTGTGCTGAAGTTGGTCGGCATACTACTTTGGTGGCCCACCTACTTTTTAGAGGCCTGCCAAAAATGCATATCTGCTTACAACACTGCTGTAAGCTAGAGTAGAGTTTCTCAACCCAGGATCTGAAGCACATTCTCCTAGAGCAGGAAAATGATTGCGTTGTTTTTTTATGTAGGAAAGTAAAATCTCATCTAAACGCTAACTCAATGACGAATAGATCCAGATTAAAAAAAAAGCATGTTAATATCAGGCCTTGTCCTGTATACCAGCTACAGGTGTAGGTGATACAAAACCCCTCTTCTCTGCAGTAAAATAACTTTTTTTACATTCAGAAAATTGGAGGGCTTTGAAATCTCTTACAAGACACTTGGAGAAGCTGCCTGTTCACTCTCTACTCCACCTAATAATTTCAGATCAGAAACAGGAAAATTCTGCAGGTTTGAAAATAAATGTAAAAACTAGACACAAATACCGAAACTAAAGGTTTGGAGGACATGAAGTGTTTGATTTGTCATCAGGAAAATATTGATTTTAAAATGAATCAGGAAAGAGCCAATTTTATGATTTTATTCATTATATTTTTAAAGTTGCAGATTTACTTACATTTTAAAAAATTATTTATTTTACAATTACAATTAGAATTTGTATTAACGTTTATTATCAAAGTGAAAGCTTTTTATGTAATGCTTGAATAGAATCTAAATCTTCAGGATTTAGTTGTGTAATTTCAGGCAGAAAATTGAAAAAAAAAAACATTCTGGCCTTTTAAGGGGTTAAAAGAGGCCTCATAGTTGTGGTGGGTGTGTTAAAACAGGGAAACCACTAAAACTGGAGCACAGGGTGCTTTCATGACCAGAATTGAGAAACCCTGAGCTAGAGCATGTTGTTGTACAATATCCTCTGAACTTACCTGCTGTAGAGAAAGCCCATGATGCCGCACAGTTGCCCTGGTCAAGAGGCTCATGGATCTTTCCTGGCCACTTCTCAGCAGCATTAAAGTAACTGGGTAGATGTTCATTATGATCCATATTCATCTGTAAGAGTTCAAGAGGATTAAAAGAGAGAGGTGGAGAGAAAAAGCAAGAATTAGACTTTTGTCTTTACATTCAGATAAATGGTCAGAAACTTAAGCAATAGAATCTATCAGTGTACGTATGTGCTGAGGGGTCTTATCTGTGACAAAAACAGCTACTGATATTGAAAAAATAATGTACTGTAGTAAATGTAGTAAATCTTAAATCTCATGACGTGACAAAATGTTTTGTGTTCTAACTCATGGTGAGTAGAGTCAATCATTAAAGGCAAGCTTATGCAATGCAATGCTTCTAATCTGAAACAGGGAAACCTGAACTATCTCCTCTGTCAAAGTTCATCCAACAGAAAGTTCAGGCCACTGGGATACGACACGTCTGTGCAGTTCACCTTTGTAAACAGTTAAATGGAGCTTCTGTGCAGCTTTCCTGCTTTAGCATTCCTACAGTTAATATCTTAATGATTTACATCCACAAGCGATAGATGTGAAACTGTGGAATGTAAGTTATCTGCATAGTATTGCATTGTAGTGGTAAACTGTGACAGTCTTCAGTCCCGGTCTGTCAGTTCTTAGCTCTGAACAGCTCTTGTGTTAGCAAAGTGGGCACTCATTTAGGGTGAGGGGTAAAAAGTGTGTTAAAAAACAGCTGAATTTGCTGATCAAACATACAATATGTATGACAATTATCTGGGAGAGTGGCCTATTATTGGAGTGATCTCTCACTTCATAATTCCGTTTATGGTTTTCTATGCCACTCAAGAAGAACCGCATGCAATGGCGTGAATTCAGAGCTTAATTATTGTTCAGCACTGTTTTGTATGAATCTACTGATACTAAATTTGAGAATCCAGTGCTTTCAGATCCTGTGGTCAACTTTCACTTTCTGATGTGTCTCACATTGTATCAAAATGTGATACTGAATACTGAGTGTACCAGTAGAAACAGTCAAAAATGACTCTCTCCAAATGATGTCTCTCCAAACCATCACTGATTGTGGAAACTTCACACTGGACCTCAAGCAGCTTGGACTTTGTGTCTCTCCACTCTTTCTGCAGACTCTGCTCCCTTGATTTACAAATGAAATGTAACATTTACTGATGATCAGTGATGGTTTGGAGAGACATGTCATCTGCTGGTGTTGATCCACTGTGTTTTATCAAGTCTAAAGTCAGTGCAGTGTTTTCCTGAAAAATCTTACAGCACTTCATGCTTCCCTCTTCTGACAACTTTTATGGAGATGCGGATTTCATTTTCCAGCAGGACACACTGCCAAAAGTACCAATTAATATTATATAATATTCAAATTTTCTAAAACACTGATGTTTTGGATTTCATTAGCTGTTAGCCATAATCATCAACAATAAAATAAATAAATTATTAGAATAGATCACTCTATGCTGTGTAAT
The DNA here is from genome assembly GCF_023375975.1 of Astyanax mexicanus. NCBI lineage: Eukaryota > Metazoa > Chordata > Actinopteri > Characiformes > Acestrorhamphidae > Astyanax > Astyanax mexicanus. Next base: position 49,444,522 of record NC_064410.1, on the reverse strand, counting down.
ACATCTATATAATATATGCGTTTGACATTTTAAACTGAATTACTGAAATAAGGTAACTTTTCAATGATATTCTATTTTTATTAGATTCTCCTGTATTTGTATTTTGTACATTGATGTTGTGTCCCAACAACACCAACATTAAGCTTCTTGATTCTTTGAGCAACGCCATAGAACAACCAATTTTAGTTCCATAAAGAACATGAGAAGCATTTAAAACTCATTTATTATAATTAGAGTGTGGAGCTTTAAGGGTAAAAGTAACATGTAGAATCAGTGGAAGAATCAGTCTGTTTGTTTGTGTGTTATTTGCCTCATTAGCTGTGGTAGCGTGAGTACTGAGCGTTGTTGCTGGGAGCAGATAAACAGCCGTGTGGAACTCTGCTGGTCACAGGTGGAGACATGTCGTAGGAGAATGTGGGGGGATACGGGCGTAGGGAAATACTTGTGGCTTTCTGGGTTAGATATCTCCCCTTCCCCTTCCCTCACATCTCCCCTCACTTCCCCTGTCTCCTCACGTGACGGAGCGCTCTCTGTAATGTGGGCTTTATGTAATGTGCACTGGTGGAGAATGAGCAGCAGGCCGCTGGAGAGGAAGACTAAAGGCCTCACTGACTCTGATCAAAACAGTCAGAGGCAGACGGATATGTACAGGATACAGGAGCACCCAACCACACCATTACAGCCCTTTCACCTTCTCTAGCAGAGCGGCTGACTCACTGTATCAGAGATCAAACCGCAGTCACGTTCAGACGGATGTTTTTTTTAGATGGATGAATTCAGATGGCATGCTAGATTACACTGACTGATAAAAATAAAGCCTGATCCAGTAGATTATTAAATCCACTGGGATCTGTCTGGCCTAGTGACACTGCAATATCAAGATTATCGTAAAATGATAAAGGATAAAAGCTTCTGGATAATAAGTGGCTTTTAAGCCAACTTTAAGTAAAAATAAGGCTACAATCACATTACCAAATCTGATTTTTTGCTCAATGTGGCTCAGACTTTTTCATGACTGTGTGATTGTGCCAAATCCGATTTTTTTTTTCCTTTTTTTTTTTTTTTTGCAATTCTTTATTTTTTTCAATGTGTACTTCCAAGAATTGACATCACAATTATCAAATTTTTTATGCCTTTAACATAAATAAACTTACACAGAACAAGGAATTTATATTGCCTTATAAGAACTAAATATGCCTTAAATTATTGTGCAATTAAAATGAAATAATCCAATATGCAAGGTATAAAATATATGTTTTCTGGGTTATATTTTTTCTGTTTGTGTTTCAAGGAAATCTGGTCTTTCATTCTTTATGTAACTTGTCAATTTTGACCATAGTTTCGTAAATTTTGACATCTACAGCCTAATAGCAAATGTAATTTTTTCCAATACATATTTCATTGACTATATTCATCCATTTTTCCATTGCTAGGGGATCGGGTATACGCCATCTTCCAGTTATGGCTTTTTTACTTGCAATCAAAAGACAATTCCACAGCTGTCTATTGGATCCTATAGCTTGAGGACTGATCTCTCCTAAATATAAAATATCAAATCTCTGCTTAATTTCTAAGTCCTTAATTTCTAGGGCCTTGTTTCACCTCCTCGACCTGATCATGAACTTCAGACCAGCTGTTTACTCTACACTCAATAAAATATTGATGGCTGATTGACTACATTTTAGTGAAATAAAAACATGTACTAATTAGATTCTATACTGTATATGCTGTGAGATCTGATACAACGCTCAGAGTGTTCTGTCCTCAGTTACTCACCTGAATCTCATTCATGCTCATGATGGCTCGAGAAGGCCTCCTAGTGCCGAGACGGTACCGCAACCCCTCATCCAGTGTCATCCCCCAAAACTGACTGTAGTTAGATGCTCTCCAGCTGTAAAGACATCAGTAGATATGTTATTCATTTTTGTTTAGATTGGTGGCACTCTGCTCTGTACATTTTAGTGCTTTCTCTTTACAGTCCCATTACACCTCATTCCTCTGCTGTCTGTGGAAGCTGGGAGAATTATAAAGGACTTCACCCACCCAAACTAAACACTTGCTGTTCTCACAGCTGCCCAGTGGCAGAAGATACAGAAGCATGGAATGAGAGTCTGAGGTGAGGTGGGTGAAAGCTCTTACCCATAGTTTCCTCTGTTCACTGCATGAATCATGTCAGCTTCCATCAAACAGGCATTCTGCTCACAATCCCACTGCCCATTCGGCCCACATGTACTGCAGAAGGAGAGAAATTAAGACATGGTTACTCATCTACTATGCGGCTATTAGCACCATAGTTAAAAATACAGGAGTTATTTAGCCCTAGATGCTCCATTTATACTCTATTGGTATCATAGTTTATATAAAGGAATATTGTATTAGAAAAACATATTCTGACAAGTTGACCTAAGTGATCAATATTACTTTAAAGTAGATAAAACAGTGCTTGCAAAGAGAAAAGTAAAAATAAAAAAATCAGCTTCATGCCGGTTTAAGTCAATTTAAATTTAATACTGACGTAAAAAAATTAAGACCACTTCAGTTTCTGAATCACTTTCTCTGATTTTGCTATTTATAGGTATATGTTTGAGTAAAATGATTTTTTTTTATTCTATAAACTACAGAAAACATTTCTCCCAAATTCCAAATAAAAATTTAGAGCATTTATTTGCAGAAAATTTGAAATGGCTGAAATAACAAAAAAGGTGCAGGGCTTTTAAACCTAAAATAATGCAAAAAAACAAGTTTAAAACAATAAACTTTTAATAGTTCAGACATCAATAATGGGTGGAATAATCCTGCTTTTTAATCACAGTTTTCATGCATCTTGGCATGTTCTCCTCCACCAGTCTTACACACTGCTTTTGAAGAACTTTATGCCACTCCTGGTGCAAAAATTCAAGCAGTTGAGTTTTGTTTGATGGATTGTGATCATCCATCGTTCTCTTGATTATATTCCAGAGGTTTATAAATTTGGTAAAATCAAAGAAACTTATTTTTTTTTCCAGAGCTGTATCATCACCAAACACACTAAAACATTTATATCTTAGCAAGTTTTACCCATCTTGGATTAACTGTTAAAACAGTCACTTCAGGAAACATATTGAGGCAATTGAAGCCTATCAACCAGTTCGATATGCTAAAGTACTTGATTAGCTGTTTGTATTTTAAGTATATGGGGAAATTACACTAGTTGTTCATAAATATCCTAAGAGGTATGACCCATAAAGATCACAAATGACATAACCACAATGCCATTTACAAAAAACACACCACAAAGTTTAAACAAAGCCATTTTTTAAAACAGTTTTTGAGTTGAATCCTGATAATAAAGTTAAAAAGAAGCAGAATAAGCAAATATGTTTAAAATACAGTAAATAATCTGCAAAGGACAAAAATTCAGAACAAATATTTTACTTGTACAATACAATATTCCCAGGTTAGAGTCAAAGTCCCCGGAACTGACTAAACATTGATGTCTGGCATAATGTAGGCAAACATTAAGAGGGAAAAAAAAGAATAAAGCCAATCTGTGGAATTCCCCTGAGAGACACCATTCAGACAGAAGGAGAGCTCTTGCCTGTGCCTGAAAGAGGGAGGAGAAAATACTGGAATTGTCAACCTTTTATGGCTTTTATGGCTGCAGTGCTGAAAGAAATAACCATTTTTAGGCAGTGTGAGTGAGAGGAGGGGGGCAAGTCTGCTGTTGAAGGGATTTTTGAATGTGAGAGGATTCAAAGAGGAATACTCAGAATGTCCAGGATGTTTTGTTAGAATCTCTATTGTGTGACGAGTCTCCAGATGACTGAAATAAAAAGTACAGTGTAAAGTCTAGAAATGGGAACTCTTACGTTAATGGATTCAGACTCTAAACATTCATGTCACTTGTTTAGTCACTCACAACTCAACTTGGACTTGAGACGTTTTAGCCAATAAATGTCCTATAAACTGATGAAATATATATTGCATGCAGTCACTTTTGTGGGTAGTGCAATGAATGGATGCCAGTGTATCAGGGTGCTCCCATGTCTGTGTTACCCTCTGGCTCTTTCCTTTCAGTTAGGCTGTCATATTATACAAGCATATTGTCATATGCTCCATTAATCTCCAAAAGTACTTCCATCTCTCAGAATGTATCAATATATACATGTAAATAAAAAAGGTTACAGTGGAAACCCCAAACATGTTTGATTAGGGGAAGTAGGCAGAGTCCTTTGACCACATGTATTCTTGGTTTTCTGAAAACTTCAGTTCCCTGGTGGTAAAGCAAACTCACCCAGTGGCTTGGAACGGACATATATATTTAAATAGTAAACATTCACACATCAGACAGACAGTTGGTGATTTACAATGCAGGGAAATATGTAACCCAGTGTCTCCGGAGCTCAGATATCATGTGGCCTGATGTCAGCAAGAAGCTCTTGAAAGACAGCACACCAAAACGTGTTTATTTCCAGTATTTCGACTCAAGTAAGGGTCCTACACACACATACACAAACATTGTGACACCCCCCTTACGAGAGTAGAGGCTGTTTGTGTGTTGTTCTCGTGTTTACACAACACAGTAAGCTGGGAAGATGAGGGGCCAGATAGATGAAGGGGGCTTCTCCACCACCCCCTCTCTGAGGCTCAGAGATAGGGGCCCATAGGTGAGATATGGAAAACAGATTCTGCAGATAAGACTCATGCAGGCCCTGCGTTAGATTCATAAAGCACAGTTGGTTGGGGGGAGGAGAACCACATAGTTGTTTTATTGGCTAAATCACTCAATTCCTGTCTAAATAAAGTGACCTTGGGTGTACACCCAACAAGGGGGGGTACATGCACGACTGGAGTCCAGCTGAATTTGGTAGGTCCCAGTCCATTTATGATGCATACTGTAAACAAACACTGTGCTTAAAAGGAGTGTAGTGTTTTGAGATCTGTTGTTCTAGAACATCTAAAAATAAAGCAGGCTAAAGTCTCAGCTCAAGCTTCAATATAGTGCAGTGTGCTGGGTCCTGCAGGACCACCCAACCAAGAGTGTGTAACCCTTAGAATTTAGTCTTATCAGTGTGAATTGATGCACATTCAATTTATACAATTCCTCAAATGTAATTGGAATTAGCTAGAAATGACTTATTAATAAACAAGAAAAGTGAATTTCTCAAATTCTAGGCTGTTCCTATATAGTTGCAATAGTATACCAGGTGGTTGGCTTGTTGCTTTGTGTTGTGAAATGGTTGCTAGATGGTTGCTATGGTGATGTTAAGTGGTTTCTAGGTGGTTGCTATGGTGTTGCTAAGTGGTTGCTATGGTATATGGTTCTAGCGGAATAAAAATGTACACAAATGTAGTTTTAACTAATACTAATTCATTGAATAGCATTTTTGTATAAAAAAAACAAACATCAGAGGAGATTTTGCAGTGCATACACACTGTGGAAGATCTCAGACCTTAATCACAAATCCCCAGCTTTAGGGCTGGGGAAGATGATCTTAATGCTAACGCACTTGGGCCATCTCACACAGTGGAGCCAGGCATGAGCTCAGGAAATCTCTGGATTAGAGAGGTGAACAATACACTACATGGGAAACAGTTCCAATGGGATGGATGCCAGTGCTTCTTTAGTACTTCTTAGTTACAAACATCGCTGTGCTATATGTCATCTGTGATGAATGAGACTGAACATAAAAGGGGCTCATAAGATAGAAAACACAGAAAAAGAGACTGATATAATCCAGAAAAACACTAACATCCTGACCAGCCCATATTCTTAAACCTAACAGGACACAACAATGAGCTTATCACACACACACACACACACACACATATAAGTAAAAACACACACTCACAAAAACGCACTACACTCTATATTGATATGCCACATGTCATCAGAGAGAGAGAGGCAAATTCAGCCCTGCAGCACAGCAGCTAGACTCGTGCCCAAAAGACAGTGACACTTTAAAGCATCTTTGATGAGGTAAACTGTGTTTCTGTGCACACACACATATATGCTTTGTCACCGTAATTAAACGTAGACTCTGTTGTTGGAAGCTAACCAAAATGGCCCATATTCAGTTGCTAGCTAAGGTAAGTTTGCTTAGCTGAGCTAAATTGTCTAAATACACGGACAGTGTTTCTGCTGCTGCTGCTGCTGCTGCTGTTGTTCTGCAGGCCGTGGTGTTAATGAGGAGGAGAAGGGAGTGAAATGAGAGCGGGAGTATGGACGGATGAGATAAGAGCAGTGGAATAGAGCCATGGGTCAGCTCTCTAAGAGTAAATGAAGAAGAGATAAAGAGAGAACCAAGAACTGAGGCCAAAAACTGCCGGAAGTCCTACCATCCGCACGCAGCTCGAGCCTGAGTAGGGGAGCGCTGGCCAGAGGAGGATGTGTATACTGGAACAATGCAGTTTAAATAAACCCTGCTTAGGGCTATGAGCAGGGTAATGGTTTACTATGTGTGGAGGGTGTATTGTGAACTGTATTGGGGTGGGTGAGGACTGTGTGTCCTCAGACTGTGTTGTTTACACTCAGAAAGGAAAGTGAACTAAAGCGGAGTGTATAACCACCATTTAGACTTAATTTTCTCTGCTTTCCAACAGAGCCAGCATGTATCAAACACACAGTAACCACATCCTAACAGGCCATTCTTATCCCTCTTAGTGCCAGCTGACCTCACAGCCTTCAGCACGCAAACCGCCCTGCTGTGCCCCTTCCGGCCTCAGAGACATGCAGCATCTGTGCAGCGACAAGCACATAAACCATAAACTACACTCACAGCAAACAAACCTGTGTTTTAAATAAGCTTTAATAGATGAGCGTATTAGCTCTGTTGTCTTTGTCAGTTTGCCACGTCTCAGTAAACCAGTATAATGAAAATGTGGGTTAAATTTGGGTTAGCTTAAAGAAACACTACCACTATTCATGCCTGGATGACTGAGAGCCATGGCCCTTCAGATTTAGGTATTTTGGGGAGTGTTAGGATCATTATCCTGCTGTAAAAGCCATTCTTCGTCTATTTTTTTTATACAGGCGATGTTTGCTTGCTGAATTTGCTGATGTTTGACTGAACACTTCCACCAGTAAAATGTTCTTCATGCTACTGGCTGCAGCACAAGCTCAAAACATTGCCGAAAATCTGTCCACCCCATACTTAACAGTTGATGATGTGTTCTTTTCATTAAATTCAAACATATCTTTAGTAATTGCTAACTGAGCTCAAAAGGTTGCATTTATCTAAATCAGTCTAGAGCAGGGGTCACCAAGGTGGTGCCCGCAAAGACCTTATGAGTAGCCCGCAGGCCTATTCTAAAAATAGCACTAATTATTAATAATAACATATAATTAAAAGTAAATTGAGCAAATTTGTGATTTCACAAGTGTGTATCAAACTGGTAGCCCTTTGCATTATTTGCTACCCAAGAAGTAGCTCTCAGATTCAAAATGGTTGGTGACCCCCTTGTCTAGAGAACTAAGCATATACAAATGTGAGTTCCTACCTCAATGAAGAATTTTTTGCATTAGCATTTGCTTTCTGAGCTAGCAGTATGTGGGACCCTAACATAGCAATCTGCTGCCTGCCTTTTTCGTAGCCTCCTGCTTTGGTAGCTGCTTAAAGGTGTTCATGGCTACTAATTATTGGGACAGGTTGACTGTTGCTTAGATTCTAATCAGCAGAAATTTACCTGAACACACTTCACTTCATGACAACCACGGCCATCGGCGCAGATATATTCCGAAACTTTGTCGCTATTTAAATGACACAGGTGCAAGTGGTTAAAATAGATTGCTGGTGAGCAATAAGCATCAGAACACGCCTTCCCTGAGTAGGGCTGCACAATATATCTTTTAGGCATCGTCATTGCGATGTGCGCATGCACAGTAGTCTCATCGCAGTATGTATGGTGCCATTTAAGAAAATTAAATCAAACACACGTCATGTTGCAATGTTTTGATTCTTGACACAAGAAGTAGATACACAGCGCTGTCTCTGTGTCTGTGTGAGTGACAGGCTGCTGCTGCCTGAGCGAGAACCGCAGGGGGAGTTGGAGTGCGTGGGTAGGGGATCAGGAGTAAACACAATGTAACCGCATGGCCTCCATCTACATGATTGGGCACATGCTTGTAAAAGCATGTGTTGAAAGCTGTCACCTCAGTCCAGCACAGTTTTGCAGTGCAGATATTTCCAGTTACAGCTGAATTCACGCTTTTAATCCCAGACAAATGCTCTTATTTACCTTTTAAAAAGCCATTTAAATGCCTGATTAAAGAGCTGATTACTGTTGTTTTGCTGTTTTTTCTTGTGGTTTGAGAGCTCTGCGATGACCCTCTGCGCTCTTGATCGGTCCGGATGTGAGACAGAACATGGGTGGGGACGGGGCTGGTGATGTTATGGGCCTTGCATTGTGTAATATCGTGATATATATCAGCGAAAAAAGTAACATTTGCAAAGTATTTTTTTTCTAATATTGTGCAGCCCCAGCCCTGAGCGTTTGTAAAGCTTTAAAACTTGCATCACCTTCATACAATGACTATAAACAAGCCATGGCGTTTACATAAAGAGGTTACATTATTGTGAATGAACCAAAAAGCTCTCCACACTGCCAGGGAAGCAAGCTCATTAATTCAGCACAAACAACAGTTGTGTAAGAACACACACAACAACCCAGGCAGAAGCAGACAGCAGCCACACTGGCCTGCCTGTTCCTGGAAACATGGCTCCTACCACTCAGGTGTGAAAGAGCTCCAGCAAACGAGTCAGTAATTCTGACCAGTAAGCCCTCAGCTCTCCATTCCCACGCCTTCCATACATTCATCTACTATACATACTCAACATACGGAGCAAAGATCACGTTCAGACAGATAAGACCATCAACCCCACCCTGTAGGCCTACACCTCTCTGAAATGAAAGGTGTACAGGGTGGAAGAAACTGAATGGGTAATAAGCGCAGCAATATCACACCTCCGTCAGTCAGTGAGTGAGTGAGTGAGTGAGTGAGTGTGAGTCAGAAGACGAGAGGTGGATGGCAATAAAGAGCTGTGCTCGTGCTCAGTGAGGATCAAAGAGCACAGCTTTTGGACAGTTTGCTGGAAAGAGCTGAAGAATTCTGGACCAATTATTCTGCATTTACACTCTGCTGCTCAGCAGGAGGATTACATTGAGAGCTGGGCATTTATCAGAGCTTCAGAATCACACAGAAACAGCAGAACCACCTCTATACACACATTACTGCACACTTAATACACTGGCCATTAAGAGTTATACTGAAACCAATGAATGGTAGCAGTATTCACAGTGAATCAGTCTGTGACATACCAATCACAGCAGCTCGATTCCTGGGAAGCTGAGATAATGAGTCACACATTTACTGTGTGTAGCACACATTCTTTTGACTTCTTTTGCAATGTATGACAGAGTAATATTTACCAGTTTCAGTGCTCATATAAATTACAGACACGCATAACATGTACTAGAACCAAACCTTCAGTTTCATAACAATATGAATTTTTAATAAACGCACATACTAAAAATGATCTAAATCCAGAAAGTATAGATGAGATGATCAGATTGATTGATATGTATCTCTATTTGTGTCAATAGAAAATGAGTAAAATGAACATTGTTGTTTTATTCTAGAAACTAACATTTCTCACATTCGAAATAAAAATATTGTAGAGAATGAGAAATGGGGGAAATAACAAAAAGATGCAGAGCTTTCAGACCTCAAATAATGCAAAGAAAACAAGTTCATAAAGTTTTAAGAGTTCAGAAATCAATGTTTGGTGGAATTACTCTGCTTTTTAACACAGTTCACAGTTTTTATCCATCTTGGCATGTTCTCCTCCACCAGTCTTACACACTGCTTTTGGAGAAAATTTATACCATCCTGGTGCAAAGATTTAAGCAGTTCAGCTTGGTTTGATGGCTTGTGATCATCCATCTTCGTCTTGTTTATATTCAAGAGATTTTCATTTTATGAATCTTGAGTCTTACACACTGCTTTTGGATAACTTTGTCACTCCTGGTGCAAAAATTCAAGCAGTTCAATTTGGTCTTCCTCTTGATTATGTTCCAGAGTTTTTTTTTTCAATTTGGTAAAATCAAAGAAACTCATAATTTTTAGGGGTTCTCTTATTCTTTTTTTCAGAGCTGTATGTGTGGGGTCTCCTATATTGAATGTGGATGTGTTAAATGTTGTTGTTTCAAATGGACAGTTATAGCCAGAAGCTGCTCATCATGATGAGCTGTGTAGATTATGTCCTGTGCTTCAACAAAAAGATCAAATTCACTTTGGAGGGTCTTTTTTTTTTTTTGTTCTGGTGGGGAAAGCCTAACATCTCTGGAAATGGCTCACTCGTGGTGAGGATTGATGCAAACACATCAACAAACAAAAAAATCCTGTTATTGTGTATTAATAAGTTTTATTTAAACTTAAGTTTTTAATTATGAGTATTTTTGTCTTTTTTCCATTATCAGAGATCAGAGCCTGTTCTTGTGTGACTGGAAATAACTGTGTGGCTGTGTTGAAAAAAAGACCTTCAAGTGAATAGACATTTCTCTAATGACTGGAACTGGCTGATTTCAAGTTGGTATGTACTTACAATAAATAGATAACATACAGCAAATATTAAAAGATTTAATGTTCTTGTTATGGCTGATGCTGGAGTGGGATTAGGCTGGTTTTCTATAGACATAGCTCACAGCGGTAGCGAGGGGCTCATGTAAAGACACACACATGGGGCAGGACTGTGTAAATGTAATGCACACACACTAATTCAGGGGGTTTGCACTGTCCACTGTCCATACCATCAGTTCAGTGACAGCGAGAGAGAGAGAGAGAGAGAAGGGAAAGGAGGGAGAGAGAAAGTTGAGGAATGCATGTCTTTCCACCTTCACTCTCAGTAAGCTCCTGTGGTCTACAACACACACTCTAAAGAACTAAACAATGCCCCCCTGCTCCATGGTGCCATTATTAAAGGCAAGAGCATGCAGTGTGATTCACTGTTTGGAGGAAGAGGAAAGGTGTGTGTGTGTGTGTGTGTGTGAGCATAGTTTAGTCTTACCATAAATTGCAGTTTTCTTTGTAGGTCGCCCCTGAATGGAACCTGTGGCCGTTTCTTTCACAAATACCTGGAACCAAGAGACAGCAATTTACAGTGAATCAGACTGAAGTACACACACTAATTACCACCACACCTGTCCGATTCACAGGAAACTAAAACAGTGAGTCACACATTTTTCTTATATTCGTGTAGAAATATCTCCAGCCAGTGTCTATAACTCTTATCTACCACAGTAAAAGAAAATAAAACAATATCAGTAAGAATATTCTGGAAATCACTATTCACAGCTCTGGAAAAATTAAGAGACCACTTCAGTTTCTGAATCAGTTTCTCTTGTTTTGCTATTTATAGGTTTATGCTTGAGTAAAATGAACATTGTTGTTTTATTCTATAAACTACAAACAACATTTGTCCCAAATTCCTAATAAAAATATTGTAATTTAGAGCATTTATTCACAGAAAATGAGAAATGGCTGAAATAACAAAAAAAGATGCAGAGCTTTCAGACCTCAAATAATGCAACGAAAACAAGTTCATATTCATAAAGTTTAAGGAGTTTGGAAATCAATATTTGGTGGAATAACCCTGTTTTTTAATCACAGTTTTCATGCATCTTGGCATGTTCTCCTCCACTAGTCTTACACACTGCTTTGTGCCTTTACCCCTGGTGCAAAAATTCAATTTGGTAAAATCAAAGAAACTCATTATTTTTAAGTGGTCTCTTCTTTTTTCCAGAGCTGTAAATGGTATGCTACCATGTCCAGAGTTATTTGAATCTTGCCTTTTATTACTCATGATGTATCTTTATGTATTCTTTTGTTTATCTAGTTGCATGTATCAGCTAACGTTGCAGGTAACAGATGAATTTATAAAATTGGAGGCAGTTCAGGCACTTTGTTAGTAATGTAGTACACTGTTCTTGCCATTTAAATCGATTTAAGTCTTCACTACAATTTATTCACTCACTGTCTCTGGGAACACGAGTCCACTACTGTATGGCACCCCTACACACAGGGCTGACGGGGTTAACAGAACCACTTGTTTGACATCTAAAGTCTGAAACTCCCCTGAGCCTCAGAAATCTGGTGCTGGAATGTTGGCTTGGGTCTCCTTTATTTTTTCCTTTATCCTACTCTACACTCCTCAACTGTAGGAGTCAGTAATGATCGTCATCACTACTCCCACTGACACTGCAGTGAGAGTAATTAGCTCTGTTATTAACTCTGAGCGCTTATAAACTGATGAAACTGTATTACCTAAGGAGTTAGTAATTACATGTGAGATATTGTCCTTAAATGTACTATAAGACACATTACAAATGAATAATAATAAATTATAACAGAATATTTACACACTTACAGCAGGCAGTTGCTAGGCTGTTGTTAAGCGGTTGTTTTATTCCATGTGGTGTCTATAATGTTGCTAGCTGTTAGCTGTGATAGAGGTATGTGGTTAGTAAGTGGTTGATAGGTGGTTGTTTTAATTTCACAATTGGTTGCCATATTGTTGCTATATGGTAGCTACGATATCCGGTTTGTTGCTATGTTGTTACAATGTGGTTGCTTGGGTGATTGTATGTGATTAGTATTGGCATATCCTATGGTGGCATCTGTGATGTTGCTAGGTGGTTGATAGAGTTCTGCTAATGGTTGCTATGATATACTAGGTTGTTGCTGTGGTGTTGCTAATAGGAATAAAAACAACAAAAACAATAAAAAGTCACCTTAGCCTGTGTCTGTCTCTTGTGTTTTTTTCCTCTTTTGGTTCTATGTGCTTCTGCTCTCTGTTTTCCTGTTTCATGTTTCCAGCCATGTGCTTTTTTAAGCACATAGCCTTGTTCTGTTTTTGTCCTGTCTCGGCCCTAGCCCCGCCCTAGCCATTTGTGTTGTCACCTTGTGTCTTGTTTGTAACCCCGCCCCCTTGTTTACCGGTCCCAGGTGTTTCTTACCCTCCTTGTGTATTTAAGCCCCTCTGTTTCAGTATCTTCAGTGTTTTGATTGTTTTTTGTTCTGGTCTTAGTTATTTAGTTTCCTAGTTTAGTTTTTTGTGTATTTTGCAGTTCCGCTGTTTTTTTTCCATTTGTGCTTTAGTGTTTCTTATTTTGGTAAATAAATATATACCTGCTATTACATCCATCCTCTCAGCCTTTCCTGCGTGACAATAATAATAATAAAAATTGCTGGCTCGCAATTAGCAGCCTGGTTTTGGTAGAGTCTTTGGTTATAGTGTATAGGAAGCATGTTGAGTGTGTGTGTGTGTCCATGCATGTATTGTTATGAAGCTGGATGGCTGTAGGCTGCAGCACACCTGTGGACGTGACTGCCCCTCCTTCAGCAAACAGCCGCCTGGTCCAGCACGCGCATGCATACCTGCTCTGATCCCTGCCGGCCTTTTCCTGCCCCAGCTCACCCCCCAAACCACCACCCACACTCTCACTCTCTCTCTCGCTCTCTCTTTTCGCTGCATTACACAAATTCTTTCTGCTGACCTCCATTCATCCCTCCCTCCATCCTGCCCCCGGTCTGCCTGTGTTCATAAAAACTCCACTGTTCTCTGCTCATTCTCAGGTAAAGCCCAGCACTTTTTACACCTCCCAGCCCGAGCGCTCGCACTACAATAGAGGCCCTGCAGAAAAACACACGGGCTAAAGGAATGTGTGTGACCAGATTACAGTTCAGCTGTTTCAGTGGAGTAATGTACAGAGCTACTGAGATACAGAGCTATTGGTGTGACTGCCTTTTCATTTATATGACTGAAGGTCAGGGGAGAAGAGATTCTGATCTTACACTATATGAACTACAGTATTGAGACACATCAGATGAATCAGTGAATCAGTGAGCCATTCTTTCATTGATGTTTATAATAAAGGCAGACTGGATGTGTAGTGGATAACAAGTGAAAGACTGGGGTTTGATTTGCCTGATTCACATTACACAACTTTTAAAGTGGTCAGGTTGTGCTTTAAACACGAGTCTATCAGTTGTTGTGGCTTTCAAACTTAATTTCACCTTAGAAAATCACTGAGTCTTCTGGCTGCTCTCTAAAGACATTTTTTTTAAATAAAAAAGTTGCTAGCAATGCCATACAGAAGATACATTGCCGACTGGTCCAGGTATTAAACCTGCTAGGTGTTTGCCAGGTATTGGCTGATTGGGACCACTCAGCTTAAGCTTTACGATGGTTTTTAATCAGATTACACTACATGCATGAGTGAGCACAGAGTGATTACCAATTTGCCTCCAAGCTCCAAGTTTTTTTGTGTACAAAAACAGTTGCAACTTAAAAAAACTGAATACAATTATGTAATTGAGAAAGACTATCACTACATTCACTTCTGTTACTGTATAACTGCAAGTCATTCTGTATAATATCATTGTGTTGTGTAGTGGATAACTACACTGCCTTAATTCCTGCTATTGTAGATGATGTGATCGGTGGACCTAGGTCTCTGGCCTCTGACTCAACTCAAATCTCTGCTCACTCTGAGCTCCATCATTCATTTCATGTTGGATTGATTTCCAGGAAAACTCACAATAGTGACTATTCGAGCGGCCATAGGTCATAGTAAAGGTTTACGTCAGAGAACCTGCTTTACTAGAATGTCTGTGGACATGTTGTTCAGTGCAGTGAGAAATCTGAAAGAGTTTAGAAAAGAATAGCCTCCAGTTTAGAGTTTCACACTGATTCTACTAAGGATTGAGCTTTTACTGCCTTAGGAAACAATGAAGTCTGGTTTTGACTAATTTATACTAATTTGTCTAAAATGTAATGTATTGGTTTCAAACATTACACAAGCGATGTGTAATGTAAACTCCACAAATAAATTACGCTGAACGAGATTTGAAAAAGAAAGATAGTAACAGTTTCTACAGGGATACATTCTTAAAAGTCTCATTCTGCTAAAATTCACTTTTTCTGGTTCTTTGTGAAATACTATAGGTCTGTCTGAGTTGTAAATGTGTGCTGCATATGAAACTGTTTCTCCGCCTCCACTGTCTGCAGTAGCTAGTAAAAGAAAATCCTCGGAAATACGAGTTGATCAGAGAGAGGTTAGGGTGTCTACTTCAACCAGTGAAATCATGGCCTTGTAGTCACTGGTTGACGGCTAAAAACAGCTCACATGGCATTCATTCATACTAGAGACCACAAATAGACATTTTAAAATTGAATTTTAAAATGATGGAATGAAACCTTTAAAAAAATATACATGCTTTAGATGGTCCTTTGAGTGATGTCATAGATGAAGCAGCATTATTTTTCGAGTACAGAGTACAGAGCTTTTGGACATATGATTTAAACAATATGATTAAAAGTTAATGGAGTAATTCCAATTTACCCGTGTACGGAGGGGGCACTCCCAGACAGTGGCCCCAGAAATCCGGGCAGCAGTCAGAAATGGTGCGATTGCAGAAGAGGTCACAGTAGCAAATGGTGTCCAGGTAAGGCACGGTGCACTGGTCATTCCGGCCCTCGCAGCAGCCTCCTCTCCGCTCGCAGTACGAGCCGTAAGGGTCCCTGATGCCCCCCACGTGCAGCGGGCTGGCCAGCTCCCTCCTGCTCCGGAGCAGAGTTCCTGCCGCCGTACTTCCCTCCACCAGCAGGAGGAGCACTGCACCGACCGCCAGCATCAGCCTCATCATCTCTCGCCTGTCAGAGACAAATCAATACACCAACATGATTAAGTACGGCCATTTTGGAAGATCAGATTAGACCACTTATTCCTCGTCATGCTTGTCCTGCTGTGCTCAAACATGAAATTGAGTCACGCGAGTAGATCTGATTTAAAATGTAAGGAGAACATGATTTGTCCAAGTGAAGGACAGAGACAGGGTCAGACTTCACGTCTAATTAATGGTAACAACTGTGATAATGTAATATATTTACAGTAATTCATGTGATAATAATACACAGATTTGATGTTAATAAAAATCGTGCTGATCGTGCTGACACGTATACTGTGCAGACAGGCCCTATCCAGACAGGATTAGTTTCTCAGGGGGTCCTGGGGTAATTTTTTCTTTTATGGGTGGGGGGTCCTCTGTAATTTTATTACCGTCCAGAACAACCTTGTACGTGATTTTTTTCAGATGTCCCCTGAGAAAATTACAGGCTGAATTATCTACTGTTTTTCGTTGAACTCCGTCGTCCTCCGGTAATTTTAGTCCCTTCCAGACGCACATTTCTGAGTTTCGTCACCTCACGTTTAATAAAATAGCTATTTATCCAGTGCAATTACACTTTGGGCATGTGTTTCCATAGAGATCCATGTAAACACAACACCGAGTGGAAATGGAGGAGCTACTGAATGCAATGTCATGTGACCAAGAAAGCAAATAAAAAACAAAAAACACTCACTTGTCCTCCTGTTTTTTCAATTGCAGTCCAGATGCAAGAGCTTTATCACTAAGTAGAAGTGTTTTTTTATTTTACAGACGTCCCTGAGAGAAACTAATTCTGTCTGGATAGGGCTATAGAAGGCATTACCACCCACAGTGGACAGAGCAGTGCATGGTAATCATTGTTATTGGTGATGTCTGGTTAGAATTGTCTTTGATAAGCGACTCTGACAGAAATCATATTCATATTCAACACAGGAAGCCCCACATTATATATCCTGCAGCTCAGTGGAGAGTTTTAGATAAAGTTATATTTTTTGTGTTTATCAGGCCTTGAATAGACCTGTATAAAGTGATTCAGAACTATGGAGATTCATTTCTGTCTGAGCGCCCAAGAGCGTCTGAGCTCTACTCTCTCAGCCAAAATCCAGAACATAAACAGACATAATAAACACAGGTTCATCACTGCGTCATTTTAATAACGCAGCCTGGTTTCAAATGCACAAATGCCACAGCGAATATAAAGGGTGAGCTAGACACTGAGGCATCAAATAAACAGTCATTAGTCCTGTTCTGCATTTTTATTTGTCAGGTTGCTCATCAGTTTATGTCTGTATCCACTTTTCATTTGGACTGTATGTAGCCTAAGCTTTTAGAAATAGGTGCAATAAATGCTTCTTCGAGCAGAACAATACTAAAGACTGTAGATGTGTAAATGTGGGAAAAAAAATTTAAAGGCCTGAATAAGCATTTACTTATTATATGGAAACATGGAACTAATACTAATGCTACGTGGAAATAGTACACTATGGATAAAAAGTATTGGGATACCCACACATTTACTGCTTCTTCTGAAATTGAGGGTTTAAAAACAGTTTATCCTACTTTTGTTGGAGTAACTTAGTGAGATCAGAATTGGGGAGTGTGATATGATTCACAATTACATAAATGCTAGAAACAAAGTCTGTATGTGTCCAACCCTACATATTAATATTCTAGACTTCATAGAGAAGCAAAGTATTTGTATGACAGTTTCCATGTGATGTTATTTAGATGGCTGTGTGGAGTGATATCAGTATCAGCAAAAAAGGTTGTAGTTTTGGTATCAGGGATAAAAAAAGTGGTATTGTGCCACCCCTGGTCAATGCCTGGCATTAGGCGAGTCCTGTCCCATTAGAAGGGGTGTTCACAAAGGTGTGGACATTTAGTGTATCTATGGACTGAAGTCTCTCTGAGCTCCATCTTTTAATTGCTGTTGAATTTAGGCAAGATTGCTCATGGTGTTCCATTCATCTCTGTAAAATGCTTTTACTGAGAGTCACTCTGGGTGAGATTGTTGTGTTGCATAGCGGATAACTACACTACCTTGATTCTTGCTAGCCTGATGTTGATCTCTCTGGACTCAATTAATACACTGCCCTGCCAATTTGTGTTATATTGTTTTTCCAGGAAACTAACAATAGTGTCCAGTCACATGTGGTTTTCTTCACGGTTTCGTCACATAACCTGCTTTACTAGAATGTATGAGGACTTGTTGTTCAGAGTGGTGGAAACTTTGAAGTAGTTTAGAACAGAATGGCCTCCAGTTTAGTGTTTCACACTGATTCTGCCAAGTTTCAAGCTTTCCCCTTCCTCAAGAAACAGTGTTATTTATTCATAGACACAGTGAACACAGATGCAATACTGTGTCCACTGTAGCACCCCCGAAAGTTTCCACCATAACTGCACTTGCTGTTTTGTATCAATTTCACTATTACATTCCCTCCTCTATTTTTATATGTGATCTTTAAACCCATTTTGGGAAGGCGAGCCTAACCTGCATTATATCATTTTTTAAAATGATTGCTGTTTCCTTCTCACAGCGCACAGCTTTGACAGAACTGACCAAACAAGATGGATTAGACCATAAAACACTGCAATAAAACAGCAAGAGGCCCAGAAAGGGGAATGATTGGTCATTGATCTAAATAAGGCATGAAAGTGCACAGTAGCTGACGTGAGGAGGGGCAGCCTGCCATTATCAACACGACAAAGCCTAAAGTTATCAGTGTAGCGGAAGCAGTCCCTTCCTGCTGTCAAACCCAAACAGCTACCCACGCCACAAAAAGTAACGAAACTTCGAGACATGACAACTCTCAAACTGCTCTCAAAATCTATAAAACACAGAAATCCAATTTATTAATCCATGCCCATCCATATCCATCTCAAAACTTATAAACCAGTAAGAACCTGTAGAGAACCCTGTTTAGAGTCAGTACATACTGACATGTTAAAATAACTGATTTTCCAGTTTCAATTCTGCTCCACTGATCCGGAATATATTGCTGTATTTAATAGAAACAAGGCAACTGGAAACAACAACAGATTTTCCATTATTCTCTCATTAGCTAAACTCTAAACATCATGCCCAATCTAAACGCCTATAAGAACCTGTAGAACACCCTGTCTAGTACATTACTAATGTACTAAAAGCACTAATTTTCCAGTTCCAATTCTGCTGCAGTGATCCAGGTTATACTGCTGTAATTAATAGAAACTGGAAGGCAAAAACAACAACCGATTTTCCTTTATTCTCTCATTAGCTAAACTCTAATCATCATGCCCAATCTAAACGCCTATAAGTTCATCCGCGTCAGAGACAACATCATTAGTGAGGACAGGATGCTGGTGATCACCACCCCACTCCACCTCATTCCATCTAATTTCCATCATCATCTTCCATATATAGGATGGAGCACCATCATTCTAGAAAACACATTTCAGTTCCACTGCTCCACAGCTCAATGCTGAGGAGCTACTTTTTTAACTCTAACTTTTCTAGCCCATAGTTGTTTCATGTTTATCTGCTTGTTATCAGCGAGTCCTATTCTATTGGCGGTGCTTCTCTACCAAGCCTAGACTGTAGCTGTGTATGTGTGTGTATGCATTTGCACAGCTGTGCTATCATTGGGTGTAATGTGAAGTATAGGTGAGTGCATTCATGTTACCAAGGAGTGCCCACAACATTTTAACAAAAGATGTATGGGCTATATGATGCTCCTCTAGCACACGCTTGGCATTAGGCACAGTGCCAATATGTTCATCTTTATCTGCTCCAGAGACAACATCATTAGTGAGGTCAGGATGTTGGATGATTAACACCCCACCTCATCCCCAACTTTCTAATCCACCCAACCTGTATGTATAGGATGGAGAATCATAGCTTAGTTCTGGGGGCTTTGATGCCAAAGTGTTCATGTTTATCTGCTGCTAGTCCTAATCTATTGGCATTACTTTACTCTACAGGGTCTAATCAAGTTGTATATGTGTGTGTATTTGCACATCTGTGTCAGAATCAGTAAAGGGTGTGCCTTAAAGGTCTTGTTTCATCATTTCATGGTTTCTTGTATAATTGAATACTTTATGAGATGTTTTTTGGGAAAAAGGTGCCATGAATGCTAATTTAAGTGTTTACATCAGTCCGGGGACTTTTCCTGATTTAGTTGTTTTTCTGTCTATTTTCTTTTATTAGCTTTTATTGGGGGTAGAAGATAGTGCTGGGCGATTTTCACGATTAATTTAATAATTAATCAGAATTTTCACGCAAACACCCAGTGGGATAAAGCATACATTTCTAAAAACTGCAGCGTCGACACTCTCCAGTGAGGATCCTTGATTAAAGGTGAAAAACAATAATCTCTCCTTCAAAGTTTCTTCCGTGACTCATTTAGTGCATCATTTTCCAATTTTCAGTCACAAATCTGCGTTCCGAAGTACAATCCAGTGTCCGTCAGCGTATGAGTTTGTCCATGGTGTGTGTGCATGGGGCCAGCGCGTGATATGAACGCATGGGCTTTTTAAACATTGTTTTGAATCATTGACTCATTCAATGAGTCGACTCAACCCAAAGCCTCTGAACACCAAACACGGCCAATTACCCAACCCACTCATTAGGACTCCCCCATCACTAGTGATGCCCCAACACCAGGAGGGTAAAGACTGCCTCCTCTGATACATGTGAAGTCAGCCACCACCTCTTTTTAAACTGCTGCTGATGCATATTGCAGCGAGTAGCATCACAGCGCTCTTATAGGAAAGCACAGCGACTAGGTTCTGATACATCAGCTCACAGACGCCTTTTGCTGCTCGACATCACCCTTTGGAGTGATGAGAAGAGAGAGTGCCGTCTACCCACCCAGAGAGAGCAAGGCCAATTGTGCTCTCTCAGGGCTCCGGCAGCTGATGGCAAGCTACATGAACAGGATTTGAACTGGCGATCTCCTGATCATTGTGGTGTGGAGCACCTTAGTCCGCTGGACCACTCAAACCCCCCCAAAATTAAACCTTTAAATAATTGAAAACATTCATTTAAATGGGTGTCCACAAATCTTTGTTAATCAATGGAAATGCTGATTAGGGCTATCAACATGCTCAGTTCTCTGCAGTAGCTTTATTAAGGCATTACAGCATGGCCAGTCTGCTCTATGGGATGTACTAGGCTCTGTTTAGGGTCTGTTTGGGCTCTGTTTGGGCTATTGTACAGTCTCCTCTTAACCTCTGGTTGTTAGGAGTTCGGACCACCGCTGTTCACTTTCCCTCTTTCCCCCCGGCCTGGAAACAATGGTTAAGGGCTGCACGTTATTGCTTTTAAAGCACCTGCTGTTCTCTCAGGTTACCAACAAAGACTCCTTACAAAGACAAGAGGGGCAGTGAGTGACTTAATTAGTGTCATTAATTATCTAATTATTTCACCAGCCCGGCATCCAGCAAACACAATAGGTGTTCTGCTCACAACTCTGAGAGGAGCTCCAGAGAGAAAAGTCCATTGCTGTTCATTTTTCTGCATGACTGTGCCTTTAGGAGGCCAGCACAGTACTCTCGCGCTCTCTCGCTCTCTGGTTCTGTTCTCTTTCTCTCCCCCTCTCTCTCTCATTCTCTTTTACTCATTCTTCTCTCTCTGTATTCATTTGTCTATAGATAGATATATTAATGACTTGTACATTTAATCAGTGCAGGGTGTAATGTAGGGTGAAATAAGGGTGATTGGGACATAAGGTCAATTAGGACAGTTAATTTATGCTAGGCTTTTTTTGCACAAAGGGAAAAAAACATTGTTGCTGAGCCCTAGATATGAAACCACAGTATAAAAATCAACATCTTCAGTATTAAAGAAATCCTTTGTTTAGCTATTTTGTTCCATTAATTACCCCTAATTCACACTATGTATAAAGAGTAAGTTAACATGTTTATAGTGTAAGTTAGGTATATACAGTACCAGTCAAAAGTTTGGTCACACATTCTCGTTAATATTTGTTCTTTATCAGTATTGTTTGCTACATTGTGGATTTATATTAAAGACCTAAAAAATGTGAAGTAACACGTGCAGTTTGATAGAAGACAAAAGAATGTTAGACCTTGACATAAAACTCAATTGGGACGAGTCGGAGCGCAGAGTAAAGGAAAAGCAGTTAACAAGAGCTCAGCACCTCTAGAACGCCTTTAAGAGCTATTTTTAAAGAATCTAAAGTATAAAACATATTTTGGTTGAAATTTTTAAAGCATAAAAAGAATGAGCAGGTGAACCAATTCTTTTGATAATTCATATAATGTACATCTTCTCTCCTTCTCTTCATTCCTTTCTATTCTCTTTTTTTCCTCACTGTCTATTTCTGCATTCTCACTCTCTTTGTTCAGTTTAGTTCTGTCTCTTTCCATCCCCTCCTTTCTCTCCTCCCATCTTGTATTGTATTTCTTCTCATTCTTTTCTCTCTTCTCTTCACTTCATCTCACTGTACCCTTCTCTTTCTTCCCTTTTCCCTCCCTCTGTTCTCTCTCTTTCTCTGTATGTCTCCCCTCTATCTCTCTGTTTAGGGTTTAATTCACTTCTCTCTATCTCTCTAGACTGTTGAATTAAAGTCACCGGGGGATATACACAGTTTATCATCTCTTCAGTTTGTGAACAGGATCATTAATCCTATCAGAAGCCGTGGACCCTATAGGAGGGGTTTATGATGAACCCAGTGACCCCAGTACTGGGACAGTTAACGCTGGACTGGAAGCTGCCCACTGATATTTCTGGGACTGTAAAGAACTGAAGACTGAGCACTGGATGTAGAGTGAGGCTTCATTAGACTGTATATCATTTGCTAATCATTACAGTGGTAGTATTTATTCTAATATTGATATCAAAGGGTACTGCAATAATCAATTAAACCTTATAAATAATGTTGAAAAATTGCTTATTGAGCTCCTCAGTTGCTGACAATAACTGACAGGTGTGTTTCTCAGTAGATAAATAAATTTCCATGATCTAACATTCAAAATACTGGGTGGTGTACACCAGCACTGTTTGGTCCTCACATTTATTTTTACATTTATGGCATTTAGCTGATTCTCTTATCCAGAGCGACTTACAAGGTTATTTCTATTACAGAGTTGGGCCAATTTAGTGTTAGGAGTCTTACCCAGGGACTCTTATTAGTGTAGCACAGTAAAGTCACCCAGACCAGGAACTCAACCCCAGTCTCCCACATGATGTGGTAGCACACAAGCAGGCGGTCGTGTTATCCACTGCTCCACACCACCCACACTATGGTCTAACAGAACTCTCATGTAGAAACAAGTAATGTACAAACTAAACATGAGCTCAATTAAAGTTCCTCACAGATGGAAATGTTTCTAAAGGTTGATGCAGACATTTATTTGTGATTGTGTCTCTTTTAATAAACTCGTCACACAGTGTACGGGATGTACAGTTTGGTGCTGCTTCAAGGAGTCTGTCGTACTTTTCAAGGCGACCATCATTTGGCTAAAAGCCACATGGCTGACCCATTAGTGACCGGAGCACAGCTGCTCCCGGTCCAAAGTAAGCCACTGACCCGTGATCAAATCCCCTCACACCAGCGGGCCAGATGGGCGAGACACTGGCTGATATTATAGCCCCTAATCACCTCACGAGGGGTCTGTCTGCTGAACACTCTGATCACTATACTGACACACCACATCAGAGTGAAAGCGTCACTCCAAATACACCACAAAAATACTGTCTGACATTCAGTAGCTAAAGATAACATCCTTACTGTCACACAAAAATGTTGCAGTAGAATGGAAAAGCATTTAAAATGTTAAAAACTTTGTTCATGACTGTTGTGGAACATTTCTGTTGGTCTATTAATCATAACATTTGGAGAAATTTGGTAAAGTATAACTGTCAGTTTTGGATATTATAAAAAAAATATATAATTTTCTCATTTAGCATTAGCAAAAAATACATTATCTTGATCTTTTCTATCATTTTGACGCTTAAGATAATAAACAATATTTTGCATTATTCAAAAATGTGTTTATAAAAGTCTGTACTTTGTACAAGCCTGCACTTCTTAAAGAATAATATATATTAATGAGCATTAAACAGCATTTTTAAGGAATTTTTTCTTTCCTATAAACAAACATTTAACATTAAAATCGGAAGTACAAATCAAATAGCTGTATGTTTAAACCATGTGGCCCACCAGATTTCCATAAGCTTTTATAATGGGTATTTAAATGTAATGTGCGCACACTGACAACAATAAGTAAAGGTGTTTTGATTGTGTTTTTTCCACAGTGATTAGCATACTCAATAACTTCAGCTCATGAATTAACACAGCAAATAAAATATTGTCATAGACGATATATTGTATGTGGCACAATGTTAATAAGACTGAGGCATTTAAACCACATTAGTGCAAGACTACCAGAAGTAAAAAGTAAATAATTGAATTACTCTAATTTAAATATCCACTCAAATATCTTATATCTGAATTTCTAAAGCTGAAGTATGTAATCTAAATAACCACTTCTTCTGCTGTTTCTAGAGAGTTCTGCTTATGTAATGACTTAACAGCACAGCAGTCTCCTCCCCACAGGCATTTCTAATATCACCCATATCACACATGCTTGTTTATGCTGCCAAAGGAAACTGTAAAGCTGAGTTGAGTGTACTGTATTTTCTGAATGTATGGTTTCAGATGATCATTCAGAATGTCCTTTTATTACCTATTACTACCAATCACAGTGAGACACCATCAGAGGTGCAAATCAAACATTTTCATTTAAACCCTGTAATTTAGTGAATTTGTGTTTACTGCAAATCATATGTCTCAGTAAGAACAGTAAACATCCTACAAATGTGTTTCAAGTGTGATTCAATAAAAAAACAACTTCCAGTGGAAGTCAATGTTAAATGTAATGTAGGAGATTTTTGTTCATCGATCATAAAAAATATGAAGGACAGCTCCTGTCTTCAAATTATATAGAAAATCAAAAATTGTTAAAATTTAGATTTTTTTTTCTTTGCACAGTCACAAAATTCTCTTTGTGCTGTACATTATGACTTTACAACAAAGTAAATACATCTAAAAAAATAACCCCAAAAAACATTATTTAATGAAAAAAAATAATTAAATGTATTTTGGTACAGCCCCTTTATTTATTCTGATATAACACAATTATTTTTACATGCAAAATTGGCAAAACATTTAAGTTTGAAACAAACTGCCTGAAACATTTGTGGGCCTGTATATTTATCTTATTTAGTAAATATCTTCTGTCTCACAAACATATTCATTTTAAATCATGTTTGATAATATTTAAATAAGTACCTATGGTAGATCTTCTTTATAATTTATTGTGTCAGAATCTGATCATAAATGGAGCAATAGAGTTGCTCCAAAATAACTTTTTTACATTTTTTTTTTACATTCCACTGAAAGTAAGGAATGTTTGTTTTTCTTCTCATGTAAAGTTACCATTCTGAAGATACAAAGCTACCAAATGTATAATAAATACTAAAATGATGGTCTTGTCAATTATCCTATCAAACATTAAGTTGCAGCATGGGTCAGGAAAAAGCAATGCTCATTTTCCCCATTGCACTACCACCACCATGTGTGACATTCAGCATGATGGTGATTCTTATTATATAATGTTTTGTATAGTGTTAGTTTATATCGTCTCATTTTTTAATCATCGTTTTATGTTTTCAAACTGTTCAATCTGATTTGCTGAGGACAGAAGGTTAGAAAAGTTAGAATGGTTAGGAAGGTGAAGTTGGTGTGTGTTACGTGTAGTAGCTCACCTGTGTGTAGTGATAGTAATGGGTAAAGGGGTTTGTGCACAAACTCAAACACAACTGTAAAGATCAGATTGAGACAATACTCCTACCTTATTTCAGTCTGAAAAAATCCTCCTTCTGTTTTAATCCAAAGGTGAAGTGCGTACACAGGTTAAACTCTGCAGCCCAGCACTCTCGCAGACACAGGACTGTGTGAGTTTCCCTTCCTTTCAGCCAGTCTCTGCCCTCTGCCTCACACACTCACTGCCAGGCTCTTTATAAAGTCACGGTGAGAGGACAAGCCCTCCACCCTAAACCCTCCTCCTTTCACTCTCTCCCTCTCTCCCTCTCCCTCTCTCTCTCTCTTTCTCTCTCTCTCTCTCTCTCTCTCTCTCTCTCTCTCACATACACATACACATACACATAAACTCACTGACCACTCCTGCCTCATAGTGTAACTTCAGAACTCATGCATGCCCTATTGCACTCTCTCTCTCTCTCTCTCTTTCTGTGAGTAGGGCTCGCTCAGCGCCTGGTGGTCAGACCCATTACTGCAGTGGTGTAAAAGCCACAGTGCAGTGTAATAGTGTGGAGAGCAGTTGTAGAAAATCAGACAGAACACACACTGAGGAATAGCTGTTCTTTGAGCTGGTCATGGTCAACAAATCAATAACCAAATCCTTATTCACTGACGGAGCGGCCAGCAGATGTGGGATGAAGCGAGATGAGCAAGTAATCACTCATATGTACACAGTAGACCAATAGAAAACTCAAGGGGGGTCAGGGGATTTAAAGGACTGGGGTGAGGGGGACTAGGGGGGGTTCTGTTTGAAACTGTACTGATGCTTACTCACGACCACATGAACAAAAGCCTTTTCAGAGACGTGTCATCCGACATTGATCCATCTTCACCTAGATATCTTCTCTATTACCAAACATCTTTAAACCAAACGATCTGTTCTATTTTGTAACACAGCAATAATCTTGAAAAAACTTTGAAACACTATGGAACACAGTGTACAACAATGTACAACCTATTACAAATATAACCATTAATCTACTTACAGCTCTGGAAAAAAATAAAAGAGCACTTAAAAATGATAAGTTTCTTTGATTTTACCAAATTGAAAACCTCTGGAATATAATCAAGAGGAAGATAAATAATAACAAGCCATCAAACCAGGCTGAACCGCTTGATTTTTGCACCAGAAGTGGCATAAAGTTCTCAAAAAGCAGTGTGTAAGACTGGTGGAGGAGAACATGCCAAAATGCATGAAAACTCTGATTAAAAACCAGGGTTATTCCACCAAATATTGATTTCTGCAAATAAATGCTCTAAATGACTATATTTTTATTTAGAATTTGGGAGAAATGTTGTCTGTAGTTTATAGAGTAAAACAACAATGTTCATTTTACTCAAACATATACCTGTAAATAGCAAAATCAGAGAAACTGATTCAGAAATGAAGTGATCCCTTGTTTTTTTCTACAGCTGTATACTGACTTGAATCTAGCTGGGGCTCAAATCAAGCCTTGTATGAACAGTTCTTTTCCAGTATTTACCTTAAAAGCCACTTTATGATTATTTTACTAAATACTATCCCATGACTTTTGGCAGTGTATAAGACAAGGAAAAATGACAGGTCCCTAGAAACCTATTAGGCTTCTTGGTTGTCAAACTTTTGCAGCAAATTAATCAAAGGCCAGAGACCAAAACTCTCTGTAACAGGAGATCAGTCTTTCAGATTGTGGTACTTTTCTACACTGTTTATAAAATTTATGGTTTACGCTGTTTGCTGCAAGTCACGTAGGACCTGAAGCAGCAAAACACATCCACGTCATCATTCTACCACCACCATGTTTACTACAATTTACTCTTTTTTTTTTCTTTCAACTCATCAGATTCTCACATTCTCATCACACTATTTCGATAAGCTTGAGCGTCATCAAGGTTTATGTCAGCAAATAAGCCTTTACAATTCTCTTGTTTAGGACCGGTTTGGAATTGCAACTTTTACACTGATACATTTTTTTTTATTTAAATCAATCACTGATGGTGGAATCATGAACACTGACCTTTATCATATGAAGACTGTGGGACTGGACACTTCTGGAAAGATTCAGAACTGTTCCAAGTTTCCTCCATTTGTAGACAATGAGTCTCACTGTGGTTCTCTTTTACACTTTTTTCTATCTGAAATAATTTAATCTGGAATTTCTGTTAATCACTTGTAGCTTGTTGAGTGTTGTGATGTTTAGGTTCAGCAGGTCAGGCAGTAATCACACCTGGAGCTGGGTAAATTAATTAATCACAGTTATTAACTGCATTTATATAAATATTTTTAAAGAGTGCAGTAAACAATTACCCCACAAATTAATAATTTAAATTTTAATAAATTTCTCAGTTGTTCTTTGTTGTATTAAAATATCTTATACAATTAAATGAGACAAATATGCAAAAACATTTGAGATTCACAAAAAAAAAGGAAAATTGAAGAACAATTCTGATAATGCACCATAAACCTAGATAGTGAAGTGTGTGTGTGTGTCATAATAGTGAAAATGTTCTTCCACTGAATCATGAGAGTAAATCCATTACAGCATTTACCAATCCTCTCTTTCCGTGTTGCAATCATCATTTCAACATGATTTGACTTGCTCTGCAAAGCTTTTTTAAACACATGTCTAGCATATAAAGACTAATCTTCCATTACTTCATCTTTTTCGGTCTGTAAGTGCTTGGATTTCTTTTCTTTTTTGTTTCACTTTTGGCTCTGAGCTTTAACTTAAGACATATTACAGCAAAGGACCTTCTGTATTCAAAGCTAAAAAAGTGTTTTAAAATTGAATTTCATTTGTATTACAAGTCATCAAAACCCTACAGTAAAAATAGAATAAGTGATACAGATGCCACTCATAACCAGTATTAGTATTTGACTGAATATCAGCAGAAAAGTCTAGATCATGTAGATTTGCACACGTTTGCAGTGTATATACATATCTGTTCTCTATAATAGATCATCCAAGTAAAGTGGTACCTATTATTGTAATTTTAAGATTGTTTATTGTCATTTATAATAACATAAAATAGCATTTACACTGTTTAAACGCTTTTTATATTTTTAATCATAATTTGAGATGTATTTTGGCAAATCTAATGGCAAATGTATTACGTGTTCTTCATATATTTAACATATTTTAAAACGAAATAATTTAAGAACCACATATATCTGGCCATAATATACCTGACATTTATTCTTATGTTAACAAACACAATGGTCAATGTGGAATTAAAAAACGGTGATTGAGGTAATTTCTAAACTGTTGTACAGTAATCAAAAGAACATTTTTTTACATAATTTGTAACTAGTAATTAATAGAAATAGAAAGTGTTACTGTGAGGAAAATGTTAGAACTTATTTTTGTACTATCTAAGATGTGTAAAATTAGAATCAGCTGCAGATGATTAGAACATGGTTATTGAGGATTTGGGAGGAGCCTGTTTTATTTAAACCTCAGATTTTAGTATGGTTAGCTTAAATATTGAAGTAAGTGGATCACCGTGACCAGATTCAAATAGCTAAAACGGGATTTAATAAAATCTTAGAACTGTCCAGAAAATAAGTGAAGAACAGCTCCCAACATCAAACTGTTCTAGTAAGTTTAGTGCAGGAGCAGAGCTTAAGATGAGTGAAGAAGACTCCAACTATATTCAAATATCACAAAATTTTAGGTAGTTTTTACCACAGTCAACTAATGTCAGTGTATGGAAAGAGACTAAAGAAATAAATGCAAGGTTATGCAGGGTTAAACTGCTAAAATACTTAAAAAAGGATAAAACTAAGCAGATTAGTCTGATGCAATTATTAACTTACTTATTATTAATGTGTAAAGCTTGTTTTCTGATTATTAATGAAAGTTTAAATAAGTCAATTAAATAAAAAATGCCTTGTCCCGTATACAGGCTACAGGTGTAGATGATACAAAACCCTTTTTTCTCTGCAGTAAAATAATTTATTTACATTTTGACAAATCTGAGGGCTTTGAAATCTCCTACAGAACACTTGGACGCTGCCTGTTTTCTCTCTTAATAATTAATAGCTTAATAATTCCAGATCAGAAACAGGAATAAGCCAAATTCTGCAGGTTTAAAAATAGACATAAAATCTAGACAAACATAACAAAACTAAAGGTTCGGAGGACATGAATATTGTTTTTAAAATTATGTTCAGATAAGAGGCAATTTTATGATTTTTTTTATTATATTTTTAAAGTTGCAGATTTACATACATTTTTTTTATTATTATTTCTGTTACAACTACAATTATGCTTTTCAGTAATGTTCCTTATCAAACATGAAAGCTTTTATATAGTGCTTAAAAAGAAATCGTCAAGATTTACTGGTGTAATATCAGGCAGAAATTTGACAAAAATGCTGGCCTGTTAAGGGTTTAAATTTGAATGATGAATTAAAGTTAGAAGAGCACAGATTTGAAAAAACTGGCTTTTTAAAAAATTGACTCCAAAGCCAATTCATCATTAGTAACAGGAAAGAAAAAATGTTAGTGTGTCATCTCCACATACTATTGATTCCATTCTGTTTATCTAACATACTCAGTAACTGAGGGGCCTATATGTGATGACAGATCTGCTGCGGGGGCACAGAAGCAGTTTCCAGTTGTTGCTCAACAGCTGCTGTGAGTCATTTATAGTAAATACTGTATACTGAATATCAGCAACAGTACCTACAGTATGCATCACACATTGTCCGGTAAAGCAGCTGCTGTGACACATCTGTGAGTACGAGTGCAAGTGTGTGTGGGCTGAGGTTAACCTTTAGGGTCTTCTAACAGCCCCCGCCCCTTATTATCAGACCCGCTCATCACAAAGATGTGATTCAGATCAGGCAGCCACGTGTACGCCATGCATAAAAACAATATGACAGCATTGTACATATTACACAAGTGTGTGTGCAGTGAACCAGACCCTAATGAGTCAGGAGGGGTGATCTTTTAGATCCTGAGCAGTGCATGGTCCATTTCCTCTGAAAAACGAGAAGAATGAAAACTAGATCAGTCCAGTTCTGGATAGAGGTTATTAGCAGTCACCACACATGTGAGGCACACATGGCAGCTATAAGACAAGTTAGAGAGAAAGAGAGAGAGAGAGAGAGAGAGAGAGAGAAAGGGGGGTTAAAATACAAATAGTATTATTTTTTAGCATTAAGCATTCTAGTCTAACTTATGAGTAGTAATTTATAATAAAAAATAACCAATTTCAATTGAACTTGAATTAAATTAGTGTGTTTAAACTGAATTAAAGTGATTTAAACTAATTTGAACTGAACTGAAGCGATTATATAAAATCTTCAGTGAAAGTTCTACTAGGAGACTTTAGTTGACATATAGGTGACATATCAATACTCACCAGCTTGCATCTGCACTGTGAAGGCTAATAAATGCACCTCGGTTTGCTGCTTTGAGATGCTGATGATCTGCCTTTCCTTCTGCCATTTTGCAGGGAGTTGCCACCAGTTTGGTTCCCCCCTAGATGTCCAGGGGGTTAGCTCCAACCCTGCTTTGCACATATAAAAGTCCACATGAAAAAGAATGCATTTTACTTCTAATCAAAATGTTTTATTTTAAACATTGTTGTCTTTCAAATAGTTAATATTTAGTTTTTTATAACATGTTTTTCTCATGTGTAATTGCCTCTTGAGTGAACTGAACTAAAGTAAATTAAACTGAACAAAACTGAAAATAATTAAAACAAACTGAATGCAACTGAAACCAAATAACAGTGGCATAAACTGAAGTTAAAGGACTTACATCAAATGGAACTGAACTGAATTAGTTTAAAATAGGCTGAACTGGACATAAGCATAATTGATGTTACTCACATGGAACTGACTTAAACTGAATCAAACTGAAGTGACTAAAACTGAACAGAACAGAACAGATCTGAATTGAAGAAACATAAACTGAAATAAATTGAACTGGATTCAGTTAAACTGAATTGAATTGAGTTTACATAAATTGACTGAAACCAGAAACAGATAATAAAAGCAAGAATAAGTGAGAGTAGAAAGAAATATATGCAAAATACTTATACTGAAGGAGAGAATCAGACAGACAGATAAAGAGAGAGATATTGTGATATATCCAAGATTAGGAACAGTGCATTATCATCATCATCATCATCATCATCACCATCATCATCTTCCATTATCTTGACTCTAGAACAATCCCTCTCTTTCTTAGCAGAGCAGATGCAGTGTGTTGTTAATGTGTGTGTGTGTGTGAGAGAGAGAGTCACTCTCCTCCTCCATAGTATCTGTGTTTGTGTGGATCTGAACAGAACAAGCTCCTCATGCTGATCTCTGCCTGATGGTAAGTCAGTAATGATGAGAGCATGCTGCAGTGATTCAGATAAACGCCACTTCTGAAGAGATCACATGACCACAACAGCCAGAGCTTTCTCTGATAGCATTCAGGATCTCTCCTCAGCCAGATGTGCTTCTTCTAAACACTGCCCCATTCCTCCACTGATAACAGAGGCCTCACAATCTGGCCTTCACTGCTGCTGCTGTTCTAAAAAGCAATTGAAGGTCATTTTAAACAGGTGTCTACAGTTCCTGCTGTGAGGGACTTTTTAGATTTACTACACTAATTAATTATTCTTTAAGAACCAACATTTAATAGTATTTGTTTGTTGGTTTCTGAATTGCAACATATAATAACCTTTGTATCATAAGCAACAATACAAGGGCTCCGAGTGGTCCAGCGGGCTAAGCGCTTAGACTATGATTAGGAGTTCGCTAGTTCGAATCCTGTTCATGTAGCTTGCCATCAGCTGCCGGAGCCCTGGCCTTGCTCTCTCTGGGTGGGTAGATGGCACTCTCTCCCCACATCACTCCAGAGGGTGATGTTGATCAGCACAAGGAATCTGTGTGCTGATCTATTGGAACAGAGCCGCTGCGCTTTTCTCCGAGCGCGCTGTGATGCTACTCGGCAATACTGCATCAAAAAAAGGGGCGGTGACTGACCTCACATGTATCAGAGAAGAGGCATGTGCTAGTCTTCACCCTCTTGGTGTTGTGGCATCACTAGTGATTGGGAAAGTTCTAATGAGTGGGATTGGACATTTCATATCTGAAGTTGTGCTGGTATTTAACATTCCCTAATCCACAGTATCATGTGTGTACCAGGAATACATCAACGAAGGCATTACCACCCACAGTGGGTCAAGTAATTATCCTGACCGGCTTTGTTTTACACTAAGCAACGCGTAGCACCCTCAGCACAGCACCGAGAAAGGGTTAGACAGTCATGGCCCCGCCCCCGGCGTGAAAATCATGAATCTGATTGGTTAGATTGTCCTGCGACTTTGCTAATAGACTCGTTACTACACCCTTCTCAAAATCAGGAAAAGAGTCACGCAAACACGTGGGCAGAAGCCATTTTAAAAAGCTTTGATTGGTTAGAACAGCTGTCAGTCAGATAAGAGTCCTGTAGCAACTGAAAAACACAGACTAATGCTTTGAAGTAGTTGCTGTTTTTTATTTTAGTTCATTTATAAAATATATGCTTATAGTTTACAATAACTATAATATACATGTCCTTATTAAAAATTATGTAATTATTTACACGCACTTATTGGCATCCCTTCTCTGAAGGGTTAGAAGGGCCCACTGCACACCACTGGTGTATATATTCCTCTTAATTGAAAGCCATACAGTGATATCTAGACAATAGTAGACAGAGAAGTGTGATAAACATCACATGGACCATGATGAGCTTTATATCCTCTTTCTCCTCCTTATTCCGCTATTCTCTTTCTCTGCTTATTCTATTTCTGATATACTGTATATGCACCATGGTCAGTATCACACTGGTGTCATGGTGTGGGGTGCAATGTCGTATGATGAAGGTCTCCTTTAGTCTTCACTACGTTAATGAGCTCCTGAAACCAGTGACCATATCTTTTCTGAAGACACATTTTGTTGCACTATTCCAACAGGACAGTGCTTGTCCTCATACTGCTGCCATCTCAGGATCTTACCTTGATAACACAGATCAAATACTATGCCATAGCCAGCCGTATTCCGTGACCTATCCCTGATTGAAATTTTGTGGGATGCTTTTGGACACGTTATCAACACTCCACAGCCACTGCAAAAATCTGCAGGAACTGTGTGAGAATTTTCAAGCAGCATGGGATGGATTATTGCAGGACACCATTAGGAACCTCTACAATTCTATCCTGAGACATCTGGCATGTTGTTTTATACATTATTTCTGTTTCTGTTGTCTGTTGTCCACATCACTTTAAGTTTTAATAGTTCATTGTACCGGGTAACTTTTATAGGCCTACTTTTATCGTCCTTCCGGCTGCTATTACAATTTTAATCTATTTTTTTAACAATGAGTATATATCATTATTAGTCAGATTCCTCTCTTGCTCGCTCTCTCTCTGACACACCTGCTGGTTGTGTTTGGGTCTGCGGTTTCAGCACTAATCTAGCCCGTATTGTTCAGCTAAACACTTGCTGCATGCCTCTTCATGCCGCAGTACCCTGCTTTATCTCTGCTTTATCCGAGGTGTGTGAGACATTCTCAGCTGCAGTGTTTTGCCATTCAGTATTGCAGTAATACCACGTTCATGTTCATTTACAGTGAGCGGCAGTGTGTACAGCCGTTACAGTCCATTGAAATCCCATCTCATCTACTATTTTCCATCTGCTTATGCGCTCTACCCTCTTAAAGCCACTAATGCACAAACTCAAAGCCATCAAAGAGCCACCAGATAGTACTGTAGTGCGTGCAGTAAAAGAGTCATGCAGAGGCTTGTTGCTGTGTTTAATGTCTGTTTTTTTCTATATAAGATCCCTCTGTTTTGGTCTTGTTCATTTGGCTTAGGCTCACTTCAGCAGACCCTGCAGCTTCATCTCCACTGCACAGCATTAAAGCTAATGTGATCATATATGCTCATGCAGAAATTACACCCTAAATCTCATGCGGACGTGGATTCCTGCAGACACTGTGAGTTTGACTGCAGCTAAGTAGTGTTGATGTGACGTGTGTTTGGTTGCTAAGGTGTTCGCTAGTGTGTTGCTTCAGTATAGCATTTGCTTGCTAGTGCAGATGTCCCAAGTCCCCCGGTAGATGCTGTAGTCTACCGCATATCAATAACAGCTCCCAGATGCCTGCAAGTAAGATAAAATTTCTCTGAATCTGGAACAAGTGGCCCAAGAGTGAACACAAACGCATATGCTGGTGACACAGCCTTTTTTTACCCAATCGTTTGTGGGAAAGAGAGGAAGAGGGAGTGAAAAGGCACTCCCCTTGTGTGTATATTCATTAAGCCCATGCTAAACAGAGAGGGTTCTGATTGGCCTGTTCTCTGCAAGTGTCTGTAAGACAGCCAATCAGTTTTTAGTGTGGGCAGGCAGTGTTTTCCTGGTGGTTGGGTGGTCCATATAAATTTGTGCAGCTTGGGATGTCTGCTTATGTATTCTATTACTTTGTGGTTGCTAAGGTGTTGCTAGGAGGTTGCTATGGTGTTGCAATACTTTAGCTGTCGGTTGCTAAGGTGTGGCTAGGCTGATGCTAAGGACTTGCTAATTGCTGGTTGCTAAGATGTTGCTGAATTGTACAAAAACATTTAGCTCAATAGTGGAATATATATTTGGTATTTGGCTTAAATGTGAAATATATGTAAAAAATTTGCTTCTCTATGAACAGACAGTGCAGGAAAGTTGGCCATGTGTGTTCTCAGCTGGTGTACGGATGAACAAAACATTTGCCTTTCATTTTTTATGGAGAAAAATGTAAGACTGTATGTATATATATGTATACATGCATATATATGTATGTTTTTACCTACTGAAAATTGTACTGATAATAAGGAACCACTCTAAAGAGAACTGTGAACACTGTGGGTGGGGATGGAAGAGGGTGTCTGGAATGACTAAAACATGTCTTCCACTTAAAGCTGAAGGAGATACAAAGAAAAGAGGCCCCCTCTTAGCTTTTGTTTGAGAGCGGGTCTCAGGTGGTCCTCTGTGCCCCCCACTGTGCAGCCAATGGACAGTACTCCTGAGGGATGGGGCCAAGCACTCAATATCTGTCAGCACTCACTGCAATCACAACATCCTCCATCACTTTACACCCTCGCACATGCATTATATATATATACAGTACAATCTAAAAGTATTCAACCCTCAGAATGTAACCCCTTTGTAAAATACAGTATATGGACACTTTTTCCAAATCAAGGGTCTTAAAAGAGTTTATCCTGCTTTTGTTACTAATACTAATACTAAAAAAATACTAATTATTTGAATTAAAAATGGGTGTGTTTTGGGCATAATGTTAAATAAACCAATCAGTATGTCACTTGCCATTTCGTTAAAGAGGCAGGTGCGCTCTGACTTTGGCGCGTTCGTATATTAACAGTGCGGCACTTTGTGCATCTAAGCAGAGGATACTGACCTGCTCGTTCACGCTGTAAAGGTACCCCAGCAGCTCATTTAGAGGAACAGCAATGTTATTTTATTCTTTATTCTCTTTATTGTTGAGTTAAAAGTCTGGTTTGCAAGTTTGCATCTTGCAGTTCATCATTGTGTGTGTACACACTCACGATTGACTGTTGTCTAGGTTCATTTCAGTCAGTGGTGCTCCTGTGTTTTCCACCAAAATAGCAATATGCCAGAAATTAACCTAAATACTCCTCACTTCCAGACCACCACACCCATCAGTGTAGATTTAACTCCAACGCTACTTTGATGGTACAGGCACAAGGCGTGAAAATAAACTGTTGACGCCTTGCACACGTTGTTCGATAGGACCCATAGAGTGTGTGTTACTCTGTATGAGAATTAAACACACTAAAACTGATTTACACTTAGAGGATCAGCTTGTTTAGACAAGAAACAATGCTGTTGATCCCAGTATAAACAGCCCAGTATAACTGGGTGGTATTTGATTTTAAGGCAGAAGTATTCCAGATCTTTGCCAGAATATCATTCCAGTGTTGTTTGTGAAGGAGGGTTTATTCTTGTGGAATGCTGCTGTGGTAATGAGAGTCAGTAAGAGGAATATCTACAGATACATCTTCAGCAACAAAAACGCTCGCTTTAGAAAACAGCAGAGGAAGAACAGCAGGGGAGAGCAGCACAACCTGCAGTTCACAACATTAACTCCCTCACTGCTATACAGTCATCTCTACATACACTATATGCTGACACAGGTGTGCAAATGCACACACACACATACAGCTTGTTTAATCACTATACAGAAGTATCACCAACAGAACAGGACTCTCTAAAGCATACAGTTGCAAAAAAAATATGTGAACCCTTTGGGATTACTCGGATTTCAGCATAAATTGGTCATTAATGTGTTCTGATCACAAAAATAGACAAACACAGTCTGCTTCAACTAAAACCACACAAAAATGATATGTTTGCATGGTTTCATTGAACACAACATGTTAACATTCACATTGTGGGGTGAAAAAAGTAATGGAAAAATGAATTCCCAAGTTTACCAAGACATTTTGCAGGAAAAAGTATGTCCACCAACTGAAGCTCAACAGAGAATGAAGGATGCAACAGGACAACGACCCAAAACAAAGGTAAAATCAAAAAAGAAGTAAATCAACAAACGTATGGCCTCAACAGAAGAAAATACGCCTTTTCCTGACCTCAACCCAGTTAACCCAGATGCTGTGGCATGAACTCAAGAGAGAGATTCACACCAGATATCCCAAGAATATTGCTGAACTGAAACAGTTTAGTGAAGAGGAATGATCCAAAATTCCTCCTGACTGTTGTGCAGGTCTGATCTGCAACCACAGGAAACGTTTGGTTGAGGTAATTGCTGCCAAGGGAGGGTCAACCAGTTATTAAATCTAAACTTTTTCCACCCTGCACTGTGAATGTTAACATGTTGTGTTCAATAAAAAAATGCAAACATACAATTGTTTATGAGGTATTATTGTGGTGACTGAGATAAAGATCAGACACATTTAATGACCAATTTATGCAGAAACCCAACTAATCCCAAATAGTTCACATACTTTTTCTTTCAACTGTGTACAGTAAACATAAACATATTGTTATCATGCCTAATGCCAACTGTGGGCTATAGTGCTATATAAAGCCCTCAGACACTGAGCTGTGGAGCAGTGGAACTGCATTCTCCTAAATGATGGACCTCTGTCCAATACTTTTGTCCATTTGGCATGTAGCCATTTAATTGCCACTATTACTGACCAACCCAAAACTCAGTCCCTTCCTCCTTATTATACATTTTATGTGACATATAATTGTTAGAACTGCACACAATAAAAGTACAAATACATGCACTGTAGTTTATTCATACAAATAATATATTATTAAAGTTCAACTAGTATATTCATAGACTCTGATCCATGCTGACACAGGAAGAACAGGAAATATGTTCTCAGCATTTTCTTCTTCTTCTTCTTTTTCTTCTTAAAAGGTCATAAAGTGAATCTACTACTGAATCATGTCTCATGTCTGTATATACGCAGGTTGTATAATTCTACACACTGAGTAAGGACATGTCGTGATGATGCACAGTGATATCTAGGCTAAAGGAGACACAGATGCATCATAAGCATCACATGCATCAAGCAGAGATTTGATGAATGAGCAGGTGTCCCAATACTTTTCCACATGACACAGAAGTAGTACAGATCAATCAAGGGCCACCACCATAGACTTGATGAGATGGTGAGACTAAATAGTATATTTATACATATAGTTCCATTACCCTTTAATTTGTTAGTGTAACTGTATCTTATGTCCAGTGAAGGCTTTCTACTAGATTTTAGAACATTGCTGTAGAGCTTAGATTTTTTGCCAAGATTTCCCACCACTGTCCTCGGGCCGGATTGGGTCAGACTCTATTTTTAATGTTATTTTTATTTTATTTAAAGCTATGGCATGATAATCACAATACAGTAAAGTAACAAATCAAACTGTGTTTTAAAGTTAGAATGTTGTAATCACTCAGCTCTGGAACTGCAGTGAGCAGACGTCAGCTTGTGCCTGCTTGTCCACGCTTAGCTTTATTGTTGTTTTATATATATTATGATTAAAATGGTCTGTTAAAAAATAGTCTGTTTAAAAAGTGTTTTATATTCTTAAACATTGTCAATTATATGAGAGTAGACGGATTCAAACAGTCCAAAAATGTTTTTAAAAAGCTCCGTTTTAACATTCTACTTACTCAAAAAATGTCTTGTTTAATCGGGCTCTGGCTCATAATGACAGTTTATGGGGCGGATCAGGTCGGGCTCGTGCAGAACATGCACCTGCTCAGCCAGGTCGGGCTGGATTTTTTGGCCCGATATAAGCTATACATTGCTGTGGGAATTTGACTGCATTCAGCGATAAAAAACATTAGTGTGGATGATTCATATTTCCAAAAAAGCATTAGTCTTGTGGAGCCTCTCTAGTGCATACCTGTCTAGACAAGCTGTGTGCATTTACACATCTATGTCAGCAATGGGTTCATTAAGAGGGGTGTCTAAAATCATTTAGTCCAAGACTAGGCTTAATCCATGTTTGAGAAACCACCCCATGTAGTGTCCAGTGTCAGATTTAAGGTATCTCTGTTCTAAACACTGTAAAATGTGATGGTTAAGCTGAAAAATAAGGAATGAGAAACTTTATTATACAATATTATACACTACAATATTTATTTATTCAGGAGATTTAAAATCACATGGGGAGACTAGAATCCTTCAGAAATAAGCCCAGCGAGTGTCCTAACTATGGGAACTAGTTACCAGCATGTTGTCATGATTTGTATAGTATATTTTTTGACTTGCTCACTCAGGCTTCTGCAGGCTCTGCTGTTTCTTCTCCACTGCTCAGCATAAAAGCAAATCTAATCATATGCGTTGGAAAGCATGCCACATAATCCAAACTAATGTGGACATAGATTCTGTACAGACAAATGAAGGATGAAGTTAGATCAGATAATGAGGAACCAGGCTGAAGATGAAGACTTTGCCCACCCTGAACTCAGGCTGGTTCAGGCTGAGATTTCCCACCACTTTCCTCAGGTCCTGTCAGATCGGGCTCAAGAAAATGGTCTGTGACGCAGGCTTGGGTTTTTTAATGCTATTTTCATTAAACATCATTCTGAACAGATTTAGCTCATTCAAACAACTCTGAATTGTAGTTGAAAGGGTCCATTTTAATGGTTTACTAAAAATTGTATATCTTGCTCATTTATGCTTAAGAGAACTGATATAGAATATGATACTTTATGATGAAAATTATAACAAAATATAAACTTAAAGTGGTAGTCCGTCTTATTTTGTTTCTAAACTGAAAGCAGAAGCATTTCTGAGTGAAGAAGGGATAAAATATTGTTTTATGGTAGCAGTGTGCTGGAACGAGCATCCCTGCTAAGTCTAATATATTGAGTCTAAAAACGAGGGTGTCTGGTCGCTTTTTACGGGAGTTCTTCTGGCCATGTCACGTGTCTTTACGTACTTACGTCACATGTACAGCCTCTGAAAGAGGATCCGGCTCAGTTTTACTGACCGTGAGCGGCTGGTGGAGCAATGGAGACTTCAGAAGGGGAAACTCAGAGCTCAGTAGCTCACTCAGTAGATTCACTTATAGTAAAAACAAAGAAATGAAGGAGTGAAGTTTCTGACTGAGCTCTCTCTCTCTCTCTCTCTCTCTCTCTCTCTCTCTGACTGAACATAACCTGGAATCGGATTCATCCGCTCTGAAAGGAGACCGCATCACACCCGCCCAGTCTAAAATGATTCTTCCGCATGCTCAGTGCAATTACCCATTCTCACCAGAGAGGGCCCTAAATTCACCAAATCCCAAAATATACAGACATCAGCATTAAGGGATCAATACTTTGTAATGCAAAACCATTGACTGTACGACAACAGTTAAAATATAAATCCACAATGTCTCAGACGCCTTCTGGTGGTTGGCTCCAGTACAAATTTTAACCCTGAATATTTTGATTCATTTGAATGGGAGATGACAGGATTTTTTTAAGCTAAAATTACACATCCACAAAAGTTGTTTAGAAGTTGGGTTCTGTACATTCTGCAAGCCCCCCCCCAAGATGGCAGCTTTCATTTCGGCCATCTTTTGGCTTTAAAGCGCCATAATGAAATTGAATGGGGATGTCCTGTCCATACTTATATACAGTCTAGGTTCCATAGTTCACATAGTGTTTCTGTTGAAAACAGAACGACTTGTCTGATGGTTTTTAGCAAGCAGCAGAACGGTACATAATGTTCTCTAATACAACAATACCTGTAGACCACCCAATAAAACTATGGAACAAACTGTTATTCTGATTGTATGAAGTGTTCTAGGCGTGTTCTCTGGGCTGATCTTGGGTGGGTATCTGGAGCACAGTACAGGAACATTCTGATTTTGTTGTGTTAAATAGGAAATGATGCTCGGCCCCCTGTGTTGGGCCGGCTGGTGGGCTGACTGGTGGAGGGCTCAGTGGAAGCTATTGTTCTGAAACCAGGCCTCAGAACAGCAGGGCCCGGGTCAGCCTGCGACTCCTATGGAAAACACTGCTCAGCGTCATGTTTCGTTTTGGAGTTGTACTCAGTCACCATGGGGATAGAGAGAGACAGAAAGAATTTTGACAGCCACTTCCTGTTGAGTCACAACAGTAGTGTGTTTATTATCTATGTACATATGATAAACCAGGGAGTTTATACCATTTTCTCCCCAATTTGGAAGGCGATTACCCCACCCACACATTAGGACTCAAATTAGCCTATCAGCAATGTTCTCAACACTGGGAGGGTGAAGATTGGTACTGTAAATTCCTCCTCTGAAACAGCTCTGAGGCAGCCATCGCCTCTTTTCCAGTTGCTACTGATACAACATCAACGGATAGTCAGCAATCCAGCTCTGATATATCAGCTAACAGACGCCTCTGCTAACCAACATCATACTAGGAGTGACATGGGGTATATGTCATATCGTATCATGCGCAATAATATCACCAACTTTTTTAAAATTTTCTGAATGTCATATCACCCACCCCTAATTATCACATCAGGGAACTACTTTTTTTTTTGCTGTTTTTATTAAAATAAAAATTCACACTGTTCTCATTTCCCATTATATATCTACTAGAGACTGATTATATCTGACTAGTATCATTTATTAGTGCATTATTAGTATCATGACATTCTGGATCATTGACTTCTGTAACAAATTTGATAAAATTCTTGTATTTTTTAATATCTCAGTTAGGGGTGTCAATATCATATTGTCTTTGCAATAATAACATTCAATTTTCATTTTGTTGTAGCAGTGTATTCTTGGAAAAAAATAATTTAGTGTTTTGTCATGTCACCAAAAATACCATGACTTTTTGTTTTTTTTTTATATTGTAAAATTATTTTAGGGCCACATCACCCACCCCTAATGTGGGGAGTGGGTTTCTAAACCTATGGGCAACTGAAAGTTGGTGACAAATGTAGTATAAGTAAATCTAGACATCGATCATGTTTAAACTATAACCATTATATAAACCATAACAAAAGCACACAGTTAAGCGTATTAAGTTGCCTTAGAAATCAATTGCCAGTATAACAGTATGCTCGGGATCTGTCATTACTGGCAGGGTTGCCAGGTCCAACAAAATTATCCAGCCCATAGTCAGTCTAAAATCCGCCCTTCAGAAGCTTAAACTAGCCCAAAATATATGTTTGTATCAGCCTTGAAGCAAATGGCAAAACAACTTTGCGTGTAGTTTTTAAATGTAGCCAAAAAAAACACTCCCCACCACCCCTGAATTTTCACTCATGACTGGATTGTCAAACAAGCCCAATTTGGCAGAAGAAAATGCGAACCTGACAACTCTGATTACTGGAGCCCCAACCAATTACTCAGGGGTGCATTTAAGAGACATTTTTGACCTTTAACTAATCATTTTAACAGCAATGTTCAAAAGTGTAGTTACTGTAGCAACAGGAAACTATCTGTTACTGTCACTGATATTTAAATAACTTTAAAGGTTTGAAGACACTTGCTCCTTCAGACATAAAGCGTATTTCACAATCCCAACAATTCCTTTACAAAGTTTTTACTTTGTACTTGAAAG
This sequence comes from Astyanax mexicanus, assembly GCF_023375975.1. Lineage (NCBI taxonomy): Eukaryota > Metazoa > Chordata > Actinopteri > Characiformes > Acestrorhamphidae > Astyanax > Astyanax mexicanus. Next base: position 49,401,921 of record NC_064410.1, on the reverse strand, counting down.
GATCTCATTCTGCCGTGTTTTGATCTGCTACACCCAGCTGGCAGTGAAGCAGCCCAGTAAAAGCTTATATCCTCCTCTGTGTATCCATGGAAGTATACACACTGAAACAGATACACTGAATTCTCTGTTCATCACTATTGTTAATAACTGGAGTCAAGCTCCTGCATGTGCTGTGGGTTTTAGAGATGAGTGAGGTAACTGCAGAAATACCTGTACATTACAAAAGTTAGCCTTATAGTATTTACAAGTGCTGTACAATTTTTTGTTTCAGTTTCTTTATTTCAATATGTGCTTGTACTACATAGTCACATGGTCGTATCTGAAATGTCACTTCAGTCAATTTTAAAAAAAGCATTATGCAGGAATTGGCTTTTTTTTAATTAATATCAGTATGTATATACAGCTCTGGGAGACCACTTAAAATGAGTTTCTTTAATTTTACCAAATTGCAAACCTCTGGAATATAATCAGGAGGAAGATGGATGATCACAAGCCATCAAACCAAACTGAACTGCATGATTTTTTGCACCAGGAGTGACATAAAGTTATCTAAAAGCAGTGTGTAAGACCGGTGGAGGAGAACATGTACCTGTAAGTAGCAAAATCAGAGAAACTGATTCAGAAACTGTTTTGTCCTGCTTTTATTACAGTAACTGTCTCTACTTGTCCAGAGAAAGCATTGCAGTGAGGTCAGGATTTTGATGGATTACCCTGCTTATTCCAATGGTACTAGATAGAGCACTGTTATTCCAGAGAACAATGTTCCACTGTTCACTTGCATTAGGCATGATGCCAACAGGTTCATGTTGATTTGCTCCTGTGAGTTGTAGTCTCTATTTGTAATACAGTCTAGACAAGCTGTTCATTCGAGTTTAAAGGGTTATTCAGGTCTTAGAGATGGGACTGTGTCTTATCTGTAATATTCTATATCAGAGCCAAGGTATGTGATAACCAACACTGTTTATAAGTGCGCTATGCTTTTTTAAACCACATTCGTTGCCAAAAATGTCAGACATCCTCATTGTCGGGAATGTCTGCAAAATGGTTGGGGAATTATTTACATACTGATAAACGTTAACAGACAGCAGAGGCCTTAACAACCACTACAGATACTCAAGCTTCCAGTCGGGAGCAATAAACCACAGTAAACCAGCATTACAGCAGGGTCCCCTACCCTCCACCATCATGCCCTGTCCTTACCTACTTCAGTTCTGCCAGCTCTCCTCTTCCCATCGCCAGGTTAATGTCGACCTCCAGAACATGTTCCTGCCTATTCAACCAAGATTCCCAGGATTCCTCAGATACGCTATCAGTGGGTGTAAAGCAAAATAGAAGAAGCAGAGAAAACAATAGAGAGCAGAGAGCCAAGAGGAAGACACAACAAAGTCCTGATATTTGTGATTGGGTTATGTTCGGTATCCTCAACAACACTACACAAAGCATGAAAGCAGGGGAGTATCCTGCTTCTGGGAAAGTAAAACCTAACCCACTGATATCTGTAGAAAATAATAAAACAAAAGAAACAAACAGGAAATTAAATCAAAAGAGAATTAATATGTGAACAAAAATAAAACTTTACTTTGATATTTAAAATATATTGTGGTGTTCCTCAAGGATAAATACTAGGATCTGTAAAGTTTCCGAGGGATTGTTTGTTAATTATTTTTACGTGGCAAAATAATAAAGTTTTTTTGGCTTATTTGCTGGGGACACCAGTATTTTGTATCTGATAAAGAAAAAATAAGGGATTTTATTTAATGTGAAATGCATGGTATGTCAATTTCAGCAACTTTTCACACAAGCTTTAGTTCACTTAGAGCTCAATATTAAAGTATAAAATGAATCACTATCAAATGTGCTCCTTTTTATATCTCTTTAACACGTAACCTCTCGCCACACTATTTTAAAAACAGCTTTCAAACAACTTTCAAGTTCATTATTACATTGCAGGGCCTCCACTAACCTTCACTCAGCTTTCTTTAAGAGATCATTTAATCAGTTTTACATTTTCAGTAATAACCTTCAATTTGGAGTGCCTACCATTTAATCTAATATTAGAAAATAGTCTTATCAGACTAAAAGTTTAAAAAGTGTAAACACTTCTCCAATAATACTGCAACTTTTAACAATGTATTTTTATTTTTCTTACTTATTTTTACATTACATGATGTTTTACATTGCAGCATTTATCACTTTATCTTGACATTTATACTATGATATTTGGTGTTTTGTCTGCTCAACTTCAATTCTTTTTTTAAATATATATTTATTTCTGCATTTTAAGACTGCAACACATTCCAAAAAATAATGTTTCAGGACAATTTATGGATAGTACTGAAGCAAGTTTGCGACACAATTTGGATAAAGCTGAGGAAATCACCGATCATCCTTTTTAGACTGTTCCATTCATGTGATCAGGCTATCAGTCCTACAGATGATCCACCGTACCAGGCTTTGGAACATAGCTAACGTCTAACCTGGGGAAACATTCTTCATGGAATAGTCTAGGCCAGCACCAGAGTAAAGTTCGTTAATGTCAGGTGACCTCTATAAGAAGCTGACCCCAACACACCTAAGCCTCAGGCAGCTTCTGGATCTGGAGAGTATCCACAAGCCCAGGCTTCCAACTCCTGGAGTTTAATATCTCCTGAGGTTTTCACCTCAAACCCAAATTCAACACACCTCATTCTGCTAACCAGTCACTTGAGGGCAGGTAATTACTGAAAGCAGTAATTAGATTTATCAGATAGGAATTATTAGGATTAAAGCTCAAGTTTACTAGTACACAGATTTCCAGATTTCCAGAAGAAGCTTTTATTTGGGTGGTGGGTCATTATTCTCACCACTGCAGTGACACATTATGGTGGTGTGTTAGTAGTGTGTGTTGTGCTGGTATGAGACGATCAGACACCGCTGTGCTGCTGGAGTTTTTAAACATTTACTGTCCTTAATTGTATTAGACACTTCTACCTAGAGACAGAAGCTTATCTGTTACTGTTCAGTTTGTTTTTTACTTCAATCAGTGGGCACACAATGCTGCACACAGGATGCTGTTGGTGGACTATTCTCAGTATTCTCCAGCAGTGTCAGAAAGGTGTTTAAACACACCTAAGCCTCAGGAGAGTCTGGAGTCTGGAGAGTCTCCACAAACCTACGTCTCTAAATAATTGATTTTAATATCCTGAGGTTTGAGGTCACTTGAGGTCGCAGTTAATCAATGAAGGCAGTAATTAGATGGATCAGGTATGAATGATTAGGGTTGAAGCTAAAGTCTAGTAGAAGACAGATCTCCATTAGCAAGGATATGACTGCTGCAACTGTTTAAGAGGGAATAAAGGAGAACTAAAATGGAATTTTGGTTTAGTAAAACATGATATAAAGTACTTACCTTTAATGAATAGCACGCCCCCGTTCTTCCACAGCATTCCAAGACCCAGACATTTTAACAGTTCGTCCAAACACCCTTCAGACTGTGTGACACGGGGCATAATTTTCCCAGATAAATCGTTTTTTATCCAGGCTCAAAGTAGCTTCACACCTCCTTACTATGATCTGGAAATTATGCCCCATGTCACCCAGTCTAAAGGGTGTTCGGACCAACTGTTAGAATTTCTGGATCTCTGAACGCTGTGGAAGAACGGAGGTGTGCTTTTCATCATAGGTAAGTACTTTTTTATCATGTTTTACTACACCAAAAGTCCATTTTACACTGGAGTTCTCCTTTACTTTACCCTAATCAGCCATAACACTAAAGTTCTTGATATACTGATATAATGGTCAGACACAGGGATCTAAGCCTCTTTAACAAGAGCTAAATTGTGAAGGCTATATATATGACAGGGTCAGAAGATCTCCAAAACATTAGGCAGGTGTCGTGAGGTGTTCCTGGAATGCAGTGATTAGTACCTACCAAAAGCCTAAAAGGGCTGAAAGAAAGAAAAAAGAATGGTGAACCATTTTCAGGGTCATGGTTGCCTAAGGCTCACTGATGATGTGATCCATGGAGGCCCCATCTCACAACTTACAAGACTTTTTGAATCTGCTGCTGAAGTCTTGGTGTCAGATGATGACAGGACATCTTCAGACGCATGGAAACATTATTAATGAGCAGTGTAACTATATAACTGTTAAACTTTACAAAAGCTCTAATCATCCTTTGGATGGATGCTTCTTTCCTAAATCAACGATATTCTTAGCCTACAGAAAATTTATGACGGGGAAGAGAAGCTTTCAGCAACCTACTAATTCTATTACTACACAATTTAATGAAAGCATAATGCTTAAATTGTATGATAAATGTACATTTTAATCTCATTATTTAAAGGAGTTCCTAGTAGAGCAGCAGTGGTGAACACTAAGTACCTGGTCTTTTGCACGAAAAGGAGCATTTTTAATTGAACTGAAAAGAAATCAATAGCAAACCTCTTAAAAGTCTCCTGGGCAGATGCTGAATCCCTAGACCCTAAAACCCATACTTAAAGTCCCATTCAACCCCGAGGCCCTCCTGAACCTCTTCACTACCATAAGCTTCTGACTAAAAGCAACATCCAAACAGTCTTATGCAACCTAGCTGAATTTAATGCAACAAAAACAGACATAAGTGCAACCAGGAATAGGATTCTGCATTTCCTGATTTCCTGTGTGGGAGTTTCTTTTTTTTTCTTTTTCTTTTTTTCCAGTTCGAGAGAGAGAAGTGTGGAATTAAGGAACTACAAATAACCCAAATGAGTTTACCATATGAGCTTCCAGAAAGACCTACCTCTGATTGTATTCAACAAATGAGAAAACCATGACCCTTTCTTAGGTATTCTTACTTTACAAATCCTCTCAGTTACATGTACCAGAGTGAGGGCTTCACTAGAGATTAATGTATGAAGGATGAAGTTTTTACTAGGGGTAACTGTGGGCATGATCCACCAAAATGTAAAAGAATGCTCACATATGACATAATTATGAGAAGAAAAAGGCATAAAACAATCAGAAACATGCTTACTTTATATTATATTGGGATACCAAAAATATTTTCAACTGTTTTTGTGTTACAGGCAGAAAAAAACAATTGATCACACTTTTACTTTTATTTTACTCTGTTTGTGGTTTCCATTACACTGCTTACACTGTTTAAATGTAGTTTTTAAATATTTGTGTTTTATTTGAGCAGATCAGTCAGAAGATTCTTCTTTCTATTTCTCATGTATTTGAATTTATTGCATTTTCTTAAATTGATATATCTTTAAAAAACGAACTGCCCACAATTATGCTCATTAGTTTTTGTGCAGTGTAAAGGCTATTAGATATTGATATTACTTACCCACAGCATTTTTTTTTAGCATTTTTTAATGTTTAAAAAATAAATGTTAACTCAGGTTAATATGTTTAGCTACATACATTTGCTAGAGCTACTTAAACAGCTCCTAGCTATTTTCAGGATGGACCATGGGGATGAGCAGGAAGATAAAGGACACCATCTGCTCTATAGACTCCATAGACTGATTACTTTGGGCCAACTTTGGGCATAGCTGTCTATGGCTTCAGATAAAGTACTGTCACATTATCTACTGACAAAACAGTAAATTATGGGATACATTTAGGGCTTTATCAGCATATATTATAGATAGTTGTCCCTGAGATGTTCAGGGATTATTATGGAATGGATGATGTGACTTTTGATTGAATAAAAGGGATATAAATAATGATGATCATTAAGAAAATCAACTCAGGAACTAATCAATAAGTAAATATTACTACAAATCATCCACAGACACACTGTACGAAGTCTCAACTGGACAGCATGTCCACTGCAAGATTTAAAAATGGGGAACCAATATTGTTTAAGGCTGCCCTCCAGTGGTGATAGCAATACCATATTTAAAGGAGGAGCAGGACTGTCAACCAACAATCCAGACCAAGTCAATTCACAACTCACTACATATTCACATAGTAGTAATAGTGAAGTGCCTCCTGTGTTCAAACCAATCATGAAAGAACAGGAAGTTGAACAAGCAGAACATTTTTTAGATTTAGGGACATTCATTGACAATAGACTCACTTTTCAGATTAATGTTGATCACATTGTTAAAAATGTGAGGCAGAGGCTTTTTTTTTCTTTAGTTAAGGAGTTCTCTGATCATGGTTTTAGGTCATTTTTAACATTGTGTTTGGTATGGAGTTTTTACATTACATTGGAGTTTTTGATACATTTAACATATCAGTTAAATATAAGAACAAGCTGGTCCAAGTGGTTAATCAAGGCAGTAAGATCACTGAAGCCAAAACAGTTGTCACTACAGAATCTATACAGCCGATCCATAACAACAAAAAAAAAAAAGGTCTAGAGTGATCCCACTCATCCCCTTTACTCATCATTTCATTTGCTGCCATCAGGCAGAAGACTAAAGGTTTCACTAGCTAAGAAGAAGTGCTGCAAAAAGCCATTTGTTCTATCTGCTGTGAATATTCTGAATAAGGATGTAATACACTATTTTCTTACATGATCATTATGTATTTTTTATCTTTTGTATTTATTATTGATTTGTTTGTGTGTTTACATAATTTCATACAGTATTGTGCAAATGTTTTAGGCTCCTGTGGGGATTTCAATAAAGAATAAGTGTCTTATCTGGGCAGTAAGTGTTTATTAGCTCAGTAAAACACTAGCATTACAATAAATACAAACAGCGATTTTACAAAAATCAGTGCTTTTACAGCCCTGTTTTCCTTAAAACATATCCTAATCTCTCTTCATCTGAGTTTAATAGAGTAATTTCTAGTTCTCATCATATCAACACCTGGTTTGGTAAATCAAATCTTACTGATGTTAAATCAGGTGAGCTGCTGATGGAACTGAACATATACACATGCTGGCTGAGGGCATCCAGGAGAAATCTGGAACTACACTTTGTGCTTTAGCTCGGCTCACAGGATATAATTAAAAATGAGAATTATTTGTTACATTTTACTGTATGTATGTTTATTTGCATCTGATCAAATCATATGTGGTGCTTTTCTCAGGTAAAAACACTCATATTGCTGAGATAAATGGATTAGTGTAATTTGCTTTGGTGCCTAAAACTTTTGCACAGTACTGTATATTTGTCTGCCAGACTGCCAAAGACAATGTTCCATTTAATGTAAATTTAATGGACAATAAAGTCTTATCTTATCTTATCTCTGAATTATAGCCATATATATTTATTTGAAGAAGTGAACCAGTATGAGTATGATGTTGCAGGGTAGTAGACAGTAAAGGTCAGTAAGCAGACAGGTGAACAGTGTCAGGTCTTGCCTTGTTGGAGGCTCTGCTGCTGGCCTGATGACAGAGAGCAATCCATCATTACAGGCTAAATTCCAGAGCAGTGACAGCCTCCGACCTGTGCTCTCTCCAGACACCCTTCCACATAACTAATGGACCCAGTCAGAGGAAGCCATTACTGAAAATCAGTGTGAAGACCCATGGTACGAAAATGATAGAGCTCAATCAGTGTGCACCATATTTATATTGTTTTTGGAACTCAAACTTTAGTATTTAACCAATTTTCCACACTAGAACCAATACACTCAATATGACATAAATTTAATATGGATTTAATTGCACTCTCCCAGTCTTGACCATCAAGATATAACTATCACCTGCACATCACTGTGATTTCTTGGAGACCACTCTGCTTTTGAATCATCATTTTTTTACTTCGTAATTGAAAATATTCACATCCACTTCCACAGTTACAGTGTCTGTTCAGTTTAACAGGATGTTTGACTCAAGTGTCATTTTCATGTCCCACTAAAAGAGTGAGTCACACAGTGAAAAAAGTCAATTGTAAAATGATTTTGGATGATTAAGTTGTGTTCTGTTGTGAAGTTAAAGCCTAGATCAGGCCTGTTTGTTTTCGCTTTGCAACTACAGTATATTAACTGTTTTTATAGCGTTTTAAACAAGAGCAGAAACTGTTGTGTGGTTGGTGAAAATTGTAGCTGCTGATTTTTCTGATTACTTTAAACAAATACTTAAAATTGCAAAAAATGTAACTTTATTTAGGTGATAAAACTTTTAAGCATTAATTGTTAGATCTTATGCTATGAGATTGATTATAAACGTAACAGATGATAAACTCAGATAAATTTGGGTGGCTGAAAGAGCTGTGTATACAAACCTCTGGTTAAATTAAGTGGTGCCAAAACATTAGCACTTATCCAAAAGTTGTATCCAAGCAAATCAGATCAGGACGGAGATGTCAGAGTTGGAACCAAGGGTATCTTAAAACATTGTGGGAGTAGCAGCTCCAAAAACAAATGGTATAATAGGTATGAAGATGCTATCAGGTGCTGTTAGGTGATTTAAAGAATGATCTAAATTAGTGAGATAATACCACTGCAAAAACACAGCAGAAAGTAATGGGAAAAAGTTTATTTTTATTAATAATAAAAGAAAAATACAGAAAATATTGCCAATGTGATACATTTTTCTTCATTTTAAGTAAGAACATACATAACAGGTTTATGAAATTTTCTAGAAAAAAAAAAAAACAGAAAAAAATGTCAGTGACCTCATCAGCCCCGCCCCCACGGGCGCTCACGTTTGGAGTCGAAGGTCAAGTAAAAGAACCGAATCATTCTTTGGTGTTTTGATTCACGCAATCTCTAAAAATCAAAAGAAATAGAAAAAATAAGATATTTAAAAGCTGTGACGTTTAAGATGATTTCATGAATTATCATGTGATTCGTGTGGTTTCTGGACGCTTTGAGGAACTTATACTGTGAGTTGTGTGTAGAGTCGACTCACTGAGTGAATCGGTTCACAAGCCGAGTGCAAATTCGAATCAAACATTTTTCAGAAACCCACGTGTTGATACCACGCTGTGAGCTGGTGTAAAAACAGCACTGGGAAACTCAGAGACACAGAGTTCTCCTCAGACACTGGATTCTTCTTCAGAACGCAGGTTTGTGACTAAAACTGGTGCCTACTGAACAGTGTTTTACTGTAGCTGCGTGCCATGCTGAGCTGGGGGAGAAGCTGTTTGCGTTTCTCCTGCAGAGAATAAAAATGGAACAAAAACGAATTTTACAGATAAATAACTATAATTTAACATGTTCGAATCAACAACTACACACCAGAAAGACAAACACCTATTTGTAGAACATTGTAACATTTTGGAAATGCCGATTTTTGAGTCCAAAAAGCATAAAAATCCAAGGTTTATCAAATGACACCAGTGAAGAAACTAAAGAATATCATTCAAACTTTGAAAAGGATACAACACATTAATCGTGTCATTTGATATACTTTTGATTGTCATGTTTTTTATGACAAAAAAAACAGGTCTATTTCTATAACAAATAGGCACCTTTCCTAACTTTGCCATCCCATTGCTCCAAATTCTTACATTTATATTACTTAAAACATGTATAATAAATAATTTAGCAAGTGTGTTAAAGACTCCCATGGTCTCGTTTGATAATCTCTTAATATTCTTGTCTATTAGGATTTATGCACAACTGAATGAACATGTTTGCCTTATCATTATTCCATAAGGAGATCATTTTCTTGTTTTATAGGCTCCCAAAATCTGGTCTGTACACAACCAAGTAGACATTTGTTCTAAAATTGGCATCCAGTTACTACAAAATGCTACAGTAATATCACATGGGATGTCCGTAACAGTACTGAAAGGGTTCTTTAATGATTTAGTGATGTCATTTAATAACCATTTAATTTGCTAAACTCTGGTTTATGCTAAACTGAAAGGACACCTTTTTTTAGGTTGGTGTCCCATTACTCTAAAATTCTACAGTAATATTATATGATACTCATGCCATTAATGAACTGCTTCTTTTTATAGTGTAATTTGAAAACCGTTGGATTTGCTAACTCTAAAATCATGTTTATGCAAGTTTGGCACAGTGTAGGTAACTACTTAGGAGGCAATTGGGGCTAACCTTTAACCCTTTTAAAAGTAAAACATGTAATGGAAATATCAACTGGATTTATTTCTCATATTTCTAAGGATGTGATGTTTTTTCAAACTACTTTTTACCCATCCAAAAAGTGCTGCACTTGAATGAACAGTATAATACAAAGTCTTGCCAAAGTTCATTTATCATCCGTATTACACAATGCCTGATTACACAACCCCTGCCTTTCTATAGAATCCACATGCGGAGGGGGTGGATGGAGGGGTGCACGGTGGTTTGGTCCCTCCAGCTGTAGTTTTAAGGCCTCTTGCCCTGAAGGCCAGAGAACAGAGCACTCCACTCCCCTCAGCGAGACAAAAACGCCTCCACAGTCCCCCCTCTGCAGCACTCTCCCTATTGAGAAATGTAGCCAGTTATGCAATCAGGACACAGTGGAAGAGGTGGGAGGAAATAAATACTGAAAAACACTCTGGACTACCTGCCAAAACCATGGCGCAACACACACAAAGCCCTGATGGAGTTCCTGGAAAGATGGTTAAGGTTGGCCTTTTTGGCATTTAGATTTGACTGTTTTGATTGGTTAGGATGAACCCACAGCTAAAATCAGCTTCTGACTGTTATTAAAAAGTGATTTATAATCCAGCATATTTTATTATTTTACAATTCTTTATTTTGCTTCTTATTTAGCCAAAATCAATATAAAAAACATAGCACTTTCATTTAGACAGTAAATGCAGATAAATTATGGTCCACAAAATCCTTCTACAGTCAAAGAGGACACCACATTAAAATTTTCATTTTTAATTTGATAATTTCACATTTAATTTGATTTTTAATATATTTTGTCATATGGACATTTTATCTTTTAAGATTATTGAGAAATGGAAGCAATATTACGAACCAAATGAAAGAAAAATGCAGCTTTATAAGAAAAAAAAAGTCTGTCTTTAAATTTCAAACATTGGTTTGGTTTTATCTTGATTGTTAATGTTCATGGGTCATCCTGCTCAGATCTAAAGAACTTTCTCAGATCTGTATAGAAGGTTTTAGATGCAATATATACAACAAATATAAGAAAAAATTTAATACGATTTTTAAACAGTTAGAATCTATACAGGGCTAGTGTAAAAAAAATTATATTACTCTTATAAATCCAGCATTTCATTGGTCCATTCATCATCATATTCTGACACAAAGTGTCAGATTCAATTATCATAAATAAAATAAGTTTTTTGCAAGAAAGCAACAATATGCTTGTCAATATTCAGAGTTCATCTCTACAAGAGATACTGCAACTGCTTTTCCTGTCACATTTAAAGACAAGTCCTTACACACCTGAATCAACTAATTACTGTCTCCAAACCTCCAAACGAGCTCTGCTCAACCCTCTATAGACAGAGGCCTGTTTGTGTTGGCAGGACATGGCCAGCAGTGACGCTGAGGGAAACATCAGGCATTATTATGGCCAGACACAATCAGAGCTGACAGCGAAGCCAATCAGTGTTAAATGGGTGCCTAGGGATCAGGATTAGGCCACGTGTTCTGGACAAGTGGGACAGCTTGGACTGCATGAGGTCAGTCATTCCAAAACAGTTCTTTTTTTTATGTGACTAAGGGAGTGACTACACCAATACATATTTTTGTACATTTTTACTCACTGCTTTTACTCCAGAGTTCAACCTAAGACCTATGGTGACTGATGTGTCCGAAACATTTTAAAAGATGTAGAAATGTCCTTAACCCTAGAAAGCTAACGTTGGGTGTTTTTCACCCACACTATGTACATGTGATTTTCATTGTGTTGCTGGTGTCTTAGTTACATGAGACTTTGGAAAGCTTCAGGGCTCATTGATGTCATTAATGTTATGGTTGATTCCCTCCTCCCATCTATGTTTTTTTAAGAGGTATCGGGTGATTTTTATCCGACGTTAGTGATAGAGAGTAAGATATTTAATGGGTGCAATTTACCTGATGTAATGGTTGTGTGTCTAAATCAGGTGCTCACATGTTCCAGACCAAGTTTCCAGCAGCATTGTTTATTTTGTTGGGACATTACCTGTTAAGAATTACCTGAGTTTTCAATATTTTGCTGCTTTAGTTATTTTATGTTTATTTATTTTTTTTATGTGATGTATGTTGTAAAATTAAAGAAGGGTTTCAAAACTTGCCATACAGTGTATACCCAACGTTAGTGATGGTGTTTTCTAATTTTAACGTTCGTGTTCCAGGGTTAAAACACTTGTAAGCATGCACTCATTAGTGCTTAAAATAAAACTTGCTCCTTTTAAAAATGTGTGTTTTGTATCTGCTAGTCTGTTCCAATTTAACTATTCAATTTTTGTTTTTATAAAATACTGCTCCAATTTCTTCTGTCATTTTGAAAATGTAATAAAGATATTTAAAAAAAAAACATTCCTAAAACATGTAAGGTTACATGTAATGTTACAAACTCTGGCATGATTTTTAGAACAAAACATTTAAATATCTTAATGCCATTTGTTACATTAATATTTGTTTTGAATCAATATTGAGAACTTATACACACACACAGCCTAGAATTTAAAGTCCCACCACCATAAAGCTCTAGAGAGATGAAGATCCATCCAGTACCTCTGGGTGACAGTGGAGTAGGATTTGGGGTCCAGAACTAATCTTCTAAAATCAGTATTAGACCTCACTTAAGCTTTTTAGGCTAAAGAATATCAAATCCTTTCAAATCCAAATCTTTTCCAAGGTGATCATTCAATTATTCATTTATTTTTTTTGCTTCTTCCTCAGGTGAGAGTTGCAAGGCCAAAGCCTACCGGAATCACTGGTGCACGGCAGGACCCCTTCCCTGAACACGCCGCCAGTCACTCACAGGATTAATCGCTGTTCATTTCATCACTCCACAGCGTTCCAACACAAGAGTGAGTAAAATAGTTTTTGTTATATATGTTTTTTTTTCTTTACAGCTTAAGTATTATTGTCAGATGAGAGGGACTGGATTAGACTTAAGGTTTTGATTGGGCATCAGATGATAACCAATCATCATTAAATTAAACTCTACCAGTTTAAATGTCCGAACACTTCTTAACGTTCTTCCAGACGTTTGTTGATGGCTACCTACTCTGACATAATCAAAAGTGATGGGACAAGAACTATTATCATGTTCTCTTTGCTGAGTCCAATGGAAGCTAAAACATGAGGTACTGACTTGTGGAATATGTCTGCTGCTCCTCCTGTGTTGAAGGTGGATGTGATTTCTGTCAGAGTTGTTTATCTGATCACACCGACAATTCTAGCCAGACCCACCAGCCATGATCACTATTACCACACACAGTGGACAGCACAGTGATGATTGTGACTACCAACTTCTGACTATAATTTTCATGAAGTCTTTAATGAAGTGTTCTCGGTTCACATGTGGCACTGTGGATTGAGAGATGTTTAATACCTGCACTTCAGAAACAGAATTTCCCATTTATCACCTCAGATTCTGATTATTTGTGTTCCCTTGCCATGAGTGTTCAGCCTCACTCAGAGAATAACACCTCAAAACTTAACAGGTATCTCATTAAAATTACCCTTTGTAATGAATTTTCTTACTGCTATTCCATGATTTTTGGCCTGTGAGTGTGCCTTGTCAAGGTACATTAGACCAAATATTAGTTTTTAGTTGCCTAATTTTAACTCGGTATAAAACTTCTCAGACACCCCTTACTGAAGTCCGTATACTGCTATGATATTCATGCCCATAATGAATTATTTTATTATTATTATTATTTTTTTGGTCACCATCCCCCTTTTCTTAAGATTTTTTTTGATAAGTTATTCATTAAGGAAGGGTAGGCACATAAGCAAACAAGAAAAAAGAAAAAGAAAGAGACAACAAAAGAAAGAAAAAATGATAATTAGAAAGATAATGGGAAGGGGGGATTTAACAGAAATAGGTAAGGATAGAAAAGAAGATTAAATGTTGGTAGAGAGTCATTTAGTAATTAATGGGAAAGAAGTAAAAAGTAAAAATAAATAATTAAAGGAAAATATATATATATATATATATATATATATATATATATATATTTATATATAAATTCCTAAATAAGACCAAATGTTACTTTGATATGTATTTCTTTGCTTTTGCGTTGCTTTTGTGTCTCCTAGTAAACATAATTCTGGGGATAGAGGGATGGTGATAGTCATGGTGTTGTACGGGTGTGCAGTGCCACATGATGTGGATGTAGTTATCTGTGGTGTTCTGGGTGCAGTGTAACAGTTTTCAGAATTGGTAAACCCATTTTAAACATCTTGTGTCCGGTGTAGTAGAGTATGTGTAGAGTTCTGTGGGTGGCTTTATATTGTATAAGCTGTAGATTAGCTCTTGTGATCATGGTAAAGTTATGTTTATGTATCTGTATCCAGAAATCAGAACCAGGGTGATGGATAGATCTTCTTCCCATTGTTTATTTGGGAGTGTTATTTTTGGGTCTGGTTTTGGTATTGATTTATGAATTTTAGATAAACGTTTTTTGGGAGAGGATATGTTAATAATGTCGATAATTGCAGACGGTAACTTTAATGTAACTTCTAACTTCCTTTTAATGTGTAAACGTTTAACTTTAACTGAGCACAGACCTGGAATCAGCAGTGGCAGATAAACCTCCCTCCCCCCCTCTGCTTAAACAAAGAGATGATCATATCAGAAGAATTTAACAGTCTCCTTTCTGCAGAGTCCTGCAGTGAAGCAAGCAGGAGATGTACACTTCAGCACATATCATACAGAACATGCACTGTTAGACACAATATAACCTAATATTATATATAAACATAATTACCAGCAGAGAAACACTGACTCTGATAACTGGGCTTCTGTGGCAGTGTTCCAGTGAGGAGCACACAGCAGTACTGAACAGGTCAGATCTCTGAGGAACGAGGAGAAAATAGAAGCACACAATGCAAATAACCCAGTCCTGCATGCAGCCGCTTCACACAGTGTCCTGCAGAGTCATCCAGGGTGAGCAGTGAATGTAGATTTCCCAAGACATTAAGGCTTAAGACTAAATGGAATATTGGTAGCTTTCCCTGCACACCTGCACCTGCGTGTGAACGAAATGCTGTTTTAAAGCAGAGTAGAGAAGATACAGAACTGCAACAGTACAGCATCACACTGGAAGAAAGGTCAATTACCCCTGAGAGAAGCTGACAGCTTAATCTCCATTATCCCTCTCTCCATTCTTCTGACCTTGAACGTCTCTGTAAATCACAACACTGAAAGTGTGTGACGTTAGAACTGTGGTTCTGGGGGGATTTGCAGGATTTCTGTGCTTGTAGTGAAGAGAAGGACGGAAATCCAATTCTCACCACTTTATTTGACGCAGTGTAATATAAAATACATCAACAGGCCACTTCATTAACACCCCCTGCTTGTTTCTACACTCCCTGTCCATTTCATCAGCTCCACTGATCAAACAGGAGCTTCTAGTAGTTCTGTAATTACAGAATTTCATCCTGTATCTGTTTCACTACATACTTTATTATTATTATTTTACCTCGTTCTTCAAAGATCAGGACCAATACAAAGATCCTTGACAATACTGGGCATTTCCAGAAACTTCTCGATGTCTATACTCAGCACTTAATATTCATATAAATAGATACATGTATTTTAAATATCAAAAAAAAAAAGTTTATGTATATGATATATACACTTTCTCTATTCATTTTAGACACAAAGGATTGGGCAAAACACTTTTTAACACCTGCGAGCAAAATACAGCCCTGGAAAGAAATAAGAGACCATCTAAAAATTATGTTGCTTTGATTTTACCAAATTGAAAACCTCTGGAATATAATCAAGAGGAGGATGGATGATCACAATCCATCAAACCAAGCTGAACTGCTTGACTTTTTTGCACCAGGAGTGGCATAAAGTTATTCAAAAGCAGTGTGTAAGACTGGTGGAGGAGAACATGCCAAGATGCATGAAAACTGTGATTAAAAACCAGGGTTATTCCACTAAATATTGATTTCTGAACTCTACTTTATGAATATGAACTTGTCTTTTTTTGTTATTTCAGCCATTTCTCATTTTCTGCAAATTAATGCTCTAAATGACAATATTTTTATTGGGAATTTGGGAGAAATGTTGTCTGTAGTTTATAGAATAAAACAACAATGTTCATTTTACTCAAAAATAAACCTATAAATAGCAAAATCAGAGAAACTGATTAAAAAACAAAAGTGGCCTCTTAATTCTTTCTGTAGATGTGAAATTATGTTTTGTAACGGGTGTCAGATGGATGGGTCATTTAATTTCTGAAGTTGTTAAGGCATTTAACATTGTTCTGTTCAGGATGTCATGTGTACCAGGAACGTGTTATATAAGGCATTACCTCCGACAGTGGACAGTGCAGTGGGTGTTCATGATTGCAGCCATCCTTGTGAACAGAAAGAGACTCCTGCAGAAATCACGTCCATGTTTAGTGCAGGAGGACCCATATGCAAATCCCACACAGTGCAGTGTTTTAAGCTTCCAAGAAAACATGGCAAAAATAACAGGACATGATGCTACTCTCATGTCTCTTTACATCTGGCATGCCTGTGTACTGTTACAGAAACAGAAGCCACTCACTCCCAGACGTAAACTGTTCCATCCTTTATTAAACATAGCTTGCAAGAGATAAATATTACAAAGTTATTTCCTCCAAAATTAGCTTATTTTTTTCAGTCAATGCATAATTGTTGTTAATCAACCGGCAGTAATCAAACAGCGTTTTTTTCATCTCCATTTTTTTGACAGTTAAATATCAAGGATGTGCAAAAGGTCTGGATTAAATGTTCCAAATGAAAAAAAAATGAAAAAAAAAGAACTTGACAAAAAACACATTTTTAGCTTTGCTTCAAATTCATTACCATTTTAAGCCAATCCCAAGCCCAGTTGTTCTTTTTAAAACTTAATCACATTTTTTTTTTCTTTTAACAAAAAAGATTTACATATTGCCAAGTGTTTTGAATATTCAAACTGGTGGATTGCAGCCAAGTCCTGTTTACAAAAGATTCAAAAGTTGAAAAAAATTTAAAATCAAAGAAAATATGATCCAAGCCCATCTCCCACTTCAACAAAAATGACCTGTATTTTGCAACAATTAACAAGAAATCAGGAAAAACAAAAAGTCTTAGCAGTAAAAGAACAAGGACAAAAAATATAAAATAAAGAATTTTAAAACTAGAGTGACATCACGTGGTGGAGAGACATAAACCCCAGTGCTAAAACGCTTGTCTCCAGAAAAGCTGATTGTCCAATCAGAGAATTATGGACAGTTACTCCATGACAATGAAATGTGAACGAATATCTAAGAAATGTCACAATCTTTATATTCAATACTTAAAAAGTGTGCAAAATAGTCCCACTTTTTTAATCTTAAGATTTTACTAAACTGAAAGCAGTACGCATCAGAACAGTAAAAAAAAAAAAAAAAACAAGTTCTCCATAAAACATGGACGTATACAATGTATACAACTCTCCATGGAAAACAAAATAAGAGCATTGCAAAAGTTCCCCACTAGGGGAAAACATGAATAAGAGGCATACTTAAGTCTACTGAAGAAAGCTTTATATAATCATGAGTAAATAGAAAATGAGAATTGACATAGTCTCCCAAAAGGGTCAATGACACCCTGTAATTCAACTCAAACTGAACAACTGAAGGTAGGTAAATGTGCGCATCGCCGGATTTCGCCTCTACAGGTGAGTGCTTTGGATTTGGTCAGGTGTGGGGTAATACTGTCAAATGTCTGATCCACTCTGAGCCTTGTGAGGCGGACAGTCCACGTGGGACATCTGGAGAAATCAATGTATTTCACTGAACATTGGTTTAACTTCAATGTTATCGACAAAAGAATCAAATAAAAATCAGCAACACACACAAAAAGTGACATATACAAGAATATCCCATTAAAGTCCCAGCCCAAAGACTGCAGAATGGATCAAACGCTCCACCAGGACAAAATCTTTTTCTTCTTTCCTTTTGCAAATACTACATACTACAAAAACATACAGCCAGGGAGAAAAATGCATCGAAAAAGAGCTCATTCACAAAAAACAAGAGAAGTATAATCCCGTACATTTTGCACATTTGTTACACAATAATACACAGTGATCACAAAACAAAATGACAAGCTTCACAATATTCATGGCTTTTTGTTTGCTTTTCTACACAATTTACAACCATTTTAATTTCATTTCATTTTTTAAATTCAAGGGACCAAAAAAAAAAAAGAAAAGAAAAAAAGCGTATGTACAATAAGTCATTATTACTTCTGACCTAGCAAGTATTGTGTTTGTCATCTCATAGTTCATTTTTTTTTTAGTTTGATTTAACTTGATTTTTTTTTTCCCATAAGAAATATCAGAAATGAAATCTGCAAACCAAACGTAGAGGAGTCATCAAAGGAAGTGTAATACTTCAAAAGTCTAGAAAATGACATTTCATTTTATAAGTCCAACTGGTAGATATCAAAGGTATATGGATGCATCCATTACAGTCTGGCAGAGAGAGTAGAGGGGAGAGAGAGAGAGAGGGGGACTGACTATACACGTCCTGCATTTGCTTTAATAAGAGAATGTATTAAAAAAAAAAAACACACCAAAAACAGAATTATAGTTAAAAAAAAATGAATCATAAAAATGATGGTAGGTAAAAGAAGGAGGGGAAAAAAAACGCAAAAGCATTTTAATAAAAGGGGGCTGATTCAAAGACAGTATAAACACAAGTGTAAACTTTCTACTATCTAATATTGCACCTGCGAATCAAAGCCAAAGGTAGTTTCCATGATTTGTTTAAAAGTTGCATCGCTCTGTCCAAACCAAACCACAGCAGTACACCTGCACTGACCGGTGCACTGACTCTACATGTTTTGCCTCTTTCAGGAAACGTGTGAAGCGGGAGTGCTTCAGCAGAAAGCCCTCATGCTGTGCTTGACCTGCATGCTGACCTCAGAGTCCAATGCCTAAATGAAACAATCTGGTTGGGAATGGTTGAGGTAAGTGCCTAAATTTGAGTGCTGTGGCTACAAAATTCTGGGAATCGGACAACTTTTAATCTAATGACCCCACTTTCCTGTAAAATCGATACATACTGCTGTAATACAGCATTTGTGTCAAGTGCTAATTTAATAGGAGAGTGAGGGCAAAGTCAAGTGGCTTAAATGCTGTCTACCACCCTAAAAAAACAAACTTAAAAAATAAATACAATTGTGGATTTCTGTCTAACTATATTTAGTACCCTATAAAATAAATGTTTAATTTTTCCCCAAAATTCAGCTTTCATTCTTTTTTCAGAATTGTTAATTTTTCATTTCTGTCCTGTACATACATGCAGAAATCACAGGGCCCTATTCATATATTACAGCCAATCCAACTGCTAATACTGCATACTGACCAAACACTGCTGCTGCTGCTGCTACACCTTACGCAACACATTACATACTGCCCAAACTGCCATCTGAAAAAAAAAAAAGAAGGAAACAGGAATATAGTAACAGGACGGTTGTCCACTGAGAGAGAGTCACTGCACTGTAACAGAAATGTCCTTTTCTCAACATTTTTACTATTTTGGGCTCAAATCCTTGATCATGATTTAACAGAAACAGCAAGTCTATGGTTAGAGATATTCGTGCTGCGTAGTGAACGTAACTGTTCACATACTTGCTTATGTACTACCTACACAAGTTACTGCAGGCTTCCACTAGGGGGCAGAGCAGCGAACACTGACCATGGATAACCACAAGTGTTTCTCTAGCACAAGATTCTCTGGAAAACATGCAATGTGGTCTCTCTCTGTCTCTCTGGTCTCTGTCTGTTCTGTCTCTCTCAGACAGTGTGGTGCCATCCATACCTTCAAGAGCCTGGCAGCTGTAACATTCTTGTCCTGTTTCTAACCATATTATCCCACCCGCCCCACCCCGCTTCCCATTTTCCCCCTCATTCTTCTAAACAACAAAAGTGCTCCTGGAGAACGAGGCACCTCGCGTGCATTGCCCTAACACGCTGATTGATCCTTTGCCTATGCCACTATAGATATATGCATCTCCTTCTCTTAAACCTTCTCTCATGCTAAGAATCTATACATAAACCTTATAGATATTTGAATAGTTTCCGTCTGCTTTAGTTTTTCCATGATTATCGTCTCCTGTGGTAAGTACCTTTCAGATACGCAACCGTTTCAGCAAGAGACGCCGCCAAAAAGGAAAAGAGAAAACAAAAAAACTAAAATGTAACAAATAAAAATAGAAAATAAAGGAGAACTGAAACTCAAAGGGGAGTAATAAAGTTCATGGTGATAATGGAATTCTAAATCCCTTCTTACACAGCCAATCATGTGGCACCACAAGGGGAAGCCGTTCTCAGAGCATTGGCGCCACAGTGTCCGGTGAAAGCGTAGGCATTGATTTGGGGGAAGACCATCCATGGCAGGATTAAACAGGGATGGGTTTCAAAATTTGCTGCAGATTCTATAAATTCAGTGGCAACGCCCTCATCAGAACCACGCTCCCGCCCCCTCCTGTGTGCAGTACAAGATACAGGCCAGAACATCCTTCAACATCAGTGTCATCATCCATCAGCGAGTCTGCAGATTCTCCTAGTGTTCTCACGATACTGTGTGGCCTTCTCAAGGCAAAGAAACTGTCAAATCAGCGTCTCAGTGCATTAGGATCAGTCTACCAGAAAAGTCGGAAACCCAGTCTCCACCAAGGCTCTTTCCTTAAAGGACTGGTAGTTAAATACATTTGCTACAAAGACTCTGGACTTTCCAGATGGCATAGCCGAAATGTTCTCATTCTGAAAGCTTAGCCGTAGATGTAAGCTTCAGTGAGGGAATAAACAATCAAAGAAAAAGAAGAGCTTTCGTCATGAGAGAGTTAACTCTCATCATTTTACAGGGTGCAAAAGGGAGGAAGCTCAGAAGGAAGAAAAAAAACAACAACAGAAGAGCAACCGTTTTCAAGTGACCCTGGCATCTAGCCTCCTCCCTCACAAAAGAAATAAATAAAATATGCAAGAAAAAAAGAAAAGAAAAAAAACAAAACAAGTCACTAAGAATACTAATAATCATAATAAGAATACCTGCAACAGAAGTAATAATAATAATAATAGACAGAGCAATAACAACAGCAATAATAAGTTGAAATAAAGAGCTTTGCTATAGTAGGAAACTGAAGTCGAGATGCACTGACAGTCTGTTGTTCATCATCTGGCGTCTGAGTCGTTCTCATGGGTTAGTTGGGTAGGCACACGGACAGGCACTGCATGCGACGGGGGTGATGGTTGCTGTGTGTATTTCTCTGTGTGTGTATGTGTGTATTTTTGTGTGTGTGTGAAGTGCATGTATGTGTGTGCGTGTGTAAGAGTGTGTGGGGGATTTAGGAGTGAAGGGGTGTCCAGAAGGGGCTCGTCGGTCTGCTGGAGCTCATTTCTGGCCGGTGATGGACTGAGATATGGAGCGAGGGGGGATCATGTCCAGCAGGTACTCCCTCTGTCGGTCTGCTAGACTGGATGCCTTGTGGCCTCCCACGGCTCCAGGGTTCAAATAGGCAATATTCAGTCCTGAGAGGAGAGAAAGGTACGGTCAACAGGAGGAAAGAAAGACAAGATCAAATGGTCTAACACACAACAGGTAAGTGCACTGTGTTACAGTATTCATTATTATATATATAATTTATACTGGTCAAGCCGTGATGTGTTCTTAAGGTTATTTTGTAACATTCCACCTCTAAACACATCTTAAGGAGTCTTTACTGATGCTGCAATCACTAAAGTGTACTAATACAAAACCCCATACAAAGACGACGCTGGCTTTGGAATAACAGTCTGAATGGTCCTTTTAGTCTTTGACCCAGAGCGGACAATTTCTATACCCACACATTTACATTCCTACGGTGTGATAGTTCATCTTAGATTCCTCTGAGACTAGAGAAGTTAATACCATTTCTGGACATAAGGCTTCTTTTTTGCACAGTAAAGTTCCATGTGCCATTTGCAAGTGTTCCTCCCTTGGCCATGTGGTTGTATCATATTGTCGTCTGAAGGATTGGAGATCACATGCATTCAGCTTAGGCTTGTGCGCTTGCACTTTATGCACTGGAATACTGTTAAATATTTCAATATTTTTCCATATTTGTCTCAGCATTTTCTGTTTTGGGATTGTATGTTTCAGTATTCTAATTACACCTGCTTGACCGAAACCTTTAAAAAGCTTATGGCATGTATTTTTAAAGCTTTAAACCACAAAAATTACAAAGTATCTTCAGGATTTGTTCACAGCAATAATATGAGGTGCTGTGAACAGCAGTTCCCATTCATGTAGGAAGAAAGACAGGGCTTTAAAGATCTTTAAGGCAGTTCTCTCACCAGGGATGTTGTAGATTTGCCGGCGGCTTTCGTGCTGCGGCCGACTGCTGCTGCCCCCTCCGCAGCGCTTGCTGGTCATGCCCAACAGACCACTGGCCACTGACAGCTGGGAGGCCTGGGCAAAGTTAGAGAGCACGCCCCGCGCTGAGCTGGACAGACCTCGCTGCAGGGCAGCCTGTGGCTGAGGCGCCTAGCAAACACAGAGATTAAGAGACAGCCATTACTGACAGCTATTTTACAATCAGGCCTCAATCAGTGGGTTCCTCTCAGAACTGCAGAAGCAGGGAGAACATCAGAATGTGCACGGCTCCCAGAGCTTCCACAAACAGGTCTAACACGTCTCACTGTAAAAAGTTTGTAATGAACAGCGGCTGTGAGTGATGTGTTGGACTAGCCTTGAGGCCAGTGTACACTGATGCCCACAAACATTTGGAGCTGCAGAATTTGCTGACACAGATGTGAAAATGCACACACATCTTGTATAGTCCCTCTAGAGCAGATAAACATAAGCCTACTGGCACCATGCCTGTATTCTCTGGAATGATGTTGGTGGTGCTTTTTCTTATAATTTTTGCTGAATGCAATCAAATCCTCACTGCAATGTTATAAAAAATTAAGTAAAAGGTTTTTCCTGGACAGGAGAGACAGTTACTCCAATCGGAGCAGAATATTATATTTTTAATTTCCTTGATTTTTGATGTCCCAATACTTTTGTTCATACAGAGGTTAAAGTAGATATGCAAAAAATCAATTAATTATATATTGTGATTGTCTACATATACAATAATATTAATACTATTACTGTTAACTGTAAGTCTTGATTCAACAATGTGCTGATGTTTAAACAGCAATACAAAACAATCGGTAATTTCAATAATAACGTAATATTACATTATATTATATGAATATATTATAGAATTAACATTAGACAATTAAATTAATTAGGCAGACCATCATGAATATTCATTGCATCACTATTATGTAATACACAGTGCCCGTTAATTATGTGCAGGACAGTGAGGTACCTGTCGGAGGGCATGGTGTCTGATCATACTCTCAGCCTTGCTGACGCTGGGCACAGTCTGAGCTGCACTCGGGGACAAAGCTGCCTGCTGCTGCAGCCTCTGCTCGATCTCCTAACACACACACACAGCACAGAGAGAGAAAACAGATTAAATCAGGAATGATCTCACGTCTTCTGTCATGTGGAGTATATACTAATATCAATATCAGCAATCAGCTCACCTGCTCCTGCTGCAGGGCCTTGACAAAAGCGTTCTTCAGCCGGTTGGTGTGCTCGGCCTTCAGGGCCTTCTTCTGATTGGAGGTCATACACTGTTCGCACAGAATGCGTCCGCTTTTCTCCTGCTTCCAGTGGGGGGTGAAGTCTGTTCTGCACTGAGCGCAGAAAAACGGCTCCAAGCGGGAGAGTGAACCCCTCATTTTACCTGTCAACAATGCAAACAGTGGTTAAAAAAAATCTATCTATTGTATTTACTGTAATAGAATTCACTTAAAAACAAGACTTTTACTACAAACCAACCAACAACGTAATAGTTTTACTAATGAAGAGGATGACCTGCCAATTGTCATAATTATGGATGTAGACAACTGCAACAAATGGTTTAGTTTAAATCCGTTTTCCAAAGACATATTTGTTTATTTTCTAATCACTTTTTTAAGGGAATAACTAAATGCATTTTTACCACTATTTTAAGTATTTGGAGTGATTTAATATGATTTAAAAGCCCAAAGCATTATGAATCCTTTCCTGTGCCCTCTTCCTGAATTCTGCTAAATTGTCCTTAATGTCTACTTATGTCAACTAGCAGTATGGATTTGTATTTCTAGCAATCTTACAAGCATGTCTTTTGAAAGTTTCCGTAGTCCTCCAGGTCTCACACTGACCTCAATCATTCCTACTAACTGTCTTTTCTGTATTACTGTATGAACTCAGCTAATGGCTACCTGAAAACAATCTAAACTTGTACTACTTTTATAACATGAAGTGGAGACTACATGTTGTTTAATTCCACTAAAATAACTAATAAAATAAACAGGCCACTAATAAAAATTCTTAGTTCCAATCACTATCTACAACTCCCCATATCAAATGATGCTGCCAGTGCTGGGGTCTCTATACACAAAGCCAGGCAAGTATTGCATTTTTCTCTTTTTGAATTGCACATGTAAAATTTTTCTGTTGCCTGCGTGGGCTAGCATAGTGCTGAATGGTGTGAAGGAGAGGGTGGAGGGTAAATATGTGCTTTAGCCCTTGAACGCTAAGGATTAAAACTTTTAATATCATTATGACTAAGGCCGATGCTTAAGACAGCTGAAACACAGCTCACTTTCACTCCTCCACTATATCAGTAATATAATTATAGAGTGTGTGTGTGTGTATTTAGGTCTCACCCTGGCTGTCGATGACACTCTGCACCACCTCTTCCAACCCCACCATGTAGATGAACTCGCTGTTGGCGGCTGAGGGCAGGAAGTGGAGCAGGGGGGCGGGGGGTTTGGGTGGTGGGATCTCCAGCAGGGTTTTCTCCAGCTGCTTGCGTAGGGCCAGTTTGGCAGCCGCTTGGCTGCTGGCCTGGTCGTTCAGTGAGCTCACGCTGCCCACAGCGGCCACGCTAGACCCGCTAGGCAGTGTGGAGGGGCTGACCGCCCCCACCCCGCTCACACCCACCCCGACACCTGGCACCCCCGCCGCCTGCATGTGGGCCAAGTTCATGTAGATGGCCGTGGAGGAGTTGGAGCGCTGGGAGGCCGCCACCTGCTGGCTGGCAGCCTGCGGCACACAGAGGAAATGTTTTTCAGCATGATTGCGTTTGTGTGGTTTGTTCAGTAAATCACTGATAAATGAGGCTGCTAATGCTTTAATTAATCATCTACTCAGTGTGAGTCTCTGCACCGCAGCGTACAGTACAGGTATGTGTGCTGCACACAGTGCTCCTCAATCGTGTAATTACAGAAGTGAGCAGGGGTTGCATACACCACTGTTCGAAAAATTGTAATCACTTGTCATTAATACTTATTATGCAGCCATTTTTAGTAGAACTGTTGTAACAATTGTATAAGGTTAAAAATCTGTTTTATGAAATGCTAAAACAAACAACACAAAAACGACTGTAAATACTACTAGAAGTAAATGTCGAAGATACTTTTTTTTAAGATATCAGTGAATGCTTCAAGATTTACTGAAACAAGTAACTAACTAATAAATGATATACTGTAAGAGTATGATTATACTTGTGCCATATTTTCATGTTATGTGCCACAAATTATATTCTACAGCTTTTAAATTCATTGCTTGACAAAAAATTGGTGCTTTTTGAATGCCTGTAAGGCACCAATAATGTAAAAATAAATGCCACTTTAAAATACAGACTCAAATATGCTATGCATTTATTTCTATTGAAGGGGTTCCCAAACTTTTGCAACTCACATGGCCCACTTAACCCACCATAAAACATTTAAACATAAAAATAGATACAGCACAACAATGTAGGTTATTGAACTGATTGACAAGCTTAATTAAACTTATTTGTACCGACCTGAACTTGTCTTATAAGCATTCAATGTGAAAGACTGTACAAATCCCATACAAAAAGAGAATTTTTTTTCACTCAGACTTGCAGTAATAATAAGTTTCATTTACGCTATGACTCTTTAAACTAGTATTTAGACATCAGAGGAACCTAACAGTTTAATTTCTTAGCACCAATAAGAATTATAATTTACAGTTATAATTTACATCTATTTTGCAACAACAAGACTGATTTGAAATTACTTATCGCAATGATGCCAGTCTGTAGACCAGCAGTGTGTATATTCTGAACTGTGGCAATAAATGGTTTAATTACTGACGTGAACAGGGGATATAGCAGGTCATGACCATGTTTTCAGTGCAGTGTTTGGAGCACTCTGCCCTGTAGGTTATAGAGAGGGGATGTTGGGCTGAGCATACCTGCTGGTAGTTGACTGCGTTGCCCATACTTCCTGTGGAGGATCGGCCCATGCCAGGCTTAGAGGGCACTCTCTGACCCTGCAGCTGGGCTGGGTTAGGGGCGATCACCCGCTGGGACATCATCATCGGGGGCAGGGAGGCACTGGCAGCGGACCTGATCACCGTGTGGCCCTGGAACAAACACGCAGACAAATTAAAAAAAGATGTTCAGTAAACTGAACGACCACTAGAGGTCGGCAGATATGTAATTTACTACCAGTACTGTACACATTTAACAAAAGCATCATGAATAAACTGGAATGATGTACACTACGGCACCAGACAAAAGGTGCTGGATTTGTGTGAGGAGGAATAGATTAACAGATCCAAGAAAAGCCTTGGATTCAAATTGAAAATGGACAGATTATCACGCTTGGAAGGCAAACGAATAAACAAACAAATACACAAAATAATCCACATTAGATTTCTTAGCAGGTCTTGGATTCACCTTTCTAAAAACATTCCAAATCTGGCCATGGAAATTTGGTATTTTCAGTCATGGAAAGTAGACACACACACACCTGTGCAGCGCGGAGGTTCTGGGGCTCAGATGTGTGCATGCCCGGTCGAACGGGCAGCTTAGTCAACCCCTGTGAGCTGTGGATGGGAGAGGGTTGAACAGAGGAGGGGGTGTTCTGGACCACTGGAACCTGAAGAGGAAGATGAAGACAGACAAAGACAGACAAACAAGCATGAATTTCACAAACTGCCAGAGGTTCAGCATCCGATTCCTGAAGTAAATCACTGTGTTTTTATAACCTTGTCACAAGAGAGCATAAGCAGGCCATTTCTGCAATTGTTCTAAATTAGTCATGAGCTGTTTTGGCAAAATCAGCACATCCAGAGCAAGGTCTCAGGCAGAGTGACCCATCCCAACTGCAGTCCAGCAGAAAGGCCCCTGAGACTCTTTATGGTCAGCTCATGTATGTGTAGAAACAGTAAGGAAGAATCTCAATGCTGGAGCAGTGGGGAAACATATCACTGTGCTGTGATACACAAGCAGTAAAGCTGTGGTTTTTGGTCGTCCAAAAAACTCTCCAAGACTACCCCATTTTACCCCGTGTCTGCTCTTTAGCAGCTCTACTCGCACGTTCAGCGAGCTTCTGCTGGGTACAAAAAGTGCTGAAGATCATTATCTGACAAGCAGCCAAATCTCAATTTTGGACCATTGGATTTTCTCCTTGATATCCAGCTCGGTAAATTGTTTTTTTTCTTTGCAATTCAAAACTGAACAAACTCAGCTATGTGCTTTTCGTAAATCAATAGTTGACCGCTTATATATGAACAATAATCCAATTAAATAAATGAATATTCCAGCAACATGCAGGACAATAATCACTACACAATATAAAGGCTAGGAATTGCATTACTTTGAGATAAGTGAGGGAGTTTACAATACACCTATACACATAAAACTACTGCTACATTACCATTTTTTTTAAGTTTTGAGCCAGAAGGAAAAATTGGGCTTTCTTTGATTTTGTTTTTTTTACCAAAATAATAATAATAATAATAATAATAATAACAACATGCATGCTTTATAGAAAAATAATAAGAAATTGGTTTACAAGGTTTCATTGTAGTTTTTTTCTGAAATTAAAATGTGTCCCTCAGTAAGCTGAGCCTGACCATTGAAAGATGAATCTCGGTTGGATATTTGAGCATGCATCTTGGCAGAATATGTTGTGTTTAATTAAATTTGTTGTTGTCCAAGCATGTCCAAAAATGAAGGTCTACCATTCCAAAACCTTAATGTTAGCCTTTGTTGCTGCAGACGCTACCACTTCCACCACCACCATGCTTAACAGCTAGTACAGGGGGTTGTGGAATTTAGTGTCTCACCATTATCCCTATAAACACCACTGTCTGCCTAATTTTTTCCATAGCAATATTTCTAGTCATGTTTAGCTGATGTTTTGAGGTTATGCTGAGGTAGACTACCTACTTTATGCTTCTATCAACATTGTACAATCCTCCAGTCTCAGCAAACTGGTAAACCAGCTATCACCAGAAGAGAATATCCACCAACTCATGCCAAACAGAGGTTGCAGCGCTCAAGGTTCAATGGTTAAACCTTTGCACATCCAAACATACATCTGATCAATGTGGCCGAACATCTTTATATTTATCTTCTTTTAGGGTGACAGGTTTAGCCTATCGGAACCAAATGACTATTTTCTTTCTGTAACAACATATGTTTTAATTGTTATCTTTAAATATGCAGTTATTTGAAAATCTACAAAAATTCTTCTCAGATCTGCACTGAGATTTTTGGATTTTCCTAGTGTACTCTGTGTGTTTCACTGTCAAAAATCATTTTTGTAAGGCTACAGAAAAGCTACCAGTTGTAGTCAATCAAGATCACTAGCAGGATGTTAAGAGAACTTGGTCTTGGTGTGTTAAAGGCCTTGTGTAACTCTCAGCACCACTGAACTAATAGTTCTTCATTGTTCATTTCAGAACCACCATGGTCACCTTAAAGGTCAGAGGCGATATGTTTGTACATATGAATATTCATGAGCAAGAGCCAAAAATCCTCTTTCTTCAGCGATCACTAATAGCAGTACTATATAGAAACACCGGAGCACTTTTTTTCATTCATTCATACTAGAGACCACAACTAAACATTTAAAATAAATTAAGAAAAAAAAATGATGGAATAAGACCTTTAAAAAAATAACTTGTACTTGTTATATGTTGTGCACTTATTCTTCCCCAGAAAAAAAACAGTAATAAGAATCATTTAAAGCCCACTGTTTGGCTTTGTATTTATGTCTATGATGAGTTTATGTAAACTTTTATAATTATGTAAAAATTTAAATAGATGTTAGCATATATAGCATAGATCATATCATATACAGCTAACATGTTGTATTAATGGCATGAAGCACATGCTGTAATTGTAAAATGGGTATTATATTAATTTATAATGACAATAACTGTTCTGCTCTAGCATAGCTCTATTAGTGATCGCATCGAGCAGAGCATATTTAATATCAGTGTTCTGAAATTTCACTGCCTCATCCTACAGGCATGAAACAGCTCCAAGACCATTAACAGCAGTGAACAACAGCAGTGCCTAAAAAAACAAACACTCTCTGTTAGAGTAGAGCAGTAATGGTCAGTAGCCTGCCTGAGTCAGGTGCGGGAGCAGTGTTAAGCAGTGTGGAGGGAGGTGTTAACTCAGCTGTGCTGATAAATGGAGGTAATGGTGGGAAGAGCAGTATATTGACCTTCTGCACCACGTTCTCTTTCTGCATCTGGCTCTGTCTCAGCTTCTTCAGCAGCACCAGCCTGGCCTCCTCCAGCCTCAGCTCCTCACGCAGCGCTTTGATCATCTGCTGCCTCTCCTCACCTGTCTTCCCCTGCAGAGAACAACACACACACACAAGCTTAAGATACATCAGTCATAGAAATGCAGACAGATGACGACAAACACACAAACACACACACAGCCTGACTCAGTGCAGGTGACCAATTCAAGTATGATTTATTCTTTAAAGAAAAAAATAAAGAAAGAGAAAATAAAAACATCTGCTGCTTGGAAACAAATAGTTTGGTGACACCTTGTCTTTGTGTCTTTTTTTTTTTAATCTGATACCTTCTACTAATTATTTCTCACCAACTCAGCCCAAGATTTTTTTGGGTGTTTTTAAGTCACAACAGTATTATTTTCATCAGCTTATGGTGGCATTTGTTGCCTTAAGGTTGGTCAATTTGGCTTGGGACTGCATGGTAGCTGGTTCAATCCCCAGGACTGGCTTTTATGAACTGAGTTGCCCTTGACAAAAACACCAACCCTCTACTGCCTCGAGGTCACTGAAGTGTCTGCCCACCACTCTGGACTCTTATTGGCACAGACAAGATAAACATGGAGGTAGAGTTCTGATACACTACTGTACAGTGAAAGTTTACTTCATTGTAGTTAGTTAAATTTTCTTTTCTTTTTTTTTTTTACAAACATTCCTTGGGTCTCCAAAGTATTAACTCTCAGATTCACATTACGCCAAAAAGTGAAAAGATTACCAAAACATTATAAAAAAATAAAAATAAAAAAAATGGAGAGACAGTGATGATAGATGTTCACAGTGAAGATATACTTGCTTGGGGCAGCATGCCAAAACCAGGTATTGAACCACAACCTTTTCACCAATAGCCCAGTACTCAAACTGCCATTGAGTCACCATTGACTCCAATATTAAAAATAAAATAATTATGAACGCTATACACCACCAGGTACACAGATTGTGATCATTTTTGACCATAGGTTAAAAATGTGTATTAAAATTATGGGGCCCAGTGGTTACAGTGCTGGATCATTGATCAGTGGTTTGTGGCATAACTGCAATCCCTCTAGCATGACTGACCCTGTGTGCTGACTCTACGTGATTCTCATTGTACTGCATAAGTGTAAAGCTAGTAAAGTACTTAATTCTAATTTTGGCTTTTAAATGGTTTTAGCTACTTGGTTCATAACATGATAACATGTACAGGGAGTGGAATTATTACTCTATTAAAAATTAATGAAAGAGTTATTTGAGTAATACCACAGCAGAACCACTTTTGGATTAATAAAGAATAATAAAAAAAAACTAGATTGTGAACTCCAACAGCCTCCTCCCCATGCGGCAAAAGCCTGCCAACTGCACCAAGCTGATCCAATTCCTCATTGATTGACATGTAAACTTTACGAAAAAGGTCTTCCAGGCCCCGAGAACTGGCTGAGGAACTGCGCTCAGTAGCGTGGCATTAAGAGTACAAGCTGGAGACACTGTGATTGACTCTCTAATCACAATAATGTGCCAGTGCTGCGTGGCTTATGGAATGACTCACATGGCTATAGGCCTAATAAAGGAGACTAAAGGCCTGACAATGAGAGCAGAGCGGTGCAGTGGGCTGACAGGAGCAGACACAGTCTATTAGTGTTAGTGAGTGAGGGGCTGTGGAGCAGAGGCACTCTGCTGCAGGAGTTCAGGAATGCCTCTGCAGGAAACGGAAAGCGGGATGTACCTTAAACATCTCCAGGTTGGGGCGGTGGTGCCGCTCTTCTGGGTGCGGGGTGCTGCGTGGGCTTGACGCCTCGTTATCTGACAGGATGATCACGTCTGGAGATGGAGTGCGTCTCTCTCGATCAACATCGCTGTGGGGAGAGTGGCAAAAGGTTTAGGTTAGGGTGGTTTTAGGAGTAAAAAATAAAGCAAAAATAATTTAATGCAAGATACAAGTGACACGGTCACTGATAACTACTGAAATATTTTAATAGTTTGTATATATTATGTAAATTTCTCGAACCTCAAACTGGCAGTTGTTCTTTACACTGCATCTGAATTTCATGATAATTGGGCCAACAGAAATGCTCTAAATCACTTCTGCATTTTGTTTTACATTGACTTATTTAAAAGTAAAGAAGGCTTTTTATTCTTTGGTCAAGTTGCAGTTTTTGAGGTACAAGGTTTCTTCTTAATTGTGTGTATATACAAACTATTAGAAGTATTAGGAAACCAGCTAAATTCTTGTTAAACCAAGGGTATTAAACTCTGAAGTCTCTACTGTCCAGGGGAGGCTTTCCACTAGATAGTGAAAAGTTGCTATGAGGATTTGATTTTATGTAGTTGCAAGATTGTTAGTGAGGTCAGGATGTCCACAGGTCCACAAAGTATTAGATGGAGAACCATCATTTCAGAGAACACAGTTTTACTGCTCCACAGCTTAATGCTGTAGACCAGGGGTGTCCAAACTTTTTTTTGTTGGGGGCCAGAAGGAGAAATATATTTGAAGTCTGTAATAAAACAAATAATGAAATATACCACTTTAAATAATACATTTACCTGATTACTTTCATTTACACACCATTTTACTTGACTTACTATCTTTATCTATCTTTGACAAGTGTTGTGTAAACTAAGATTTTTAATATTCTTAATATTAAACTCCTTAATTACGGCAAATTTTAGACTCTTTTGCCCAGTTTTTCTGCGCTAGAAATGCGCACTCTCTCCGCTTTTAGACTATTTGGCCTGTTTTTTTACGCTAGAAATGCACACCCTCTCCGCTTATAGACTCTTTGGCCCGTTTTTCTGCGCTAGAAATGCGCACCCTCTCCGCTTTTAGACTCTTTGGCCCGTTTCTGACACCTAGCGTTCAAACTTTGAATCTCACATTATAAAAACCTGCTTAACAGCGGGCCAACTTTTATTCTATTTCTAAAATACCTCGCGGGCCGCTCCAAAAAAGGAAACGGGCCGCAAATGGCCCGCGGGCCGTAGTTTGGACAACCCTGCTGTAAAAGGTTTGGGTTAGCTTTATGGCTAACAACTTATGCCAACTAGCTAAACAAAGGGATTTGTGCATAATCAAATTCACAATGATAGTATAGACATAATACTTCAGTGTCACATTAATTGCATGGCAGAAGTGTCAATAATTAACACTGATACTTAACTACAAACAGGTATGTGGTAATAAAACTCTCATTTGTACATCATGTATCAAGCTAACTGAAAATATCTGTGTGTTGTGGAAACATGAGTCATATGAACATTGCTATGAATAAGTGCCGGGAATTTTTCTACCTTAGAAAGACAAAAGTTCAGAGAAAGGTCAAGGTCCTTTCAGAAACTTGAAGTGGCCTTTAACAATGGTCGTCCACAAAAGGTTTTTCCTTACGTCGGTTATGACATTGGTAAATAGGTAAATTGGTTAGTCTAAATTGCCCTAAATTGTTTGTGTATGTGTAGATATGTACATGAATGGGTGTATGAGTGCATGCACAGATTTGGAGCAGGTGGGTGTTTTTTTCTGGTTGAGAGTATACTGCGCTCGATTGTCTGCCGCTTCTCCTAAAGCATGTGTGCGTGTTTGTGTGTGTTAAGTTCTGAATGTGAGTGTGGTTGTGTAGAGGGTTAATTGTAAAGTGTCCTTGGGTTCCCTGAAAGGAGTCATATAAAAGAAAAAACAACTTACTGACATTACAATAAAGAAAAACACAGGATCTGCTTATATAAGCATAAACCTGATGAATTAACAGTAAATGTAAACCAGCAATAGCTATTTGAGCACATTTAGAATAGTTAAATATAATGGTAATATAGTATTCAAAAACAAAAATACATTTATTTAATCATATTGAAAGTGAAATTACACCATAAAAGTAACGTTAATAGGTTATGTTTTATTTATGTAGCTTGCTAAATCCAAGTGTGGGTATCAGGTCAGCTACTACCCACTACAGTAACCCATGACTTCAGATCTGAAAACACCACATGCAAAAAAAATGGCAGAAAGCTGCTCAGTGAGCAACTGGTAAATTAAGTGCCTAAAAAGTTAAACTGAAGGTGTTTTAGTCCCTGGCATCATGAGAACTTCACACAAAAAGCTAACGTGTTTTCTACTGGTCAGAACCAAATCAACATG
Organism: Astyanax mexicanus; assembly: GCF_023375975.1. Taxonomy (NCBI): domain Eukaryota; kingdom Metazoa; phylum Chordata; class Actinopteri; order Characiformes; family Acestrorhamphidae; genus Astyanax; species Astyanax mexicanus. Next base: position 49,368,196 of record NC_064410.1, on the reverse strand, counting down.
ACACTCAAATAGCCTCTTCCCACACACGGCAGCACCAGCTCACAACAGGACTCTTCTTCCTTCACGGCTATTTATTTAGTACTTCCTACAGGAATCTTGACTCACATACTTGAACGCTTTAGCACATACTGGCATTTCAGTAATATTATAACTACTAAGTACCAGCATACACATACTGCTATAATAGCATGTAATTAACAAATGTGACAGAGAATTTGCACATTAGAAGCTCCCGGGCTCTCTGAGCTTTGGTCCCATCATCAGGAGCCATTAGTGGCCAGGAGACCCAGAAAGCACCACTGGTCTAGCCCTCTCCTGATGCAGAGTCACTGGATAGGCAATGTGCTCAGAGGAAAGAGCAGAGATCCAGCACTGATACATTAACAAACAGATTCCTGTACTAGCATCACATAAGAAGTGATGTGGAGAGAAAGCCCCATCTACCCATCCAGAGAGAGGAAGGTCAATTGTGCTTTCTCTGACTCCGGCTGCTGATGGCAAACAGCATGATCCAGGATTCGAACCAGCAAACGTTGAATTAATAGTGGCAGCACCACAGTCAGCTGGACCACTTGGAACAATATAATTGGTGGTTTCATCTGTCCAGTAATTCAAAACTCAAATTTACACTCGAGCACTTTCTTTCACTCACCTCCTCTTTGCGCTCATATCTACAGGTTCGTCCATCATGTTCTCTTTGCCGTTCTTGCTGGGCCCTCCGTGGCTTACCACCCTCATGCTGCCATTCAGCTTCTCCTCGTAGGCAGAGGCCCCCATAAGTCCCTGGCTGCCTCCCGGGCCTTTGCCCTCGGCCATGGCCGCTGCCATAGCAGCGCCTTCTAGGGCAGCCAAGTCTTTCCGCTTGAGCAGGGCCAGCATCTTCAGCCTCTCCATGGCCTCATGACCCTCCATCTTCAGACGCTTGGCCAGAGCCTCCTCCCTCTCGTCCGCTGTCTCCAAACCCCGCTTGAGCAGGTTCAACCGCAACGCCTCCTCAGACATCCGCTCCATCCTGCACAATTGTAAGAAAGAAAAAAAGAGAGAAAAGATACATTACTAGGGATGTCCCAGTCATTTTTTCCTTCTTTGCAGTTTGTTTCAAATGTGGGAGAAAATTATCAGACTGTTCTTCAAGAAACATGGAAAACATTACAGAACAGTGCAAATTATTATTTATGATTTAAGGAAAGAGAAATGGCACAAGCCTAAACTGAACACTTGTGATCTCCAATCCATCAGACAGAACTAAATTAAGAAGTCAAGAAGTCATTCAACAATAGCTGATAGAACCACATGGACAACAGATTACTTAACGAAACCACGTCCAGAAGTAGAGCTGCAACTAATGATTACTTTGGTAGTCGACTAATCTTATTATTATTTTTTTAGATTAGTTAACTATTATTTCTGCCATTTCCCCCATCCCTAAAAATGATAAAAACAGCTGAACATGATATTTAAATGGAATTTAAATGTTTAGATGCTTTTTAAATGTGGAAAATGTTGTTGTAATATGCTGTGTTTGAGTACTTTTGGAGACACAGACTAAATTGAGTGTAACCTGTGTGAGTGAGCTATTTACCCATCTTCCATTGCACTTATATCCCCAGCACTTTGTGTAATACGGTACTGTGACAAATCAAGGATTAGTAGGACACTGAAATTTGAAGTTGACAAATTGAATTAAATCGACATTGCCGATTATATAAACAAATCGTTGCAGCCCCATCCAGAGGTGGTGTCAATTTCTCTAGCTAGGCTCAAAGGTAGCTGAAATGGTTCTTGGTTAGTAGTTGTATAATTGCATACTCGTTAGGTGCAGCTCTAATAGGCAACACTGTTACAGTATCTTATACACTGATTGTCTCCAAAGCTGATCATTCACATCACACCAGTACACCCCAACAAACCATCTCAGATTCTACTCAGAAGATGAAGCCATTTTTGAGTGCGGACGATCAACTTGCTATCGATTCAGTTTTTCCAACCCCTGCTCGAGCCTCATGCAAATCAGTCAATTATTTTCAGGCTTTCCCTGACTAAGTGCCGTGACTGAGAGGACTGCGAGCACGAGCGCGAGAGAGTGTTAGTGGGTGAGTGAGTGAGAGAGAGCATGTTGTCATGACTCCTTCTCACACGCCCACACGCAGCCGGTCTCTGGCTGGGGCAGTGGACGCCACTGTTGGAGAAGCAGACCATTTCCAGACCTAATTGTTTAATTACATGATCGTTACATTCAAATCATCGTAGTTTTCATGCTCTGACATGAGTGGGATGGGTGAGCGAAAGAGCCACACTCCCGGAGTCTCTGCCACTCTCTCTCTTTCTCTCTTTCACCATCATCTGCCTCTTCCAGAGCGTGTCCCCAGCTGGAGTGATATCGAGCTGCAGCCCCACAGACCGAGGACGGGAAGCCCCCCGGCAGCACGGAAGCAGATGCAAATTTCTCCTTCAATAAAGGTTAACAAGTTAGACTCAGGATTCATCTGTCCAAAGCACACTGTTCCGTGAGGCCTGATCTTTGTCTAGGTGTTCTCTGGAAAACTTTAGTCTTGCCCTGATGTTTTCTTGACAGAATCAGTTTCCTCTCTGCTCACCTCCCATGAAAATCAAACTCGTACAGATAGTAGGTGCTGTACTTTGACATGAACTGACTGTGGCGAGGGCTACCTGAAGGTGGGTTCCCGGGTGACTTTTTAAGATGTTTAAAGGTTTCTATATATATTGTGTGTTCTGCCCTTGAGTTGAACTTGCTAGGACAGAATAAACTGGTATTGTTGACAGTTGTTTTAAATGTTCTCCACTTGTCAATCATTTTGCAGACAGTGGAATGGCTGATTTCCAATTTCTAATCCTGAGATCTCTCTGCCTCAAAGATCTCTCTGCCTCTACCTGTCTAACCATGGTTTAATTACCTGCAGCTGATTACCAATAAAATGCAGGGGTGAGCTAACTTTCCTTTTCACAAGAAAACAGCATTTCTGTTAAATGGATAATAACGTTTTACAAATTATTTTAAAATAAATTTATTGTAGTTTCACTTATCAAGTTATAGTACCTCCATATTTTAATATAGTTCAAATTAAGACCAGATGTCCATATGTTCAATAAAGTTCAAAACATAAAGGGTTTTCATAGGGAGTCTTTATTTTTTCACGCCTGTATATTACATCTGTTTTTTCAATTTAAAGTTGTCATTTAAATGGTGTCCCTAGATACTAGATACTAACTACCATCAAAGCAGGAGGCACATTCTCAAATGCCACTTAAACTTTTTTGTGCAAACTACAAACCTTATGTTTGTCATGGTATCTGCGATAATGCAGAAAAAAACAGCAAAATCCAATTTCTCAATATTGTTCAAACAAAGATCAAATGTCTATATGTTTACAGTTGCTCTAAACAAAAGGTTTTTGTGGACTTGTCAAATTGTATATAACTAGTTCATATACATCTTTTAATTAGTTTAGCTAGCTATCCAACTTAAACTAAAGCCGAAACTTCTTCTATTCAACAGCTTTATCAGCAGCACGGCGGGACAGAGCCGCCAGCCTTTCACCAGTAAACTCCTTCCACACTCCCAGCTCAGACGCTTCTGAGGAAGGGGTGACCTTCAAGCTTCCAGAGAGGGATCATATTCCTAGGTTCTAATTACTGTGATTGAGAATTCAACTCTTATCCGAGGAATCTAATTACATGTGTCTTTGTTCTCTGGTGAATGAAGGCTTTGCCACCGAATGAATGCCCAAGGTCTTTGCAAAGAGGGTAAAAGTTGAAAAGCATCCCTATTTTTCCTCCGGGGAACGTGGAGGTTTGAAGCTTCGGTGAAACATAAAGGCAACCTATTATTTATTATTTAAAATACAACTGTCAAAATATGATTAAAAAGAAGAGGGGGGATATTTGTGCTGTTATAAACCTTTCTTTCAACTTTCAGCAAGGAATTGTAAGAGTTATTACCTGATACACAACACTAACTGGAGGACTGGAACTCTACACCAGCTAAGCAGAACTGGTAAGTTGTATTAAACAGGAAAATACTGGTAGATAGAACTGGTCAAGTCATGATTATGGTCCAGCAGATGTGACAAATGACTGGGTAACAGCAGAAATGGTAAAAAATGCTGGTAGTGCAGAGACCACAGATAAATAAGGAATGGTAAATCATATCATTAAAGCAGAACTGGTACACCATACTGGTAGAGCAGAGCTGGTTAAATTGTACAGGTAGAACATCAGTTAGAGCAGAGCTCTAAATCACACTGGTATAAATCATAACTAGTAAATTGTGCTTGTAGTGCACAACAAGTAAATCATAGTGGTATGTTACCACCAGTAAATTATACCAATACACAAGAACTTTTAAAATCACAGCAGCAAAGCAAAGTTGGTGAATCACACAAACTGGTCATTTACCCTGGCATATCATAACCAGTAAACCATTTCAGCACACCAGAACAGATAAGTCATAAATCATAACCAGTAAATCAATTCAGTCAAGCACAGCTAGAAAAGATCAATAGCTCAGAACTGGTACATCATATCCATTAAATCATACTGGTAAAGCAGAACTGGTAGGTCATACTGGCAGACCAACAACAGTCCATTATAGTATATGAAATAGTAAATTACACTTACAGACCAGAAGCAGTTAATCATACTGGAAGATCAACCAATAAATTATATTTATAGACCAACTGGTAAATTAAACTGGTAGAGGAGAGCTGGTCCATCCCACCAGAAGCCCAGAGCTTTAGAATTGGTCATATGTGACTGATTCAAGAGATGCATCCTCCTCTGGAATCCACTCACTGGACTGTCTCTTGCATGAGGTCAACAAGTTGCTTCACTAGACTAATCCAGAATGCATGATCATGAAGTGGAATGCAGACGCAGGACTGCAGCTGCACGTCTGCGGAAGCACCACTCTTCTCCACTGCTGCATTCTCGCAGTCGGCCATTAACCCCACCTCTGGACAGAGAAGAAAAAAAAACCCAAAACAATGCACCTCACCAGCTACTGATTGAGCTACTCAGACCGTGTGTGTGTGTGTGTGGTTCATATGAACACTGACATGCGTACACACATAGTAGCGATGTAAATGATCATGTGTGTGTATGCTCGTCTCTCTGAGTTAGACACGCATGGTCGAGCCCTTCATGGCCAGAGGGAAGAGAGAGACTCTTCCTCCTCCCTTTCTCTCCAACACACACACACACACACACACACACACGAAAAGGGGGAGTGTCTCGGCGTCAGAGTGTGTGCGGACACTCTGCAGGCTATTGTTTGTGGTGGAACCTCTTTATCTGTCTGATGCATTTGTATGCTGGTCATTGCAGCTAGCCCCTGTATAAGACAGAGCATTAATATCAGGTGCAACCTGGCATTAATGCCTCCAGAGCATGCACGTGCGGGCGCACACACACTTGTTAAAAGAAAAATCTGAACACCCCCTGGAAACCTTTATCTTATCTTAAACATTTAAATATATCGACATATGATCTTCATGAGAACAGTATTGAGAGATGTATATAACTAAACTAATATAAATATTTTACATAAAACCAAAATATACACAAAACCAAAGATATGTCTTTTAAAAATGGTTTCTAAACGTAATTAATAGAAATGCTAAAACATTGTAACATATTGTTACAATACTCCAACATATTGTATATATATTTTTTTATTTGAGATGCATTATTGATACAAATATTAATATTTTTATTAAAATCACATGCTCTCTAAACTCCCCATCCCTGGGTTCACACTGACCCTGTATTTAAAAAAAATAAAATCATATATAACAAAATAGAGCAAAAACAGCGACTATAGGCATATCTGCCATCTTTAGAAACACACTTCTCGGGATATAAATGGAGTATGGTAGCAATAAAAAGTTCACAGAGCAGAAGCTGCAGACCCCTGCTCTCCTTACCTGTGATTGGTCCCAAGAAATTGGTCGGTAAACCAGTGTAGCATGTCGCTTCATATTTCATTTGTATAAAGTTGAGAAAATCTAAACTGTGTTTGTAGTTGGTCACGTGTCGCGGCTACAAAATAAATAAATAGGGCAAAATATTGGTTCTCAAATTCTGTGAAACTGACACCAATAAATCCATAATTCCTGGTATTTGCTTATGCTTTGTGATTCCCACCCCTAGCCATACGAGCTGGTATTTCCCACTTTGGTTGAAATAAACCTTGTCCACCAGTCTCTAATATTGACTGGGAGAAAGTTCTTCCCACTCCTCCATGCAGAACACTTTCAGCTGTGTGACAATACAGGAACCCTTATGTGAGCCCAAATTAAGGGAGGTTTTAGTGGCAGGACAGAAAATAACCTTCTAAATATTTGGGGGTGATGTCTTTGTTCATACTAAATTTGAAAGTTACAAGTTCCAATTGCGCAGTGTTTCTAAAGAAATGGCCAAATGGCTAAAATAAAAACAGTTTAAAGGATCCAAAGATGGAAAGAAAAAAAAGTGTCCATAGTCAAATAATCAGTGCACTGAAACTCTTTGATTACTCCTGTGATGCCGCTAAAACTTCATGTGATGCATTACTATGTGTTACTTTGCACATGGCACATCCATTTGAGAGCATGAACTGTTCAGGCTAATGTCAGATACTCTGTTCTGAACGCACGGACAATTCAAGCCAGTAGCTTTACCACCCACCCTTTGTTCTGTACACCGGGTCAAGTAATATTTAATGCCTGCACTTTAAATATTGGAAAACACCATCAGTCCTTCATTTAAGTCTATTACGGAACCTAATTCTTATTTAATTAATGTGAGGTTGTCCTAACCTTTTCCACATGAAAATGACATTACTGTTCAGTTATATTTAACAATGATTTTCTATAAAATACATTTCTTTGGATTTATGTGTTCAGTTATATTACCTCACTCCTATATCTCACTCCTGTTCAAACATGTTTAAATAAGTTAAAATACGCAATAGCTTTTCATGTGTTGTACTATAAAAGAAGAAATTAAAGTGAGCGAGTACAGTGTGTACATAAAAAGTATGTACACACTGTGTGTATCTTGCAGTCGTACAGATGAAAAACACTCACAAAAGCTTCCTGTCAGAACCTGAGCAACTGCAGGCTGACTAATCTCCTCATGGTGGGGAAAAAATCAAGTAAAGAAGTGAGTTTATAATCTCAGGCTTCACTGCTATCACTCACTTTGAAGTAAGGTGGCGTTCAGACACTGCCGGAGCAGCACTTTGCCTGTGACTGATTGTACTCGCGAGAGAGGAAGTTTGTAATGTAAGACAAAAGGTGTGTAGCTGCAATCTCCAGCTCACGTGACGCCTGAGCTCCATCAGCGCTTATTGCTGAGCTGCATTAACAGGCAGACAGCAATGCTCCCCAACGTGACCATTACAATGAAATCACACGAGAGAGAGAGAGAGAGAGAGAGAGAGAGAGACAGAAAGAAAGAGGGAGAGAGAGAAAATGAATCTGAGGCTAATCTATGATAAATGAAGGTGTAGGTGAGGGTAGAATGGGTGCACTGCACCAAGCCCAATGTGAGACCTCAGGAGAAAGCAGTTATCTCGCGTACACACACACACACACACACACATACACACGCACACACACAAAGAGACCAAAATGCTTTTTGGGGGTGGATGGAGGAGGGGCATTCCAGGGTATCTAATATTAGTCCCGGCTGTATAAAGCATATGAGCTGTTTTCTTCCTCCCCTCTATAAGACATGACTAATCAGCAAGTACAGCATGGAGTTGTGCAGCCACTGTGACCTTGTTCAGCACAGAGAGATATATTAACAAAGCAGGCTCAGAGAGTGTGTGCCTCCATTTGTGTGTGTGTGTGTGTGTGTGTGTGTGTGTGCGCGTGCATGCGTGCGTGTACTATAATCTGTAATCAGTGAGTAATGCCGCTTGACTGGGTATCTGACACCTCCACATATTACTGCATACTGTACACCACATATTAGTGCTTACAGTAATACCATCCACACCGCACAGACCGCATTAGAAACTTTATATCATTTATTTATTTTTTTTATACAATCAGAGCCACAAAAGCTCATCTCAGGGGAATCGAATTACGCAGGACAAAGAGCTGGGTCATGTACAATATTGGTTGTTTGTTTTTGCTACAATATGCTTTTCTGAGTACAACTTTTTTGAGCATTGTTGGCCCTTTAAGAACCCTGGTAAACTGTGCTCCATTACAAAGAGCAGAATTAGTCTACTCATTGGGCATGTTCATATTACCAGACTGAAGCGAGTCAAATCAGATTTTCTGCCCTAATGTGACACAAATCGGATTTTTTCAGGGTTGCATAGACGTGTGAAATACGATTTTTTGAAATCTGATTTTAGGCACTTTCATACCTACACTGGATACACATTAGATTTGTGTGAAACATTAATGTGAACAGTTTGTTCAGATTAACTGCTTAAAAAAGGGTGTCATATAATTTCAACAATTTTAACTACTAAATTCTAACTACAGACTATACAGACTGCTGCTGATTTAAATCTTAATCCTCTCAACAAACTTTGTATATTGTGCATGCACACTGCACCTTCCAATACTTTACACTAAAGCTGTAACTAATATTAATAATCAGAGCAAAGGGTGGCTATTTTGAATATAAAACATGTTTTCAGTTATTTCACCTACTTAACTCCACGTGTTTTGATGCCTTCAGTGGGAATCAACAATGTAAATAGTCATGAATAAAGAAAACGCATTCAATGAGAAGATGTGTCCAAACTTTTGGCCTGTACTGTATATCAATGTTTAGTTTTCCTAGGCCCATTTTTAGCATTTTAGCAAAACAAAAAAAATGATCTTAAATCATTAAATTCCACATTAAAAGTGGTAGCTCAATCAAAAGTTCCAAAACAAGCTGTAGCTTTAGTTAATCTAACACTAGCGACTAGTTCTATTTGTTCCTCACTAAATATTAGAGTAGTTCTCACTAAATGCTGGAGTAGTTAAACAAGATGCGTTTCATTTTTACTGAGTTACATTTTAAGCCTTTTTCAAGGTATTTTCTGACTCTGATGTAGCATGGAAATGGTTAAGAATCACAGTTAAATGTATGTTTACATTACCTACACTGTTATTAAATAAAGAAGTTGATGCAATTTTTCACGTAAACAATAATATGTTTAGCAATGGTAGGTTGTGTGTTTAGTACAAAGACAGTTTCTAATGCTGAAAATCTCCCTTTATCTCATTAATCAATTAATAAAAAAAAATCAGTAGATTAATAAATTATCAAAATAACTGTTAGTTGCAGCCCTATTTAAAATAATGCTTTTATTTGCACAACCTTATCATATCCACTACCATTGTTGAATTAACATTGACAGCTGTGGTTGAAAGTGTGATATGCTGGCTGTATTGGGCTTTCATTGATAATTGTTTGAACAACTTTTGTTTCGGGGACAGAATGACTGTAAAGAATGAATGTGTCTTTGAGCAAGTTTCATAGAACCCCACAAACTACCCACAATAACTTTAAAGAAGTGCAGTCTGCCTGGTGCTTAATGGCCCGGAATAGTCTTGCCAGTGGTCCAGGGCGACGGACACTTCCAGACTTCTAGTGAACAGAAGCCCCTGCTCCAATACCAACACTTTTGGACTAAAGTTAGCAGCTGAGCACATGGACAAAGACAATCTCTTCTGAAAGAGTATGATGAGAGCATGGTGGTGGTAGCACCAAGCTCTAGAACTTAGAGGTGTATATTGTACTTGTCCTGCCTAAGAAAGAGCAACATACTAAAAAAAATACTGTAAGTAAATGTTAAAACATTCCCAGATTTTCAGAAGTTCTAAAAGTAGATAAAGAGAACCCAGTTAAACAAATGAGACAAAAATATTATACTTATATTTATTCATTAAAGAAAAAGATCCATGGAAAAAGTATGTGAACCAGCACGTCTGGTCTTCAACCAGCCAAAACGGGCACATGTCACCCCGCTGCTCATTGAGCTCCATTGGCTACCAGTTGATGCTCGCATCAAATTCAAAGCGCTTACAATCGCCTACAAGGTGATGACAGAACAGCTCCTTCCTACCTGCACTCACTCCTGAAGGCTTACGCTACCTCCCGGCCGCTGCACTCCTCCAATGAATGTCGCCTCGCTTTGCCAAACATTCACACAAAGCAATCCAGACTGTTCTCATACAGAGTTCCCCAATGGTGGAACAAACTACCTTCCACTACCAGATCAGGAGAATCTCTCGCTATCTTTAAGAGACTCCTGAAGACAGAGCTCTTCAAAGAGCACTTACTCTCTTAACACCTCTAACACACTAACTACTCTAATCTCATTTCCTTCTTCCCCTCCTTCACTCCTCTATCCTATTATTCCCCTTTGACCTCCTTTTATCCCTATCCAAAGTTGTTTTTACCTTGAAACTTATTTTACATTGTACTTGACTATTGTAAGTCGCTTTGGACAAAAGCATCTGCCAAATGTAATGTAATGTAATGTAATGTAATGAACCTCTAGGTATTAGCAGTCCAGACCACTGTTACCCTCACCCAGGAGTGGACAACCAACAATACATCACTCCAAGAGCAAAGTGTGTAATAGTCAGTGAGGTCACATAGGACCCAGGATAACTATAAAAGCAACTGAAGGCCTTGCTCACATTGGCTAATGCTAATAAGTCCACCATCAGGAGGAGACTATCCATGAACTGAATCTCAGGAGAAGGTGGGTAACGCAGCACGACAAGGATCCTAAGCACTCAAGTCTACCAATGAATGGTTCAATGAAAAATAAAGTTAATGTTTTGGAATGGCCATTTCAAAGTCCTGACCTTAATCCAATCCAAATGTAGTGGAAACACCTGAAACGAGCAGTTAACGCGAGAAAACCTAGCAACATCCCAGAGTCGAAGCTGTTCTATATGGAGGATAGGGCTAAAAATATTATAAAATATATTTATTTATTTGTTGTGGAAAATTATGTAATATATATTTGTGCCACTCAAAAATGTGTAATATTAGATCAATTTCCACAATAAATAAGGATTAATAAAAGTATAATTTGTTTAATGGGTTCTCTTTATCTAATTTTAGGACTGAAATATTTCAAACACCACTGTACGCTACAAACCCCAACCCCCCACTCACTACTAGATTGCACTTTAATTCTACCTCCACATTCTGACCTGCAGGAGTGTTTAATGGGTATTTTGTACATAGCACATTCTGTTCTGTCAGTGCACCTATTGTCCTCGTCTTGTATATTGTTCTCTGCACTAACTGCCATCCAGATTCTTACATTGTAATAAAACCAACTGTAGTCTGGGGAATATCTATGTAAAACTGAATGATAAGTACATCCTTTTTTAATTAGTTTAAATTCTAAAACAATTTGTATCACCTTTTACTTTGTTATTTTGTTGCCTTGTCTCTCCTGTGTTTGAGCACAGGTTTATTTTTGTCCTTCCATAGAATATGGCAATTTAGAACCTCTAACCAGTTATTATTATTTAGTTTTTTTTTTTTATTAGTATAAATTCTCTCCCCGGTGTGTGTGGGGTCATGTACAGCTCCCTTAAAAACGCACTCACATCAAGTCAAACCCTGTCTGTGACATAGACGCAACATGTTGAACTCAAACTCAAAGTCATTCATTAAAATAAAAATGTATTGTTCAAAGACTAAAAATATCAATTGTGATTAGGGGTGCGAATCTCTCAGTGTCTGGTGATTCGATTCGATTCCGATTTTTGGGGTCACGATTCGATTCAGAAACGATTTCAGATGGCCTATAAATTTTGCTTAAATGATGTGAGAAGATAAAAAGATGAAAGGACAATTTAAACAAATAGAACATTTATTTAAAACAATAAACTTAGGTTCCTTATTGTATTAAATCTTTTTGCAACATACTCTACCGCGGAGCTCATCTACTGTCGCGCTGTGCTTTTTAACTGTACTGCGGAGCTCACGTACTGTCACGCTGAGGTCTTTAACTGTACCGCGGAGCTCATCTACTGTCGCGCTGAGGTCTTTAACTGTACCGCGGAGTTCACCTACTGTCGCGCGGAGCTCATACTGTCCTGCAGAGCTTTTTAACAGTTAAAGAGATCCGCCGGACAGTAGCTGAGCTCCGCAGGACAGTAGCTGAGCTCCGCAGGACAGTAGCTGAGCTCCGCAAGACAGTTAAAGAGCTCCGCAAGACAGTTAAAGAGCTCCGCAAGACAGTTAAAGAGTTCCGCAGGACAGTTAAAGAGCTCCGCAGGACAGTTAAAGAGTTCCGCGGTACAGTTAAAAAGCTCCACGGTACAGTTAAAAAGCTCCGTGCGACAGTAGCTTTACCCAAAAAAAAAATGATTTTTTTGAAAATGAGAATCGATTCTGAATCGTTCAATGTTAGAATCGCGATTCGAGCTCAAATCGATTTTTTCCTGCACCACTAATTGTGATATTTAATGTCCCATCATCCAGCATCCACATCAACCTATAGAAAGAAGTATAAAACCTACAGAAACCAGTCATCAAACTCTACTGATCAACCTCCCTTCCCCCGCCACCTGCAGAATACAGCCTGTACTGCTGTACTGTAACCAGAACCAATCAGCCGCCATGTTCATCAAATCCCCTCGCCGCTGTACTGCACCATGAACCCAATTAAACCCCAGGGAGCCACGTCTGACTGGTCTTAAAATGCCATATTGTACAGCAATCCCCAATTATAAATTAAACACAGCCATAATTGGCCCCTTGATCGCTTAATCATCTCTCGATTATCTCATTATTGCTCGTTCTATCATTTTATCAGTCACTTTCATCCCCACATATCTCCACACTGATGCTGGTAATCTCTCGCCTGCCGTGCTGTTGCAGCGGAACATCTACGCGATCTACATCAGTTTTATTAGCGTGGTCACAAGGAGAAAACTGGGACTGTTCCCAGGGAACTCTTTGAGAGAACAGCAGGACATATGGTGGGGCTGTCCTGCATTTAGGAAGGTTTAAATTTTGATTTAATGTCCGAGAGGGGGAAAGGTTTATATAAAAAAAAAAAAAAGAAAGATTAGGTATGTAATGCTGTGCCATGCCATCACTCAATACCACCCACCTCGCATGAGAGTGAGAGTGAGAGAGAGAGAAAGAAAGAATGCACACGCACACAACCGACAATGGCACCAACCAGCCAATCAGAAAGGCGTTGTAGTGCACGTCAGTATGAACCCCCCCCTCACACTCACACACACGCACTCCCCTGTCCCCCTTTACATAATATAATGACTGTTTCAGTTCAGTCAGCTGCTACAAAAACCAGACTCTTTCTCCCCGACCCAGTCCGCCCCCTCCGCCCTGCATCTCAGCGCACACACCCCAAACCCACCCACCCCCCCACCCCCTACCCAAACCTGCACACGCGCAATCCACCACACACCACACACTCACAGCTCCGGGCACTCTGCCAGCCAACGCAGCAGCAGCTCAGGGAGATGAAAAGAAAGAGAACGAGAAAGACAAAAAGACGAGGATAGAGGAACAAAGACGGAGATTGAGGAGGTGAGACATATCGTCACAATTACGATGGGGTCCGTAGACACCTAAAAAACCCACCTGGTACCCCCAACATAATATTAAAAAAGTCCAATTCAGTACCTCCACCCTAAACACCCCAACCCCCCCCCCCCCCTTTAAAAAACCTCACCATATTACACCAGCAAATTTACTGCTTCTGAATGGTCTTGTCAGTGGTGTTCTGGGGTAGGGAACACTTCTAGACTTACAGAAAGAAACTATGGTTTCACGGCCTGTGCCAACATAAGGCTCCCTTTTGTATCCTTAACCCCCACCCTCGCCATTCAGCTACAGCCGTGCCACACACCACAAAGCCAAAAAAAAAACTAGCCCCTCCCTCCTTCTACACCCCTCCCCCATTTTCCAAAAAAAGTATTTCTTCTTTTTTTCTCCTCTTCCCTTTCCTCGCCGTGCTGTAAAAATAAACACACACGCTTGCTTTCTGGGGGCCCCTTCAAGGTACTGCCGACTGCTGGCTATTTTTTCCCCAATCAATGCATTTATAATGCAAGAGACCCAGATAAAAATGTGTGCGTGTGTATGGGGGGAGGTGGGGGGGGGGGTGGACAGAGGATAAAGAGTGAGAAGGGGGAAGAGAAAACAGAAAGAAAGAAAAAGACGGCAGTGCAGTGTGCTCTCATGACACGCTACCCTGTCATAATGCCAACCCTTAATTCCCTCTTCGCCCATCCCCCCACCAGTATACCGGTTTCTTTATGCACACGCCACTGCTGTCTGTCGATCAGTTCTCTGCACGCACCAAAATGTCCTCTTGCCTCTGCCCTCCCTCGCTCTCGTTCACCGAACGCCATCACATCCTGACGACCTCTCTAAACCCAAACACATGCCAATACACACACACACACACACACACACACACTAACACACACATACATACATACACACACACACACACACACACGTACACAAACACACAATCAAAGAGCTCAGTTTGACACTAGACATAACAGATTCGGAAAGGTTTGTAAAAACAGGCCGAAAGCCAGACGATGGGGTGTAATAATAATAAGGCCATTTGCGACCGCATGGTGGAATCCACAGCTCATTTCACGCATGATCTGCATCATGACAATTCATTTGGCTGACGCAACTCCCTCCCTGCCCCACCTCCAAAACCAGTGCTCATGGCATTACATCCCTCACCCACAGCAGAGCAGGAGCAGTGCCGTCTTTAAAGCCGACCCACTTCCCATCATCACGCTGATATTCCAAAATCTTGATTCCTTCACGCAAGACTACTAGAGCATCTTCTTAATTTTCCGATTTTGCAGCGGGATTCATCCCAGGGCACGCTGCTTATCATGAACATGCAGGGGTGCTTGGCCCCAGCCGTTCCCCCGACTGCTCCCTCTCGCATCCTATCCCGGCCGGTCCTGGCCCATCTCCCAAATCTGCCTGCGCTCATCCAGCTCGTCTGATCAGCCACCCGCTCCATTGGCTAGATTAAGCCTTCCCCATTTGCTACATCTGACGCCGAGCGTGAGCACACACAGATCCTCAAAATGGCTGCTGTACCACTGCCAAGGTGTGTGCTTAGACTAATGTAAATAAATAAATAAAAATAAACACACAAAAAAAAAATATATATATATATATACACACACTTAAGCACTACGCCACCCGCCAGCAAGTGACGGGCCAGTTGCTTTAAGCGTTCCTCTCGTAAATCTTCCCCGTGAACGGGCACAGTAGTCGCACAATAGTTTTCGTGACCTTAAATGTAAGGAGGGTGATTTATGGCGAACGGCAGCCTTTGAGGCAGTAACCCAGTTTGAAGCTAGAAAGAGCAGGCTGGCTACGGGGTCATGCAGGGTAAGCTCTACCAGTGCTATGGAAGGCAAGTCGACGGCTGGCCTTTCTGCGCGAGTCTTACACTCACTATTCTCTCTTTTCCTTCTGGGGAGGTGTACAGGCTGATGTGTAGCGAGGATGTCCAGAATTAGAGCAGAGGCTAACCGAGTTTCAAGTAGGCCGGGAGGAATTCAATGGGAAAGATTCCACCCAACTCGGACTCTTTACTCCACCTGTCAAACACAGGCAGGTCTGTGAACCTATTCTGAAAACGTACCTCTGGTGTTGGAGGATAACTGGACAGAGAAACTGGAGTGAAAAATAGGAAGACCTCGACCATTATAAGCCTAGGATTTGACATTGTACCCACAGCTACAGGGGATAGGTTTACACAGTTATTCATTCCTACATTCATCTCCTCATCATCTTCATCCTGGTCAGGTTGCAGTGAATCTGGAGTCTACCCAGAATCATTGGGTATAAAGCAGGAAATACCCCCCGGACAGGGTGCCAGTACTTTGCAAAGAACCACAGAGCAGACAAGACAGCTTGTTCCTATTAACCATACATGTGGTAATAATAAATAAATAAAAAAACATTGTAATGTGGTTCTGTGATTATTCACACACTGTATAATCTCTACCATCATGGCTAAGATCTGAAATACTGTTCCTTTACGTTGAAAACTGCACAAATTGATTTCCACTGAATGCACAGCGGCAGCAATCAGCAGACCCCAGCCACTTACACTGAGACTTATCTAGATTCAATATCTCGTGTTTATCCACCAGCTATGTTTATCCACACCAGTTTTCTATAGTTTGTATTGCCAAGTCATGTTAAAAGACACCAGGATACAGGTTTGGGTAGGCAGTAGAGAAGGAAAACAGAAATTATTATCTCCTTTTTCAAAGAATATTAAAGAAAGTAACAAAATGAGTTGTTTTAAATCTGCATACGGTTTCCATTAACATTGACAAAGTCCAGAAGCAGTAGAAACAACTCTTATGGTTCTGTGATTCACCAGGACTAGTAAAAACAGAAGAGAGGCCAAAAAAACTTAAATGTATGACACTTGTACATGGCAAAGGTAATCAGACCGGGAAAAGGGTTCACCTGCATAGCAACAGCTCAGTATTTATTTACCCCTGCTGGGCAAACTTCAATTACCCCACTGACGTCATTAATTCTGAGAAGAGTTAAGGCTACATATGTAATTTGAAGAAATGGATAGGATTGAAAATGGCATGGTTGCAGCTCCAATGTATCGAGGAGCCACCTACTGAGCTGGTTTGAGCCACTAAATACCACTCTGGTTCCAGTGCATCTGAACACCTGGACCTCATTTACACCTGGCATTAACAATGACCTAGGTGATCTGATCATAAGTGTCACGGAAAAAGTAAAGTTGTGAATGGGATGTAAGGCGTCTCAAGGACACAGACATCTGATCACTTAAATCACATTTAGAGGGCAGTCAGGACGTATGTAAAATGTCAGGTGTAAATAGGCTTTGGCTGTTTAATGGCAGGATAATGCTTATGATCAGCCAAGGAACAGTTCAGAGTTTAAATCAGGGGGGTCCAAACTTTTTTTGTTGGGGGCCAGAAGGAGAAATATATTTGAAGTCACGGGCCACAGACTCTGTAATAAAACAAATAATGAAATATACCACTTTAAATAATACTTTTTTCCTGATCATTTCATTTACACACCATTTTACTTGACTAACTACCTTTATCTTTGACAGTTGTGTGTAAACTAAGATTTTTCAAATTGATGTTTAATTTCACGATGTCTCTTAATATAAAACACCTTAATTACGGCAACTTTTAGACTCTAGAATAGAAATGCGCACTCTCTCCGCTTTTAGACTCTTTGGCCTGTTTTTCTGAGCTAGAAATGCGCACCCTCTCTGCTTTTAGACTCTTTTTCCCCGTTTTTTTGCGCTAGAAATGCACACCCTCTCCGCTTTTAGACTCTTTGGCCTGTTTTCCGTGCTAGAAATGCGCACCCTCTCCGCTTTTAGATTCTTTTACCCTGTTTTTCTGCGCTAGAAATGCACACCCTCTCTGCTTTTAGACTCTTTTCCCCCGTTTTTCTGCGCTAGAAATGCGCACCCTCTCCGACTCTTTGGCCCGTTTCTGACACCTAGCGTTCAAACTTTGAATCTCACATTATAAAAACCTGCTTAACAGCGGGCCAACTTTCATTCTATTCCTAAAATACCTCGCGGGCCGCTCCAAAAAACGGAAACGGCCCGCAAATGGCCTGCGGGCCATAGTTTGGACACCCCTGGTTTAAATGCTCCCCAAAGTCAAATGAAAGCATATGAGCAAGTCTATTTCCAGTGTTTCCAGTCTAACACCACCAGTGCAAACTGGCTGCTTCTTTATATCAATTTTATAATGTGTCAAGTGCCAAGTGTCACTCTCCTGATTTCCCACTTGAGGGAAAGGAAGCTTCCTGGGCCGGCTGCCTGAGAGATCCTACATCACAGCTTGGATGTTTCCTGGTCTGGTGAGGTCTCTGCATCGCGATTTGGAGCACTTTTATGCTGTACTCGGAGGCCTCTCTGGCAAGGCATGATCGTTTCTCCCTCACACTCAGCTGGTCCGGCTAAAGATTTTGGGTCTTGGTAAAGGGAAGCTTTCCCTCAGCCTGCTGTGGAACTGTATGTGTGTGGGGAGGTTGTTTTTTGTTGCTTATTTAGTTTCATGCCAATATGGAGTGTCCTTGGTATTGAGAAAGATGCTGAATCATCACGATCATCATCATCATCATCATCAGCACCACCACTATAGTGCTGGGCGATTTACACGATTAATTCGACTTAACGCAAAGAGTCTGAACATATACATACATATTTTTTTTACAGTTAAACTTAGTTTTAAACCATTTCTTTGTCATCTGTAATTTTTAGTAGGGGGGTATTGATTATATTTGAAATTCTTCTAATCTTTTTTTTTATGCCATAATCGCCCAGCACTACATTACCATCATCTGTGTCAATTTGTGTCAACGCAGTCCACATATAGATTTCAGTGCATATCGATGGAGCAGTTGTTGGCATTGATATTAGCAGGAAAAGTGAATTTCATGATTATCATCAGTCATTGATTGATCTTGACTATCAAGATTATATCTAGATAAACCAAACCACAAGCGTACACACACCTAAGATGCATTTAAAATGGATACAAATCTGACCATACAAGCCACTTGAGGTGGAATGAGAAGCATTAAGCTACACAATATAGTAGTGTATGACACACTGAACAAACAAAACTCCACACAGTAGAACCTTAACACCACCATGGTTCTGAAGGAACAAAATTTCGTTACACTGTGTACCTGTATTTAGATGTAACAACAATAAAAGCCTTAACTTGAGTCTTGACTTGATTAATGTAATGAGATATTTGCATATTTCATTCCACAGAACCTTTGGATTTCAATCTGACCAACCAGAGACTCTGCATATGGCTATCAAATATAAATATAAGCAGAATGTAAGCAGTTTTCTGGATCAGTGAAGTGATCAATTATAAAACAGGTTCTAAGTATCTGGGGACACTGCAGAAAATATGCGGCTGTGCATCTGATGGAAGTTTTTTGTTCTGTTTATTTATTTATTTTTTATGTATAAATACACTTGATTAATCATTTTTTGTTAATTATTTTACACAATATCCAGGGACCATCTAGTGCCTACTCTAAATTAATCGGATATTGATCTTAAGGTGGACCTTTTAGGGATACGATTATCATCAGACCAGAAAAATAAATAAATAAATAAATAAATAAATAAATCAATCAGTAAATCCCCAAGAAATGCTTTACTTTCAGTCACTCTTTTGAAGAGTGCTGCTTCCTCCTACCAGATCAGTTTCCACTGCAGACTTGCATGTTTTACAGATGGACTGAAATGTCATGGAGGGGGCGAGCCCTCCTGTGTCGCAACCCGTGTCTCTATGAGCTCACTTTCACAGACGCCAGCACTCCAGCATGAGTGTGACCTCCCCGAGGGCACGCAAAGCAGAAATATGACTTCAGCGATGTACTCATGAGCTCACGCCACTGTCGTTTCTACACTCGCAGCTCCAGAGGAGACGGACAGCAGGTGACAAAACAGCACGGCGGTCAGCGAGGCCTGCTGCAGGGCCTGCCCAACCTCTGCCACTGCTCTCGCTCCAGTTCTCCGTCTTGCTCTCTGGCCTTTTTAGACCAGGGGGATGTGCTACTTACTCACACGAGGGGGGAAAAGGACAGAGTGAGGAGGCGTATGACATAAGGCTAACAAAAAGCAAAACAAAAGACAGGACACTTGCAAGAATATGCAATCTCTCAGCAATGCGGTTACACTGAGATTCTTCCCAAAGATGGTCTTCTGATTCCGATCTGATGATGACCCATTCAGAAAGCTTTGTCTGTTGCCTCTACTGGAATACCGAGGGATCCAGACATCCAACATTTGAGTATGTATATACATAAACCCTCTATCAATGAGACCCAGTTTCCTTTATAGACTTCCCTGCGCTTCAATGGAATGCTAAAAATAAGCAAGGCTAGAAAGAGTGTGCGAACAAGAACAGCTCAGCCCCATTCTTTAAGAGAACAGTGCATAAAAGCACCATAATCAGTCAGTAAATCTGATAAAAAGGGATTACTAGCATCCACAGACTCACTGGAAGGCTGGAACAGAGACGAGAAAGGAAACGACTCACTTATTAGTGGGTAAGAGCAAAAATAAGAAAAAAAAAAACTATCATCTTAACCCTTAGCAGAGCTCCTCGCTGCACTTCCCGAAATCTCCTAGATGTGAGAGGCTTCAGATTACATCAAACGTGGAGGCTTTAGGCCTATAAGAACAGCAGGAGGGAACAATGATCATCTGTTCCAAAGATGTAGATTTAAATTGCAAATGGAGTTGACAAATTCAGGCATAAATTTCCCCATCACGTGTAACCAGGAGCAATCCTTCTGAAATTAAAACAATGGAGAAACAATGGAGTTACATCTACAGTAGACTGCACAGGGAACAATGTCAAGATTATGTTAACTCTCTTAAAAATAAAGCTTTCACAAGACCCATGTCTGTAGCATGTGAGAGTTTGAATAATCTCTAAAGATGAATACATTGATTGAAGGTTTAACCACAGTTTGGACCAAAATAGATGGTCTCAGGACTCAGTACCAAATACCTTAACTTTTGCCCTGTCCCATGGAGGCTACAGAACGCTGTACTGTCCTGTGGAATACGTGCGTGGCATCTTTTGCATTGAATGTGGATGCTATTTCTGCCAAAATTGCTTCTCTGTTTGCATGAGCAATAAGCCAGATGTCATCAGTCATGATAATTACAACCCACTGCACTGTCCACTGTGAGTGGTAATGCCTTCTATGATGTTTTACTGACACATGTGACACTGTAGATTAAAGAATATTAATTGAACTTCTGCAATGGACCATGGAAAATGAAATGTCCTATCCACCAGGCACCCACTACCAGGCCTTGCTTGATTATGTCAGATGGCTAGTGTTGAACCTCACTCACGAGTTAACAGCTCACAGCTTAAGACAGGCTTCACTGAAAGATACATTTATCGCCCCTTTATTTTTTGGAGTGTACATTCAGCTACATGTCTGAAATTTAGTATAAAATCAATAGGGACCTTGCTTTCATGAGAATGAGAATAACACCAAAGCCCATTGGTTAATTCACTAATTGGACCATGGACATCATCGACTCACACTCTCTCAAAGACACACACAGACACACACTGTTACTGTATATTTATTACTCTGAGGAGGGGCTGCTGGCAAAATGACCAGAATTTGCATAAGGCCAGTTTCTGACACTAATGAGGCCAATTAGACGGATGGCACCCATAGCAACAGAGTTGTAATTGGTTGGCTTCCACTTTGCGGCATTTGTGAGCAACAGAACGTGGGTTTGGAGTCAATGTGTTTCGCGGCTGCGGAATCATGATACATTTGATTTCAATTTGGCCGCATCCCTCTTTTAGCCTAAGGTTAGGGGAAGCTGCAACAAAGCAAATCAGCAGTCTTGCACCTTCAAAGCTATGCACTACACCCTCCCACATGCTCAAACACACACACACACACACACACACACACACACACGCTCAAACACAAACACACTTAACAACCATCTGCGTACACCAGAACCCATGCAGACAACAGGACAGTCACAGTACACTTCTCCATCTGAACAACTACACGAAATCTCCTTCTCAGCCCACCCTCACACACACACACACACACACACACACACCATCCGCACCAGACACACCTAGATATGGACGGCATCTCCTGCTCACACTCCTTCAGCCATAACACTTAAAGCCCTGATCTTCATTAAACAAGACAACAGCTCATTGTGTCCGTTGCCATGACAACAGGCCCTTCTATTTTTAAGCCATGCCACTAATCAATTCTTGTTCTGCTGTCGCCCGAGGGAGGGAGGAGGGAAGGGCGGTTTGGGAGGAGGGTGGGGGCAGCAGAAGGGGGCAAAAGGGGAGCGAAAAGTGTGTGCGCGGGGGTGTGAAGTTAAAGACAAAGAGACAAAACACAGAGAGACAGACATGAAAGAGAGAGAGAGACGGACAGACAGACAGACCTACAGAGTGCAGAACCCGAGCGGTGAGATGCTGACAGCAGTGGCAGACTCAACAGCAGTAGAGTAAGACCCCTGTGATGGAATGCCTCGGTCCCTCAGTGCTAACCAGATTTTCCCTTCAATTAGCTTCCAGACCTGCTAGGAAGCTCTCCTAACCAGAGCAACCACACACACACACACACACACACACACTCACTTTATTTCACAACAGAGATCTGCATCCATGTACAAACTTGCCGCAACTCACCAGCTCATTGCCATTAGATGCGATACGTCACTGCGTCTGTCCATTTCAGGCACAGACAAAAATATATTAACCAAAATTCTTTCCAACATGTAGCTGCTCATCTCTCCAATATACACACCTAACACTAATGCTGCTCGCTTTCATTTCCAGCTGGACCATGCACACACTTAATCACGATAACATGAATGGAGAGAAACCTTCTACCTGGTTAGAATGGCAGTATGAAACCACAGAGCCAGCCTCAGAAAGGTTTATATACATATATACACATAATACATATGATTTTCACAACGTGAATGACAGACAGAATCACAGGATTTAGATTTTAAATCAGATTTTAAAAATAATAATGGGGGGATTTATACCCCTCTAGTACAGGAGTGACATTAAGCATGGTGCAGGTAGGCATGCTCATGTTTATATGTGCTCCAGAGAGTCTGATTCTATTGGCAATAACTCCCAACATGTATCACATATGTCTTCACTTTAACAGATGTGTTTAGAAAAAATTAATTATATTATGGCTAATAATTCCAATACCTTTAATCAGATTGCATCTCTAAAGTAATCACCTAATATCTCGATACCTAAAATATAGTGCAACTTCAGAAAAAGGGAGAGTTGGCGAGAGAGTGTATTATTAGAATCACCCCACTCCATACTTTACTCTGACAGGATGCAGTTTTACATTTAAATGTTAATTTTATCAATATTCCACTACTGTATTTAACCTATTACCGTATTTGCATTACTCTTTAAGACAGAGAGAATATGCCGTCTTAGACAAAAGTCTATATTAAGCGCTTGATCCATCCAATAAAAGATATAGACACTCCATTACAATCTCTTTTTAGCTTATCACTGAATGAGCTAACTCATTAACACTGCTCTGCTACTATAGTTCTGAATGAACATAAGAGTGCTGAATGAGTGCAAGACAAATTTCATTGCAAGTGGGCTGGCTACTTGTTGTGCAAATCATATATATGTATCTTTCTTTCTTTTGTACTGATTCTCTGATGGGAGTCATTGGAGCAAAACGCAAAAAAAAAAAAACATGTTAAATCTTCTGTATGATTTTTTTTTTTCCTTCAAAATCTCAACTTTCTTATAATAAAAGTCTTACCTCAAAAAAAGACAGTGAATGAATGATAAATAAGCAAAGTGTCTAGACTGGTCTTAAAAGACTTCAGATCAGGACAAACATAGTCCAGGATCCAGATAACAGGAGAATGTTCCTGATGCTCATACCTGCAAGCTTTTGGGAGTACACACTAATTAGACTAGGACATTACATGACAAAAAGTAGATGCTGAAATACACTAAATGGACAAAAGTATTGGGACATCTTCTGAACTGAGATCAACTAAGAGTATTAAATAAAAGGGAGGAGTCTATCCTGCTTTTGTAGGAGTAATTGTCTCTACTGTCCAGCAAAGGCTTTTTACTCAGCTATTAAGTACTGCTGTGAGGATTGGATTGCATTCAGTAACAAGAGTATTGGACATTGTGGATAAAGTGGGATGGTGAATATCCAACTCCCCATTTCATCTCAAAATTATTTTTTATTACTCTTGCGTATGCCTGTTACTAGGCAAGTAGCAAATAGCTTCATATTTATCTGCTTTAGAGAGTCCTATTCTACTGGCGATATGTCTCTACACTGAACAGACAAGCTGTGTGTGCAAATATGAACATCTGTGTCAGAAATGGGTGGAACGTAAAGTAGCTGAATGCATTCATTGTGTGTAGTCCACAAACTTTTGGACATGTAGTGTAAACTAGGTTATAACTGGGTTCATTCTTTGTCCTTTGTTAACCTTTTGTTTACCAAACTGGACTTTTTAATGCCAGGAAGGGAAACTATGAGCTACTTCCTATACACTACATTACTGCCCCCAGCTCAACAGCTTTCCAAGATCTAGTTTATTTGCAGTAAAATGACACACACACATACACGCGCACACACAAAAGGAGGAACTGAACGTTAAAGCCTTTACAATTGTGCCCAGTTTTGACTTAATTTACAGGAAAAGCCCCCAAAACAATGGCACTACGATGTTTTAGATTACAATACAAAACCCAAACACAACCCATAATACATTTCTGTAAGGACTCCGGACACTGCTGTTGGAGCTAAAATCAGATGAGTTAGTCAGAATTAGACTCCTGTTTCTTTAAAAGCAGCGAGTCACAATATCTTTTTTTCTTTCTTTCTTTCTTTTTTTTTTAACCAGGGTACCCAGTGGAGTCAAAATGCACGAGAGCCAGTCTAAGCCGGTTTGTAACCTCAGGGTATGGAATTATCTCTTAATATGTAGCCGTTAGTGGTCAGGACGTCACACGAAGACAGAGAAAAAGAGAGAGAGACAGAGAGAGAAAAAGAAAAAGAGAGAAGTGGGGGGGTGGGAGGGTGGTAAAGGGGTAAGGGGAGGGGCATGACGCTCCTGTGCTTTCAGGGCAGCAAGAGGAAAATGTACTTCTTGCAAGACGCTGAATCTAAAACCTGGCACCTTGACAAGAAGGCTCATTGCGGAACTTCAGACCACAGGGTGGGGCATACGTTGTTTAAACAAAAAAAAAAAAGAGGAAAAAAATGCTGGAACTTGAGCCATCTGGAGAGACTGAGGTAGCACAGAGATTTTAAAATGGGGCTGATCTGGGCAGGAGGGAAGGAGAGCAGGCTGAAGGGAACAAAGGAGTGCGACACGTCTAAAGCAGGAGTAAGCAAACGCAACAAAATGTCCAAAATACCACAAATCTATCAGCCTTTAACCCTACTTCCACCTGGTCACTTTGTGCATCTCGAGTATTGGGATTGTACATGGATAAGGCCAATTCACCTAAAAATTCTGTGTAAACAAACAGAAAATGCATTTTTAAGAGATTTACAAGAAAATCAAATCACCTCGGGAGGTTGTCTGAGGGCATTTTCACATAAAAGTCCAAAACCACAGTCTGATCCAAGGTTCATGTGTTTGCTATATTGTATAAGTTTAATCCGGTGAGTTTTGGGTCGATAATGCAGTTTAGTAAGAGTGAGTGCACTAAATAACTTTTTACGTGTCAATGAGCAGAATCTCCATATACTAAACACTAATTGGTTTGTAGAATGAGATCAGTTCAGCAAGTTGCCTTTTCAGGTGTCATGCCGAATTCTGCCTCCCTACCAGAATTTAACTTTTCTTTGCGTGTCTTTGTGTCACACAGCAGAATGAGTGTAATTTCACAATAGGATTCCTTTAATTTCTGTTAATAAATAAGGCTTAATCAACAGTTACAGTAGATAGAGGAATCAGCAGCACAAGCTTATGCATCCATGCTGCTACAATACACAAGTGTATGTGAAGGGGAGCCGGGGAGTTGACACAGGATATTTTTCTTCTTCTATTTGTTTAATGGGTGATTATAGCCATCCTTATGTTCCAGTAATTAAAAAGTCTTGATAATTTAGAAAAGTGATCTGACCAAATCAGGGCCCTCTAGTACAGAAGGAGGTTAGATGCACCTTTCACTTCAACTGAAAAGTCTAAAAATCCAAACCAAACAAGGTGAGTGTGACAGCACCCTGGGCTACATGTTACAGCACTGTAAATGCATCCATCACTCCAAGACCCATTTGGCAACTGAAACTCCTCCAAGTACAACCAATACACCAGTAACAGTTGCTGTGCGACAAGTGAATTTGCATATTCTGTCTGACACAGCAACTGGATATCAGTCTGACTAACTGGAGATGCATTTGACTATCAAATGTAAATTCATGTGGTTAGAATCTTATCAGGATATAATCCACCTTCCAAAATACATAATGTTAGCAGGTGTTAACAGGGTCTTAGTGTGGATTATATCCTATTCATCAAACACACAGCATCTCTTACCTAGCTTTAGAGGGTGTGTGCACATTTTAACACGTCTAATGGTTTACTAAGTTGAGCAGAAATGTGATGAAAAAGCTCTCTCAGCCTTAGCTTAAGTAAAGGGTGAAGATACAGTCACACATTCTGGGACATTACCACCACTCCACCAGGCAGCTGGAAGGTGAAAAGACAGACAGCTCAGCTATAAGAGTGTCCACAGCTTTGAGGAGACCCAGGCTGTAGTAGTTGAGTTGCATCTTTTCTACACAGGCCTTAATATTATGGTGCTACGACTGAAAAACTAATTTTGGTTTCAAAAGGTAAAAATGTGTAAAGATGTGCAGATTAAAATCATACATACATAATACATACACTATGTGTATACCCCTTTTAATGAATGTGACTTTTAGCATCACCAAGGCAACCTTATTGCTGAAAATAATGTGCAAATGCACACACAGCTAATCTAGTTACTGTAGAGAAGTACTGGTCATGCAATATGACTATTTGGGGCAGATCAGCACAAAACTATTAACCCCATGACTAATGCCAGGGGTGGGCAGAAAACCACCCAGCTGTGTTCTCTGGAATAATGGTGCTCCATCCAATACTTTTGGGAGGAGTTGGGGATGTGGTGGGGTGGTGATCATCCAACATTCTGACCTGACTCATGCTCCCGTCACTGAACACAATCAAATCCTCACATCAATGTTCCGCAATCTAATAGCAAGTCTTCTCTGTACTTTAGAGAATGTTATGGCAAACAATAGCAGGATAAACTCTTGAACTGAAAAGAAACAACTATGAGCAGGTGTCTCGATATGCATGAAACTTTAACACCAACCCTTTAAGAAAAACAGTTAAGAAACTGCATATATAAACAGCTTGTTATACACAGTGTTATATGCGTGTTCTTGTGTGTGCTGAATGAGTTGGAGGGGGTGGGGTTATTTTGGTAAGCTTCTTGCGTATAATAAGACAAAGAGGCCGTTATTAAGAGATTACAGGTATTGGGAGTTAGACCTTGTACCTGTACAGGTAAAGAGGAGCCTCTTTTGTCTATAAAAAAAACAAAGAAAGAAAAGAAAAAAAAAGTATCATGACACATGATTATGTATGGAATGATACCAAGCTCACAATATTTTTGATATCGATATTAAACTCTTCATTTGTAGCTAATATAGATATGGATTATTGCCCTCTACCATCTCCCGACATAAGACTTAATTTCACTGTTTACATATAGAAATCAAGATTAATTCATAAACTATTAACTGTTGAGATTCATTCAAAAACTGCTAGTTTATCTGATGGCACAAGAACCAACTCATTTACATATATCTGCCTAATCTGCCTAGTGCCCACCATGCTTTAGTCCCACACATACATACTGCAATTTTTCATTTCCATTTTAAAGGGCAAAGTAAGAAAAACAAACTGTATAAGTAATGTGACACCAGTATGTCTATAGTACCGGACGTTATTAGGAGCTATCTTGTAAGTGGGGTTATATAATAGAAGCGAGGCCTGACAGTGAGTGATAGATTGATGTTAAGTGTCATTTAAATGTTCTGTGGACATTTAACATTCATGAACATTAACATGTGAACTGTAAATATGACACAGAAGACATCACCACCCACAGTGGACAGTACAATATAATTGGTTTCTTAAAACTTGCAACATTTAACAATATGTTTCATTATTGTCAGAAAGTCCAAGCATTTTTTTTTTATCCTCCAGTAAACTGCACTGAAGCATCTTTAGTCCATGAGAAATATTTATGGAAAAGACCAGTGGACCTCAGAAATGATGAGCAGAAGAGAAAAGAAGAGATGGTGCCAACCAAACAAATTCATAACAGGTACAGTGCACGGAAAAGTGCAGTTAAATGGTCCCAGATCCTGGCTTAAACCACCCTGTGGTAAAAGGCCAATGCATAAAACGACTGGCAAAGCATTAATAGGATCAAGCGTATAACTTCCCGATTAGACCACAGGGATCATGTTATGAAAACTGCAGAGATGTAAAGCATATAACAGAATCCAATTCATGAAACATAGGTACCAGAAGAGGAGTTAATTTTATTGGTCAGCACTTTACAGCAATATTGCTTAGTCAGCTGAAGTATATTGAAAAACTGAGCACAAACCAGCAGTAAAAGTGTCTCAACATACATGCATGTCCACATTTTATGATTTACGGTCAATAAATAGATGACAAAAACGTCAAGATAAATAAGCAGGAATAAGGGTTCTCCAACAGTTCTTTAGAGAATCCAGTGGATAGAATTCAGAACCATGACAACCAAACAAACCATTTATTATTTGTTCCCTTTTTTATTACAAAGTTTGTTAAAGAAATTTAAAATAACTTTAGCAAGGGTTTCACTACGAGTTATGGGTAAAACATTAATTCAGTTCTATACACAACCCTTTTGACAAAAGGTGTATAGGTGAATCAGTGATAGTCAGTTATTGCTCTAAGATTAGCCTTTTGACACTACAGTGAACTCAGGTATTGCAAGAAACGTTCTCAGAGTTTTTTTGCACAACTCCGCTTCACACACACACACACACACACACACACACACACACACTTACACACAATACACAAGAATGGTTTCTGGGTCATGGAGATATGCAAACAAGAACCAGAGTCAATATTCTGTTAAAAGTTCTGTAAAGGTCAAGAGGGAAGGCCTAGAAATGATTTCAGAAACTCACTTGTTTGACCTACATGTGGCACCAGATAAGCTACTGTAGAGTGTATTACATCACAGTATGCCCTTCTGAACATGATATCGGACAAGTCAGCGTTATGTAGGGCTGCATGATATTGGGAAATACAGAATTTGCTATATTTTTGTGTGTTATTGAAATATTAAAAATACACTTTTAACAGAAATCACCATAATTCAATTATGTAAAATGTCATAATATTAAGAATGAGTATCAAAGACTGGACAATACTGGGCAGATATAATATGCTGGTATGCAGTAGGTCATGAAAAATGAAATTTGAGTGAATAATTCTTTTGGATCAAGTGGTAAAAAGATAAAATTCACTTCAATTTGCCTTACGTGACACTGCACATCCTGCAGGAGACTATTGGGTATGCCCACTTTGAGGTAACAATACTGAAACAATATTATATCAGATTAACAAACTTACTTCCAGGTGGATAATACCAATTATTAACCATTAATGTTTCAATATTGCAACATTAAAAATTATTTTGTGCCAAACCTGATTAATTCAACAAAGAACGAGTAAAAAAGAGTGGAGTAAAGAGAGTAAAAACAGAACACTCTGTGTTAAAATATAGAATAAATATTAAAATATAGAGGCCGTTACACCTTACAATATTCTATTTCACAAACTAGAGTTTTTAGAATTTCCCCTCACTCAGTACAGCTCTACCACTTCTGGAGTAGAGTAACAAATCTGCATTACGTTTCTGTGGTAGCCTGTATCAAAAATGTATAATGTAATGTGGAGAACTCTTCTGAACACAATTACCCAGAACCAATGCTTATTGTTACAAACACAGATTGTAACCCAAAAGGTGACAACTTTTTAGCGACACATATTTACACCACGCAGAAGTCAAATGAATCCTTTGTTAATCAGACTGAAAACAGACTGCTTTATAGTGTATGCAAATGAGCTCATATGCAACAATCAATTAGCTGTGTCACTGTGAATATTCTTTTCTATTTAAAAGACACAGGGCACCTTGAAAATCTACATATTTCCATTGTGCTCTTCATTCTTTTTACACCGGCAGTCAATGTTTACCAGTAAATGGTGGTTTAGTATAATCAGCATCATGCGCTAATTGGAAGGGTTATGACTCATGAATAAAATTTTTTAAACACAATGTGCTGCATGTATTGTAGCAGGTTGGTGCAAAATGACAAGGCAAAGTGCTGTTTAACCAAAACAAAGAGCTTTAAGTCAACTACCTCTACACAATAAAACTAGGCTACTGAATTAAACTCAGAAAACCAATGTTAACAGCTAGGAAAGGTGTCAATGTTGAGTAGTCTCTGTCCAGGGGGCAGCCTCTTCTCTGTGTATATATACAGTATATATATATATATATATATATATATACACAGAACATAAAATGGTCATCACAGTACTGGGAGTTTAATATGGACTCCAGAGGTGGATTACTAACCCTCGTATTATACAGTATTTAGCTTAAACATGTCTAAGACCACTTTTAGCAGCAGTTCTCAGTAGTCCTCCTCAGATTTACATCTGCTTTTAGAAGTGTTTTGGGAGGGGGTTCCTGACTGCCACAGCTGCCAAAGTCTTAGCACCATCACTGAGAGATCGCAGGTTCTGTCTCCGGTGATGCCACAGCCATCTGTTGGCAGAAATCCTAGAGAGCAAAATTAGCCTTGCTCTGTCTGGGAAGGCAGGATGGTCCTCCCTCTCCCAGCAGTCACTCAGTACAAAGCCAGACAGTAGGGGGTTCTTGTAGCCAAATCACTGGTGGTTAGCATTCTGCTACAAGTCTGTTCAGCTTCCAAATGGCAAATCGAACAGAAGTGGACGACTGGCCTCAAGTGACTCTTTTCACACCTATAATTCATTTGCTCTTGTTTAAATCAGTTAACATGTTTGTAAATTTGGAGCGTTTTTCTTTTTCTTTGTTTTTCCTTTTTTTTGTTGCTTGGTTTTTCACACAATAAAAAATGCATTACCAAAAAGTGCAGCACAAAATGTACAACAACAACAAACCATATACGCTTATTGCGTAGATATGTCTGGGGTTGGAGCAAGAAATTAAATACAGGAAGAGGATACCGTGTTCTAGACTAGGGCTGCAATTACTAGTCAACCTAATTAATGTTGACTATAAAAATCTCACTGGGATAGGACTGGTTGTACTCACAAATACATCTGATATTTAGATACTATCATATCACATGAAATGAAGATCAGATATTATGCCTAATTTTTGTATTTGAGTTTCATCGGCCACTATTTAATCTTACTATGGGAACCTATGTTATGTTAGGTAAGAGACTGGACTGCAGGGAGATTTTCACAGGTGTGCAGACTCGAGCAGGTGAGGTAACTCATGCAAAGGAACTGGAGTTGTGCTGACAGGAAGCAATGATGTAGAGGGCAGCAGAAATAGTTGTTACCTAATCGACTAATCGTAAAAAAAATAAATAATCATATTAGTTAACTTCCTAAATATTCTGTTGCAGCCCTAATCTGGACTAGAGCATATTTCAGAGCAGCTTAATTAAGAGCATAAATATAACTAAGAAAAACACTTCCGAAAATGTAGCACTAAAGTTTATTTGATGCATTCGGCGTGTCAAAGTACCTATCAAAAATAACACTGAGCTTTTAATTTTGCCATTTTGCTCACTCATACAAACAGTCCTTTATACATAAATAGCGGTATTAAATTTGCTAGCACAACATTGTCCTGTGTTCCATATGCATAACGTGCCATCCCATAGAAGCCTTCACATAGGAGAAAGCTGCCATGTTACTCTCTGTGCTTTCGTTTTGATGAAATTGGTTTGCTTTCAATCAATACTTCCCAATTTCGTGTCAAACGCACAGACACTTTACAATTTATGCAGCCCAATTCCCATCTTCAAACCCAATTTTCGCTGAATTAACAGCGAAAAACAGAGACTACGCTCTGATCACACTAATGAACCTGCAGGTACTCCAGGTCTCATGGACCTTCATGACAAGACATTGTACCTTCCAGACATGTCCTACTGTGACTTGTAATTTCAAAGGTTTCTTCATATGGTTATCAGTATGTAGGCATGTGGGTCAATATGAATCTACCTGTAGCTAAAATTTTTCACTGCATACAGATGCATACATTTTTTCTGCCATCATGCTAAGAGGCATATTGTGCTGTTTCCTGCTGCTGTTTATCTAGCTCAACTGTCAGGAAGGCTCTGTAATTAAACTTCACAGGGAGCCATTCATCTGCGCTGATTGTTTCTGTGTGGGGTTTAATAATGCTTGCATGAGGCCCACTGAACACAGGCACTCCATTCAGGTGTTAAAAAGAACAGTGTAACAGCATGCTATAATACTACACAACCCAGCCAGGTAAATCACTCAGTCAGTCATTCTTATTCTTCGTCATATGGCAAGAAACAGCCAGCATATTCATATGCAGTCCAGAAATGATGCTAATAGCATGATACCAATGATAGCTCAGGTCATCCAAGTATCTATGGCATCTGCTGCATGAATGCTAGCTGCAGGAGTATGGGTGGAGTTGGAGTAATTTAACTTGTAAACAATACACCGGCTATATAGTATAGTTAAGATTGAGTATAATGTGTTGTCCAGTGCAGGGATCTCTAATAGAAAGCAACTATTCACATTCCCATCTGAAACGAACCTGACGTTAGCAGTTAGTACTTTTGTTCAGAACACAGTGTCCTGACACTCTGACTGAATGATGAGCATTCTCCTCCAAGCGTCAAGATGCTCTATAGGACTGCACGCCTAGTGGTTTAAAACAATGTGGCAGGAATCTCCACATCCATCACAGGAAGCATGTGCCTCCTTTACAATTCTTCTATACCAGAAAGAGACTAACAGAGAGGAACACAAACCAAACATCAATTTAAAACCCTGGAGCAAGAAATGCCAACTCTCACATAATGCTGCCTTAAGGTCATGAATGTTAGCTGTCATGGGCTTGTGCAAAACCCTGAGGAGCACATCAACTCCATTTGAAAGGTCCTCTAAACACAAGCTTTAATAGAATCTGTGATTGTTAAGATCTAATCTACAATCTACAAAAGGTCTTAATATTGTTATATATTTTAACCTTGCTTAAATTGAAAAGTTAGAAACATTCAATTAAAATACTGCTATGCCATGACTGCCATCACATGTAAGGGTTTATACATGTTCACAGATTTTCTATGTACTCTCAGAATCTGAATCTCACTGTTAGCAGGTGAGATTATAGAACCTACAGTAACAGAACTACATAACTTTTCAAGTTCATGAGCACAAGGTGTTAATGTGAGACTCATAGAAAATCTATCGTTCACAAGCTGACAAAACTTTTATAACAACCTGATTTTGCACCTTCCAGAGACTTATTGCAAATCAAATGGAAATGTTTTACAGTACTACCTTAAACCTGTTTTATAAACGTAAAGGATCATTTTTCCTGGTTGTGATTGCTATAAAGATATCAAACATAACCATTACAGTACTGGAATTTCCAAAACATCTTTACACCAGTACATTTATGGGAAATCAATCCCATACTGTAAATATAATAGAAGGAGCACTTTTCCACACACACAGTTGGCTTAAGTTAAGTTTTTTTTTTTTGTTATTTAGTCTTCTTGTTACCACAGTGCAAGTTGAAACACTGTTTATCACTACACTTCACAAGCATTCATTAGCAACACACATTAATTAGCAGCACGTGGCAGCAACCAACAAGGCTTCCCACTCTCACAGGAATTTCACTTGGGTGAATTTTTAAATAAATAAATTTTTCTGATTACATGCAAATTATGATGATTTCTCACTTCTTAAAAAAAAAAGAGTGAGTTTAATTATATTTTATGAATTTAGTTCACAAAATGAACATTTTCAGGTGCAGACAAGAACTCGACAAGAACCCTTCTCTCGAGATATGGACGCTAAACACTCCCACGTGAAAGTAGACGTGAAAGTAGATCCATCACTTGCGAGAATAGACCGCCTCCGAATATGGTACTACTCATAATTTCTCAAAATGCATGTTTATACGCACACAGTCATAATTTTCTAGCACTGGTACAGAGAGACCCCCAAATTCCTTCATGTATACAAAACTTCTACTCTGAAGTTTATGGGCACTCGAGCAGTCCATGTACTGTTGTGTGCGAAGGTTTGGACACATATTTCTAAATGAGAAGTAATAAACACAGCCTTT
Organism: Astyanax mexicanus; assembly: GCF_023375975.1. NCBI lineage: Eukaryota > Metazoa > Chordata > Actinopteri > Characiformes > Acestrorhamphidae > Astyanax > Astyanax mexicanus. The sequence continues at coordinate 49,334,123 of NC_064410.1, read as the reverse complement.
GTGGCTAATCAAAACATAAAACACAATCTTTTTAGTAAATCCTAACTAATACAGCAACTCTGTTTAGTACAACACATAAAAGTAAAATTTTACTCTAAATCATCAGTGTGTGCTGTGCAAAAGTTTAACCATGTTAGAGAGTCAGGTCAGAGGTATCTCCTTCAGCACAAACAGAAATAGTCTTAGGCAATCTAGTTGCACAGTTAGTTTATTTCATATCTACCGGTATTCACAAGTTTTTTTTTATGATGTTTAGGTCAGGGGACTTTAAAAGTCGTCCTTAATGGGTTAAAGCCATCACTTTCAGTTTTAAAAGATGGTTTGATATTTGCACCCATGATTTGAAATCTATTGAAATGCTTTACAGATATCACCTTACTCTTTATATGAAATGCAGTTTCTGTTTTCTCCAAAATATGTCTTCAATGATTGTGGCCAATGAGGTATATTTTGACTGCATCAGTCCACAAAATGTTTCTAAACTATTTGTTTTCTCTAGAACTGAGAACCCAACTGTGAACTTTCACATTCAACCATATGTAAAATGTTTACTTTTTAATAGCCCATATTATAGAAAACGTAAAAAAAAAAAAGGAATTCTTTGAACAGAGTATATATTTTTTTTAATGTGGAGTCCACACCAATCTTTAAAGTAAGCCTACATTCATTAACATGTAGATCACAGGCCTATCACAAATCTACTTTATTTAGGTCTTTTTAAAGTGACCATAAAGACTTTTAAAATTGTAATTTACTTGAAAAACTAGAACATAAATGAAAAGTGCAGACAAACACAAACACACTTCTGAAGAAAACATAATATAAAAGTATAACAAGCCTCAACATCCAGAAAAACCTTGAATAAATACTTTAATTTCAAGTTAAGGCCTAGTTTTAAACAACACCATGTATGTACTGAACCAACACTTACTTGCTAACCTTATCACCCAGACCCACAGGCTTTATCTAAATAAGCGAGAAAAGAAACTCTCAGCTTATCAAAGTGTCAATGAAGTGAACATATTTCGACCTGGCAGTGCATTCACAAGGCTTATTTTAGTACACTTGCACACAATAGTCAAACGTGAGCATTAAACAGAAAGAGCGATGAAAGAAACACTGCTTTAGATGACTGGAGAAAAGTGCAGAAGGTCAAGAGGCCGATTTATGAGGACATTTGCCAGTCCTATTCTTGCTGCTCACAACTGACCCAGCCTGCATTCATCTACAACAAAACTTTAGGCCAGGTAGTCATATTTCACGGCTATATATCTGCTGGTGCATGTTTACAGAACAAGTCACTTTGTTGTGTCTACTAGTGATGTTTGCCAAAGGGACATGGCTAATTCTAAACACTGCCTTTTCTGACGATTTAGAAGTTTTGAAGCAAAGCCAAGGCAACAGCCAATGCTTTTTGGGGCCACTGTCGTAGCCTACAGCTTGGCTCGAGCTGTGGGTCTTTTTTGGTACATTACCTCAACTGTCAGTCGCATGACGTGGATGAATAAACCAGATGCAGATAGCATTCAAGGGGGTAAGAAAAAAAAGTATTTTCATTGATAAAGTCTATACATCACAGTTGTACAGACCTAATAACTGTTGTACAAAACATGGAAGTACAGCACCATGACATCTTTCAGCATACGGCACATCAGTGATGAAATCTACATTGACAAATATTAGACAGCACCCCAGACAGACAGACAGAGTCTTTGCTCAGCGCATATTCTATCTAATCACCTGGTGACACATATCGCAAGTCTCATGGGTTTAGCTATACCAACCAGGCAGTCACTGGAGATAAGGTGGGCATGCACCATGGAAATTAAAGAGAGCACACTGCATGAAATCCCTTCACAGGCAGTGACCACAAGTTGGGGTGCTTTGACTGAAGTGATGAATAGCTTAAAAAAGGGAAGAAAAAATAAATAAATACAACCAGAGTCCTCTATCTTCCATCTGAAGAGTAGGAGAAACAGTCCACACAAAATGGCTTTGAGCAAAACAGTCAATAAGAACATTGTTTGGACCCCTCCTGAGGATGTAATACTAGTGGGGCAACCCTCGCAGTGGGCAGCAGCCTCTTTCAAAATGAGCAGAAAAAAGGAGAAAAAAAAAAAATAACAATTGGCTCTGATCTGATGTGTCTGCGGTGAAAAACTGGTCTTAGGAACCAGATATCCACATTTTTGAGCAGTAGATGACGGGGTACCGAGAAGGACAATGACCTTCTTGAATAACGAGATATGAAACTAAATCTGTACACTACACAACCTGAAGACCAGCATGTTCAAATTAGTTACAATGAAAATTGTGGTCACTACGCAAATCCATGCCACCAAATTAGGTTTCGACTACTGGATACTGAAAAAGCTGCTTTTTGCATATATTCACTGACATGAAAAAAAGCGTTACCAAATTCATGCTTTTTTTTCCATTTTTTTATGCATTATGAATCTGACGTGTCAAAATTTGATAAAGAAAATTAACTGAAAGGCTCAGAATTACTTTGAAATAAAAAAATAGTATAGTAGTGAAAGTATAAATAAAGATGTTTCTTCTCCTGTAAAGTTACTATTGGATTGGATATACAAGGTTTTGCATGACAATGATAATACAGTGACAGTCGGTGACACAGTCAACACTGCAAAAAGTGGAACAGGATGTGCAGATGTTGCTTTGAAGTATTTTTTATGTTTGAACTTATAAATGACGAATTGGTATTGAATCATTGAGTCATTTACTCTATTTATTCAGCTTGGTATTGCTTAATGCAAGATATCTGAACTAAATAAAAGCAGGTTAAATGCTAGTCATTTTAACTTGCACTGACAAAGCTAAATAGAAGCTAATAAAATAAAAAAGTAATTACTATTTATAATTCATAACTTATTATAATTATACACTTTCAGAATTTGTAATAAGCAATAGGCATGCAATATGGCTGCAGGCCTATTTAGGGAATAAATTTAAGCTAGTGTACAATAGAAGTGTGAAAGTCACCCGAAATGCCAGTAGTAGCCCATGTATTTATTTTATATGGAGCTCTCCCAGTGCTGATGAGGAATAAGGCGCTTATGTCAGCATTTACAGAAATAGCCTAAGTTTAAATGTGTGAAGTAGTCCCATTTAAAACCTCATTGTGTGTGAAAGTACATTGGAATTACCTGAAATACTGCAAGACAGACCTGACTGCACCACTGCTGTATCCTGCTGAGATTTAAAACCTTCAAGAATGTAATATAATATTCTGATTTCAGTTTATTGCAAAAAAATATATATTTTTTAACCCATAAGAGCACAGATTCATTTCTGAACATTGATACCCAAATAAAAAACTGAACCTTAAATTCAGTGAGTAGCTCATTTAATTATTTTTATTATTATGATAAAGAGCACATGACTAAATATTTTAAGGTTACAATCATGATGACAATAATAATTTCATAACATGTGCTTTATCATTTGGATCTAATAATCGTGTTAAAATTAGTCATATGGAAATGTAAAACATTTTATTAAAGCATTTGAATTATTAAAATGGATGGACCGGAGCAAAAACACACTTTTAGAAGGAGCTAGTTTCATCTCCAGAACTAACCCAGAATACCCACATTCTGTAGATTAGATCAATGAAAACAGATTCACACAGTGTCCTATGATGCTCTCAGGATGTTCACTATATGTCACTTAAGACCTTCATGAGTTAGTGATGGACAGAGTACTGTCAGGAAGATCATGGGCTATTTTGGGTTAAAACATACTTTTAAATGAAAGTATTATTACTATATAATGTAAGGCTGGGAGATTTGTTTAATTAATTTGATCGTCAAATAGTTAATAATGAATTAATGTTTCATAGTGATTTTTGAAATGGGATAGTAGAGATAATACAGCTTTACTATAGAAGCTGCCAGAGGGAATCTCAGTTGATAGACTTTTTGATTTGATGTGGCAGCAATTTTCATATTGTACACTTTTTTCTTAACTATAATACTAAACTCCAAGGAGTTTATGATGTTTGCACTGTGTTCTTATATATTTGAAGAATATCAAGATCATATCAATGGTAATCTTAAAATGACAATAATATTGCTTATCACAATTATTTATGGAATTATATATGATCCACACAATAACAGTTATCGTGACAGGCCAAGTTGTAACCATTCTTGTAACCAAATTGTTCAGATCAGTGTCAGAATTAAATTATATTGTATCGACAAAAACTACTAAATAGTAGTATAGAAATGAGGCTATCTAAGATTTATACAGATCACTCAGCCAGCTCAATACTTGTTCAAACTGCTCCCTTCAAGTAAGCGATTTCGAAGAATTTTACGTAGAACATCAAGGTTTCGTGCCTATTCACTATTAGAATGTTTCACCCCTCTGCTTTATCATAATGATGTACACTTCTGTAGCTTTGTCACTCTTGTGAATGTGTGTAATTGTATGTGTTTTTAAGCTGCACTATCACAAATTCCTCTCAGTCACTACTGATACAGCAATAAAGTAATGAAAAGAAATGAAAAAAAAAAATGTATAATTGTTGGTCATATCGCCCAGCCCTGTTCCATGCCATTAACCTCTCCCCTAGATGCTAAAAACAAAAATGCAACTTCAGCAAGCAAATGAAAAATCTACAGCCAAGTTGGAAACGGCTGCCCCCCCAGAACACACACTCAAAAAAAAAAGAAAAAAAGAAAAAGAAACCCCCACCACACACACACTTACACACTTGGACTTGGTCAGTTATAGACTGTATAGCCTACAAATTAGGCGCCGTCTCACTCTGGACGTGTCTGCAGCACCAAGAATAATAGACTGCATATATTATTGATCAGAGTTTCTTTCCAAACGTCATCTCCACCCGTTTATCAGTGACTCCCTGTTGGTTAGGATCAATGCATGCATTCAGGTTGGAATTACATTTCAGCATTTCAGCCTTTCCCCCCTCTTGTCAAGTGCTGGGCAGCCATTTGCGTGCATATGGAGCACGTTGAGAACGTCCTCACTTACGTAAATGGCTGATGCATTTTCGGATCTTTTTTTTTCTTTTTTTCTAATTGTACAGCCATCAGCTCTGCTGCCGTACACTCTCTCTACCACAGAGTGAGTGTGTGTGCCCCACTCTACACACACACACACACACACAGTTCACAGAATATATACACACACACAGCGCTCTGAGCGCTCACAGCCAGCAGAGAAGCTCAGAATCTGAAGTACTTCTTTTACATTAGTTAGATAAATTATAAAATCATAATATGAGTGTATAATAAGTAAATTTAGGGGCTTTTCTTTTTCATTGTGTGCGGCTGCACTGTACTGTATGTAGCCTCAGCCCGGAGGACGAGAAGCTGGCTGGCTCCCTTCTCAATCTGGCTTAAACCCCCAGAGACACGGGATGAAACAATGAAACGCTTTTTAGACCAGAAATGCTGCAAATCTCCTACAGAAACGTTGAACTATTTGCTTGGCTAAATTTCTAGCTACATTTCAGACAATTTGACTCACTCTATTGGCTACTATTACTCTATATTAGTAGCTAGTTAGCACTCTTTTAATACTATTAGTTAGCGTTAGCCAGCCAGTCAGTCAGGCACTTTGAACTAACGGTAACGTTAACGGCGTTAGGTTATCTGACTAATAGCTGCCCGCTCGTAGCCAAGCAAAGCCGTACCGCTATTGTCTCTCGTCAGCTCGCTAAACAGTTTGAAACGCCGTTTCTATCGTCGTAAGCTGCAGCTTTCCATACGCTGTGCAGTTCCACTCCGCTCAAATCCCGCCGCTGTACATTCAAAAATCACGTCCCGTCCCGGCTAGGCCGCAGCTGAATCCCCGGACTCACCTGACTCGCCTTCGCCCTTCAGGTTGCTCTGGATCCGGGTTCACTCGCCGATCCCGAAGCGCCGCAGTAGCTCCTCACGACCAGTCCCCGGCACCGGCAGGCAACACAAAGGCGCTGATTGGGCCTCGACAGGCGCTCATCCCCCTCGGTCTCTGCCCAGACAGACGGGTTATTGGTCGGCGGCTGTGTCGGAGACGCGCCCCTATTAAGGTGTATGTTGTTGTCTGTGTCTGGAGGGGAGGGGACAAGGAGCTCTGAAAATGATGGGAAACTAAACGGCTTGTTATGCGCGTCGTGTCAGCAGCAGCAGCAGCAGCACAAGGCGAAGAAGCTACTTTACTACATGGGCAGCAGATAAATTGGGGACAGCCATATTAACTCCGTTCTCCACGCCATCACGGCTGATCGACTCAGGCGCTTTAAGGATTATTTATTTCAGCGTTTTGAGAACCTTGTCCGGCATCCCGACCTACAGGCTACGCTTTTCACAGCCGTCTAATAAACGTCTTGCTAGTTACAAAGGGACAAGTGTTGTTAGAGATTAGATCGCCGTGAACTTGGTAGTAGCTAGGCTGGTTCAAAAACGATGAGCGTGGCAGATTAGCTATCCTATCATAACACTATAGCTAACGCTATATTTCCCCTAGAAATCTATGAACTGTAACTACAATGAATCGCAGATATCGTCGTTAATCTTGACATTAAAGCGGATAACGCACATATAATTATTGACAAATCGAAAAAAAAAATATATATGTAAATTTATTGCAATGCAATAATTTCTTACAAAATATAGTTAATATTTTTATTTAGCTGTTTTTAAGAAGTATTTTTTATTGATAATTAAGCTAAATTACTATCTCTATATTATTGTGTCCTACACCGAAAACAAACAAAGCGCCCATACAAACAAAGCTATAGCTAGATACTTCATTGACCTACTTTACTACTATAACCCGAACTGGCTTGATGTCTTGCTTGCTGTAAATAACGAATAATAAATAAACAAACAAATATCTTCCTAAGGAACCTCCACCGAAGCTGTTAACTAGTTAGTAGTTATCGACATGTACAGGAATTTCAGGCAGACACACTACACTTCAATACTATACTGGCCATGGTGGCTGGATCTCATTAGAAAAACAAATAACTACGCTAAATAAATAAAAGCCTATTGGCCATTTCGTAATCACGCATATTTCTTAAAGCTCCTTCGGCACAGTCAGTGAGTGAGCGAGTGCTGCTAGTGCTTTTACACTGCTTAAACACCAGCTATCGTTTTTCTAATATATGCCATCTACCGAAGACATTTCACAGGCTGTTCTTTCTCACGATAAGACAGTGTGAAACCTCACGTTTTCCGGAGCTCTGCTCGATCTCAGCGTTATGGTGATCTGCTCTTTTATTAAACTTTTATTGTCTCTTTACAGCAGTGCCTACTGAGCCCTCCAGCGGTGGAACGGAGGAAGGACATCTTGATGGCTTTTGGGGGAAAATAGTAACAATCTTTATTTAGTGAATTCATAAACAAAGAATTTAACCCACAAGAGCCCAGACTAAATCCTGATATCACTGATATCATTTTTGTACTTATTGTAGCCACATGACTCAATATTGTAAGGTTAAAATCCTCATGTAATGTAAATGACAACAACTACACTGCCTGGCCCCAAAAAAAATCTCCACCTGGTTTTAGCTGAGCAAATGATCTGGGGTTGATCAACAGTATGTGCTGAAAGAATGAATATACTGAATATAGACCAGGTTATTCCATCAATTAATTTTTTCTTCCCTGATGACACGGGCATATTCCAAGATGACAATGCCAGGATTCATGGGGCTGGAATTGTAAAAGAGTGATTCAGGGAGCATGAGATCATCGTTTTCACACATGGATTGTTCGCCACAGAGTCCGGTCCTTAACCTTATTGAGACTCTTTGGGATGTGCTGGAGAAGGCTTTGCGCAGCATTCAGACTCTGCCATCAGTAATGCAAGATCTTGATAAAAAAATAATACAACACTGGATTTAAATAAATCTTGAGGTTTATCGAAAAAATGCCACAGTGAATGCGTGCTAAAATCAAAGCTAAATGCGATCCCACAAAATATTAGATTATGTGACCTTTTTTTTTGGCCAGGCAGTGTATTTCATAAGTTGGATGTCAGGTTAGATCTAGTTATGTGGATCGTGAAACATTTAACTAAAACATTTTCATTGTTCAAAATGGAATAAATTGATTTTTATAAGCCAGAGATACATTTCTAAATAACACATTTTATCTACAGCACTAACCCACACTTACTTTACATTCTGTAAATAAGGTCAGATGAAAGAACACCAATTTACTGTCCTGTGATGCTCTTAGGATGTTCAGTATTTGTCACTTAGGGACTTTATGATGTAAAATGACAGAGAACGTGCTGTAAGAAAATTTTCACATCTTATCTGTTACTTGAGAAGGACCCCATACTCCTAAGTAAGCAGATAATTAAAAATCAGAAAGTAGAAAAAAAGTATAACGCATATGAACTTAATGCAACATCAACCCAAATCACCATCTCAGTTGGTTTTAGGTCAGGGGATTGTGGAAGACAAATACTTTTTGTTTAATATGTAATTCCATATGTGTCCCTTAATTTCTACAATGTAGAAAAATAAAGAAAGTGTAACTGGGTAAATGCAGTAATTCCTTATTTGACAAATTTTTAGTGACTTGACTGCTGTCTACCCATTTGCTGTTTTTCTGTCTGTTTTAAATGTTCAGTCAAAGTTTAAACTTAACCACACCTCTAATGTGGACATAATCCTGAGCACTTTGATGAGCTGTTAGATTAGGTCTGAAGGGTAAGTAGATCCACAGCAGAAGAGGGATGGGTGCCCTGATGCAGGGATTTTCTCTAATTACAAATGAAACAGGATTGCAATGAGTCTTCCACAGCTCCTGACCAGCCAATTTTGTATTTCCTTCAAAGTTCATACAGACAGTCCAACATGTTCTACAGGGTTAAATATTTGGGGCTGGTTTCCCATACAATGATTAAGCCAAGATGTAGACTACATATGATGTTCAATGGAGAATGTCCATTCACAGTGCTGGTGATCCAATGGTGATCACTTCTCTGTGCTTGTAAAACTCATTAGATGAACCCAATTAACTTTTACTAAATTTGTGGAGCTAAGTGTGCTTTATACACTGTAATCAATATTAAAAAAAACACCCATTCCATTTAAAACTCAAAGATTCTCTTCATAGGTTGATTTTTTACACCAGCATTTACGCTAAAGCTTACACTACATGTCCAAATGTTTGTGGACACCCTTTTTAATAAATAGATTCAGCTACTTTAAGATGGACCTATTATTGACACTGATGTGCAAACACTCACGTGATGTAGCTGATGTTCAAAGCAATTTTTAGGAAGCAACTAATGAATCCACCACTTGCTCTCTGGGCATGTATGTTCTCTGGAATTAAGGTGCTCTATTCCATACTTTTGGGATGAGCTGAGGAATTAGGGTTGAAGTACAGAAAACAAGATTATTTTAATGACTAAGGAACAGATAAATTCAAAGATCTCACTTTAATGTCATTCTCTGTTTCTCACACTCACACACAGTTTCACAGTCACATGATGTCATGTGGCAAAATGAATCAGTACGAAGTCACATGCTTTATCAAACCTACATAACAGTAGCATAATGCTATTAGTGCAGTAACTCAATCATCCATATGAACATTAAGCATGACAGTAAACAGAGGCCAGTGTGAACTTACACATGCATCTATTTACAGCCTGTCTGCTTTAAAATAGTAAGATTCCATGTTATATTAACAACAATTTTAAAGAAACGATAGAATGTCAACCTATTGTCCTTGGTATAGTTGAATAATGTAAGATTGACACATATAAGGGACATACCATGAACCTTATAAGCACTATTGTTCCTTCTTCAAATTATTTTTGGCCAAAACAAGCTGAAAAACAGGACAATTCCAAATCCTAAAACTGTTATGTTACAGTCTTGACTTGGACATTTATATAAAGCAGCCAATCCCCTTACTTCACTTAGTTATAATGGGAATTGAGTGGCTACATGAACCGGACCTTATTTCTGCTGTTTGTCCTGTGCTCATGTCCACAGAGGGGACGCACAAACTCATCACATGATGACCAATTGTTGTGGAAAACAAACAAGTTAGCGCTAACTCTCTGAAAACAAACTGGACAACCTCAACTGAACCAAACTAGAAACAACCTCTTCAGTTTGATACTAGCACACTGGGCTGAGAGGACACCAAAAACACTACCCAGTAAGACCCAAGAATAATTAGTGTTTTTGTTACTGTGTTAAGACTGTGCTATTATTTTTGGCTTCTGTAAGATTTTCCAGTTCCGTAAACCTGCTAATTAAAGCAGAGTGTATTGGGTTTTCTTTCATAAGCCCTCTTTAAAAGGAAAAAAAGCATGAAGCAAAAGAACAGAGCAGTAAACAGGCTTGTAATAATGTATCTGTGCATTTTTTTTACCCCAACCGATGTCATACACTTGTTATCTATACTTAATAGGGCAACCTACAATTCTTAAATCATTCTGCAATATTTTCTCACCATGATTAAACTACATGTGCTATAAGGTTTACAGTATTTATGCTGTTTGTGGTAATCCTACATTAACCTCCTGACCTCCAGGGTGTTAACTGTTTGCACTGTTCTGAAATGTCTATACTGTACATTAACAGACATTAACAGCTGTAACCTGCTCCCAGTCCTAAAGAAACTATTCACTCTATCTGGGTTTTCTAAATTCTACCCATAATCCAAGCTTCTCCACACTCAGTGGGTCAACATGGGGTCTGCACTAAATATTGCTGTAATGAAGATTAAGAGGTTTAGCTCTTGATTAAAGCACTAGCCTTAAAAATAAGGACAAACCAGTCACTCTCTTGATGCTGCCAACTAAACAGACATTTCTAAAGCCCTGCTACACTCCACATGTGTGTATAAATATACACACACACATAGTGGCTGCTTTCCTTTAAGGGAGTTCTCTGCAAGACCACTCTACTAATCATATGATTGCTTTGCTCTAAAGCTGGAAAACAATGTGTTACTGCATTCTCTAAACATTTTGACTAGTAGCATATACAGTCTGCATGCATCTGGTTTCAGAGAAAAAAACGATTATTTTCTTATACTTAAATAGCACCTTTCTAGAACCAAAAGACACTTTACAATCAACACTCACACAATCTTAAATCGAATACAAAAAAAGTACCAATCAGCCCAAGACAATGGGCTAAAATATCTATTAAACATATTGATAAAAGACATATTATGGTAATTAAATATTATGTACCTTATTATTGTTGTTATAATAACTTTTATTTTTAGCAGTAGTGTAGTAGTGAAAGGTGGTAGTAATGGTAGTAGCAGTAATAGCTCTATAATAGTTCTTTATGGTATTGTATTAGGAACACTTTTGGTAAACTTCCCCTAATTAAAGTAAATATTTATTCATCATCCGCTTGTTCAAGTTTAACGTATTAATGCAAATGGTTTGGCTTTAATGTAACTGATTGCTAAAGTAAACATTAAACTGGTGACACCAGTGGTATGACTAATGACTGGTAATACTAATGCACTCAACCTTTGGTTTTACCACTTACTGCTGATTCCAGCCCACTCTCTCCCACTAATCTCCCAACATCCTTTGCAGAACGGTTTCCTTCTGCTGTTTGTTGTAAATGAGTCACAAATGTCACCCATTTTACACAAGCAAAATGCCATTTGGAGTTTAAATGTCATTGGGAGTTCAGACTGCAAGCAGGGAGTGAATGCAGATAAGAATTAAGACTTGAAGCCTTCTGTTGCTTAATTATGAATCAAAATTACACACTGTGACAAAAATGAGTAAAAGTCAGTTGGCAAATCATATACTGTATAGATGAAACGATTGGGACAACTGCTCATTCATTGTTTCTTCTGAAATCAGTGGTATTAAAAAGAGTTTATCCTGCTTTTGTTTGAGTAGCTGTCTACTACTCTCCTGGAAAAGCATTCTATCAGATTTTGGAGCGATGTTTTTAGGATTTGATTGCACTCACCAACAAGAGCATTAGTGAAACCAGGATGTTGGATGATCAAAATCCACAACATCCCTAACTCCTTACTCATCCCACAAGTATTGGATGAAGCACAAACATTCCAGAAAACACAGAGTCACTGCTTCACAGCTCAATGGTGGAGGAGTTTATACACCTCTAGTCTACACCTGGTGTTAGGCATGGAGCCAGTATGTTCAGGGTTATCTGGTCCGGAGTGTTCTAGACTAGACACTTTGTGAGAGTGAAATAGAACTTTGGTGTTATATGAGGGTTCCTTAATCTCTCTTTAAAAGTTCATCACATTCACAGAGCTCACAGATGTTCAAAATATAGTAATTTAAGGAACCAAAGCTTTCTTACGACTTTGTAGCTTTTGAAAAAAAAATGTATCTTTATGTTTATCAAACCTCTGCACCCAGTGTGAGTGTTGTGAAGTTGTACTGGAGTGTATGGAGCCACTCCAGGCTTTCCACTGGAATTACAATTAAATCACAGTGGAGATTTCGGCTGTCCAATCTCTTCCATCTGGTGGCTGCAACACTGAACTGCATTTTCTGTATGAAATACAAAACTGGCCCAAATCCAGAATGTTGGCAATAGGGTGGGGCGATTCCCGAATCTGACGCAACCTACACAAACAAAACATGCTGCCTCTGAAAGCTATTATACTACTGCTTACACAACAACACACTGAGCTGAGATCACACCAGATCCAGATAATACTGTATATAAAATCCACTTCAACAGTGATGATAAAAAATATACCTTCACCAACACACACATTTTTCCAGGTCCAACCATTTACGAACAGGACATGGTAAACTGATCCAAGCATAATTAATTAAACAGTGTCCTATGTTGTTTGAGAGAAAGGCCTTTCAATTGAAATGCATTAAAGTCTAAAAAAAGAAAAATAGTGGTCACACAGCTCTAGGGCCTCCAGGCCTGCACACAGCTCCAGTCACCACCTGTGAGGAGGATCCCCCCCAGACACCCCGATCCCCCAAAAATGGTGCCCTCTCCAAGGGATATTACTGCCTTACACTCAGTGACTGACTCTGTGTAGGCCTGGACCTACTGCAACCCTGAATAGAAAGAAGGAGATAAAAAGAGGAATTGCTGGATGGTATCTGAGATGGATACATCTCAGATACATGTGCTGGACTAAATGCACTGCTGTGCACCTTAGACATCAGACATGATTTATTTTTGCATATTTTGCAACATAATAGTCTTATATGTATTATATGTAATAAACCTTTCTTACATAAAATATGTATATATTGTTTGCATTCTATTCTTGTGCTGAACTCTAGCTTGTTCTGTGTCCTTGCAGTGTAGAAAGGGACATTCTCTATAATTTGATTTCAAATTTTTCCCATTTTCTCCCCAATTTACACAGCCAATCACCATACCTGTCAAGTTTTGGACTTAAAAATAAGGGATTTTTTCCGCCGCCCCAACAGCCCAACCAAGGGCTTGTGCTTTATATATATATATATATTTATATATATATATATATATATATATATATATGAAATTGAAGGGTGCACAAATTTACAAGAAGGACATGGATCAGATATATTCCATAAGTAAATAATAGTCCTAAGGGGCCTACACAATTACTAATCTTTCATTAATACTTCTTTCTATTGTTCAGTCCACTCCTGATCAGTTCAGTTAATTCACATTTTCTCTCTCTCCAGCTCAACCATCTCTTCTACCCCTTCTAAATAATACATTACACCACAATACTTGAGATTTAAACAAATTCTAACAAACCCTAAAACTAGCCCTGAACAAATAGAGTTTGGAAATTATAGTTATTGGCTGATCAGGCACATCAGGGCAGGGCATATATATATATATATATATATATATATATATATATATATATATATATATATATATATATATATATATATATATATATATATGTAGATTTTTCTCAAACCCTGAATATCTATCTAGCTAATTCTAAAGTTAAGCTAACTGAGTTACAAGCTGGATTTTAATAAACACACAGTGGGTTTAATTTATGTTTTGATTCAGAGAAGAGTCTTTTTAACCAGCTATCAGAAACAATCTCATCACAGTTTACATGGTTAGTTACCTTTCTTTTAGAAAAATCTCCGTATATCCAGATTAGTTTTAACGACAGCTGCTCCGACTAGCTGCCTGAATTCACAGCGAGGGGAGGGGCGGGGCTTTCCCCACACTAAACAGCTCTCCGCAAAACCAGTAAGCTGATTGGCTGTTTCTCCTGAAAGGCGGGACTTTCTCCTTGAACCGGCACCATGATTGGTTAAGAGACACACAGCGGTCAGTGCATTGTCGCCTATGGCCTATATATTTTTTTATTTAGTATAATACGGGAAATTTACGGGAAAATACTAATACGGGAGGACGGCGGGAAAGAGGAGTAAAATACGGTAGTTTCCCGGCCAAAACGGGAGACTTGACAGGTATGCCAATCACCCAACCCATTCATTAAGGCCCCCCATCACTAGTAATGCCCCAACACACCAGGAGGGTGAAGACTAACACATGCTTCCTCCAATACATGTGAAGCCAGCCACCGCTTCTTTTTGAGCTGCTGCTGATGCAGCCAACGCGCTCTGAGGAAAGCACAGCGACTCGGCTCCGGTACATCAGCTCACAGACGCCCTGTGCTGCAGACATCACTCTCTGAGTAATGTGGGGAGAGAGCGCCATCTACCCACCCAGCGGGAGCAGGGCCATTTTTGCTTCCTCTGAGCGCCGGCAGCTTGATGGCAAAGCTGCATGAGCAGAAGTTCGAATCTGCGACTTTCTGCTCATAATGGCAGCGCTTTAGACTGCTGGACCACTCGAGGCCCCAGAAAGGGACATTCAAATAATAATAATAATAATAATAATAATAATAATAATAATAATAATAATAATAATAATAATAAAACAAAATAAATAAATGTTGATTTCATGTCAGAATTTATTTATTAACCAAGGCATATTAGGCAATGTTGAATAAAGGACGATCAATTTTTTTTTTTTTTTTCCTACATCAGCATTAAAAGATGTAATGCAACATTTATTCAATGTTCTTTGCTATCAGGCTTTGACATTGATCTGGTTTTCTGAATAGATGTTTTTGATATAAAAACGATTCCACCACATTTTACAAAACCATATCTCATTCACTAATCAAATATATAATGTGCTTCCTTTTATTATTGCTCTTAACTTCTGTACCCTAAAAACTCAATTTCTGTCTGATTCAGATCCGGATGTTCTGCGTGTATTGTTTATTTTGTTTGTTTAGCTCAGAAGTTGCAAAATAAAAAAGAATGTACAGCTATAATAACATCTGAAAGCTTGGAGGATACGCATGATTTATATCTGCACTTTTACTGTTGATATATTTATAATCGGTGAGCTTTAAGGGTCCAGCAGAGGGCAGCAGTACTGCACTAGTAAAGCAGCAGTACTGTGAATGGTAGCAGAGCACTGCCTGATATTCATTTTATTCAAATACTGCACAGTTTTTAACATAAGCATAAAACGCTTAACACTACAGGTTGTAAATGTTCAGAGCAGAAGAAAGAAGTATAGACAAATTCATTATAAAAAAAAAAAAATACAATTTACAGTTCATTACCTCAAATGAAGGAAGGTCAACCTGGCTGAGGCCCATCCTATTTCTCCTTTGTACTCATACCCTTTGTTTTCAAGTGTAACCCTTGAAGCAGAGTTACAAGGCGTATATTTTCTCCATTAAAACTCTCAGTTAGTCCCAGTAAGCCAGCACATTAGTTTAAAAATCATTAAAACTACCCTGTGATATTGTAGCTAATACAGTAAAAAAAAAAGGGGTCTAGTCTGCCAGGTGTAAACCATCACACTATACCATTATTACTGCCCCCTTCCCAAAAATACAGTTAAACATTTTTTTAAACATGATTTTATCCATGATTTAGTCACAGAATATTGTTGTGATTAATACTTATATTAATTAATTATTTTTAGGGTATTGGAATCAATAATACACATTTGGGTTTCTGACATTGTTTTTTTTATTCACATATACAGAAACCAATTATCAAAAGCTTAAGTAAAAAGTGTTAAATCATGATAAATGTGATTTTTTTTATTCGGTTGACACCACTAATTAAAATGAATAATAGTATCTAATAATAAAAATTGGTGTAAAGTTAGCATATTTAGCCACTTCTAAACCGGAGCTACGAGGCTAATGTAGCTAGCAATAACAAACACTTTTAAAATGCTCATTTTCTTTTGTTTGTTGGTGGGTTTTAATGTGGTTCTCCAAATTTAAGTATTAGGGCTAGCTAGTATTTATTATTCACACTATTGGTTCTCAAATAAGGAATGAAGGAAGCCTTGCTTGGTGTGTAAAGGTGGCGTCTTTAGTTAATTAGCCAATCTTAGCTTTTTTTAACTGGAGATGTGAGGATAATATAAGTTAGGAAGATACAAACCTCAACATATAAAAATAACAAAGAACATGCTATTGTTGTATAGTACAGGATTAAAGTATTACATTATAGTATTTTGGAGGTCCTTATATATAAGAAAACTGCAGCTGAAGTAAACATATAAGGTTAAAAACTAGAAATGAAAACTGGTGTGAAGTTAGCGTCTTTAGCATCTTTTCAGATTGAGCTATAAGGCTAATGTACCGTAGCATTAGCTAACTAGCAAATAACATGCAAACCTTACAACAAACCCTAATGATAACAAATACTATTTATTTATTTATTTAACATTAAAATCTATTCTGATTATATTTAAATTGTTCTCAAAAGATTCTGTTTTTGATAAAATATAAAAAAAATACATATATATTTATATTTTTTGCCATTTTAATTAAACACAACCTTTGGAGAAACTTTACACCATTATGTAGAGAGCATATGCCATATAGGAGATACCAAAGAAACCTTATCTCTTTTTTTTTGCAATATTTGTGACTTTGATGGTATCCATAAGTGGTAGATATATGGATTTCTGCAGTACAGTTACCACATAGCTATCACTCTCGTATAATTTCTAAACAATTACTTAACTTTTGAATTTCATTTAATTAAGCAAAGGTAATGACAGTTTTTACAGCTACCGAGAAAAAACATTTTACTTTAAATTAAATCGTTCAGTTTTTAGCTATTATATTTTGCATGCAGGCCTTTTGCAACAAAGCAAGCAAACCAGTCAATTGCCCGGGGCCCTGAGCTGACCTGGGACCTCCAGACAATGACTGGTTATGAACTGAATGCAACAACAAACTGTGTGAGCACCACTTTAAATTCTGTGACCATACAAATACGGTCAGGAAAATACAAAAATTTTAAACATTACTAAGTAATAGGTACTATATGCAATATATGTAAGTAGCCCTGTCAAAAATCCACATCAAGACTTGCAAAATCCTTTACAATTAATAACTGAGGGAAATGTAATTAATTTAGTATTTTATTGATGTAATACTTTTAGTTTTAAGTTCATAATCATGATCTGTGTAAATTTAACAATGGAAAATGTGCTGTGTATTATTTGGATGTTTGCTTTGTATAATTTCTATCATGTGTGTTCCTAGTATGTATTCCAAGCCATCCTTTGTCCTGCCCCTCCCCACCCTTGTTGTTAAATGTGTAAAAAAAATAATAATGTATACATATAGCTGGGTTCATACCAGCACTTATTCTCTCATATGAAATGGAGCTGATTTCTGTAATAATCCTCCTAAAATAGGTTTAAATGATTCTGATGATTCACCTCCTCCCTTTCATCATTTAAATTCAGAATGGGGTTGTTGTAATTAGGCCGTGCTCTTGACAGCAGACTGAACACACTGTACATCAAACATGCTTCATTATCACAGCCTCACCAATTACTCTTTAATCAAGCACTATTACACTCAGCTTCTCTCTCTCTCTCTCTCTCTCTCTCTCTCTCTCTCTCTCACACATACACATACACACATAAAAACTCACTCCTTCTTTTTAACACATTCCCACCTCCTTTTCTCCTCGCCTCTCTTTTTCACACAGATTAACACTTTCGCTTCATTCTCTCATTTTTTGTCTCTTTCTTGATTTCTTTTTTTCTTTATTTATTTGTCTCTGCTCTTTTTACCTTTCTCTCTCTCAGGTCTCTCAGGAAACTAGAATTTTGTAAAATGTGACGTAAGGTAAGTTAAAACGTGAAGTGGCTTGATGTCAATAACATGTTGACTTGCAATATGAAATGACCATAACTTTCCTTTATGAAGAATTTGCAAGAAAATCACCTCAACTGATCATTTTAGCCCACTTATACATCTAAGGACTGCATTTTGCAAGGAATTCACACTGTAAACCCTATGTAAGGGACACATTTTACATATTAATAAAAGCAGAGAGACACAATTAGACACCATTAATGAAAGTAAAGTAGGCATGTGAGAATTTTATACGAAAAGGATTCAGATCTTGCAAGCATTGTCTTGCCCATTTCCCTGTAGTTACATAACGTTACCTAATATAGTTTCTATTCCAATGGAGCACCAACAAGATTTTGAAATTGTAATTTGAATGCTTTGCTTTAAGAAACAAGAAAGAACCACAGTAGGCATTAACAACTGATGAAGGAAATCACATCATAAGGAAAAACAATCCCTGTTCATCTGTTTAACTGACCATAAACACTCTTCAGGAGGCAGGTGTGGATTCGATAATGACTGCTGTCCACGAAAGACTTCATAAACAGAAAAACCCAGGCTAATCGGAGAGATGCAGGATTACCACATTTTACATCACTGAAAAGTACAGATGAGACTTGAGACTTGTTACTATTAACTTGCCTCAGAGTATTGGCAAACACATACAGTGCAGACCAGATCTAAAGTTATCACATCATCTGTACAACACTACCGTTGAGTGTTATTATTGCTTTTGCCTGCATGGCTGCTACAGGCACTAGTTCACTCATCTTCATCACTGTAATGATGCACCTGCTGGCTGCAGGAGCTAAATTAAATCCTAGGTTTAAAGAAATATCTTATCAGCTAACATTCAGGAAATTGCCTCTAAACTCACTGGAAAGCGTCTCATCCAACAGTGAGACGGTAATCCAACACATGCTGCCAAAGCAACAAAGATGCTTTTCAAATCTAGAAACTGAAAATGTCCTGGCCAAAAAATATTTCCATTTGCACTGTGAATCTGGTGTAAAAAAAGAAACAAAAATATACATTTTAAATCAAAATATCAAATCACACACATTTATTGCCCCCCCTCTATCCCATTATTTCCCATTGGCCTCCTTTAGTCCCTGTCAAACAATGTTTTTGCCTTGAACTTTATTGCTAATGTACAACATAATTTGTAACTTGCTTTGGAGAAGAGAGTCCACTAAATGTAATGTAATGTAATATTTTATACTTGCTGAAAAATGCAAGTGTAAATACTCAAGACGTATTTGAATCAGGAGATGTCCAGAGACACATTTGAGCCACATGTTATGGCACTGTAAACACATTAAAACCCCCTTACAGTACAATCAAAACCTTCTCCCAGTACAACCAAAATTTGTCCTTGCAGTGCTGCATTAAGCCGACTCTTATTAATGAAAAACGGCCTTTTCTTGTATTTGATAAAAGAGCATGTAAAATTGAAATTTTTGAGGCAGCAATTGACAAGAAGAGATCAGTTGTAACCGGATTTTATTGTACTTGTTTGTCATATTTCCACTTTTTCGCTAAAAGTTGTGGACTAGTATAAAAGTCTTCACACTTTTAGATATATACAGAGATTTTTCAAAGATGTTTGAAAGAAGACTTCCAGAACATGCTGGTATTTAGTGAACTCTATTCTTCCAAGAATAACAGATCCACCACATGTTTAACAGATGCCCTAGATCCAGATCTTGCACTGCCCACTGTCTACTGTCTCTGTTAACTCACATTTGTTAAGAAACAACTTGGTACACATTATTTAGCTTAATCTGCAAATCAGCTGGCTGCTCAGGGGAGTCCCTTGATTGCTGTGCGTCAACCAAGAAGAATAGAATCAGAGAGTTGGTTCATTATTCTGTGGAACTTTTATGAGCTGAAAAATACTGATGACAACTCTTGAGTTGCCAAGCCAGTCATAACCAGTTAATTAAGGCCTAACAACTTACTACAGTATGTTTGCTTATGAGTTACTATGAAGAAAGCTTGGTTTTCTCCTGTATTCTTCTGTTATTAAATGTATTTAATGCTATCACCAGTTCACCTGATTTAACATCATTAGGCACTGATTTACTAAACCAGGTGTTGGATAGTTCTATAATTTCTACTAACCCCCACAAAGACAAGCATTGGAGATGTTTAATGTATACAGTCTTGTTAAACCACTACTTTATTTAGGATTTGTTTGTATTTATTCAGAAAATTGTGTTTTACTGACTAAATAACCATTTTTTTCTTTCTAATTCTATATACAATTAAAAAACTGAACACAGACAGATATCCAGAAGCCAAGAGAGCACAACTGCACATGCTCTCTCCCCTCATCATTACTATTGTGATGTTGGCTAGCACAGGTGTCTGTTGTCCTGTATATGGGAGCTGGGGATCTGGCACTTTCTTCCGAGCTCATTTGGCTGTCTAGTGATGCCATAGCAGCATTTTAAAAAGAGGCAGAGGCTGACTTTTGAAGTTTTGAAGTACTTCTAGTGTCTAAGTGGGTGGATTACTTGTCTCAGCTAAAACGGGAAAAAAAAAAAACAGCGCTCATAGAGTCAGGCTGGTCAACCAGCTCAGTTTTACTGGTAAAACTGATCTCTCAGCATAATCAAGCCTGATGTTCTGTCGAGTTATGCTACTCATCGATATGTGCTCCCTAAAGGCACTGCACATGCGCTGACCTACAGTTATTAATTATTTCTTGTGTTTTTTTAATAATAAATCTTTTAATTTTTTATACTACCTGGACTCATTGTCATTGCACAGAGGTGCAAATGAAAAGTAGTAATATGTACAATAACTTGAAAAAATACAGAAGTAGATTGCACTCACACTGCCATAACTTTACCATGATACAGTGATTTATGCTCTCCAAAAATTCTAACTACATAGACTTCCACTGGAATCATGCACTAATACGATGCTTCTTTTGCATTTTTAAGGTTAAATATACAGTAGGGTAGCACGGTTTGACAAGGTAGCACAACTCGACAGAACACCAGTCATAGTGGTTATTTAGCTTGGTCATTTTGATCAAGCTTTAGCAGCTGGATAGCAGCTGGACCAGTTTTAGCTGTCCAGGCTGTGTTTTTTTTTTTTTTTTTTTTGCAAGGTAGAGATTTTTGGAACAGATTGTGCATTTTGCCTGCATGCATGATTCACCCACGATCATCCAGTCTCGTGCTCTGATGAGTCTAATACTGTCAGGGGAAGAGAGGCGAGGGACTGTGCGCGCGCTGGAGGGTGTGTATAGTGTCGGTGCGCGCGCTGGAGGGTATGTGGTGCACGGCGTTCAGCACTTGGACAGCTCCAATGCGAGCGCGCGCGCGGGGAAAGCAGGCGCAGCTGTAGAAACGCTGACTGCGGGAAAACCCGCCAACACCGCCAGCACCATGGAGCTGAGCTTCAGCCTGCGGGAAATACACTCTCACACATTCACCGGACGATCATTTTCAGAATATTATACCCCAATACCGCACAGCACCATATTCATTAACCCTTTTCTATGGGATTAAGCTTTATTACTGAAGATACCTGAGTGCTCGAGGAGCTGGAGGAGACCCTGTGGATTCATCTCAGTGATTATCATCAGCTCGCGGTGGAGGAGAGCAGTGCAGGTATGTGTCAGATTACTGTGGGCAGTTCTCTGCAGAGTGAAATGCTGGAGACTGAAGCGTTATGGATGCTGATAAATTCTCTAAACTCTCTAAATCAGCAGCAGCTGAGAGGACTGAAACTCTCAGTGTGTTGATTAAAAGTGTTAGGATGTGTCTTTTCAGGACAGGGTTTAAAGTAATCAAATAATCAGTTAAATACAGTTTAATTACAGCAGATTTATTTTGCTATACATTGCTTAAACCTACCTCTCTAAATAGAAAGTTTTACAAGCTTAACTGAATATATTTTACAGAATATTCCCTGTCTTTGTTTTGGGGAATTAAATAAAATATATTTGAATGCAATACAAATACAAAAGAAAACCTTATGGAATACACAAATCATCCATTTGATCAATAAACAGGCTGGCTGGTCAACTACCTTGGTCTCGCTGGTCACACTACTGGTCAAACAGCTTGGTTTTACTGGTAAAACTGATCTCCCAGCATGATCCAGCTCGGTCATAGTGGTTGTTTGGCCTGGACAGTTTGATCATGATTGTAGATTAGTTAAACAATCAACAACCAACTCAAACAATGTCATATACTGGTCAAAATTTAAGCTTTGCCAGTTGGTTTTCAGTGGCAGATTTATCAACTGTAAAACTGTAAAATCAGCTGCAGTCAGTAGGTTTGAAACTGAATCGATTAATAATGACTATCATGTATATATTTAGGGCTGGCAGCTGACATTAGTATGTGGTCAGTACTGAGGTTGGCAGACAGGTCTTATGATGATGTTAGTGATTATTTTGCTTCAAGAGAAGCAAGAAAGGAAAAATTGAGGACTTTTGGAGGACTTTGATGCTGATATTGGATGGTGGTGAAAGGACGAATAGCTATAGTTTTTACAGATTATAATGTAAATCTGACTTTTTCATATTTTTTAAAATATTTTGCATTCTTATTGGTTCTTAATGGTGTTCACACCAATACAAAATGTTTTAAATCACTTCTAACACTTTAGTCCCAAATGCTGTCAACCAACCTATCTACAGTTAATACTTTTTTTTGAACGAGTTTGGGATGAGGTAGGGTGATGATAATCCAACATCCTGACCTCATTAATGCACTTGTTGCTAAATACAATCAATTTCTCAAAACAATGGTCCAATCTAGTAGAAGATATAACCACACATGTAACCCCAAGAGGGTAAATTCCTTTTGATACCCTGGATTTGCATGAACAGGTGTCCCAACACTTTCATCCATGTAGTCTATCTATGACTATTTTCTATTTTTTCATAAAAAAGAGGTAAATGATGGATGAAGGGGGTAATTAAAATGGGACTGACAGTACCAGTATAAATAGAATTCGTATAAACATTAGTGGAAATACAGAGTTTTGTTTTCTAACCTTTACACATTTATATTTTTAGCACACACAAACACACACACCCACACAAACACAGCAGTATAGATAGTGTCAGTGTACTGTTCAGTGTGCATATGGAGGAGTCTGATAGTGATGCAGATAGTGTTGCAGGGCTGTGAGATGACAGCAGCTGTAAGCGAATGCTGTAACTGTCACTACTCAAACCCACCCTGTCACAGCCCACTGTGAAAGCAGCTCAGAATTCATTCAGCTACTGCCATGTGTCGTCAATCACTCACCACCAGCACACTCCTGCACTGAGGAGCCCAATCATGAAACACATCTAACCGCACAGATAACCGCATTCGTCAAAGCTGACTTTCCAAGGCTGCCACCTCTGGAAGCGGGGCAGATTCTGCACTACCTGGGATGCAAAATAACTTGTCACCACATACAGTAAACTATGTCAGTGTACGCCATTCCTTAGCCATTGCAATGGAATATAAAGTATAATGTTGCTGGAGTACAGTATGGTGACATAACTGTATGACAACAGGCCAGTAAAAACAAGGCAAATATGTCTTATAATGACACTGAGCCATTATATGCTGGGATTTAAATGTATGATTTCCGACAGATAGATGGCCGACATCTGGCTAGAATTGTCCATGAATACAGAAAAACAACTCCGGAAAGCATAATTTCCACATTCAATGCAGGATGCCCCACCTGTCAGTGCAACATTACTTAGCATAAGAACTTTTGAGTGAACAGAGTTAATAATTTCACTAGGTGTACCAAGGGGCCCCTATTCTATCCTATTCTATTCTTTTATTGAAGAAAAGAGAAAAAAATCAGGAAGGCAGAGAAACAGGACAAATCCAATGAGAGAAAAAGCATAAACAATATCCAGTTTAAAAGCACAGAAATAATAGACAAAAAATATATGTACATATATATGTACATAACTAAATAAAAAAGACCAAATTTTCATTTTCTTCCATCCCCTTCCTCTCCTCCTCTTTACCTTACCAATCCCCCCCCCCCCCTTTTTTATACCTATTGTTGTCCTTTAGCTAGGGCCCTGGAATCGCTGAATTAGATGGCTTGTTTTCTTTGATGGACAAATGAAGTAATCAATAACACCCCACTGCTACTGTCCTAGAGTAACTAAGATGCTCAAGAACTATAAAGTCAATCAATATCTGCTACTACAATGTGTTCTCATCCAAGTTGGATTAATCTTGTTTATAGATAATGAACACACTGGCTGTGTGATTGTGTATTTAGAAAAACAGGAACATGCAAATATGAAATAATGCATTTGGATTACAGCACAGCTGCAGCTCAAATGAGAACTGAGAATCTGGATGGCACAAAATGTAATGGTCTTGTTGTGTGTGCTACCTGATAATACAGAGACTTTGTGAAGGTCACTGTTTAGATAGAATGTTATTCACTGATTTTATCATTTATGTGTTACCATATATATTTTTATATATTTTATTAATCAATTCATGCCTGGAAGCGGTCTCAGTAGTAATAGTAGTGATAGTAGCAGCAACAGCAGTAATAGTAACACAGTTCTAGATTGGCATAAGTGTCTGCTTGTCAATAGACAGGAAATGATCCAGTATTACATCTATGAATGGTATGCTGAGCAATAATTAAATGTTTCTGGTGCTGATTAGTCCTTTACTTTGGCTTGGAGGAATTGTAGCTTATTTCTCCATACAAATGGCTTTAACTCCGCTGTGTTGGTGGCTATCCTTCTATGAATTACTCACTTCTGGTCCTTACATAAAATTTCTATTGGATTAAGAGGAGGAAATAAAAGAATATAACATTACCCTTTTTATTGTAGAATGACTTGTGTGCTTAGGGTCACTATATTGCTGCATGACTCACATTTTCTTGAGATTCAGCTGAGACAGACATCCAGACATTCATAATCATGGAGTAGTTGAGGAAACAGTAAGCAGATAAAAGCATTAAATGCAGCATTAGCAGTACCAGTCAAAGCAGTATTTGCAGCAGTAGTAAAAACAGCAGTAGTAGTAGAAGTAGTATTTAGCCCTATTTGAATGGGATTAGTTTCTCAGGGGGACGTCTGTGAAAAATATTTCACACTTCTACTCAGTGATAAAACTTTTGCATCCGGACTGCAATAGAAAGCCAAGTTTTTTGGCTTTCTTGGTCACTGTTGTGTTTATGTGGATCTCCGCGGAAACGCGTCTCCAAAGTGTAATTATGGACAAATAGCGATTTTATTAGACGCGAGGTGACAAAACTCAGAGATGTACATCCGGACAGGACTA
The DNA here is from genome assembly GCF_023375975.1 of Astyanax mexicanus. NCBI lineage: Eukaryota > Metazoa > Chordata > Actinopteri > Characiformes > Acestrorhamphidae > Astyanax > Astyanax mexicanus. Next base: position 49,308,667 of record NC_064410.1, on the reverse strand, counting down.
AAATGACCAGACGACCACGAAGTTTAGCAAAAACTGTAGGTAATTCAGCCTGTAATTTTCTCAGAGGATGTCTAAGAAATTCATGGTCGTTCTGGATGAGAATAAAATCACAGAGGACCTCCCCATAAAAGAGAAAATTACCCCAGGACCCCCTGAGAAACCAATCCCGTCCAGATAGGGCTTTAGGAGTAGTAGCAGCGGCAACTTTTGTAGTAGGGGCAGTGGTGGCTCAGTGGTTACAGTATCAGGTTATTAATGACAGGTTTTTGGGTTTGATAGCTGGGTTTGGCAATTTGCCACAGTGGGCCCTTAGTGAGAGCAGTGGTAATATAAGTAGCAGTAGCAACAATAGTAGCAATGGTAGTAATCTTATTAATATTAGTGACAGTAGTGGATGCAGCAGTAAGGACACTAGTAATAGTAGTAGAAGCACTATATATCTATTTATATATTTTATTGTGTATATTTTCTTGAGTTGGTGGCTATCCTCTGTCACACCTAGCCACCGTTCCACTGTCCTGAGATCAGCCTCTCCGGATTACTGAGACTCCGTCCTCACTCACCTGATGCATATTGGCTAATTACAGTTGTGTAAGTGTATATATACTGGGACTCTAGCTCTGTTTCTCTGCGAGATATTGCCACTCTGTGTCTTTACTGAGCGTTATTTATCCTGTGTTTTGGTTTTCTGGATTTTTGACTATTTGTCTGTTTTTTCGACTCTGATTTTTGCCTCGTGATTTTTTGTCATTAAAGCTTCTCTCCATTTGCATCCCATTACCTGTTCTGCGTGTTACATCCTCCCATGAATTACTCACTTCTGGTCCTTAAAAAACATTTCTCTTGGAGGAGGAAATACCAGAATAAAACTTGAATCTTATTTTCTTGTAGAATTACCTGTTGTTAGGGTTATTTGTTATGGTCACAGAGAAAGCCAAAAAAACTAACTGGTCCTCCTGTTTTTTTAATAGCAGTCCAGATGCAAGAGTTTTATTACTAAGTATTAGTGGTACTAATACTAGTAATAGAAGTAGCAGTAATAGTAGTAGTAGTTGAAGCAGCAGCAGTAGCAGTAGTAGAATCTGTAGCAGCATAACAGCAATAATAGTAGGAATAGTGAAAGCAGTAGTAGTAATATTATTATTATTAGTAGTAGGTATAGCAGCAGTAGAGCAGCAGTAGCAGTAGTAGAATCTGTAGCAGCATAATATGCTAAAAAATAAGAAAATACACAAATCCTGCCCACACAGTCTGTACAGTGCCTCCAAGAAACCCAGCACTCAAAGACAAATTGAGAGTTTCTGTGTCATACGTGCCTGCAATAGATCACACAGCAACGAGAACCTGCCGCAGCTGTCCGGCTAATGTGAATTTGATAGCATACACAGTAATAGAGCAGGCTGGGCGAGAAGCGTGACAGGAAAAAGGGAGAACTCTGGCCTCTACATATGAATCATGAGTGCCATAAAGCGAGGGTGATAAATGATCATATCCTCAGATTGTTTTGTTTGGCCTTCTAAATCTGAGAACGATCACAGCACAGTTCCCACAGTTCACAGCTGACTTCACTGCAGGTTTATATATAGACTCTCAGAATTTCACCCTCACTCTGTACAGCGTCGGCCGTTCACTGACATTTTAACCAAGATCTCATCCTCAGCCGAGGAGGTCTCGAGTGAGAAGACCCCCATGGCCTGGGAGCAGCAGAAAATGAGACAGCGAGCAGACGCCATAAATCTGCAGAGCATTACAGCATGTGGAGCAGAAATAGAGAATACTGTCAAATAGGAATAGGTCATCATACAGTGAGCAAGGAATTCAAGGTGATTGTGCTCGTATGTGGCTTCATGGATGCTTTATTCACAGGACAAGGTTCATTATTATTTTTTTTTTTCATCAACCAAATGTACCTATACTATATGTCCAAATGTTTGTGGCACTTATGGCTAGAGGAGTATAAAGCCTCCCAGCACTGAGCTGTGGAGCAGTGGGACTGTGTTGTCTGGAACGATGGTGTGACATTTGTGTTTGTGACCACTTCAGTATCTGAATCAGTTTCTCTAAGTGTGTTATTTATAGGTATATGTTTGAGTAAAATGAACATCAAGAGTTCAGAAATCAATATTTAGTGGAAAAACCCAGATTTGTATTCACAGTATTTATGCATCTTGGCATGTTCTCCTCCACCAGTCTTACACACTGCTTTTTGATATCTTTATGCCACTCCTGGTGCAAATATTCAAGCAGTTCAGCTGGGCTTGGTGGCTTGTGATCATCCATCTATCTATATACACACACGCATATATAAGAAACTGACCACAGTAAACTTTGCATTGTGGGATAACAGTAGCAGTAACATCATCAGTGTCCATCAAAATCATACTCAAACACTGACTGGTTCTAAGTAGGTTTTGTGAATATTTTTGTATATTAGTATTATTATGCAGTATAGAACTGAGATGCACTCAAAAAAAAAGTCATCCTTAAAGTTTAAAATGTTGTAATAATATAAAAAAGGTAACAACCATCTCATGTGACATCCATGACATTACCTTCACAGTTTTCTCTTCACTCTGGTCATGTTCAGCCATAATTAGATTTTTTGAAATTAAATAAAACCCCTTTCTATCAGTCTATTTATCACAAGATCCTAAGAGGCTTTTTTCAAATTCTGTAGTATCATGTTTTAAATCATGACATATGTCATAATCTGTTTGTATGCTTCAGTTCCAGGATGTCAGAAAACGAGACCTTTCTACTGTCCAGCTCCACGAGCATCTTGGATAACTCTTCTCTGCTGAATACCTCCCTCCCACCATTCCCACTGGACTGGGAGACCCCCACCTTCACCACGGCTGCTCGGTTCCGTGTTGTGGCCACCCTGGTGCTGTTTGTGTTTGCAGCCATCAGTAACCTGTCTGTGTTACTCAGTGTGACGAGGGGCCGTGGCCGGCGTTTGGCCTCCCACCTGCGGCCTCTGATTGGCAGCCTAGCCTTAGCGGACCTGGTCATGACCTTTGTGGTGATGCCACTGGACGCTGTATGGAATGTGACGGTGCAGTGGTACGCCGGGGACGCCATGTGTAAACTGCTGTGCTTTCTGAAGCTCTTCGCCATGCACTCGGCTGCGTTCATCCTGGTGGTGGTCAGCCTGGACCGACACCACGCGATTCTGCATCCGCTGGACGCACTGGATGCAGGACGCAGGAACAGGAAGATGCTGATGACAGCATGGACACTCAGTGTGGTCCTCGCTTCCCCACAGGTCAGCATTACACACTATTTCTATCTGTCTAAAACAAAATAATGACTCTGATTAGATACAGATTAGAAACAGACATCTTAAATAAAGTAGTAAAGTTCTAAAGTAATTAGTGCTAAACATGGGCGAATGAAATTGAGGAGAGTTCCCAGGAGGTTTGAATGGGTCATATCAGAAGACCTATTATATACAGGGGACAGGTGTTTTTTTTTTTAATCAAAAATACCTCCCACAGCTGCATTTCTCTCTTCTAATCTAATTTAAATAGCTGAAAGCTACTTAAACCTCAGTATAGAAAACATAAATTAGCTGATAAACATACAGACAGTACTAGTCTAGCACCTTGCCTTTAGTCTAGTCTCTTACCTTTCACACCAGTTTAACCAGTGTCTGATTATCAGCCTGCAGCAGCTTACTAAATAAAGAAATCAAGTCAAACCACAATTTGTTAATTTGTTGTGCTTGAGCCCACTAAAATGGGCTAGTGAAGCCCTTTGGTGCTAAGTCCACACACTTGCCCTACACCAATTAAGATACTTTGGAATAAAACCAATTGAGAGACAAGTGACCCCAGATGGGATAATCATTTAAACCTGAATGAGACTTGTTCTGATGTTCTGATCACCAAAAATCTGAAAATCAAAACAATTTATGATTTATTAATCAATTTCTTTGGTATTTGGTATCATAGCTGACAGATACACACATAAAATATTACTTACTGACCAGACATGTATAAAGTAGAAGAGAACCACACTAAAAGTACAAATGCTCTATCAAAAAGTGATTTGAGTAGAAGTTGAATTGTTCTTTAAGCTCCACACTTAATTAGAAGTACTAAAATATTCAACATTTTTGTACTAAAATATTGCAAGTAATTTTTTGTAAAATGTAGTACTCAAGTACTGAAAGTAAAAGTACAGTACTGTGTTGTGTAGTTATTACACAAAGCAGTGGAAAGTTCCCAAAGTTAAAGGCAGAGAGGGAACAGCATTCACTCAATAATGAGGGGCTTCATCAAACCCACTGACAGTGCAGAGCATCTACCACTCGTTTTTATGTCAATGTACTGTATTACATAAATACAAAAAATATAATAAAAAAATCTTACTGACTCAGATGTGCAAATGCACACACTTGTCTAGTGGCAATGGAAAAAAGAAAAAGCTCCTCTCGCCTATTCTATATATCAGCATTGAGCTGTAGAGCAGTGGAACTGTGTCCTCTGGAATGATTATGGTCCATCCAATACTTTTGAGCTGGGGATTTGTACAAATACTGTATATATATATATATATAAAATGGCAGCTTTATAGGAATAAAAAAAAACTTCCACAACTTTCAGTGAAAGTAAACCAACTTAGAAGTAAAAAATATATATTTTTTTACTTTAATTATCACTGATTCTAATAGCATGTTAAAATGTTAGACTTACCTTACCTTACCATGAATGTGATTTGAGGTACTGCAGAAGTATGTCAGATTAAGGTTTTTTAATTTTCTATGGTCTGGAGGAATCAGAAAAGAGAAATTATTTGAAAGGCTCCGGTTTAGACTTGTAAAGGTTAATCACATTCTGCTTATCATTGCTCTCTCTATCTTTATATAGAAGCTAAATGCCCAGCTGAGTCCGGGACCGGTCAGCTAGTGACCACAAGCTTCGTCTGTACAGACTGAAAGAGTACGCCTGGCTCTTAACTCCTCCACATATTTCACTCCCTAATGCAGGAGAAGTGATGTGAGGGGTCTGTGATCGTGGCCTCGCCTTAGAAACTCATTAAAGCAGAGATGAACAGGTTGCAGAGGGAAGTGAGGGATAGGAAATGAATGGGTGAGTCAGTCAGTGATGGAGGAAAAGAGAGACGGTAAAATGCGTTCAGGACTGGGGGGGGGGGGTGGAGGGGTGAGCTGATCGATACACCTTCAACCCCACTCACTTTCTCTTTCCCACTCTCTCTCTCTCTCTTTCCTTCTTCCTCTCTCTCTCTCCCTCACACAGGCACAAGCACTATTGGCTATTGACTTAGCTCTCTTTCAAGAAGTTGAACAAATAGCTGAGTTTGCACTCTGTGCTGCCGATTTACGACCGTAGTGGAGAATATCTCCATAGAAAATACATTTCATCTGACAAAGCTGATGGAATGCAGGAATGCATGTATGCGCCTGTGCAGAGAATGCTGATATATCTTATGAAAAAAGTATAATCAATTCTACTTAATCAATAGTATCAACAAAAATTGACACATTAATCAGACTAAAAAAAAAACTGAAACAGGAGAACCAGAGCTCACAGAGCATTTATTCATACTAGAGAACACTGTAAAATTAACTAAATAACAACGAAATTGTGCCTTTAAAGATGAACTCCAGTGTAAAATGGACTTTTGGTGTAGTAAACATGATAAAAAGTACTTAGCTTTGATGAATAGCACACCTCCGTTCTCCCACAGCGTTCTGAGATCCAGACATTTTAACTGTTTGTCCAAACACCCTTCAGACTGGGTGACACGGGGCATAAACTCCGAGCACCGCCATTACTCCTGGCACCAGCTGCTACGCTATGCGGAGTCTATGTAACTCGGAACGCTGCGGGAGAATGGAGGTGTGCTATTCATCAAAGGTAAATACCTTTTATCATGTTGTACTACACCAAAAATCCATTTCACACCAGAGTTTTCCTTTAAATGACATTAAAAACTAAAATAATTACTTCATGTTAAAAATACTGTGCTGTCCAGCCCTCATTGCCCACATATTCAGGTCCTGAAGATCTGAAGTCCAGTATTGTACATTTAACCCATCAAATAAATAAATGTTCAAAAAAGTTCAGGATTTAGAAATGAGGACACCTTCAAAAGAACTATAGAAACAAAATTCAGTAAACACTCTGAAGGTTTTTTTTTGAGTAATGCCAGAAGAACGATTTTTGGTATAAAAAAAAGAACCTTTTTGGGTGGCATTGCTCAAAGAACCATTTGTAGCACCTTTCTTTTTAAGATTGTACTAAAACATACTATAATATACTATAATATAACTATAATATACCTATGACTCAGTGAAAGTATATGTCACGACTACATCTCTGGAAGATCTGAGACGCCAGCTTTTGCAACTATTGGAACATTACCTTTGTCACTGTGATTGGATCTGGGTTAAAATTGAAAGCAGCTAGAACATTATTTTGCACCTCCTATACCACCTGTCTTTCACCTCTGATCACCTGTATTTCCTCATTTCCCTCTCTGTGTGACAGTTGTTCATTTTCCGGGCAATCAAGGCTGAAGGAGTGGACTTTGTGCAGTGTGCCACACATGGAAGGTTCCAGAAGCATTGGCAGGAGACTGCATACAACATGTTCCAATTTGTCACCCTGTATGTGTTCCCTCTGCTCGTCATGAGCTTCTGCTACACTCGGATCTTGGTGGAGATCAACCGCCAAATGAACAGGAGCAAGGACAAAGGTGAGTGACTCATTTTCACCTTGTATGATCGGGTCACTGACCTTTCTGCCCTAAGATAAGGTAATTCCTATTATCCTGTATCTCCTCAGGAGGGGAGCCATGTCTGAGACGCAGTGGAATGGATATGATCCCCAAAGCCCGGATGAAGACTCTAAAAATGACCATCATCATTGTCGCCTCCTTTGTGATTTGCTGGACGCCGTATTACTTGCTCGGGATCTGGTACTGGTTTCAGCCTCAGATGCTGCAAGTGATCCCAGAATACGTTCACCATATCTTCTTTGTTTTTGGAAACCTCAACACGTGCTGTGATCCGGTCATTTACGGTTTCTTTACACCATCGTTCCGGGCAGATTTGGCCAGCTGCCTTTGCTGGAGGAATGGGAATGCATCCCCTAAATCTCTGGACAATTTTTCAGGCAATAGGCGAGGAGCCAGTGGGGAGGCAGAATCAGATCTGGGCAGTGGTGATCAGCACAGTGGACAGCAGGCGTAGATGATTTGAAGAACTTCAGAATCTTGCAAATGTTGGAAATATTGAGTCAAAGGTGAATATTAACAGAAGCATTTTGGCCAAATACTTCAGTTTACTGCTCTTTTTTATTTCCATTGACCTAACTGATCTAACTGCTTCTCCAACTACTGATGGACTGAGGTTTCCATGTCCTGAACAAACTTCATATTCCAGTGATGCTACATCACCTCATCCCGGTCACAGATAAATTAACCCACTAAAATGATGGATGTATCTGATCTGTAAGGTCTGTTACGCTGGGTTTTTCTCTCACTTTTGACTCCAGCTTGATGGATTTGACTCTCCAGTTAAACTGTTGACTCTCAATTACAGCCCTTAAAGGACCTTTACGGATTATAACAGTATTTTCTGTAGTAACTTATAACATGATCAGGATGTATCATCAGATATTAAGAAAACATGCTTTTTTGAGTAAAAGCACTGGCAACTGGTGTCAGCAGAGCTTTAGAAAGTATTTTTTTATTTGAACTGAGCTGTATGTCACAGTAATCTGTGTAAATGTTCGCCTTCGAATCTACCCACCGCCATTTCCCCAGTCCCATTTCCACACTCAGGTTTGTCAGGTAAAGACAACAGCAGGAAAACAGTGCACTGCAGCCATGAAAATGGGTGAGCTGTCTACTTTTCTGCTGAACAGGTAATCACTGAGCTTCAGTAAGGTTGCTAACTATAACTGGTTAATTTACCACCACCACTAGCATAATAGAGACAGGCATTTTGGACATTAAAACTTATATATATTCACTGATTAGCTACAGAGTGACTTGCCACTGTGTTATCACTCTGGCAACCCACATGAGTAGACATTTCACTCCCTCTCATTTATTACTGATTGTTCCTTTATTAAACATAAGCTCTTATTTTTTTATAAGACCAAAAATGAATAGGAAAATTAAGGAAAATTGGTTGAACTGTTGATTGTTGAGTCATTACAATATTGGTTTATGCACATTATGGCATGTGTAGCTGGAATGTTGTTTTGTGTATCTGGAGTGTATCTGCTGTTTTCTCTCAACAAGAGAACCATTAGCATTCAAGCAGACCATCTTGAAACTAAAAATCCTACTAATCAGATACATTCTATTCCTGAAATGTAAGATTCTAAGGTAGGAAGTCACCCTATTGAGACTAATTTGAGGTTAATAATCTAGCCTTCTATTTTATTGGACGAAAATGCTAATGCTTAATGACAGCACAGCTAAACGCTCATGTCTAGCAGTGGGCTGTCGATAGCTTGGTATTTTCAGTGCAAATTGCTGCTTCCAATTTCAGACACAGCCACAGTCTGTTACATCTGCAAGAAATATCCTGGGTAAGTGCAAGGGAAATAACTATTTCAAAGTTCAATAAAAATACGAGAAAAACAAGGACAAACTGGTGTGACAGTATACTGAAGTAGATCATACAAAAGGGAAATGTACAAAGTTACAGAGATACTGCCTCACAAGTTAAAGATCTTATCATGAGTTGGCTCACTAGGGAACAGTTCAGAACAGTAGTATGGGTATAGTGTGAAGCCAAGCTGCTTTTTTCCCCACAATGATCCCAGTAAAGAAACCCTAGGAGGGAACTCTTCTGCAAACCATTTCTTGTGATGTCACAGTGAGTTTATAGAAAACAGGAAAAGAGTAAGAACTGAACTTGGAATCTTTGGAAAAGGTTATGAGGCTTTAAAAGTGACCCTTTTCAGGCCACCTTTGTGGAGTCTGTGCAATACATGATAAAGATAGTGAAATGGCTGTTTATCATCATGGACAGTGCAGCATCTGTCAAAAGTGAAGCCACCACAAGTCTGTACTGTAGTTGTATGATACGTAGCTCTGCCCATTCCCATATATTTTGATCCCCATATATATATATTTTCCTTCTATACTTCTATACTAAGGAATAAAAATGATTGACAGCCTTGGCTGTAACAGAACGTCTAAATAACCTTTCTGTGGGGGCTCCAAGTGGTCCAGCAGACTAAGACACTGCCACTATGACATACCTGTCAAGTCTCCCGTTTTGGCCGGGAAACTACCGTATTTTACTCCTCTTTCCCGCCGTCCTCCCGTATTAGTATTTTCCCCTAAATTTCCTGTATTATACTAAATAAAAAAATATATAGGCCGCAGGCGACAATGCACTGACCGCTGTGTGTCTCTTAACCAATCGTGGTGCCGGTTCAAGGAGAAAGTCCCGCCTTTCAGGAGAAACAGCCAATCAGCTAGCTGGTTTTGCGGAGCGCAGTTTAGTGTGCGGGAAGCCCCGCCCCTCCCCTCGCTGTGAGTTCAGGCAGCTAGTCGGAGCAGCTGTCCTTAAAACTAATCTGGATATACGGAGATTTTTCTAAAAGAAAGGTAATTAATCATGTAAACTGTGATGAGATTGTTTCTGATAGCTGGTTAAAAAGACTCTTCTCTGAATCAAAACATAAATTAAACCCACTGTGTGTTTACTAAAATACAGGTTGTGACTCAGTTAGCTTAACTTTAGAATTAGCTAGATAGATATTCAGGGTTTGAGAAAAATCTACATATATATATAATGCCCTGCCCTGATGTGCCTGATCAGCCAATAACTATCATTTCCAAACTCTATTTGTTCAGGGCTAGTTTTAGGGTTTGTTAGAATTTGTTTAAATCTCAAGTATTGTGGTGTAATGTATTATTTAGAAGGGGTAGAAGAGACGGTTGAGCTGGAGAGAGAGAAAATGTGGAGAGGGCTGAAATTAACTGAACTGATCAGGAGTGGACTGAACGATAGAAAGAAGTATTAATGAAAGATTATTAATTGTGTAGGCCCCTTAGGACTATTATTTATTATATATTATGGAATATATCTGATCCATGTCCTTTTTGTAAATTTGTGCACCCTTCAATTTCAATTTTAAATCTATTAAATAAAAAAAAAATATAAAAAAAAAATATATATTGACAGGTATTCACTATGATCAGGAGATCGCGTGTTCGAATCCTGTTTATGTAGCTTGCCATCAGCTACCAGAGCCCTGAGAATGCACATCAATGAACATCATTCCAAACGGTGATGTTGATCAGCACATAGCATCTGTGAGCTATGTATCTATGTATCGGAACTGGGTCCCTGCTCTTTCCTCCGAGCGTGCTGTGATGCTGTTCAGCAATGCTGCATTAGCAGTGGTTGGAAAAGAGGTGGTGGCTGAATTCACATGTATCGGAGGAGGCATGTGCTACCCTCCTGGTGTTGGAACATCACTAGTGATAGCGTTATTGGCTGTGTAAATTGGGAGAAAATGGGATTAAAAATTAGAAATTTAATTTTAAAAACGTTAATTCTGTTCATAGTAGCATTTGTTTATCTCAGTGCTACTCTAATTTGAAAATCTACTTTTACTATTAAAGCATTACACATTCATTAAATATTGGACAAAATGGGTAACCAGTAGAAACATTCATACTGCTTCTCATACTTTAGATTGGACTGTAAACTTAGTAAATGTGGTTTTTGATGCTTGCAATTCTGACTTAATTTTAATGGAACCATGTCGTTCAGCTAAGTGACTTCCTCGTGCTCAGGCTGGAAAGTGTAGAAACATGCATATGATCATTGATTTCCAGTACCAGAGGTGGCAGACGAGTCAAGAAGAATGAGAACTGAAGTTTTCCCTTGGGTTGTCTAAAGAGCTTCAGTGATTAGTGGAAGTATAGGTTGAGTGGAATGCCTGGCCTTGTATCTGATTTAAAAGGTGTCCAAGGAATTGTCCTCACTAAGATTCGACATTCAAGGATTTTGGTCAGAAAGGACTTTGTGTCATGCTGTGATCTCTCATTATGCTGTGCTTCATTCAGTACAGATGTACAGTGCATACTCTAGAATGGGTAACCTCAAGTTTATTGTTTTATTCCAGTAGTAAGATGCTGGAGTACAGAGCCAAAACAAACCACTTGTGTCCTTTTTTAATCAGTAATTAGCATAATTATGAATTGCAATGTAATGTACACTACATTGACAAAAGTATTGGGGAAATTAAGGGTTTTAGAAAGAGTCCATCCTTCTTTTTATTTAAAAAAGACATTCTACTAGATATTTCTATACTCACAACCTCACCTCATCCCCAACTCTCCAACTCACCCCAAAAGTATTGGATGGTGCACCACCATTCCAGAGAACACAGTTCTTCTGTTCCAAAGCTCAGTGCACATCTAGCTAGGCTTGTCACAATAAGTATGCTTATAATGATCAATTTTGATACAAAAAATGGACATTACCTGAAATTATTATTGATTTCCTCAACACTGTTCATCATTGTGTTTACCTAGTGAGATGAGCCTATCAATGCAAATGAGCCGTTTTTTATTTAAACAATATTTTTTTTTTTTAAACAGTGATTTTATTTTATTTATGCTTATATTTTTATATTTCAGTTCCAGTGTCTAAGAAATGTTAAACATTATACATTATGCTACTGTATTATCGTTATATCAGTCTTGACAGTAATATCGTCCTTGTTATCACTATGTTATTTCTGGTACAGTATATAATGGTTATCATGACATCATGACATCCTACCTCTATCCCATTCCCTGCTTTAGGACCATGGAAGGGAAATGTATCCAATTTAAATTTGAAAAAAAAGGAAGAAAGAAAACGGATTTAGCACATTCACACAGCCATGAAAAAATCAGATCTGAGCCACATTGAGCAAAAAAAAAAATTAGATTTGAGTCACTTCAGCCTGGAAATGTGAACATAGCCTATGTCTGCTCTACAGAATCCTATTCTACAGTCATGTGAAATTAAGTGACATTTAATAGGATCAAATGCCAATGTCATTTAGTCTCATCCAATATTTTTAAGAGAGGAAATTAAGAAATGATGTGTAACTTAATCACACAATTACACAACAATCAATCTTACACAGTCTAAACTGGATAATAAATGCGTGTCCAGTTAAATGAATGTATGAGAAGCAAAAGTTATTGGCATTCTTGTCATTATCTTTAAATAATAGAGCTTTTTATATCCCTACTTGGGAACAGCACTTGTGATGGTAATGATGGCTTGGTTTATATGCGCTGTATATGAACTTTACATGTCTTTCCATTCATTTTGTATGAACCATAGTAATGGTGTGCATGGCCTCTGCATTAAAGTGACCTTGTGATGTCAATTTGTAACTTAATATTGATGTGGTTGACCATAAGACCCTCAGGACCCTAATGAATGTCACTGCTGTTACTTTGTGATATAGAGGTTAACGAAGATATTGGCAGGTGCATAAAACTGACCTTTAGTTTTTAATTACATCAGAAAGCCCACTGGAGGTTTTGTGTGAAAACCATGTATTTGATTATAGTGGTCTTTTAGGGGCGGGGGGGTTAGAGAAGCCTTGTTGTTAAGTCATGCTTTTTGTATGTATCTATTACTGCCACTCTTAGGTTGTTCCACACAATGAAATAGCGCTGCTTGTGTCAATGTATGTGACGTGTAGGACTGTTTACCTGTAATCTGAGCACACATACAGTAAATCTCTGTGGTAAACCTTTGCCTCTGTGGTGTATGCACTGTGCTGACAGAGCTGACGGGTTGTGCTGTAGCAATCGCGCCCTAATCACATCAGGACAGCAGCAGGGCCAGCCTTATCTCTGAGCACTCTTAACCTTACCATCCAACCATCAGTGAGGAAGTGAGGAGCATCTGTCAGCACACACACACATACATATACACACACAAACACATCACTGCTTCTGTCATCTCCCCTGTTGCAAAACATTCCAGGTTGCTAATCTCTTCCCATAAGTGATTACATGCTAATTATGTTAAACCACATTGAAAGGAACGAGAATAAAGCTCCCTCTATTCACCCGACCACACTGACACTCTCTTAATACTCAGATCTAATGTTGTGTTAATGAAAGCACAACCCAAATGAAAGACATTTAGTCTAAACATTCAATTGTGGAACCTAATGATTCCAAAAGCTGAATCAGGGACCACTTGAAAAACAAATATCTAGTGTTTAGCTCTCTCATCCTAAATGGATAGAGCAGATAATGTCCGTAATTAGCAATGTTTCCCCTGTTGGGGTCAGAAGTTTACATACACTCATTATGGACATGAATGTCATGACCGTGTTAGACTTTGTGACTTTGGTGTTCCATCAGGACCTGAAGGTCTGTGCCTTTATGGCTCTTGTGTTGTTACTTGAACTAATGAGCATGGCCCAAAGAGACATCCCTAACTTTTAAAATCTATGCTCATCCATCTAAGGTCTGCATTAAATTTCTTGGGTTTTCATGTTTGTCAAAACTGCTTTAAAATAAAAAAAAATGTATGAGGGGGCAGAGAAAAGCTGCCAGTAGTTAATCATGATCTCTAACAGGTTAAGAGGCCTTGGCTTTGGCATCATGTAGGAACTTTAAGTACCAATGGAAAATGTATAATACTAACAATGTGATGATTTCAGAACACCCTCCCTCAAATGATTAAATAACCATGTACACCAAATTCTACAAAAACGATTGTTTTAACTAACTCTGCTCCAGAAAAAGAGAGTTCAAAATAACCACTAAAAGCCCAAAGCCTAGTGTTTCCACTATATACATTTTATTAATACATACATTTTTCCACTGTATACAATTATGCAGCCCACTGCAGCAAAATTAATGGTATCACTTTATTTGGATGAATCCATTATACAGTAGACGTTCTTGAATGTCTATTACCAAACTCTTAGTAGAATGTAAATTATTCTGTATAGAAACTAACCCTATGCCAAATCTTAGGTCAGTTCAGTTGCATTTTATAAACATTTAGTTGAATATACATTGAATGTTAGTTGAACATCTTTGAGGCATTTATAATGGGCCATCCAAATAAAGTGATACAAAATTAATTTTGGTAATTTTAATTAAATTACTATTTTTCCGCACAAGGCTTTTAATTTGAAACAACAGACACAGAAAGTGAAATAATACAGAAAACAGGGAAGGAGATAAGAAATAGGTAGTTCAAACTGCTATTTTTATAGTTTATACAGTTAAAAAGAACATTTGCAATGTAACATAAGGCCCGTACTTTATAATGGAGGTCTGCCATTACTGCTGAAAGAAATCCTAGAGTAAACACTGAATGTAATGAAATTTAATAATAATAATAATAATAATAATAATAATTTCTTAAAGTATTCAGTACTTGCATATACCATTCCAGTATCAGTATCTTCATGCTTGCTGTTCATTCTGAATCTGTGTTGCATATGTCAAAAACTGAACTTTTATTATAATTTAGACTAGACTGAGAGAGCCAACACTAAACTCATACATACATTAATAATTATTTGTTTTCATAAACATTATACTCTAACCACTGTTTTGCTGCTGAAGACCACTTTGCTTCTACGTGTGTAAATGAATGTAACGTTTCCTGCTTGTAATGCTGTTTTCCTTTCTCTCACACCTTTGGTTCCCTTTGTTGTTTTCCCTCTCTCTCTGCTTGATTAAAATGTGTCAGCAATTTAGTTCAATATCCTTTGTTTAGCCACAGAACACTCACGTACATGACCGGCATCATTTCCGTTACTGACTATAGAGTCATTCACTCCTGCCTGCAGGTGGCTAATGCTGCAAAATGAGCTCTGTGCCTTGAAAAGCAACGGTGAGATTTACAGTCCCATTCAGAAGTCTGCAGTCACTTCAGATGACTCATTTTTAATATTAGCTACATTCAGTGATATCTCTACCTGCCTGAGGTTGTAGGTTTTGCGGTGTTCTCCCTGTGTGGGTCTATTTCTTAGGCTTACTGCTACCTCCCAGACACACAGCTTGTGAACCTATAGTGCTAAACTGTTCTTGTGTGAATAACTGTGCTTATGGTTCCCTGCCATGGACCGATGACTTGTCCAGGGGGTATTCTTGTCTCAATTATTGCA
The DNA here is from genome assembly GCF_023375975.1 of Astyanax mexicanus. Taxonomy (NCBI): domain Eukaryota; kingdom Metazoa; phylum Chordata; class Actinopteri; order Characiformes; family Acestrorhamphidae; genus Astyanax; species Astyanax mexicanus. Next base: position 49,293,515 of record NC_064410.1, on the reverse strand, counting down.
TGTAGGTTCCTTTAAACCTTTGGGTCCACAGCTCCACAGCTCTAACCTGGGGGGCTTTATACACCTCTAGCTCATACCTGGAATTAGGCATGATACCAACAAGTTCACAAGTTCTGCTCCAGAGAGTATGTTTTAATGTAATGTAATGACTAATTATTTTGCAAGAATTGGACAAGCTGTGTGTAAATTTGCACATCTGTGCAACTTAAGGGTGCAGAATACATTTATTAAAGGAGAACTCTGGTGTAAAATTTATTTTTGTGTAGTAAAACATGATAAAGAGTACTAACCTTTGTTGAATAGCCCATCTCCGCTCTCCGTCAGCTTTCTGAGATCCAGTAATTTTGTGATTTTTGCCCAGCACTCTTTACACCGGGCACTTCGGGGCATCCACTTGTCTCTGCAGATAAATCACTTTTTCTACCGTTATCCAGGCTCAAAGTAGCTTCACACCTCAATTGTAGAATCCAGAGAGCCCTGACAATTTAAAACCAGGCATTAATTATTTAAAAGTGCATAAAAAGCTTATTAAAATCCACTGTATACAACCTGTAGCATAGATTAATCTCTGGGCAGATATTAGGTTATGCTACAGGTTGTAAACAGCGTTTTTAATAAGCTTTTTTTATGCTTATAGCCAAAAGTATCCACCGCCTGCATTGTATTTGGTGATCTTAGGCTTGGATGTAACTGTTGGAATCAGAGGCGTGCAGACATAGACATCAACTCTGCCCTTTATCAACCAAAGTGCCCTTTTGAAACTTCGTTTTTTTGTTTGTTTGTTTGTTTTTTTAAATATTATTATTATTAAGATTTTACTGAGGCCGCTTTGAAATGATCTTTCGAACACCTGAGCGATTAAAAACGAGTGAAAACAGAATGCCCTGAAATCAGCTCGCACACACCCGACCTCTCTTTTCCTCTGTCACGTGACCCCGCGCGGTCGCGCGCAAGGCACTCTAGATGCGCTGCAGCAGCAGTTCAGTTCAGCGAGTCTTCAGCACAGCAGCACGGCAACAGATAGGCTTCTTCTCCCCCGTGTCCCACCAGCCAGGTAACATACACATCAAGTAAAATCGTTCCGTTTGCCCTCTAAGCCCAACGTGAAATAATTTTGTTGTGCAGTAAAATGTCTCATACAGCACCAAACTACTAAGCATCTTTAGCCGACTGGTCACCAGATAAACTAGCCGCTCTAGCCCAAATGAATGATAGATAACGTGAGGACGAAAAAAAAAAAGTGCCCTTTTTCCCACCCTGAGCACTTGCCCCCCAAAATGTCTGTGCACGCCACTGGTTGGAATGGAAAAAGTTCTCTACACTCTACACTCCTGAAAAGGACTAATTATTTCACTTGTAGAAGCAGTCTGCAAGTCTAGGTGCTTGATTTTATAATACACCTGTGGACATTGAACTAATTGGAAGAGATTCAATTATTTGGATGTGTGAGCGAATACTTTTGGCAATATAATGTATATACAACAACTGTAACCACATCATCAGCCCAGATCGCTACTTTTCCATAGACCTACATTAACTCTCAAATTCCTATCCACAACAGTTCGGTAATGTCATCCTGCTGCACACTTATCTCTTGACCTTTGAACAAAGTCTTGACTAAAGTCTGCTAATCTTCATGAAGCGCATTAGGAAATGCAATTAGCAGTGAATAGCGCCGTCCTCTCTCAGCAGAATACGAAGAACATCGATCTACTCTCACAGAAGCTTGCTGAATTTGGCCTCAGGGCATTCATTGTAATACCATTGCTAGGTGCTGCTATTAATAATTAATTAAACCCTCTAAAAATCCATATCTGCATCTACATTTCTGATACATTTACATCGATCAAATGCATGCATGAATTTCAATCAAATTCAAGCTGACAGTGAACATCCGGAGCAGCCTAGGCCTTAAATTGTCCTCCTAAACTCTGTAGAATTACCGGTGGAACATGGCTTTTTTATACTGGTGTTATAATTTAGGGACAACAGTTTGCATGTAGTTACAGAGAAGTTACCCCTAGGATAATATTAGTAGATAGTGCCTAACTGCACTTAATGAATGAATCAATATAACACAACTTAACTATCTGGGATCATTAAAACCAAATAATTTCACCTCAAAAAAAGAGATGTTGAGATGCACACTCAGTCACTTTGTATAAAATTAACTATAGATCTGTTTTTTTATATTCTTCTAGATAAAATGTGGATCTCAACCCTCCATAAACTAGCTGTGGCCCAAAGAGGAGCTCAGCCTACTCTGCCAAAACAGCAACTTTACAGGATAGTGATAAAACCTTCTTGACTTTCAACGGAAGTCACGGTAAAAACTGTTCATTCTGGTGAATTTCTATTGGTCCACTCATCAATACTCTGACACAGTGTAAGGGACAGTTTGTGTGTTCAAATAATGTAGTAAACTAAAAATCGACAAAAATGGAGATACTTGTTTTTAATTGGACAGCAGCAATATGCCTTGTCCGACACAAATTAAGATATCCACTGGAGGGATCCGAGTGGTCCACTTGTCTAAAGCGCTGCTAATTTAATTGGGAGACTGTTGGTTCAAATACCTTTCATACAGCTTGCCATCAGCTGCCAGAGCCCTGAGAGAGCAGAATTGGCATTGCTTTCTCTTGGTGGGTAGATGGCACTCTTTCCCCTCATTACTCCTAGGATTATTTCAGTCAGCACAAGGCGTCTGTGAGCTCGTCTACACCTTTCTTATGTTGTGGCATCGCATGTGATGGGGGACATACAGCCGAGTAGCAGCTGAATGGGTAGGACAACTGGCCTAGCTAAACAGGAAGAAAATGAGAACAATGTGAAAAAAACTGCTGCTGATGGAGCTTTACTGGGTAGCCAGCTAGCTCTGAGGAAAGCACAGCCATCCAGCTCATCAATTAACAGACGCCTGTGCTGACCAACATCACCTTGGTAGTGATGTGGAGAGAGTGCCATATATCAACCCAGAGAGAGCAAGGGCAATTGTACTCAAGCTCTGGCTGCTGATGGCAAGCTACACAATCCAGGATTCGAACCAATGAAGCTCAGATCATAGCCTTAGTCTGTTACCGGACCAATTAGAGCCCTGTCTCCTCCCCTTTATCTCTGTTATCTCTCCCTCCTCACTACACTTATCATTAAGGGGAGTACTGGCTTTCTACCACAAGCGAAAGCTCCCTGAACCCTAACCAAGAAAGTTTACTCTTTAATCTCTACCCAAAAAACAAGAAGTGACTGCATTTTCTGCACTAGCATTAATAGTTTAGGATAATCCGTTTTCTCAAGCCATTTTGGTATAAAAAACAAGTCTGTATTAAAAGTCATGAAGCATAGAGGGTTAAAGGAAATCTTTGAAATTATAATTATCTATAACACATTCAAACAGCCTTCAGGTTGATGATAAGGCATGGAGAAATAATTAAAGTGACAATATTTTAAAGTTTTACACTACTGCTGCAACCTCGGATTCAAAATTATTCTATTGTCCCACAGAGAGAAGACAGATATCAGGGTGACTAGACAAAACCACGAATTCAAGTAGATCTAAAGAAAAAAAATCCACCCTAAAATAGTCCTGACCCCCCTCTCCACCAAAGCAGCTGCTTTGTTCTCAACTGCTAGCTGCGGCATAAGCTATGACAGGAGCTTCAGCACCAGCTGCTCTGCTACCCGTGTTCCCGCTTCTGTACCTGATAACGATTTCTGCTCAAGCGTCAACCTTCGTCACGAGGTGAGAAGAAAATAACAAGACAAGTAAAAAAAGGGAGTTCCTCCACAGAAGCTGTGTCCCATCTCATCAGTGTGAAGAGAGATGAGTCACCACTGAGATAACTCTGCAGGAGCTTCACTCTAAAGGTGAACAAAAGTACTGCAGTGTTTCTAAACTAAGCACTGTGGAATCTGTCAGACTGTATACTTCTTTATACAAAAGTGAAACTTTTCCAATAAGGAAAGTAATATTAAATATTATATATATATATATATATATATATATATATATATATATATATATATATATATGACATAAATATTAATATATGACATTTACAGCTCTGAAAAAAAGAGACCACTTAAAAGTTAAGAATTTCTTTGATTTTACCAAATTTGGTTAACCTCTGGAATCTATTCAGGAGAAAGATGGATGATCACAAGCCATGAAACCAAGCTAAACTGCTTGAATTTTTGCACCAGGAGTGGCTTAAAGTTACTCAAAAGCAGTGTGTAAGACTGGTGGAGCAGAATATGCCAATCATTATTCCACTAAACACTGATTTCTGAATATGAATTTGATTTCTTCGCATTATTTGAGGTCTGAAAGCTCTGAATCTTATTATTTTAGCCATTTCTCATTTGGCATTTCTCATTTATGCAAATAAATGCTCTAAATGACAATATTTTTATTTGGAATTTGGGAGAAATGTTGTCTGTAGTTTCTAGAATAAAACAACAATGTTTATTTTACTCAAACATTTACCTACAAATAGCAAAATCAGAGAAACTGATTCAGAAACTAAAGTGGTTTCTTATTTTTTTGCCAGTATATAGAACATAAAAAAAACAAGCAAGAAAGTAATAGAAAATAGATAATACTAAAGAGGGCATAAAAAAGACATGCCACCTGGAAAATGTAGTTCAAGGACAACTTTTGCTGGTAGCTGGTTTCTAATTGTCTTTGATGGTCAGAGTTGTTAAAAACAAACTTTATACCAGTAAGCAAGCTGCTTAACGTACTTTGACCAGTATGGTATTTACTCATGCTTGGTCATGCTAATCGAAGAGTAATGCTGGTCAGCCATCTTTATCAATTAAATCATACAAGTCATGCTACTTGTCTAGCTTGGTAAATTTGATTATATAGATCGACCAAGCTCATGCTGGTCATGTTAATAAACCAGAAAATACTTTCGCTTGATGTTTGATGAACTGATATATACACTCACAGATATAAAAGCAAGTGCATGAGAGGTTAAGTAGCAGCAAACAACCAAATATATCCAACACAATAGGAAACTGTAGGGAAACAAATCAGGGTTAGAACCAAGATAACAACACAAACCAGACACATCTTACATACGCAAATCATACACAGACAGGATAAACAGGCAGAAAGCACTTAGTATGCAACTACTGTATGTGTGTGTTGGCAATACTTTGCAAAGTTACAAAGTAAAGGAGTATAATCTACAGATGTGGGGAATCCGATAACTGAGAATGTCTCTGATTGGCTGGAGGTAAACACATAATAGAAGGAACAAGGGAAGGAGGATTGTAGGAAATGGAGGCCTGAAAGTATAACAATGCACGTGAAGCAGAATATGCAAATGGTGGGTATTAATTAAACCTTAAATTCTGTACTTATACATATTATTTTCCAATATCTTTTGGCTTCTTCTGGAGGGCTGTATGATCATTTATTTTTGGTTAATGTGTTATACGTTTTAAGCTTAAATTATGCAGTGAATTACAGCAACTTGTGCATTTATTTGGCCAGTATCACTCTTCTGAATTGAAAGTGTTAATGTAAACCTCTTTTAGTCAGTAGTCCTGGGTTTGGATTTGTCACAGCCTCTTTTTGCATTTTCCCTCTCCTAATACACTGAAATGGCTCCTCTTAGGCTTTGTACTGAACTGAGTCAAATGTGCTAGCACAGCATCCATGAATGTGCACTGCACGCAGTCCATGGGATTGGTTCTAATAACTGCTGCTCTAAACAGTCCTGCACTTTTCCTTGCTTTTTTTAAACAGCAGAGAGCTCATGGAAAACAAATGCAGAGACCTTTGTATATAAATCAACAGTACCAGTACCTCTGGAAGCTTTATCCTCAACAGCACTGGAGGGACCTGCAGGAGTGTTGAATGATGTGAACATGTGTAATAGCTGTTGAGAAGTCCTGGAGAGCACTGTGGGTTTAGCCCTTTTGATTAATCTCACCAGCGATTTTTCATCGTTTGCTCTAGCCTCTCTTGCCTTCTCCTCCTTCACTGTTTCTCAAGGGATAATCCCACTGTTCATGAGACCAGCGCACACAAAATCCAGCACATATGTGCATCGATTCTGCTCAGACAGTGTCTTACCCTACTGAAATCAATCAGAAAACAGATTAGTTATGTAGAAAAGGACACTGGAAATGAACAATTGTAGAGAATACAAGTAATGGGCATGAAAAATTACACATTTTGTACATTTTAACTGTGTGACGCAGTTGGACGTCCTACATTTTGAATAGCGGTAGAGGTTTAAACAGTTTCCTGGTGTTTGCAAGTTAGTTAAGAGTTGATTGAGACAGTCCTTGAAAGAAGGTATCATTATGACTTTAAGAGTTCTCTGGCCTCTGAGGCATCTGGGATGGACCATCACACACAGTGGAAACACATATTGTGGACAGACAAGTCAGTATTCCTGATCTTTTTTTGGAGAAAATGAATGCAATGTACTCCTAACCAATGACAAAACGTACCATCCAGATTGTTTTCAGCAAGGGTCTGTCAGAGTATGGGACTGGGTCTGTACTTTGGGGTCTAAAGACATTTTCTTTTTTAAGCTTATCTTTATAAATTTCCCTTTAAAGTAATTTGCATATATTATAATACCCATATATTTTATATTGAAATGTCCAGAACAATCTCAGCTCTCTTAGTAATGAGGTATCATGTGACCTAGAGCAAGTTTGAAGAGGTAATCTGATTCTAAACCTGAAAAATCTGAAGTCTTTTTTTAGATTTTAGAAATTTATTATATACAATGAGGGCCGAAAGTGTTTGCACCCCTTACACTGTTTCCAGAAAATTAAGTATTTCTTCTAGAAATATATTGCAATTACACATGTTCTGTTATGCACACGTTTATTTGCTTTTTGTGTACTGGAACATGTTTTAATGTTATTTCTGAGCATTGTATTCGCAAACCTTCATAATTTATAGAAACACTGAGGCCGGCACGTCTGTAGACCCCAGAGGATTAAAATGAAATATATTTTCCAGGGGCATTTATTCACTTTCATTTCATGGAAATGCTTTTGGAGCACCTATGTTATAGACATTCACTGCTGTACTGTACATACACTAAATAAGATAGTTCCTTAAACTAAAACATGTTTATTTCATCTATACAGAAATACAGTCTATTACACTGGCTGAGAAAATTCACCTGAAAGTTAAGTTCTCATTTTAGTCAACTAAATGCAATGAATTGAGAGAAGCTTCTAGAAATAAATGGCTGTGACCCAGTATACTGTGTGGTTGGGGACTGCCCAATGGCCTTGAGGAAATGTAGCATCTGTGTGTGATGTAATAGCACAGACATTATGGCTTTTTTACTGATATGACCTGTTTATTAGACAGTAAAACTGTAAATAACACTGTGTTTTAGAAGAGATTTGATTCATGTTAATAAGAAACATATTTAACGTAAATTACAGACAGTAGCAGGCAGTCCACTAGACTTGGCATATGTGCTCCCAGAGCTGATTCCCTGAGATAAGGTGACATTTAGATGTTTGGCAGATTCATGTTCAGCCCCAGGAGCGTCAGACTCATATGGCAGCCTGTCATTTTACCTGAGATTTCAGTGGCAATGGGAAATCTTTAGGGAGGTACAATACAGTGTAATTGCCTGGTTCAGCCAGTAATATCCTCTGGGAAAACCTGTGTCCACACCACAGCACTACTACAGCAAAATGGGATTGTGCTGAATGGTAGATTTATTATCTCCAGTGATACAATTATATTGAATTCAGTTTAGTTATTCTCTAAAAATGTTTTTTTTTTTTTTTTTTTATTAAAAATGTGATTTTCATTCTGCAAGTTCTACCATACCATACTTATCTTATATTTGGCTGATTTCATTTAATGACAAAAACATGAAAATGCAAATAACGTTTTTCCTAAACTAAAACAAGACTGAATATTAAAAATTATTTAAACCATATTAAATCTTTACAATAAAAGTAATAGACTGTGCACAGCCGGTTCTGTAAAATTATTCAATGTTAATTAACTATAAAATACAAGGAGCAGAGGTGCCAGCATTTTACTGTTATTCATTTGAACTGTATTTACATGTAGAGCAGTACTATGCATATATTATAAAATACAGTTTAATACTGTTTTAAATCCCCTGTAAATTTACAGCAAATCATTACAGTGTTGTTGTTTACAAATATATAAATAAATAAATGGCAGATATTCTGAATATAATTTGGTCCAAATTGTTGATGGTCTGCTGGATTCAGGTAGGCACAGCTGGCAGAATGGGATCGAAGGCATGGACAAGGTCACTGGTCTCCATGGTTTCTGTAGGTATGGAATGACATCTTACTGTAAGTGAAGTGATGAAAGAGGATTTAAAAATCAATAACGGCCAGAGAGCACCTGGAGGACAAACACCCTCGTCTGAGGAGTAGATATAAAGCAAATAGTTAATCTTAGCTGTGGGAGTGGAATGTAGCTGAGCACTGATACGATACATTTGATAATTTTGTATGAAAATAATGGTATTTTGTCATATTGAGGCTAGCCAGATTACTGCCAAGTAATGCCAAGAAAATATAGTAACCAGTTAGTAACCAGGAAGGATTTCTTTCTTGTATACCAATTTTGCAAATCACTAGTGCATAAAAACAGTGATATATATATATATATATATATTTAAAGCATATTTTTGTGACATTGGCTAGATGGCTGTGGCATTAACCTGACTGCTGGTACCTAGCAGTTTAGCAGTAAAGCTTTGTTTCTCTTTCTGTAGTGTCTCTAGGCTGCTAAGACTGTACTGGTTTGCAGTACTGCCACATTTTACTCATATTTCATAACATGACTTCTCACCAGCCATCAGTAGATTAAAAATTAATCTGATGTCCAGAATTTCACACAATTAAATATGTCTGTTACATTTCTGCATTTTTCGCCTGTGCTTCTCTCTAATGAGAATCTGCAACAGAACCAATCAGAATCTCTATGTCAGTGAAGGATGGGGACAACAGAAAGTCAACCTAAGAGGCTGAACCATTTAAAATCTTCTGTAACACTACAATAAGCAGCACAAATAACAATACTTAGAACAGAAATAAACATTCATAAATGGTTAAGTATTGTCTTTAATTCATAATTGACACTAGTTAAGACCTTTTTACGCCACAGTAAGTTTCGACCCTGCAATGTGTTTGGATAAAAGGCGTACTATGAATGCTGTTATCAGCCGGTAATGCACTGTAACCGAAGCTCTCCATGTGTTACTCCACCACATACAGGTAACCTAGCAACGATGCAGCGCTTACTAGCCAAGCAGCGCAGCTACAAACAGAGCAGAAATGAATAATTTTTGTCCCCTTTAACTCAAACTCTTTCAATAAACAGCGATAATGGAACTGTGGTATAATCTCAATAATACACTCGTGCTATAACGTACTCGGCCTGCAGCCTCATGCCTATGACAGCAGCACAGCAGTGCCAATATTACACGTTATAACACTCCCTCTCGTGTATTATTGCTTACTAAGCATTACAATATGTAAATGCTTTAGAATCATGATGATATGATAGTAAATTGAGATTAATTTAAAAATGTTAAACTGATTAATTAGTTTAAATTCAGAAAAAGAATGGAGATCTGCTCCAACTCACTAGGTTTTTACTGTAATAATTTTATATAATTTCGCTTGTTTACATGTGTTCCATTGTATGAGGAAGGCATCACTTATCAACAAATTAAATTAATCATAAAAGGAGAAAAAGTCATTTTTCAATTTAGTGGTATTCGGACAGACATCCTTGTGAATGGAGATTTTTTTACTAGTCTTAGTCTCAGTCTTGGAATTTAACCCATAAAAAAGGTGTTACTATTTTTTTTTTTTTTTTTTACAAAGATTGTTCTATGGTTGCATCAGACAAACTGCAGCTTGTACTTTTCCTCTGTTATGGTTCCCCCTCCCAGCAACAGTTATTAAGCTGTGACATTTGAAGGAAATGACACTTGCTCTGGAGAGAGTGCTTGGCTTCTGTTAATTGTGCCCTTTACAGCAATGTTCCTATTAAGGTACTTATTTACACTTTATTAATCAGTCGGATTATCAGTTTGATTAAGCTTTCAGTGTCACAGATGAACGCAGCATACACAACAACAGCAGATAAGAATAAATGCTTTTAAATGATTTTCCAGGGCCGGATGATGTGCCTACAAATCGTGGCTCAATCGATGGTGTTTTCCTTAGGCTTTTTTTTTTAACTCTGGTTCTTAAACTCTGGCTCTCAGTGATTTGAGGTGTATAAGGTTATCAGTGCCTCCAGACACGAGAGCAGATGGCAAGAAGAGTCTTTGCTCATGGTTCATGCATGACAGCCTGACTGCTGCCATCAATCATACACATCTGAAAGACATCATCTATACAGCAGATCTATCATCTCACTGTTGCAAAGATATTATTTGGTGTTTCAGGACAGTAAGTGTAGCAGATGGGATGCACAATTAGCAGAAATGGATTAGCAGAATTAATGCAACATCAGATTTAATTTATCAGTTTCTATTATTTGCTTATTCTTGCTTTAAGCTATACATTCCCAACATCATTTTCAACATGCCTCCAACTCCCTTGAATCATTTTAACAATCTATAGCCCTATCCGGTAAGAATTAATTTCTCAGGGGGTCTTAGATTTTATTCCCGTCCAGAACAAGCATGTATGTGTTTTTCTCAGACGTCCTCTGAGATAATTACAGGCTAAATTACCTACTGTTTTTCACTAAACTCAGTGGTTCTCCAATATGTTAAGTCCTGTCCGGATCCACACGTCTGCGTTTCGTCACCTTGTGTTTAATAAAATAGCTATTTGTCCACTGCCGCGCACCGTTATTACACTTTGGGCATGCATTTCCATGGAGAGCCACATCAACACAACAGCGTGGAACAGAGTGGAAATGGAGGAGCTACTGAACGTGATGTCACGTGACCAAGAAAGCCAAAAAAACCTCACTGGTCCTCCTGTTTTTTCAATTGCAGTCCGAATGCATGAGTTTTATCACTGAATAGAAGTGTAAAATATTTTTCACAGACGGACCCCTGATTGTATAATAAATATCAGACAAACTAAACAAAGCTGTAAGAACATAACTTTTGTTTTGTAAACTAAAAGAACATCTTTTGACCTAAAGGAGCAGGACCACTTGAAACGCAAAAAACTGATTGAACTCAATAGTTGTTTGTTAAACAAGATCAAACTTACAAAAATGTGAATGATTTTATTCAATTGATCAATTTGAAAATTCTTAAGAAAAATTTGAGAAAGAATAAATATAAAGTCAGCCAGAAAAATGCCTGTTAGGAAAAAGTGGTGTCAAGCTTTTTTTGTACTTTACAAGATAAAAACTATTTTACAGGTATTTTACGGGTGTGGATATTATTTGGAAACTTTCATTCAGATGTATTTTCACTACAGGAATTATTCCACATAGATTAGACAGGTGATGCATAAAGCACATGCAGTGGAAAAGGCATGATGCAAAAAGTAATAAATGTAGCATCAAAATAACGTTAAAAATATTTAGACAACTGACCACCATGTGCATGGGCTTGTTAAGTGTTCTATAATTTGTCAACTTGTGGACATTAATATGGAACTATGGAAGGAAGGAGCAGCCTTCCATCCTCTGGGAAAGATTCTACTAGGCTTTGAAACACAGCTCTGGGAATTGTTTTCCATTCAGAAACACCAGCATTAGTGAGGTCATGCCCTGATGTAGGGCAGGTATGAACTTGGGCAGTTAATGCTCTCAGGGCATCTGCAGAACAGATACATTTATCAGAGTGCGACATGGTGAAGCCAATTCATCACTCCAGAGACCATGTTTTCACTGCCCCCAGAGTTTAATGGTGGCAGCAATGGAGTGTTCAGAAGATTAATGGAGGGGTCAGGGTGATATGGAGCAAAAAATGATCATTAATGTTAAAAAAATGTTATTTGCAGTATTTAAAAATATATCACCTAAAAACAAATTGTATGGTCAACAGTTGAAAAAGCGTCGTGTTTTACTTAGCAATGTAGTTTAAACTACAGATCATATTTCTTTAGATACCAACAACTGCAACATCTTCGATCTGGCACTGGAATATAGTTTGCAGTTTGAAGCTAAACAAATGTGGAGAATCAAAAATGCAAATCAGCACACAGGCTTTAGCTTATTTCACACCAAACCCAGAGCACAAGCTGCTGTTGAGGTGCCACCAGCAAAACACTCACCTAGTATTAAATTAAGTCTTTCACATCAGCCATGTGCGTCATGCTGCTCCGCACCGGTAGTGCACACGTCAAGTGCAAAATCACACTTGGGTCTATTTCTGATAGATCTCACAGCATTGCATTCTCGCAGTTTCTAGGCAGACTCAGTATTAAACACAGTATTTATATAATTATTTTATATTATATTTATGTATTCTTAAAAATTGGAAGGATGAAGAATAGCACAAGCCTTCTCCATTACACATTAAGTCAGACCCTGCTGGAGCTTAGATCAGACCCAAAGTTATATTTTGTGATTTTGGGACAGTGAAAACAAGAATTTGGGATTGTACATCCCCAAATTAAAAAAGAAGTTAGGACAATATAAAAAAAAAGCTAAATTAACATTTGTAATTCTCACAAGTGTTTTACCAGCTTATTTTATGCAGACAGTATTCACCCTCCTCTTAAATTAATGATATCCTACATGACCGACAATATCTGCAGGTATATCCCCCTAAACATATTTAAAAAATGCATGCTATGGGGCTAAAAACAGACATGCAGAGTCAGGGCTTAGTGAGGAATTGACAGGGTAGAAATTAGCCAACCAGCATTTGATTATTCTTTGTATTTCATCATCAGTTCATCTATCAGTTCTGCTCTGCAGCTGTAACTTTAAACTCATGGTTCATGTCTTTTTCTCTACAGTGGTATAACTTAGGAACAACAATGACAGTCTGCATTGCATTTAATGTGTTAACAGATTAGTAATTCTTAGGGTGTAATTAGTGACAGAGCATAAAGTGTTAAGAATGAAAAGCTTTATAATGAATATTGTCTAAAAATATCTACATTATGGTTCTATAAAAATACACAATCAGAAATACAACACCAAACCCTCATCATGTTTTCTCCTGTTAAACCATTTCTGAGATACTTTTATTTTCTTGGATCGCAACAATATTTAGAACCTGTAATTGGCAAATGCCATGTTAAAGAGATTTTAATCTGGGCAAAATGCCAAAGAGACTAAATGAAAGGCTGGCCTTAGCTGAAAACACTGTCATGGGATATATTAATGTTTTCTCCGTGCCACCAAAATGAAAGGCCACTAAAATCGTCTGGGAGTAATTGGATCCACAAATAGCACCTAATACAGACTGGATGACAGTTAACTGCTAAAGGCCTTCATATTGGTAATTACATTCTTCTGCAGAGGAACAGGAGCAGAGAATAAATTATCAACATATCGTTATTATGCTAGATAGAATTATGATCAGGATGGGTGGGTATTCCCATATGCATGTATATTTGCATTCCTTATGAATAATTGAAAAGTGTGTCAGCTGCTGTTGTTTATGCCTATTATTAGCATGATAGTAGTGTTTCTTACACTCACTGGAATCTGTATTAACCTTATTATGAATAGCAGACCTTGGCCTACGGGTGGGCTGTACAGTAAATAAATAAATAAAATCTTGATATTCTTTAAATATATGAGAAAATCTTTGTTAAATTTTTGTGTAGTTTTACACCACTGAATAAAGAATTTTATTTAGTTTTTTTTTTATTTGTAGATGTAATAATACCGGTTGTAACAAACAGCACTAGGATTGGGACTAAATATTGATATTGCGATATATTGTATAGTTTTCATATGTAATACATTATTGATACATTACATTAAATATCTGTATTTTTATTGAAATATAGGCGCTATAATTTCCCAAAGATTAGCCTCCAATTTGTTTAATCCAGAATTCCTGGTATTTGCTTATTAAGGAGTATTTTATACTCTTAGTAACACAGATAGTGTGAAGTATTGTAGAGAATTATATTGTATTGTAATATTGAATATCACAAAATCAGAGTATGGAGATATGACATTTATAGTAGGCAATATATTGTGATATTTTATTGTGAGATGCCCTGCAATTCCCAAACCTAAACAGCAGACTGAAGAGATATTAAATATGTAAACCATTGTTTCTTTTTTATTTATATACAGATGAGTCAAAAATAAAAAAAAAATTATGCAACCTAAAAAAGTTAATTTAGTTATTTTTAAAATAATGTCAAGCAGCTTCATATATTGAACTACTTGCAAAACAACCTTATATTTTAGGTCAGGTCAGAAATAAACCTAATGAGATGCTCTCAGATAGGTTCTATATGTAAAGATGCACTCAAGAATTCTATTTTGATGGGGGGGGGGGAAATCACACTAAAAGAGAAATAAGATTAATCAAATTAAGTTGATTAACCTCACAGGACTACCTTGGCCTGTAGTGTTTAAATGATTGTATGTAGGTTGTATGACTCATACAGATGTGCAGCTCACAGAGAGCTGATATAGCACATGTAAGATTTGGAATGTGGGTTCAGTGTCTTTCATTAGTTTAGTCTAATGAGACTCTGTCAGCCCTGCACCTCCCACCTCCTGCTGTATCTGGCTGACTGGAAAAAGATTCGGCAGAAGAGGACCACTTCCCCAGTTTTGATTGCTGTTAGCAGGGGATGTTAATGAGGATACATTTGTTGTCCTGAGATAAATCATTAAAGTTGTGCCGCATCTCTGCCGGGACCAGCCAGCCTTAGTGCATCTATAACAGAGAGACAGGGGCAGGTGTGTAATCAGACAGATAGGCCAAGGGCCGCTGGGCTCTTCAGAGGCCTCCAGCAACAGAGCTTGTTTACTGTTCCTAAATATGGTGGGGTTTACATCAGGACTGTCCATTACAAAACTCCATGCTATTTAGAAACAACTTTATTTTCAAGTTAAAAATGTCAGATATAATTTCTGGGTTTTAATAATGTATACCATTAATTAGGTCAATGGGTACTGCTGCTGAATACCAAGCTACCATCTCATCGCTTCATTAATCTCTAAACAGTGAATCTTCAGCCCTGCAGGAGGTCTCATACACATATCTTTGAAGCTCTTGCTCTCAGCACACTGTACATTAATTAAAATAAACCTAAACAATAGCAGAGTGTGGAGGACACAGGCATGCATGGCCTTAGGTAGAGACACTGTATATACAGCTCTGGAAAAAAAAATAAGAGACCAATTTAATTTCACTTTTTGAATCAGTTTATCTAATTTTGCAATATTGTTGTTTTATTCTATAAACTACGGAAAACTTTTCTTTCAAATTCCAAATAAAAATAATCATTTAGAGGTTTAAAATTAAAAATGGCTAAAATAAAAAGGTGCAGAGTTTTAGACCTCAAATAATGAAAAGAAAACAAGTTCATGTTCATAAAGTTTTAAGAGTTCAGAAATCAATATTTGATGGAATAACCCTTGATGGAATAACCCACAGTTTTCATGCATCTTGGATTGTTCTCCTCCACCAGTCTTACACACTGCTTTTGGATAACTTTATGCCACTCTTGGTGCAAAAGTTCAAGCAGTTCAGCTTGGTTTGATGGCTTGTGATCATCCATCTTCCTCTTGATTATATTTCAGAGGTTTTCAATTTGGTAAAATCAAAGAAACTCATCATTTTTAAGTGGTCTCTTATTTTTTTCCAAAGCTGTATGTACAGTTTCAGTCAAAAGTTTGGACACATTTTCTGTTTAAATGTGTTGTTTTTTGTCCAACATTGTAAATTAACTCAGAAGTCATCCAGACAATGAAAAAAAGGCATAAGGAATCATTAGTTAAACTTAAATCTGTTATAAAAACCAACATACTCTGTTAAGCAACTTGCAGTTTCTAAGGCTGATAACTCTAAAAAACTTTTTCTGTACAACAGAGGTAACTCTTGGTCTTCCTTTCCTGGGGCAGACTTTAACTTTTAACGTTTGATGGTCTTAGCGACTGCAAACCAAACCCAATGAAACAAGTTCACAGATGGAATTTGGATGGTACTCTTTACATAACAGATTTTATGAGACATAAAATATAAGTTGGCACAATTTTAGCTAAGGCAAACAAGAAAACTGGTAAATGAACATGTTTTATTGTACCTTTCTAAACCAAAACATTAGTCCAACCAGCAAGTAAGACCAGCTTCGAATTTAGAGTTAGAGTTTGTTTTGAGTTTCTGACACACTGTGAGCAAATTAGTGGACAGTTCTGACAGTTCAGTGCTGAATAGCTTTAAAAGCATACCCATATTCTTTTGAAATCTCCATATTTAAAACATAGAACAAGCCAGAAATAAAGACAAAGGCAGTAAGGAAGTGTGGAATGTCTGTGAGAACAATAGTCTCTTTTAGAACAATGACAATATTCATGACTGTAGAAAGGCAGGTGCATCATCATCTTCAAATACAGTAAGTATAGCCATTTTCATCATCTGGATTGGTACTTCTTGAAAACAGAAATACTGCTATAGAGCATTCACCCCAAAACCAAAGATAGTCTAATAATACTATTTTAAAACAGGTAACAAGTTACAGAGAGAAAATAACAAAAAATAATAATAATAATAATCAAATAAAAAAAGGTTTTTATGGTTTTGTACAACGAAATGTTGACTTAAAAAACATTGATGAGCAGGATGAGCAGGCTGAATATATGCATCCATTTTAACCGAGACAAGCATAATACTTAGCCCCAATACTTTGTCAAAAAAGTGTTGTTCTGAAACTACTGTTGAATAGTAAAAGCCAATCTCAGCATACGTGACCTCATCTACTACAGTATTTGTTGGTGAACTCCATATACCCGGTTTCATGTAGTAATTAAGGTCAGATAAAATCAAAACAGAACAGAGAATCTGGAACAGAAGACATTCTGTAGAGATAATAACCACCACACTTATTTGTAGCCCTTTAGCCACATTTAATGTTTAACAGTATCTATGTGATTTCTTATTCTGTTATTTTTTCTTCCAAAAATAAATACAATGTTTAGCAGATAAGTGTACCTGTTCATCAAGCTTTTCCTAGAGGCTGATCATGTCTTGACTAAAGGATACCCTTTTTCCACAGTACAGTTTTTTAAGCAGTCGAGGAGAGTACTTGTCAGAGGCTTATCTAAATGTTCTCAACATGTCCTGGGTGGTGCCAAATTAGAACACCTGACAAATCTGTAGATCACAAAACAGAAGCACAAAAACATTTAATGATGATTGAGGTTCTCATAAAACTTAAAAATTAAACCCTTTAGGGGCAGTTCCCCAGACAAGAATTATCTTCTTTATTATATTACAATTAAATCCATGTCTGGGGAACTCACCCTTTGAGTTCAAATCAATGCATGTTATTATAGTCTGCATTTGGGATGTCAAAAAAACAGAAATCTGGCAAGTCGATACAAAAAAACCCAAATGATATGACTTAAAATACAAATTTCATTATTACAACCCAAAAATACTCAGAATAACCACCTATTTGAAATGAATGGAAATACCAGCTCAGCAACAAAGGGAGGATGGAGCTTATGGTTAATAAAAACTTTACCATATAACTAAAAAATGTGTAATACACACTGTACCAGTCTGAACAAAAAGTATATTCTTGACCATAAAAGCACATGGAAACAGTACTAAAAATAACAAATTAAAAAACGCCTTACTTGTTCAAGAAAAAGAGCCGGCCATCTCTCCTGGTCTTCATACTGGGGAGAACAGAGTATTCCACTTCCACTTCCAAGTCTTTCTTGTTATTGATCTTGCAGTTGCTTCACAGATTCAGGGGTCTTAGCTTGGCTATGATAATATCAGATAATGTTTCCACTCTTAGAGAAGGCACAGTGGCATTCTACAGTAGCATTACAGTAACATAATTGAGATTAATGCATCTGAGATTTGCAATTTTTTGTTGATAATCAGGTGACTCTCACAGTACTTGTGGGTGTTTACCACACATCATCTGTTGAACATAGAGTGTGATGCTTGACCCATGTTATGTTTCAGAACAGCAAACATGCCATCAAAAACATCTTACATCTTTACACACGGCTGTTTGTGGTGACATCAGAACAGAAGAATGTCTGAGTGCTTCCTCTCCATATGTTTTTTAAAGTTCTTTTTGTACAAGACAATATCGCACATAGGACAAGAAACTAATATTCTTACATTTTTCCTGACCTGATCAACACTTTTTATTGTTTTCGCAAAGACCTGAGCATTGCATTGCTCACTAGCATCTCCACAGACATTCTGTTCTACAGCAGTATGGTCCACACGTTGGTCTTCAACTTCACCTTGGTCATCTTCCAATTTAAGGATTTGGGCCTCTTCCTCTCTGGGAAGAGACAGGCCAAGCATCTCCGCCACATCTATATGGGGTTTTCGCTCTTCCTCCTCTCCAGGCCCCATGTTACCCACTTCTTTCCCATCCAAGCATTTAGGAAGATGGTCCAAATATCTATTTTTCTTGTGAAATATCTTTGGGCAGTTTGGGCAGTGGAAATGTGCGTGTGGACTGCACAGGTTATTGCACTTAAAAATGATGTACCCTAGAACAGGTTTGGACAACAAGAAAAAAAAAAAGTAAGATGAAGCTGTAAAATAATTACAAAATCTTGTTACAATACAATTTACAATATTAAAGTTAAGCAAAGCTGTTAAAAAATTTAAAAACTTGCCTTTAAAACGCACAGCCCGCTTTTTATGTGCTGCGATGTGATTCCTCAATTTGCTCATCACTGTAGGCTTGTAAACCTCTGGCTTGCAAAATGGACAGTGGAATTTTTTACAACAAGTAAAACATCTTGCCAGCTCGATGGGAGATCCACTCTGGATTACTGTAAGCAGCTTCAAAAGAAAGAAGTTAACAGTTAACAGCCACACAATATTTGTTTGGTTTATACCATGGTTTAACTTGCAAAACACGTTACTACACTTTACTTAACAATTGTGGCTGATGATTTATCCACATTATAATTTTTTAATGTTTTATAAATATACTTTTACGCTAAAGAACTGAACAGCAGAGTAGATCGTTTGCAGCTGAGTTGCCACCACTAAAATAAGAGCTTTTTGTGTACTGATCACTAAAATAGCATGTTTGTGCACTTTTATACTGGGCAATAATGGTGTACACACAAACCAATCTGTGCCATGCCTAAGAATGGTTACCTCCCAAATCACAGCTCGTTTGACCAGTATGATCAATAGGGCCATGACTGATTGGGGAGAACAGGTGGGCCAGAGTACCATTCACTTGGACTTGAGCACAGTACACATGCAGTATGAATGCTATCCGTGCCCAAGCACGGAACAAGAGGGCTAGAGCCTACAGCAACAGCTGGAAACAACACACAAGAGTGCTGATATATTCGGCCAAATTTGTGAATACCATTTAGCTAATGGATACCAAAGATCCATTGAACAGTGCTGTGACAAGCTGAAGAAACTGTGTATGCAGTATCTGAAGTGCGGGATGCACTCCGTAAATCTGTCAGCTTATCAGATAAAAAGGATAAAATCCCATGCTAAGATGCTGTCGATAAAATAATCGAGCTTAAACCAAGTAGCCAACCTAATGAAATGGAGTCTGGAACACCGTCTGACCCATCAGACAGCTTCACATAGGACGAAAAGGTGCTCAGGCACTGATTTTTTAAACGCAGTGTGAGTGCAGGCCAGTGGGGTACTGGAGGGGGCAGAACTGTGTTCTAGCACGACTCAACCAAACAGTGCTTAGTGTGAGTACACCCTAAAACAACATACTTTCACATGCAGGGTGACCACCTTAATTAATATAGCATTGACTAGAATAACATTAACTCCTGTAAAACAGTATAACACACTACTGTTGTAGTGACCATATAATAATTGTAATGTAAGTGAAACCAGTATGTGTTAAAACATAGCATTTACAACTGTATGGACCAGTATAAGCAGCCAAACATGAAATTTGCATTACTAACCAGTGTAAGAAGTCAAATATGACATTTGCTGTTGTAATGATCAATGTCAGTGCTACCAATGTGTGTCAAAACCATGCCACACTCTCATTACTCTCTATACAGTAAAGTTTCAACCCTGCAGGGATCTCATACATACCTTTGAGGTGCTCCTGATCTGAGCAACACTAGTCATTGTTTCCACAGAGACTTCAGCATTCCCTTCAACAGCGTATCCGTGTTCTACAGCAGTATAGTCCACATTCTGGTCTTCGGATCCATCTTGGCTCATCTCGTCTTTATAAGGCTGTTGATCCATCAGGTACTGATCAGCTTCTAATTTAACTATAACTAGGCCCCCTTCACCTCTGGAAGCACCCAGGCCATCCATCTCTCCCATATCTGTATGGGTTTTGCTCTCCTCTTCATGATCCATGTGACCCACCTCTTTCCCACCCAAGCATTTGGGAAGATGATACAAATATCTGTTTTTCTTGTGAAATAACATTGGACAGTTTGGGCAGTGGAAGTGTGCATGTGGACTGCACAAAAGATTGCATTTGAAAATGATGTACCCTGGAACAGATACAGACAACAAGAAAAGTAAGAAAAAGTATTTAACACAGGTGTTCTTTACAACACTTTACAATTTAACAACACAAGATACAATATTCAAATTCTTGCCTTTAAAGTGCACAGCCCGTTTTTCATGGGCTGCGATGTGATTCCTCAGTTTGCTCTCCACTGTAGGCTTGTAAACCTCTGGTTTGCAAAATGGACAGTGGAATTTTTCACAACAGGTAAAACATCTGGTCAGCTTGATGGGAGATCCACTCTGGATTGTTATGTGTGGCTGCAAAAAAAAGTAATTGTTGACAAGAACGCAAGCTTATATTGGTATAGAATATGGTTTACAGTAACTTGCAGCAACACTATTTTTCTTTACCCTTTTTTATATCCATGCTAAAACAGTGTGTTGCAAAATAGATAGTTTGTTGCTTTTCTGTGTATCAATCAATAAAAATTAGCAAGTTTTTGTACGTTTATACTAGTGTTGCACCGATATCAGCGCTAATACTGCAATCACATGCAGTATCAGTATCTGCAGAAGAGAAAGCTGATTCTGTAAAGTTACTAACATTCCTACTCAGTGCTTACTTACAGATTGCTGTACCACGGTTTACTTTGTGTTCTTACACAGCTAACTGTGATCTACATCAGCAGGGATTCCAGAAAAAACTGTTCTAAGGCAGGTTAAGAAATTAACCCACAAATTCAGCACCTATTTGCAGGCAGAATCCATACTGTTATGGTCCTTAAACTTATTTTTCACAAAGAAATAATTTAGTGTGGTTAATCAGTTACTTTTTACTCTTTCTGTAGTTCTATATTTTTGTGTGCAGTTACTCAACCAGTAAATGCTTTTCAATTGTATCACATTTGGGACACAGAATACAGACTTTTTTTAAAGGGGTTTTCAATTGTATCACATTTGGGACACAGAATACAGACTTTTTTTAAAGGGGAAAAAAATGGAAAGCTAAACAACTTATAGTTCGTATCAGTAGATACTTGAAAATCTGATATCTGTATCCTATCGGAAGGAATTGGTGCTTCCTAAGTTAATATAACATTATAAGTGTCCAAACCTTAATTCCTGTTAAAGTGAACAAAATAGTTGTTACATGTGTGTGTTAAAACCATGCCACAATGTCATGGCTCCATTAATCTTTAAATATAGTGAAGTGTCAGTCCTACAAGGCGTCTCACACATACCTCTGAGGTGCTCGTGAACGGAGCAACACTAGTCATAGTTTTCACAAACACCTGAGCATTTCCTTGCTCACCAGCGTCTCCATAAAGACTTTGTTCTACAGCAGTATAGTCCAGCTTTTGGTTTTCAGCTCCGTCCTGACTCATCTCTTCTTCGTGAAGCTGCTGATCCATCTGTTCCTGGTCATCTTCCAATTTAACTATAACTTGGCCCTCTTCACCGCAGGGTTCAAATTGGCCAACTTGCTCCTGCACATCTGTATGGGTTTTGTTCTTCTTCTTCTTCTCCTCCTCCTCCTCCTCTTCTTCTTCATCCACTTTGTGACTCGAGTGACCCACCTCTTTCCCAATTAAGCACATGGGAAGATGATCCAAATACTTATTTTCCGTGTGAAATAATATCGGACAGTTTTGGCAGTGGAAATGTGGGTGTGGACAGCACAGTTCATTACAATAGGTAAAAGATCTTTCCTTCTTGATGGGAGATCCACTCTGGATTGTTATGTGCCGCTTCAAAGAAAAGAGAAGTAATTGTTAAGAAGCACATAAGCTTATTCTGTTCTAGTACATCGTTTAATGTAATATACTTTTAAGCTACAGAACTGTAATGCAGAGTAAATAGGTTGATAAATAGAGTTGGGATTAAAAGCACGAGAGTCTTGCTAGAGTCAAGTAGCGGTCGAGTAATCTCGATCGTTCAGTGTAAGGTGGTTAGGATTGAAAGATTTAGTCAGTCTTTTTCGTGTCCTGGGGTTCAGATAAAATCACCTGTGTTTAATATTATATATTATCGTAAGTTTTGACGATAAGACTTGACTCAAAATGTTACGTGAACAATGTCAACAGCCCATGGGAGAGCTACGGGAAGCCACAAGGCAAAAATGTATTTTATGTGAACACATTTTGCAGTTAATTTGCCTTATACTGTTCTTACTTTAATATGTACAGTATTTTATACACAGGTAGCACTTTAAAGTCATTATATTTAAAGTTGTTTATTTTTGCACTACTTTGTCTTATTGTGCAGTGTTAGTTTTGATTCAAACAAGTTTAATAAATACACATTTTGCAAGAATGATGATCCTTATTGTATTAATTTATCTAAAACAAAGGAAACTGTATAGCAGTGAAACTGTGATTCTTTGCTATACAAGGTGGTAGTAAAAAAAAGGGGAAAAGAAGCTTATAGGCAGAGTTGAACACAAAATGTGTTTTTTATTTTAAAAATATCAAGAACTAACAGTGTGGCAGAAAAATAAACTGTTGATGAGGAAAAAAGCTAAGAGTCTCCGATAAATCACAGTATTGATATATATACATTATTTGTAACTTAAGCAATATGTATTGTTATAAACTTCCCCAGATGCATGATGTAAAATATACTCAGAAAAACTGTAGTTGCAGTCTTGTAAATAGTGATCCCCAGTCTTTTTAAAATCTCAGTCTGTGATTAAAAACTCTGGGACTTGCCTTTAGTCTGTTAAAAGTCTTTTCGAAGTCGTGTAGCGTATGGACAGTATTAGATAACCAGCATTGTTAGTTAGCTAGCTTAGCTAGTTAAGTAGTTAAGTGTTCAAGCAGGAAATCTGATTTTGTGGTGTTAACCTAGCTAACGCTAACTGTGACCAGTATTTGTATAAACACGGCACTTTCTGGTTACTGAGGGAGTAATATAAGAGCCTAACCACCTATAAAAAAAGACCTATAAAAGAGTTTAAACTCAGCTGTTGAAGGTTGGTTAGGTTAGGGACCACAGAGTTATAGCTAGTTAGCTAACGCTAAGTTTGTTTTGGTAGCTCACTAGTTAGCTATGGCCAGCTAAGCTAACAGGTAGCCAAGTCTCCCAACGCGGCTTCCGTTCCGGACTCTTATACGCAGCGCAGAAATTAAATAAAATATATAAATCTGAACACAGAGCGGAGGGTAACTGTAGGCGGGTCTGTTCTACAGCCCCTTACCTTCTCCATCTCCGCCCTGTAGCGCTGCTTCTGCTCCTGCTGTTGTAATTTCCCGCTATGAACTACATCCGCTCTGAGCCACTACCGCCCAGCAGCACGCTCCTGCCCAGCCACAGGGCGGGGCTTTAAACAGCTACAGACCATAATATAAGACCAGCTGCAGTCTGCAGTCTCCTACTGGTATATAAATAATATCTATTAATTATTTAAACCTGAAAAAAATACCTTCTTTTTACCTTCAAAATGTTTTTAACAAACAAAAATAAATAAGTCTCAAAATTAAAATATTAAATTAAAATAAAATCAAAATTAAAATAAATAATAATAAAATATATATATATATATATATATATATATATATATATATATATATATATATATATATATGTATATATATATACATATATATATATGTATATATATATATACGTATATATATATACATATATATATATATATATATATATATATATATATATATTACCAATAAAATAAAATAAGTCTCAAAATATTTTTTTTGAACAAACTAATTAAAATAAGTCTAAAAAATTACAACTACACATTTTTAAACAAACAAAAAATAGGTCTCAAAATGACAATTACATGTTTTTTAAACAAACAAAATAAAAGGAGTCTCAAAATGACAATTACACATTTTTTAAACGGACAAAATGAAAGAAGTCTCATTACAATAAAAAAATTATTTGTATATATTACCCTGTTAACCCTGTTAAGTTCTAATTTCAAATAAGTTCTGTAGAAATGATATGTGTAGATTTTCCATTGATAATCCTGACACTGAGTTTAGTCGCTGTTAATTAATGTACAGTTTTGCTTTGATCATCATAAAAATCCAGCTCAAAACTAGAAAACTACGGAGCCCGGGAGGAGCTGTGGATAAAAATAAAATAAATAAATCGAGCGAATGATATAGCAGTTTATGCTCAAGCTTTCTTTAATTCGACTAAACCACTTGCAATTCATGCTCACAATTTCTTTAATTCAAATGAATGATTTCTTTATTTTGAGCTTACGATTTTTATGCACACTACGACAAGAAGCTCGAAGGGAATCGACTCCCCCGACGCAAGACGCCGCAGAGTTTATTGCAACCAAAGGAACATAAATACAGTCAATTCCAGTCATGAATAAAGGAAGTAAACATTTTACTGATGCAGGATGACCGTATGCGTGTTATATAAACCATATAAATGGATTACATAGGTAATCCAGCTATGGAAACAGCTAACAAATTTTGGGTATTGAAACATTTTCTGAATTACAGTTAAAGCTTTTAGAACGTTCAGTCTGTCACGTTTTCTGGATGTTGTTAGAAGGTTTTTATTTAAAGTTTAAACATTCTGGTAAAGTTTTGGGAACGTTACTTTTAACATTTCATTAATGTTAGTATTCGTCTAGCTGGAAAGATTGTTTGAGAAATGTTCTAATAACATTGTGATGCAAATCTTTATTTCACACATTTCTGTAGCGTTACAGGCTAACTTTCCTGGAACCTTTTTAAACCATTGATAAACATAATGTTTGCTGTTAGCTGGGTGTCCAAACACAACATTTGCTTTTGACTTATGTTGTGCAAGTGCAAAATCAATTCCGTCCCTGAAACAAGAAAAACCTTGGAGATCAAATGAGGCACAGTGTAAGATTACTGTAAAAATATTAAATAACTTACCTAACATTGTAGCTTAATAGAATCAAGATTCATCAAACCAGGCTAATTGTTTCATGTCCATGGCTGTCTAGCTGTGGTGGGTCTGTGCCCACTGCAGCCTCAGCTTTCTGGTCATGGCTGGTTGAGGTTTGGACCTGATGTGATTTTCCAGACATGTTGATCATTTTGAGATGCTTTTCTGCCCACCATAGGCAGCATCCTGCTGCAGAGATGACACTTTTTTCTTTTTATATCCCATTCTGAGTAACAGAAAGCATTGTGCAGAAAAGTGCAGGACGTCAGCAGAGAAAGAATCAATCAAAACAGCCCTACTGCCACCAGCAATCACGCCACGTTCAAAATCACTGAAATGACTGAAGATTTCATCCCCATTCTGGTGGTTGATGTGAACATTACCTGCATATTTGCATGATTTTATGCACTGCACGGATGCCACACATTCTTTTTATGTAGGGCAGCCAAACAAAGCAGAAGCTGGCCACATGTTCCATGCTCAAAAAGCACAATATCACAATCTTACCTTTTATAATATAATATGATAATAAAACATTAAAATGTAACTATTTTTAAACATTATCCTTCACAACCACAAGTGGCATAAATAATACTAAAATGCAAAAAATATATAATACAGATCCTTCAATTCTTTAAATCCTTTATGTAGACCTAAATATTTATAGTCCCTAAAATTGAACCCTGTGGGTCTATATATATATAACAAATAGAAAAAGATTAAATGTATGTTCTCAATCTGGATTAATAATTGAATCATGAATATAGGGTCTAAGGAGTTAAGATGTTTTCAGCTTCGTCTGCCAAACCATTGTTTTGTTGCAGTGATTTGTTTAATGGGATGCATGTGGGATGATATGACACAGGTATGTGAAAACAGAGAGAGGGAGCTTGCAGATCCCTACAGATGAGAGCAGCAATAAAAGCATAGATGCATTGAAATCAAGCATGCTTCAAGTATGGCTGCACGCTGCAGGAGATGCAGCAATCATTAAAGCTTAAGATTAAATAAAATATAAAGGAGGCATGTTTAAATAGCTGTTTAAAAACAGGAATATAAAGGCCTCACTTCACCAACCAGGTTCTCAATGCAAATTGTATTGTCATAACAGATTAGCTGACATGTTTAATCATTCTACAAACATGATCTTAATTGGATTATAATATCTTTGCATAAGGCTGAGGGGTTCGTGTGTGTTCTCAGGCATGCTGACAGGTGAGACAGAGCCTGACAACAGGAGAACAGGGAAAATAATACACATAAAACAAGGTGAATAGCTTCAGGAACCTGAGGAGAGCGCACACAGACATACTACTAGCAATGTCAGACAACAGTGGTATAAAGGTGTGGGAAGAAAACTGTTATATAAATGATTCACAAAATAAGGAAAAGATGGAAAGGAGCGAGTGGGATCAACAGGGGGTGACAGGACTACGTATGGATAGTGACGGGTTGATGAAAGGATAAATAATGAAATATTGAAGAGAGACTTGGCAGTGTGCCATGCAGAGCCACCCACCGGCCTCTAGACAGACACACACTCTCTCACACACAGCTGATTGGCTTTAGATCTCTGGTGTTGTATTGCCAGTGTAATGTCGACTGCTGGTTATGTGAGAATAATACATTTTCAGAAAGACAGGCACACAGTGGGGGGAGGGAGTCAAAAACAAAGATGCTCCCTCTCCACTCTCTCTACCTGAGACGGCTGAGGATGCACAAATGCTATCCGTATATAACAGAGTCAGTTAGTAACAGAATACATGTAACAGCATTACGTTATCAAGATACAGAAAACTATAACTGAAATATTTTACAGTTACACCATGTCAGGTGCGGGTGCAGGGAGGACGCGGAGGCGGACGCAAATGCAAACAAATAAGGGATTTATTAAAGAAAACAAATACAAAATACACTGGGAATAAACTGAAAACAGGACTGAGGAAACTGGGGAACACATAGAGCACTGACAGATGATAAACATACAAGGATCGACACCGGGGAAATGGAACACGGACCTTAAATAGAGGTGCACACACACAGGAAACAGGAAACACCTGGGATGAAGGGGCGGAGCTACAAATGAACACAGGTGAGTGGAAAAACACTGGGAATGAAACACAGAGGAGCCGGGTCACATGAGAACATACAGACAAGAGAACAGACAGGACATGACACACCAAAAACTTAATAATTCGATTATTGGTACATTTTAATAATATAATGAATACAAGCAGGGATTACAAGTATTTTACAGTCTAAACGTATAAATGATCACTATCTGACCATGTCTACTTTTAATCAAGTGAGCAGGCAAATGTTTATGACATTATGTTAAGCTTATTCTTTCTTTTTTAATGTTACACTTGGAGCTAATTCAATATAACAATGCTACCTGATGGAGAACTTTTTAAAGTGCCATTCCAGCATGGCATGCAGTAAAAACTGAATTATAATTATTATTATTTTTTTTTTATGAAAAAGAAAAGAATATTTATCAATTTTTATTTCAAATTATTCCCATTTTCTCCCCAATTTTCATGGCCAATTACCCAACCCACTCTGAGTAGCATCACAGCATAATACATTTTCAGACACCTTGTGCTGCAGATATCACCCTTTGGAGTGATGTGGGGAGAGAGCGCTATCTACCCACCCAGAGAGAGCAAGGCCAATTGTGATCTCTCAGGTCTCTGGTAGCCAATGGCAAGCTACATGAACAGGATTCGAACTGGCTATCTTCTGATCATAGTGGCAGCGCTTAGACAATCCTATTAAATTGATCTAATTTGCATGTCATATGGCCATATTTAAAATTGACCAAAAATATTAAACTCTATATTCATTATATCATGTGATAATTTAAAGACATACAACAATAACTTCACAAGCCTAGTCTCCAGTCTCCATCAATCCCGCTTACCTTAAACTGGTTCACAAACACTGTATTTTGCTTCAGCTTATTAAAACAAACACAGACAATATTTAATAATCAACAAGAGACACTAATGAATGAGAAAATACAGTATTGATGAAAGTGCTGTTGTTTAATGGCATGCAATGGATCATAAGCAAAGGACAGAAGACTCCTTTATTGATTACATTCAGATGATCTATGAGCTAAACAGTGCCATGACAAAAAAGACTAAAAAACAAAACACACACTCTGTTCTACATTCTGGGGGAAGAAATATAACAGTAAGTTCTAGTAAACACCCCTGTTAGAATCTCTGCTGCTGTAATTACTGCTCTTGAAAGCAGATGGAAATTTCAGGTGATTACTTCGTGTTTAAATTAGTGTTGATTGAAGAACATAGAGTTTTAATACCTGAAGCAAACAATATAGTCTTTATAAAGCGTAAACCCCTCACTGAGAGCTGATCCCTGCTTACTGAAGCTCCACGGATGTCTTTTTAATGTGATTCCAGAGTGGTCTCTTACTGACAGTCCAGCCAGACTATGCTTGACCCTGGTCAGACAGCTGATCCGAATAATAACATTCACATCAAAATTTTAGCCATCAGGTTAATATTTTATTCAAATGATCATAAACGAGTCAGCTAGGCAGGTCTGCTGGATGTTAATAAGTATAACTACTGTTTTTTTTATTATTGTTGGATTTTCTTAGACACTGTCTGCATTATAGTCTAAATCATAATTCTTATTTAAAGTTTGGGAGATAAAAAAAATATCTTTTAAAATGACATATCTGAATTAAAGTATAAATGTACTTGAATATAGCTTTAACATACATAGTAGCTGAAGTTTACATATCAAATCAAAACAGGAGACCATAAGATGTTTTTCTTTGTATTGAAAGCAGTAGTATTCCTGAGTGAGAATTGGACACAATGTTGTAATGAATGGCATAAATGTGTTTTTGCAACCATCATTGTAAAGCCAGATTAAGACAGACTGGTTTCAGTTTACTCAAAAAAAAAATACTTGCACTTGAACTCAAGGGCTGTCCCAATCCTGGATCATGTTGCTTGCCTTCAGCAGCCGGAGTCTGAGAGAGCACAATTTGCCTTGCTCTCTCTGGGTGTGTTGATGGCGCTCTCTCACCTCATCACTCCTAGTGTGATTGTTAGTTGGCACCGGTGTCTGTT
Source organism: Astyanax mexicanus (assembly GCF_023375975.1). Taxonomy (NCBI): domain Eukaryota; kingdom Metazoa; phylum Chordata; class Actinopteri; order Characiformes; family Acestrorhamphidae; genus Astyanax; species Astyanax mexicanus. Next base: position 49,263,943 of record NC_064410.1, on the reverse strand, counting down.
AGATGATATATCAGAGCTGGGATGCTGCGCTTTCCTCCAAATGCAGCGCTGGCTACCCAGTGATGCTACATTAAATGGGTAACTGGATTTCCAAATTGTGGAGAAACTGGGTTAGATATAAAATTATTTTTAAAATCACTTATAGCAAGCTAAAATTTATTTGCTGTACTTTTATCAGTGTAGTAAAAGGTTAACAAGGAAATCTAGAATGTTCTTACACATTTACATTTGGTTAATTGACTGCACTGTTTAGAAATTATTGTGGAGATGTATGAATTTAGTATTAGGATAATTTTAGATTGTGATTGTTGAGTAATGTTGGATCAGTCTGTTCTTGTCTTAAAAAGATTTGTATCAGGTAAATTGGTGTTGCAATATAAGCCTATAAGATAACAATGTACTCTTAAGAGCGAGTTAATTGAAGGTAATTGAAGCTACTGGTTTTATATAGAACCGCTGACAGCTTAAAGAGCTATTGACTGCTTGACTGTTTCTTTGCCATATTGGTGCAAAACATTTGTTGATAATTCTAATCCAAATTCCACACCATTTACATTAAACACATTTACAGTCTTCACACTGACACTAATGGTAGAAAACATCTGCAGCCATGTTTGTCTGAATAGTACAAACTTACAGATACACTGAAGGGCCTGCCATTCTGTTCCGCTCTGTTGTTTAAAGAAGTCCAATCATTCCACCTATAAAATCCCAGATAATAAAACGTTCCTGTGTTTTTTTCCAGTGGATACACAGAGTAATGGAGTGTTGTCGTGAAATTGAATTTCTGAAAGTCTTCCTCTGAAGTTCACTGAGCTGAATGAATAAGGAGCCTCTAGAGCCGTGAGCTCTGAACCAGGCCTCCCTCTGTTCACCCTGTGTGACTGAAAATAATTACACAGGTGCGGCTATTAAATCACCACGCCTCCTGTATTAAATAGAGGGCTGATGGGTCACTGCTGTTTCTGCTTAACATAAAATCAAACCTACAGCCATTAGACATTTAAAACATTACTTTACAAGATGTGAGTGATTTAGTTTAAGGCCTATTGAGTCCTGAACATCAAATGAAGAAAACATTTATGCAGACAGATTTCCATTCTCTCAAATGATGCACATGCAGCATTCATGGAATTCCAGTGCATTACACTAATGTGGAAAAAAAGGCAGTGAACATTCATCAATAGAAAACCGGAATAACAAACAGAACAAAAATAATGTAGAGCATTATCACCAGAGGTTAAAGCTAAAATTTTTCAGCACCCGGCTATAACAGCTCAGTTTGATTTTTTACTTAATGCTGTATTAGGCAAGAACTGATAAACATTACGTCCAAATGCTTGAGGACACTCTAATAAATACATAAACCTGCTTTTTCTTGCCCCCATTGTGGATATAGGTGTGCACATGCACACATCCAGCTTGTCCAGTAAAATAACAATGGGAAATAAACACTAACCATTAGGCACCTTTCCTAATGTCAGATAAAACAATGAATGAGCAGCTGTTCCAGTACCATAAGGGTAATTTACACTTGTGTAAAACCCACTTAACACATGCTTTTCAGAGTGGTCTCTTACTGACAGTCCAGCCAGACCATGCTTGACCCTGCTCAAACAGCTGATCAGAATAATAACATTCACATCAACACTTTAGCCAGCAGGTTAATATTTTATTCATATCATAATCAGAAATGTGTCAGCTAGGCAGGTCTGCTGAATGTTAATATGTATAACTACTGTGTTTTTGGATTGTTGTTGTATTTGTTTTGACACTGACTGCATTATAGTCCAAAACATGATCCTTATTTAAAGTTTGGTAGATAATAAAAAACATTAACTGAATAAATTATCAAATTGTCAATTACAGTACACTTTTAAAAAGATAGATTTCAAACATATCTGAATTAAGGTATAAATATAATTGAATATAACTTTAATAAACATAGCCAATTGGCACCTTTACTAATGTCAAATGAAACAAAGAAGGGACAGCTGTTCCAGTACTGGGAGATTCACGTACATACTTTACACATGCTTTTCTGGACAAGCTGAGAGATACAGAACCCTCATTGAAAAATGAATGTGGACTGAGGTAGTAGAGTAATACTTTAACAGAATATGACTCAACGATTAATCTTTTTTTTTTTTTTACCAAAGGTAAGCTACATAGTACACTACATTAACAACAATCTGCCCCCAAGCGTGGCAGAGTTGAGAAAATTCACCAATCAGAAAAGGTATTTTTCAAAATACATTGGATTGGATTTGTTTGTTTGTCCCTGTGAGTGTGTTTGTGTGTGTGTGTGTGTGAGAGAGAGAGAGAGAGAGAGAGAGAGAGGAGGCCTTTCAAATTAAAGTCTAGAAGTGCACAGATTTATCAAACTGAAAGTAGATTTGGTGAACTGCTTCAATTTCCATTGATTTAGAGTCAGTGGTGAAACTTGCTGCCGCATTGCTGTGTGTGGTGCTGGAGAATGTAGCACTGCGACAGAAGAGACTGAGCTGAAACACATCTTGACAACCAAGATTACCTTTAAATGCTTTAAGTGTCAGAAAGTACAACCTGAGTACAGGAAAGAGTATATCATGTATAAACACTCATGAATTCATAATATAGTGCTCTCTAAAAGCAAAAACCTCTAATATACAATATATACAATAATATACTGCAGCCACAGCTGCCTTATGAATATGTGACTCATAAGACAAACAGAAATGCAGGTCAGCTGTTCCTACTGTAATAAACAACAATATAAATATAACTTAGCATATGAGTCTGTCATAATATTACATCTATCTGAACAATATTGTCAAGGTCAACACTGAACCATGGGCTCTATAGGAACTAGCCAGATTGCTTGTTTCAGCAAAGTGCTGCTAGAAAATGATCCTCTGTGGGATTGTAACAAACTGGCTAACCGTTGCTCTCTATTCATGTAAGTGAATCTTGCACGCCCATGACCATGTTGCTGGTTTACTGGTTGTGCTTTAATGAAACACTCTTGATAGGTATTGACCACTAATGTTTTAACAAAACAAGGATAAACTATTTAAATGAAAACTCTGAAATATCCATCAAGCTTAATTGATAGTGAGGAATTTATTGTAATAAAGTTTGCTTTTTGGAAAACTAACAAAAGGTTTATGTGGAGTAATCCTGGAGTAATCCAGCTCTTAATGATAGTTTGTTGCAGCTACAGCGTGACCTCAGGGGACATCTCCAGAGTGGGGACAAAATGAGCTTAGAGGTTTCCATGACAACATTGTACAGGTCATGTTTGTGTGTGTTTGTGTGTTTTATGTGATGCAATACTAAGATCAGTGCAGATCACATCTGCACTTTTACAGTTGGTAAAAAAAGAAAAAACAAAGGTGTGTGTGTGTGTTAAATTAATTTAATTTAATCATGGACAGTGATTTCATGATTATTTAAATTATGTTTTCTCAATGTGAAAATATATACATTTTTGAAACTACACAAAACTTTTGTGTGACAAAAACACCTACATTTGACCAATCCAACTCAATTTAATTAAACCAATTGAATGACTCCCTGAGTTTGTGCAATGTGCATGTCAAATGAATTGTGTTTGTTTATCCTGACATATACTAAATAGATCAGTCAATATCTTAGACTATATGTTACAAATGATCAAAAACCATTTTCAGAAATGCTGATGGCATAACCATAGGATGCAATGCACAGCCACACTTGTTCTTACAGCCTTTAACACGAAGGCCAAGAGAGGACAATTTAATGTAAATTACAAGTAACCATTACATTAAATGTGGGTGTGATCATGCCAGCTTATTATTATTTTTCTGTAGTGAGTCTTAAAATGAAGAATCCCTATTTTTGACACAGGCTGTGGCTAAAAGGGTGAAACCGGTTTCCCTGTCCCAGTTGTTGGATCAAAATTGGATCAGAATCAGTTTTCTATTCATTCTGATATTAATAGTATTCAATTTTTTTTTTTAAAAACACATTGTGTGTGTTTTAAACATTGTGTTTTATTCCACATACAGATGCAGGTTTGATACCTCTGACTAAACTCACACCATGTGACTGAGGAGTCCGTTCTAAAGCATATACACGTATTTGTGGTTTCATTTCCAGCCTCCCTGTGCAGACACATCTGAACCAATTCACCTGAGATATTTATCAACTAGAGCTGCAAGATGCAATTACAATCAGCTCGCTCCTATAGGAAAGGCCTGAACTGGTTTACTATGCTAAACACATTAGCATGCATCCATTACTGCTGGGCTCTAATGGCCTTCTAATGGTCCCCTTCAATCAGCTTCCAGCAGCAATGGAGACTAAGAGCAATCAGCCCTTTTACCTACAATGCTACCCTCTCTGAGATTTAAATAGTCAGGTCTAACACCATGAGACCCCCAGAGGGTCAGTGTACAGGAGAGTCGGCAGCTTTACGAGGCAGAAAAGTCAAATCTAGTGTTTGTCAAACACAGACCTACACATGGTATCAAGATGGCATGTGCTACACTTACATTTTGAATTCTTTCATTAGCAATAATGCTTATTTTATGTTTCAATTACTTAAGATGATTTCACAGTGTGCCATAAGGCATCATTTACTCTGTATTGTGATCTAGCCGTGATTTGCTCAGGCAACACTACTGAGAAATGACTGAAAATATGGCACACTACTGTATTTGAACTTCTGAAAAGGACACTGTCTTTTAACCTCACATATTTTCTAAATCCTTCTTATCTTATTTTATTAAAGATGACACAGAATAGGAAAACTGTATTTCTTCGTCTGACACAGTAGAATACTAAGAGTTGGTACATGGACGTAATGTACACTGACATGCCTAATATCATGGGACAGGAACTATAGTTGCTTGTCTGTTTGCATGGAAAATTCTAGGCAGACACCATCGCTGTTCTAAATGGTGTGTATGCTAAAAGCCACCAGTTCCATGTGGCTCCAGTCATTCTATATCTGCAGCAAAAGCAATGACCACTCACACAAAGCATTCTTGTTCTTTGTTTTTATTTGGTATTTTGGCTGTGAATTTAGAACACATAAGGAAAAACAGTAAGTAGAGACAGTGCCATCATACAAGTCACCACAATCAAAAAGATCAAGCAGCTAGGCAAAAGAAATGAGGTTAAATTTGGATTAATTTAGGTTTAAATTGGCTTCTCTTAACAAGTGATATAATACTACAGGTTCACTGATGTTGCTGTGGAGTGTGTGAGAGTGTGTGAGACAGAAACCTCTTCCTCAGCCTGTGAAAAGACAGCTAGATAATTGAAGGAAGGAAAGACGGGCAAGCGCACGCTTTTTCCTTATGGATCTGTACGTTGGCACAATCGATCCGCCTCTGTTGCCACGCCAATTAGAGAACTCTGGCAAATGAGCTTTTAATATCAGTCAGATTGATGTGAATCCTATTCTCTTCGACATCTCATATTCATTCTTCTCACATCTCACAGGCAGATGGGCTCTCGAGTGCACTGTTACAAATAAAGATGCTACTTAGGGTTCCTCTGCAATGACAGAACGCATGTTTGGAAAATAAGATCTGTGATTAAGAACATTTTTAAGGTGAAGGTTTTTAAATCACTCACAGATCTCTTTTACAATCATCACAATGAAAAGTGATTCTTCTGTAGCCATCCCTCAAAGTATATCTTGCAGCACGTTCATTATGAGTGTATTAATGTCATTGGTTAAGAGGGTTGGGTCCTATTAATATGATCCATGAAATGCCATATCAATATGTGAATGTAGGTCCAGAATCAGTTAGTCAAATAATTAATCCATCCAAAAGGGAGCTAATGCATTCTGGTAGCAGCAACTGTTGTGAGGTTGGAAAAGCTTTACCAGACATAAACGAAAATCCAATTTCACTTTATTTAGTTTACTGTTCAGTTCAGATTCACTACTTAAAATCCTTCTACTCAACATAGTATATAAATTTTTCTGTTGGGCCAAAACCTTATAATGTATCTCTGTTTCTTTAAACCATATAACCATATTTCTAAAATGTAAATTTTATAGAAGAAGAGCTTAATTTGTAATGAAAGTTAATGTAAACTGATTTAATTCAAGTTTACTTTGGAGCATTTAATTTGGTTCCATCTTTATCATTACAATTTTGACACAATGTAAAAAACACCTCATTTCACATTTTGTCAAAAAGTCTAAAATTTCAAAAATGGAGATACGAGGTTTTGTGACAGCACGGTACTGGCCTACTATGTCATATATAATATAATCTAGTCAAGTTGGAACAAGCATTGGATTTGTCACCATTCTCATATTTTCAGTTAGAATAGTGACTAAACCAATACGGCAATCTATCATAATTATTAACTTAACTTACACACGCATACAAAATAAATAAATATCTCTATTTTTTTCTAAAGTCATGCACAACCATTTCTCATTCTGACAACATTTTGTAAAGGTTGTCCAACCTCTCAACAGTTGCTACCTACTCATTTATGGGCAGAGCACGTATAGGTTAATTGACCCGGCTCTCAGGGTGAGAAGGATGGCTTAGTTTTCTCTGTCTTGCCAATCTGTCCTACCACTGCTGATCTGCTACATACAGCACAATAAAAAACGACCTGCCTCTCGATTATGATCGACTTTTACTTTTACACCCGTCTCTCTCTCTCACTGTCCTTCTTTTTGGTTCGAGACCTCGGTCTCAAAATGGTTAAAGCTTTTTCGGTTTAGTTTTCAATGACACAAAGAAAAAGAAAGCAAATGTTAAACCATTGTTTTTCTCTTAATTAATTCACTCTATCTATGAATGTTTTTTCTCTACAGTCTTTGTTTTTCTACTTTTTTTTTCTAACCAGTGGGTCAAAAATATAAATTGTGCAGGAAAGCATTGGTAAAATTCTGTTCTATTGTATCCTCAATTTGGATCAAGGAACAGATATGTTAAATATTGCTTTTAAATAATGATCATTGTGCTGCTGTATTTTGGTTATACGTTTGGTTTGAAAATTCTTTGACCCACTGATATTTTATCAGGTTTCTAACAAATATTTTCAGAAAGTCCCTCCACTTCTATTACAAACAAAAGAGAAGGAAAAAAAATAAACCATCAATAATAATATCAATAATTAAAATATTAACAGTAATAACACTGTGAACAAAATGCAAATAAAATGGTTTCTGGCTCATTTTTTCACTGAGCTGCAGAAAATACTGCAAAACTGTGGGAATAAAAGGTAGAAAAGAAAGTAAGTTCTACAAAAAGAACAAGCATTTCAAATCTATGGTCTACCACGGGACAAATCCTGCTATACAGATACAAATCATCCAAAAATCCTCCTAAAAACTCTTTTTTTTCTTTTGGTATCAATCTGCTTCACTTCTTTCATTCAGAAAAGGAAATAGGACAGGGGTAAAGTCTGTGGAAGACAGTTAAAGCTGCAGGCATCGTGGATAAACATTTAACATTCATTGAGGTTTGTAGAGGCAACCCTGGAGCGTAGTAGGGCGTCTTTAGAAAAGCAGGTCTGTTTCCTGCAACTGGTGCAAAAAACAGCCTATTATTCAGGTCTTAGTTAAAAAAAACGTACCAGGATTGGACTCTCAAAACTTTACAGTACCTACTTGTAAGCTTCTGCAAAAGATCTATAAAACAGTCAAGTTCTTTGGTTCCATTCTTGAGTTACTGTACAAAAGTAGTTCCCTTGAATCTGTTTCGTTAGGTAATCTTATGAGGACATGTGGCCACTACTAGCCCAAGGTTTGACCATTTAACTGTTATCCAGTCACAGAACACACAAACATATACATACACATACATATACAGTTCATATCACACACCGCCATACATGCATAATGTACATACACGCATGTTTCTGTGCTTTGGTTAAGGGAATGTTACAAAAGATAAAGACTATGAATGTTAAAATAGTTACAAGGTATTTGGTTACATCATTATTATTAGTCTACTTATTTGGCAATTTCAACACTATCAAAATGAGAGGACCGGACGGATCCCTCTCTGGTATCAACATAGAAAATCTCAGTGAAAATATATCCCATTTTCATTTTGGTTATTCTTAAAAAGTTAAACTGTATATTCAAACAAAACGTGACAGTTCCACGTACACAGCAGGAAGTCAGAACGAGGATATCATAGACTGACACTTACTGTCAATCAAGGCTTTTTCAGGCATCCTCATTTAAAGGCAGCAATTTGGTATGAAGCTTTTGGTTTACTTCATTTAAAGCACTTTGACTTCACGATGACTTCCTCTGGCAACAGGAACTTTAGAAAACATTTCAACACAATGGTGTGGGTTTATCTCTTAAAGGAAGGTTTTGGATGAGAAAACGAACAAAAACCATTTTAATTTTACATCTTTGGATATCATTAAGCATGTTTCTTCTTCATGTCGAAAGCTATTTTTCAGCATGTTTGTGGAATGTTGAATGGTGCCATGCCCAGAGAGCATGCTGGAGTGCTGCATCCTCTCAGTGAGCGCCAAGCAATCTCAACCTTCACCTCACTGCATCTGCAAGTTCCACCGAAACCAATTTGGCATCTGAAGAGTCGACCTGTTTGGCTTGACCTCTTGGACTTTGGATCAGCTTAGTGTTAAGCTTTGGATCATTAAGCATCCTCTGGTGTGGTGGGATGGAAGTGAGACACATGAGGGATTCTGAGATCATGGTTTCATGGCGTTGGAAGGTGAAGACTCCATAGAAAGGCCAGAATGTTTCATTTCCTAGCGGAAATGATGAATTCTTTGGGGTCCATACTTTCTATGAAGCATTCCATTCCAGTGTAGCAATCTCTTCTTTATTTGGGATGAATCTCTTTGCAATAATACTCCTGTCTGGGTCTACATTATCCCGTTTTGTCTTTTTCTTTGGAGGCAGGTAAACTAGACAGGAGATTTTGTCAAATCTGGGTCTTGACAGAATCCAAGACGCTGTCAGAGGGATAATGCAATGGAGGTACTATTTCACCATTGACATCTGTGCTCATCTGTGCTCATCTGTGCTTTAGTGAAGGATCTTGGAGGATGATGATCATTCAGTGACACAAATCAGCCGGGGGGTTAATGGGAATCCGAGATGGAGGTTTCACCTATGGGTTTTCCCTCAGCTGTAATGAACTGTAGCTCGATCAAAGCTGGGTCGAAGGTATATAGCAGCACTGATGTGTCAAACCAGGGTCAAACTCTTCATGGAGGTTACCAGGTGGGCATTCCGAGTGCAGGTTCTGGAGGTGGCTTGGCACTGGCATGGGCGCGGGCACTGACATCGACACTGGCTCCAGCGAAAGCAGTGTGTGTGTGTGGAGCTTAACAGATGGGGCCCATTTATCAGACTTCTCAGAGCGGAGTGAGAGCACTGATTAGATATCAGCACCTCCAATTCACTTAATCACAGTCCTCGCAAGACAACTGATCCTAGGTCAGGACTCATCTACTCCAAGAGATGTTTGATAAATGCAGCCCAGAATCTTTATATTTTTGGTTGAGGTAGGCTTGATAAAACAGCAGCAAGCTAATGCTAGCAACAATGGCTCATACATTGTGAGGTAGCTGTCTTTGGAGGTATATAGCTTTTGGTGGGTTCCTACTACAGATAGGAAAGGGGAAATGTTCTGGGAAGGGAAGGTTGGGATGGGGCTCTATCGCCTTTATGATCTCTCCATGTCGGCCTGCCTCGAGGCTAGTCAGGTGAAGAGTATATAATAACATCTATATCAATTCATTCAGACTCACACAACCACAAGGCAACTTGTATTATTTTGGAATAAGGCTAAAGACAGGAACATGCTTCCTCTGTTCCTTATTGGTTTAAACAACAGCAAATACTGTAGCTAATCACAGTGTGGCTAGCTTATTTGGCACAATGCTAGGAGAGCACAGATGCTCTATTAAAGCCAAGAATATAAACTTATTTGTGTTATCTAGAATAGAACATCTTATTACCAGAGGACACTTTGCTAAAGGGAGAATTTGGTATGAGCAGAAAGTCCTCTGATATTAAAACATAGCTAGATTTTGGTTTTCTGGTTTTGTTTGCTTTGGTGCAAACAAAGGTTAAACCTCTGGAGTTCGTAAATTTTAAAATGTCCATAAAGTTCCTGTTTTTTTTAAATAAATATTTGAGATAAAACAGTGCAGTAATTTGTGTAAATTATGAATTCTGTCTGTGTTTTAAATAAAAAACTGACCAATGGACAATCAGGAAATCCCCAAAAAATAGATAATAATTAGGGAATGGCCTTTAAATGCAGCCATCAAAATAAACTTGGAGCAACACTCAGGCACAAATCAGGCATTGGGGCATGATGAAAATCCTAATCCTTATTTACAGTCTAATAACTCTGCATGTAAGTGACACATGAGCTTTGATTGCGATAAGATGCAACCAAAAGGGGAGACTCTACAAATTTATAAACATCAAACTTGATGCACCAGCAAGTTTGTGAACCCCAGGAAATTGAAGTAAAGCTCTCAGTAAGTGACTTACTAGCTGTTATAATATAATGTGGTGTGCACCATGACGTCCTAAGGCGATCATTTGGTTGGTCTGTGTGAATGTGCAGATAACACACTGACACACAGATCTTCAAGGCATTACACTTTGGTCCAGAGAATTAAAAAAAGTAAATGAATTCTTGTCATCATATTAGTGCAGAATAATCATCTACTACTATCAGTGAACAGTTACTCTGAGACCTGTTAAGAGGTCAGTCAGGTTAGCCCTTCTTCATCATTAGCAGCAGATTTGTGTTGTTTTCAGATAAACCAGACATGTTTAAAAGAGGGGTTTAAGGGGGGCTTTGGTGGGCAGGCCGAGTGGAGAGACCACACAGGGAGGCGGAGAGCTGGAGTAATGGGATTAGAGCCAGTGCTAGCCAGTGCCCGCACCTGTGCCAGGTAGATTTGCTGTATGCTGCTCTATGAGAACCTGGCACTGCGCTGGGCGAGCCTGGTTTTGACCCTGGGGAAAGAGATCAGAAGTGATAATCAGTGGGAGTCAGTCAGAGCAATCAATCACCTGCTCATCTGATCAGCAATCCTGTACTCTCAAAGCCTGTGACCTTCTTTCTGTGTAACTCTCACAGGCTGCGATCCATCACTGCATAAATCTCATTATTGATAGACGGAGAGATGCTTTTTGCAACAGGATCAAACAGTGACGACTGTGCTGAATCTTAAAACTAAAACATTCATTCTGCTACGACTATACATCCATTTTGTTGCTGCTGGACCCAAAATTTCTTAAAAACTTTACAGGCAAAGGAAAAACCCTTCTTAGCTTCCAATGAAAAAATAACTGATGAGTTTCTTTGATTTTACCAAAATAAAAACCTCTGGAATATAATCAAGAGGAAGATGGATGATCACAAGCCATCAAACCAAACTAAACTGCTTGAATTTTTGCACCAGGAGTGGCATAATGTTTTTCAAAAGCAGTGTGTAAGACTGGTGGAGAAGAACATGCCAAGATGCATGAAAACTGTGATTAAAAACCAGGGATATTCCACCAAATATTGATTTCTGATCTCTTAAAACTTTATGAATATGAACTTGTTTTCTTTGCATTATTTGTGGTCTGAAAGCTCTGCATCTTTTTTGTTATTTTACAGTCATTTCTCATTTTCTGCAAATAAATGCTCTAAATGACATTTTTTTAATTTGTAATTTGGGAGAAATGCAATTTATAAAAAAAAAACAACAATGTTGCTTTAACTCAAACATAAACCTATAAATAGCAAAATCAGAGAAACTGAAGTGGTCTCTTATTATTCCAGAGCTGTATATTTGGGGCTTTTCTATTGGCCCATTCATTGTGCAGCGGTAAAACAATGTAACAAAAAAAAGCTGTAATAAATGTTAAGATATTATGTCAAAAATTTAAAATGGTGATATATTTTGCAGGTCACTAACCATATAGATTTTAAACAAAAAGCAACAAAATGTATTGTATTGTATCTTTCATTTTGTGATAAAAAGTCTACTTTTTTAGCATACTGTGGATATCCTAATGGCATAAAGAACAATGTGAATATATAATGTGTGGGAGAGTATTTGAATAGCAGTTTTTTAAAAATCTGCCACTTCTAATGCATTCTATATTGCAATAAATAATGTGTTTTTCCAATAATATTGTGATCCAATGTTGTACCATATCACCAAGCCTTAATTTTAATGTATGTTAATGTATTCAATATTCATTTAACATCCTTTCTGAGCTTTAGCTCTTTAACCAATATATAGCTTCTACAGGTCCTTGTAATACAAACTGGAGCACACTGGGGCAGATCTTAGCGATTTCTGTATCTGAGGCCTACCTGAGACACTAGTTCAATGGCTTGAGTCGGATGTGTCACTCCATGTTTGGGAATGCCATTATTCTGAGTATGGTGTCCTCCATCTTCTGCTCTAGGAACAGACCAGCTGTCCTGAGTGCCTTTCCTGCAGAGAAAACTGAAGACAGCATTCCAACAGTTAGAACAAATATATTCTAAAACAAATGCATTTTTAATGTTTTAAGTTTAAACCTATTACATTTTGATAGTTTAATAGTTATTGACAATTATAGCACATTTCAATGATTTCTCACTCATGATTCATTGAAACAAGCTGATACATCCTCTTAAAATTGATGATTCCTAACATTTATAAAAAAAGTGAAAACATGGCTTTTTGAAGAAAATCATGATCATATCATTGTGCAATTTAGTTTTATCTTTTTCCGACATTAAACAAATGAACAGCTATAAATTTAGACTTAAACCTGTTGGTATATAAATTAGCAATTTTAATAAGTTATTTTACAGTTATTTACTCCACCATTAAAACAAGATAATAAAAAACATGTCTGATGTTTTGCAGAACACCAGCTTACCTGCGGCGATATCCGAACATGAGGAAGAGCACACAGAAGATGATACAGGCCATACCAATATGGACTCCCACCACTATTCCCCCCAGTGATCCGTCACTGTCCTTACAATTACACAGACTCTCCTCTCCTGAGAAAATAAAACAACACACAGTCAATTACGGCAATCTGGAAATAGTAAAATATTACACCATTATGTAGTCATACCATCTTGCTCCAGATTTGAAGGTGTTGTTGTTATGGTTTTACCTGCGCTGGTTTTAGCAGTGGTTCCATCTTCAGCCAGTGACACCAGTCTCTTGGAGCAGTCACTCTCACCGTTTCCATTGTAGGCCACCAATTTGACTTCATACACAGCACCAGCATCTAAACACATAGATAAAAACACACTTAATTAAACTTGTATAGTGAATAATTTACGCTGAACTTACCATAGAGTAAACTAGATATATAATCATCAGGATAGAATCGATAAAAATGCCATGATGGTCAGTTAGTGGTGAAATGACTAGATCTGGTATTCAGTAAGCCCAGGCAATACTGATGACTAATGTGGTTTGATAGGCTATGTTCAAGCTACATTGCAAGATTTATTGATTATTGATCAATTCCAATGTTTTCCTTAGATCAGATTTGGTGTCACAATCAGATCTCCATGGTTCAAATTCAGAAGTGTAAGCAACCAGTATCTGTATGTAACACATGTTCACACTGCTACATTTATGTCACCTGCATTGTTGCTTTACCCTGTTGCATTTGCTGGCCCTGTTGCAGGAGGTGCATGTGCACTGATAAAAGATGCATAAAATTCAATCTCACTGCTCACACGCTAATCAAATTTGTATCTGATCTATACCCAAACATAAAAGTGTCTTAAATCTAATTTGAAATTATTGTTTTTGACACAGAGCTGTGTAAATTTAGGCCAAAAAATTAGATTCAAGTCAATTTAAGTGCTGTAAATGTATACACAGTGTTCATTTCATTTGGCGTTTGTGAAGATTTTAGAAACAGTTCTGGAATTATTAACTTTTAAGTAACTTTTTTTAAGGATTTTAAGGTGTAATAAATTTAACTGTACTATTGTACAATACACACAGCTCCCAAAAAATCCAAATAAATTCCATCACATTTTTTTATTGTGACATGATTTGTTGCTTACTGTAGAATACAGTATTAATTCCACTTATAACTTCTGATCTGCTTCATTGTGTTTTTCAGGATTGTTAAAAAAAAGTACTTCTATGATCTCTCTTTCTTTTAATTCTTTCTATAGCACATCAAACCATTTTCATGCAACAAAGTAGTGTCTCATTGTATGTGCCTTAATATATACTGTGTATAAACACATAAACACATACATAACAAAGTGTATATCGTTGGTGTCCCATGAAAACCAAGCATCACCAAAACAGAAACTTTACAGGAGAGAGAAAATACCTTCTAAACTTTCAATGAAAGTCAATGTAAAAATAGGCACAGTGTAAGGTACAGTTTATCTGTTCAAATTATGTAGTAAATCTAGAAAAATTGAGATACATTTTTATTGGACAGCGACGATATACATGCACGCTCTCACACTTACCAAGTTGTCCAACAGTGTAGGCATTAGTGTGGCAGGACATCTGAACTGGACCCTGGAACTCTCCGTGGGGGACCCTGCGGTAGGACAGTCTGAAGCCCTCCACTTTGCCAGGTTTGTTGGGCAGCTCCCACAGGACTTGCACTGATGTGACATTCACCACTTTAGTGAAGAACGCAGGTGGAGTGGGAACTAGAATAAACAGAGTGACCAGAGTAAAAAGTATTAGTATTAATTTTAGTATTAGTTTTATACAGCTGTGACCCAGGGCATTGCACACGGTCATTCTAACTGAGAGGAATATACAGGTGGGCGGACAGTGCAGAGGCTAGAGTGGGACAGATGTTTAAACATCTGGAGGAGCAGAAGATCATATTACACTCAGAAATAGAAGTTAGCAAGACTGAAGGACAGAGAGAGGAGAGAGTTTGTACACCCTGTATATTATATCTCAACATTTTCATGAGTGTGTACTCATACATAATAATAATTATTAAAAATATAAATGTAAAAAATGATACATTTCTGAAAGCAAGAGTGCCAGACAATGTCTATAATAATTGTATTTATACAATGTGCAGTTATAAACTCGAATATAAACTTAAATAACAACCATAATCCTATGTATAGTTACAGAAATGTAGTTTTATTCTTTGTTTTATCAAAAATGCCACCTTAAATACAGAAAATCCTGTATTCCACTTACAGTGGTTTTTTTTCTTCATAAAATTACACTACCCATTTCAATAAACAGTGCATTCTTGTCATTTTACTTTTTCAGGAAATTTGTAATATTTCAAGAAAACTATTTTTATTTTACAGAGTTCTTAATGTTTAACATTAATGAAAGTATAAAAACAAACGTCCATATTGTAAATGGTTGGTGATAATGTAAAAATGTTTTGTCTTTATCATTAAAAAAATAAATTATGAAAATATTTTATTATAGTAAGCAATCTCAAGGCTTTATATGAGCACATGGATTTAAATATGAAGTATGTTGAAGACTGTGCTAAAAGCAAAAAAATAAACAACCCCATGAAACCAGATGCCCTGACAGAGGCAAAAATGATATACAGCTACATACCGCCCCCTAGTGTTGTAGCAACCACAGTGCTGGATTCCTGACTCGCTCCCAGTGGTGAGTAGGCCTTTAGATAGATGGAGTAGGTGTTGGCAGGCTCCAGGTTGGTGAGGTCATGCTGGTAGGTGGTCTTGCTGACAGCTTCCTGCAGCTCTTTACTGTCTGGTTCTGTAATCAGCATTAGGTTAGTTATATATCTATATTAAGAAGCTAGTTTACAAAGTACAAATTAAACCATTAGGCATATGAAAAAAAGTACTTACCTCCAATTTTGCGGATGTGCAGCACATATCCGATGATGCTGTCTGTGACCTCAGTGGGAGGCTGGACCCAGGAGAGCTGCAGGGTGGTTTTGGACAGAGCTGTGGCTTTCAGGCCCTGAGGAGAGTCGGGCAGCTCTTTGCCCAGAGACACAGCGAGGCGAGCGCTCGCCTGGTTAGTTCCTGCGCTGTTCTCGGCTATACACTGGTAGATGGCCTCATCTTCAGATGTGATACGTGTCACTGCCAGAGTACTGGAAATAATAATTGAGACAGAATTATAAAAATGTTAGGAAGATAGACAAAGACATATAAGATAAAATATTTTTTAAAAGTTTTTCTCATTTTAAATAGAGATTTTCCATTGAAAAGGAAAAATAGTTATTAGGCCAATCTCTGTCATTATGATAGAACATAATTCACTCAGGATGTGACCCAGTTTTGAATTGCACACTAACACTAACAAGGTACTGAATATATACTTAAAATATATACTTAATAACCTACAACTTTGTTTGAGTTTGATGGTTTATCTGGTCTAAAAGTGTTGCTATGCTAAAATATGTCTTTGTATTTGTAAAATATTATTGTTCCTACATACTAAACACTGTATTCTCAAAACATTAAAGTATTACATACTAGAAAAAAATTATGATTTATACTTTTACAATTAGGATGTTAGTAGCTTACATCCAAAAGTGTACTGACATTGGGCCTCATTAAGCATCTCAGAATAAAAGTGATCATTCTCATCAGATGCATACCTGAGATCAGCTTTGTGCAAAATGGCATTAACTGACCCCAGTTCAGCATTTTAGTTCTAAGAAGCTTAATAAATATGGGTCATTAAGAGACAACTACACAAAGCAAGTTGAGACTGACATCTAGTGGTGAAGCATTGGAACTGCATCTGGCAATCTATATTTTACACCCTTACTGAAAGTCTAGAAATACAAAAATAATGCTCTCCTCATGCTGCCTTATTTGGTGGTTAAGGTTTGATATGTAAAAAAAAACTTAATTAAAGACCTTTATCAAAAATATCTGGGGAAAAAATTGCATGTTGAAACTGACATCTAGTGTTGAAACATTAAAACTTCTTAAAAATCTCTGGGGAAAATATTGATATTTACCTTGAAATAAAAATTTCTAATAATTTTACCCCCAGATAAAAATAGACCTCTTTCTACATGTTGCTGGACAGTAACAGTAAGTCTATTTGTACCTGTTGTTGTTGGTGAGTTTGACGTTGTCTCCAGGTGTGAGGATCTTGCCATTCTTGAGCCAGATCAGGTGAGGTTCAGGGACTCCTTGAGCTACACAGGTGAACACAGCACTGCCTCCTGCTGGTTTGGATACAGATTGTGGCCACTGGAGGAACTCGGGAGGGGCTGTGTAGAGAAGAAGCAGGTTGAAGAAGGCAAGGATGAAGTGGAAAGAGAAGTGGAGAACATGAAGATGTAATGGAGGAAAAGAGAGATAAAGGAAAAGGAGAAAGAACACTGGTTAGGATACTCGTAGACTGCATTTGGGCAGAGATCAAAGCATAGACGTCTCAATTTGATGCAGCTGTTTCATCCCCATATACTCTACATCAGTGATACTTTGAACCTTAGGCTCAAAATTCAACCCTGAACTTAAACTTACATCTTTTAAACCAAGTCTGAATGATTTTTTTTCTGAATGACCCTAAAGGACCCTCCCCGTGGACAGATGTGGGCTCGCCGTTCCACATGACAACCCTTCAGCAGCCTCACAATGGCCTTGCATATATGTAGAGCTCTCCAGACTCCTGCACCATGCATCTCATTGATCTATTGACACCAGCTAAAACTGAACCCCCACAAGACCCCCCAACAACCCCAGAGAAAAAACTCTCCACACCAGGGAAGGGGGTCTGGAGGGGGTCCATGGAGGTGTGAAAGGTCAGGGGTCACAGGGAAGCCTATTTCAATGGAGGACCATTCATCAACGCGGGCATGGATCTATAGGCCGGCATAGATTTCTCCACCAGTGGGGCCCCAGTTTATAGAGTAACGAATGAGTAAAAATATAGATCGACTGCACCCTAAATATCCTATTCCACATATTAAAACTCCCTAAAAGGAAAAAATTGATTGGATACATTTCATGGAAAATTGATTTTCTGAAATAAAATGCAAAATTAACATCTTAAAATGAAGAAAAGGCAACAACTAAACAAGGGGGATTGCATATTGTTTCAATATCTTACATCTGAAGCATCTAGCTAGTTGTTCACATGTTAAATTAGTTAAAGAAGGGGCTCTGGGTGATATTGTGAGGGATGGTAGGTGGGGGGGTATGCATGATGCATGATGAGACTATTGTGCAGCAGAATAGAACGAGTTATCCCAGGGAAAGCCTTGAGAATGACAAGAGTCTCTGACACTTTTGTCCCCATCCTTGAAGAATACTTCACACTCCAGCATCAGTGAAAATTGGAAAGAACGAAGAAAGAATGAACTGAGGATAGTGATAAGGGTGTGAATCAATGGCAGGAAACCCACAGAGAAAACCCATAGTTGATGGACATTTCTTATGCCTTATTTCCATTATATTTATTTTAGGTAGTGCTGGGAGTTAATTGAATTAATTTGATTAATGGAATGACTGTATTAATAATGAGAAGCTGCCAGAAGGAAACTCTGTAGATATGCTTGTGCTTCTGTCAGAAACCTGTGAAGAACTCTTATGTGGCAGTAATTTTATATTTTATATTTTTCCTTAACTGAAATATAAAGGGGTTATTTTTGCAAAGTGTTCAGTATAAAAGATGCTCTCTTTTCTTGTTTTTATTTTGGTTTCATAAAAGTTTTATTATGTCTGAACAGTTTTGATCTTAAAGAAACATTAGTTCCCATATTTATATCCCATATATGATAGCTCTAAATGGTGCTATTTGTTGCAATTTTGAACACCTATTTATAAAAAAATAATTTAAAAAATGCTTTCTCTAGTTGTTATGCGAGAACTAATTATAATCTAGAATTTGCTTATATATGTGAAGAATATAAAATAGAAGTATATACAATAGATTGGATTTTGCAGTCCATAGACCTAATTTTATTTGAGTAAGTTTATTTATTCTGGAACTTTGTTTGAGTCCATCCAATGAATAACCATATATTAACCATTTCTCTCTTTTGGGAGAATTCAGTTATTTTCTATTCTTTTTTTTAACTGTTATATTATTTTCCATAATTAAAAACTAGAATGTGCTTTATATAGACTTGGATATCTCTTCATTCATTCAGGCACTTAAAATAAAATAACTTGTAACAGTAAAGAAAATAATAACTAATTTTTCTCAAAAAAGAAAGATTATTTATATTAAGTTATTCATTGAAAATGAACATTATGGTTCTAATTTAGAGATCACTTGTGTTTGATGCACTGTCTTCTCCCTGACCACTCTATGTTTAAGCTGTGTAGCAGTGTTGGTATCCAATGCTATTTTAATGCCTCCCTGTTGTTAAGAAAAGTCTGTTTCAATGTAAAATCAAAAGCAGGGCTGTTGGAGGGCTCTTTGGGGGATTGTTGCCCACGTTTACAGCTGATCCACTTTCTCCTTACAGCTGAGCCCTAACTGACAGCTTCAGTACGCACTGACCTCAGCCAATCTATAGTACAGTATTGATCAGCTGTTCTGTGAGCAGGATCTTAGAGCTGACCTTGAGCCTGAGCAGGAGGTCATCCTAATGCATTTCTATTTCTGCTTTTATCTGTTTTCCAGTTTTCTGTAATAAATGGGCGTTGCCTTGCCTAAGGGCTTTGATTGTGATAGTAGAAATATATATATCATTTCTGTCAAAAGACAAACACAGCACATTAAGGGAATAGTCCACTATATATTATCTATAAATGCTCAAATTGTTATCAGGCAGTTTATAACTGGTTGATTTCTTGCAGTTTTAAGGTCAGGTTTAGGATTAAGTTTTGCTTGTGTTGTAATTTGAACATATGTTGTGTTTAGCAAACATTACTAGAAATAGAGAACTGAGTACTACAAATGGCTGTTGATACAATTACATTGGAAGCTTATTGTAGGCCATGTTAGATAGTTATGTCTAACTGTGGCCATAATGCTAATCTTTTACATAACAGCTAGCTGATTAGTAAAAGGATTAATAACATCAGTACTTTTGTGAGTTGTTTTTGTGAGTTGAAAGGTATTTTCAATTTACTGTATGAATTGTGCTTAATATGAATAAGTGCTTATAAACAAGTTTTATTTTATAAATAAATAAATCCTGAGGCAATTTTTATCTATCTATCTATCTATCTTATTTTGATTGTCTGCATGGATTTGTTGTTTAAATCTGTTTAGTATTTAGTTTGGGATCCCTTGATTTAGAGATGCCTATATGTATGTTACATATTTTTAAACATGGCCAAAACTTGATTCTTTATGGTATCAGTAGTGGTTCTTCAATGGCATCACTCAACTTACCATTTGTAGCACCTTTATGTTTATTAGTCTATAAATGATCATATTAATCTGAGAATTTTTCCCACAGACTCTGAGAAACCCCTTTGGTGATCTGGCAGCTGTTGGATCTGCATTTTAAAGCCCTCCGTCGACTGCACCATCATTTTTCATATGAAAATTTTCACCCCAAATCAGAAGAGATAAAGGGGTGAATGAATACAAAGCCTCATGCCCCCCCGCCTTGAACTTCGTCTCCCTACGCCTGACCACCAGCTGTGACGAGAACAACTGACCCCTCCAACGTGGCGGAAAAAGTGGGGGGCAGGGATGTGCGGGCGGGGACCGTCACCCTTTCTCATTTGGGAGTCATAAATTCTGCTTGACTCCACCCTTCATTGGCTGACTGTCAGGCCAGACTCCGCCCTTTTTCGACTGCTCTCCTCAGCAGCCGCTGGGTCAACGTCAGAGGTGAGAAATGATGTGTCAGAGGTCAGAGGTGGCCTTTCCTTTCACTAAAGCTACAGAAAACAAAAACACACGTTCTGCTGAGGACATCCTACCATACTACCTCCCTTCTGTGTGTGTTCAGCCCTGAACTCTGGGTCTGCTGGAGACTGGGTTCAAGTACAAGGTGGTGTGTTATTGTAAGAGCCAAATGGGAATAACAGATATTAACCTGATTATGATTTTAAAATGTGTGGCTTTGGTTGTAAAAGCTGATTGGTTGTGCTACTTCTAAAATCATTGTAAGATATATTCACACACTTTTTATTTAATTGCATAAGTCAAAAGCATAAGCAAGAAACTAAAGTAATGTTCTTTAAAATGCTTTTGAGATATTACGAAGCATCTTGATTTTCATGGTACAATTTATTATGACAAGTTATGTCATTATGTTATGTCTTATTATTTATTGAATATGCTTTAATATAATGTATGTAACATAATAGTTTTGGATGGCATGCTAATTTATTAAAGGACAGTTCTTAATCTTAAATTATAGTAGTTTGCAAAAAATGACTGATCACTGGTTGGCTGCAAAAAGTAAAGTATTTCTCTTGGAAGGTGTTGTTTACTGCATTTAATATCAACAAAATATTAGATTATGTATCACCAATTGGTGCAATTATCATATATGGATGTATCATAATGGTTATAACCTGGCTTTATTAAGGCCAGTGTTAATGTTTGAAATAAGTGAGCTTGAAATATCACTGGATTGCTGCCAAAACAATGTATATAAGTATGTAAAATACAAATACAGCACATTATTACAAAATTACTGAATCACAGTACTTTAGCAGTGTCTCCTTCGGAGCTAACATGTATCTCCAAAATAGTAACTTTGCAAGATAGGGAAATTACTAATTAAATTTTATTAGACATACTTAATTTCAAGTCATTTCGGAGATATATTATTGATGCATTTATCATTGAAGTTTGAAACCATATGAAAAAAGCCACTGTGTGTAAATAATGTAATACTAAAATCAACAAAAATAATGAAGCAACAATTTTCAATCTAAATCTATGAGGTGCTGGATATCCTTCAATCTGACTGAATGTAACACTGTGTCTTTTTATAGAGGCTTTAGAGATGGCTTCGGACTGGATATTTCTAGTTGTTAGAAACACATAAGCTCTTTGTTCTCTTACCTCAAAAAGTGAATCAATAAATTAATGAATATATTAAAGATTATGCCCAAATGACTGCACTTCCAAAGCCCTTGTATAAGACTGATAGGGGGAAGTATTGATTGATCAGGCCAAGAATGGACACTTGGGATATAGATGGGGGAAATACAGCGGGGTTAAAGGTTTTAACGGATACAAGAGAGGACAATTTAATTCTACAAAATCTCACCTGTGCTCAGTTTAGGTGTTGTTTCCCCTCTAGCAAATAATTAGTCAAAACAGCTCTTGCTGGAGGCCAATATTGACTACAGCATGGACGGCTTTGATTACAAGACCTGCGTGTTTTTGATTACACTGGTTATGTGTTATGTTTTGCAAATATAAGCAGTTTTCATGAGGTAAAAATGAATTTTCTTACCTTCAGTGTTTTAAAACTCCCACTAATTGCAGACTTAGTATATAATAAAGCCTCATTTTCTGTCAGAAAAAAAAGCTTATTTTCTATAATGACTTCTCACTCTTTTTTATATATATGAGCGATTCTTAACTATGATTTAGCTTTTTTCTCTTTATATATAACAACTGAAAAAATACAGTTTTATTCAGTTTAATTTGTATATGCAAAATATCAACAAATAGCAATGTTTAGATTTGCAACTATTGTTGCAACTATTGTTGCATCAGATATGCAAACTATTGTTTCTTCTACATTTAAAACTTGTATAAAACCAATGTCTAAACAAAAGTTTAATTTATCTATTTTTTTTAGGAATAACAAACGGCACCCTTCAATTAAGCTTTTAAACTGAAAAAGGTGCAAAATCAACCTTATATTTCAGTTAAGGAGAAGTGTAAAATACAGGTTTCTGGCAGAAGCACAAGCCTATCTACTAAAACACCCTCTGGAATCTTCTATTAGAATATTAGTAATGTTCAATTGCAGTCAAAAACGAATACTATTAACTGAATTAATTTGATTAACCTCACAGCACTACTTCTCACATTACCAAATATCACTCATAACAGTCTGTCTTATGATCATTAATGGCCATGTTGTGGTTCTCACCGACCAATTGTCATATTACCCTGAAGATATCCAATTAGAGAAGGTAATGCCATAGAGAAATACGAGCAGGCTAAGCATATAGACAGCAGCGAGGTGATGGATGAGCTATGTCACCATGAGGCAGGGAGGGGGAGGCTCCTCTAATGGCAGACTCCATTACCAGAGCTCCACCTCTCCACCCTGAAGTCCAGCTGGACAGTACCGTCGGTGCTTAATTACAAAACATGCTAGTCAAGGGTCTCACACCATCAGTGTAAAGCAGGAAGGAGGGAAAGCACCCCCACCCCCCAAACACACTCCCCCTGCAGCCAGGGGCAAAGGTGAGCCAGAGAGAGAGCCTGAATATTGACTTCTCACATGCTGCCGACCAATCAGCTTCCAGTGGTCAAGTCCAAATCCAATTCGGGAGGATGCCTGGCTATCACAGCACCTAAAGTGCTCCTCTGCTCATTAGCCTCACACACACACACACACACACACACACACAAACACACTCTGCTCATTGTCATGTGCATCTGTCTGTGTCATGCTTCATTGCACTGTGAGTGAATTCACAGGAAATAGCACTCTGAGACCTGCCTTATAGTCAGGAGAGCAGCTACAGCCGACCAATCATAGGTCAGCTGTCCTCACACATTTACAGCTTAACTCTACCTTAACATATACTAACCTTCAAAAGTTTTAGAATACCTCAGATTTTTACAGTTATTATTGACACTGCAGCTCTCCATGATCAATAACAATAACCTGAAATGGTGCAAAGTTCAGTGCCCGCAAATAATACAAAGGTAAGCAATAAACGAGAAGCAATGTAATGTAACTTTAAAAAATATATAGTTTTTTAAGAATATACGTAACTGATTACCAACTCATGTGTTACTGCACTATGTAGCCACAATATTTAAACAACAATGAACATCTGAATTGCTGTCATAATGACATAATGACTAAAACACTTGACAAAGGAACTTTAACTTTTATTAAAATATATTATAAATAAAGCTGTGCTGTAAATACTATTTCTTACACCTTTACAAGACTCTTGGAATCTGGAAAGAACTGAAAAAAGGTCTAACACACTCAAATCTACACCAGCATCAGCATCAAGTTCTAAAAGTCAACAGCTTTTGTGATGGGAAGACTTGGAGATGCATGTTTGTTTCCATATGAAGTGGCAGTATAAGAAAGCACTGCCAGTAGAAAACATTTGACTACAATACAATACCCATAACTTGGTTCTGAAAGGAAAAAAGGTGCACTAGGCCTAATCTCTGTCTGGGACCTGGTCCTAAAACTCGCAAACAGTAATTTATAAGAGAAGCAAAAAGATCTTAAAACTCAGCCAATAGAATTAGGTCCTTAGGATGTCCACAGAGTAATTATTTATGTGTTATTTAACCAACAGATGGTTTAAATGACTTAATAGTCTTTTCTGACATTCTCACAATGTTTTCATCGAACTATGTGCACTGTTATATGAAACATTTCCTAGACATACAATTTAGCTGAACATTACTGTCCCACCTTTAAGATCACATACTGCTTTATAACATCTAAAATGTACATACTAAATATACATCCTAAAGACAAAAGTGTATAGACACCTACTCATTAATCGGTTCTTATGAAATCAAGAGTATTAAAAAAGAGTTGCATTCAGTAACAACAGCATTGGATTGTCAAAAATAATTTATATGATTCTCCTGCACCATTTTGTTATAATGTCTGACAGATTATTTATGTTGTTATGAGTGTATTGATGAACTAAGGACGCTTACCTTGAACTACCAGCCTGCCCAGAGCCGTACGCCTCATCCTGGTGCCAGGGCGATTGGCAGCACATACATACACTCCAGAGTGCTGCAGGGACACATCAGAGATCATCAGGTTGCCTGTGCCCAGAACCTGAATACCTTCCACACCAATGGACCTTCCATCTGGAGACACACAAACACACAAATATACACAGTTGAATAAGAGATCTTCTTAGTTACAGTATGCATAAAAATCGAACACAAGTTTGATCACAATTAAAATTCTACTGGTTCTAACCCAGTCTGCTCCAAGACACAATGGGCCTTGGATTTCCGGTGGCAATACACTCCAAAATGGCTGTCTGGTGAACAGTGATGGTGAGATTCTGAGGGCCAGAGAGGATAACGGGTTCCTTGTAAATGCGTGGAGCTCCTCCTGAGAAAATATGGAAGAAAAATCACAGAAGATGATGAGTTCAGAGCTCAGTGCAACCTGTTAAAACTGGAACTGAACCAGTGTGACATCTGACACCATGGCATTTCGAGGAAACTACTGGGATGGTTCCAATTATTAATAAACAAGCAGCTTTAGTGATACTAAACATGACCTTTTTTTCTTTTGCTGCAAATCTAGGTCTTTAACTTGCACCCTTGCTGTTGGAACAAATCACTGGGATAGAATTTCACTTACTGGACCTGGATTTGCCACGTTTGCCATTAGGGTTGCAGAAAAGACGAGATTTATTTATATTTTTTATTCTGTTTTTAAAAAGCAGTAGAGTATTTACTGACCAGTGATGTTAAGCAGGGCCTCATGACTGTAGCGGGTGTTAGCAATGTTGGTGGCTACACAGCGGTACACTCCAGCATCTGACCTTTTCGCTCCTGTGATCTGCAGGATGCCCATGGGGAGGAGAGTGTACCTGAAGAGAGAAAGAGAGAGAGACAGAGACAGGTGTGTTAGGTGGGTTGAGGGGGAGAGGGTAAATGAGATTATTTAAGCAAACAAATGAAGCTTGAATATTATGAGTCTCTGAATTACCTGTTGTCTAATGTGCTGATGGCCATGCGGTCTCTCTCCCAGGTGATGTTAGCTTCTGGAATGCCATTTACCTGGCACTGAAAACGAGCCACACCTCCCTCCTCCACAGTCATAGACTCAGGATGGGTGTGGAACTTAGGAAGAGCTGTGTGAAACAAATAGATAGCAGGTAAATAAATTGAAGCCAAGATACCATATTAAAGAGTTTGAGAGGTTAGTAGAGTATTCAGTCCATCTTATTCACACTGAACTTATAAGAGATGGTTTAAACCAAGTTTTTGTAATTTCACAACTGACCTTAACATCTAAACACACCCACTTATTCAGTGTACAACATTTTGGCCCCACATATTACAATTATAAATGGTTACCCCACCTATTCATGCTGAAGATATAGTGCTCTTGCCCGAACCAGCATTTATTCAGTAGTCATATCAGTGTTAAAAACTTCATATGTTTAATTGTAAGGTAATGAAGGGGGGTTTTAAAGAAATAGACTGTTTGGGTCAAAAACCCATTAATTAGAAGGGTATGGGCTCTTATTAGGGCTGAAAAATAATAATAATAAATGTTACAAAAGGTTCCATAAAAACCCATGCAAGAGATGTGTGTGGAAGTGAAGAATCTTCAAAAGATAAAAAAAAAAACATCTCTTAAAGTTATTTACAGTGTACAGATTAAAAGTGATTCATGAATGAATTCATATATTAAGTTAAATTAAAACATTGTTCTTTATGGAACTTCATAGAGCATCACTCACAGTGCCCTTTGTAGCACCTTTAAGTGTTCACCTTTAATTGTAAGATGACAATGAGCGCCAATTACAGATATGGTGAATGGCTGCCGGAAAAGAATGATTTGTTCTATATAGCATGACAAGAATAATGGTAGCAGTTCTGTATCTATAAAAGAAAGATATAATATGTTTTCGACATAAATTAAAGAGGACTGATTGCCTCAATGGAGATCATACAGGAAAAGGGTAAGATGTGTTGACTACACAATGCAATCCAAATAATCTGCTTATTTGAATAATCAATAAATGGGTTTCAGGGCTGGAAGCCTCTAAATGGGAGAGCATGGCCATGAAATCCCCAGAAGAGGCTCCCAGTGAAAACTAGGATTTGGATCCTCCTAGTATACTGGGCTTAGATTTATTAGGAATATGGGTAGTTTGGTTAGGCCTATTTAGTAGTTTATATTTCATTTTATCCATTCATACAATACTAAAAGCTTCTATAATGAATAAGCATGTGATTTTAGCATGTGTGACAAAAGTCCAATTAGTTAGATTCAGGATAATTGCATGGAATTTGCAGATTACGGTCAGATATCCCTTTAACCGACTGATCCCAGGGTTTATAATTCAATTATTAATCATAAAGCAGAAACTGTTGAGAAGTGTTTGTCTATAAAACTGATATTTATTAAGATAAGTGCTGCAGTTATAAGAGTAAAGAACATAAGTGCGGGCTTAGATATAGAATATAAGGGGTTTATTGCACTGCAGGTCTATTGCTCATATTCAAATCCTAACAATAATTAACCAGTAACTATTATATTATATTATAAACTATTATATAAAACTAATATGAAAATTCCCACTCTAAAAGTGTTCAGATGTATTACTCACAGTGTTAATATTACACTGGCAATATTGGTTTAACACTGGCTTATTTCCTGTGTATGCATGTTATTATCAGGCAAGTACAATTACATACTCCTATGAGATCTCAAATAATGATGCTTATAATAAGCCAAACAACTTGTATTTAAACTAAAACATTAACAATAAAATGAACACAAAATTATAATCAGGATTTATAATCCCATACATAGGCGACCTTGCTAATTTCTGTATTTTCTCTGTAGATGATTACATAAACTCACATGCGAGCATGACGCGGGCCTTGCGGCTGACCAGCATGCCGTAGCGGTTCTGTGCAGCACAGTGGTATTCTCCAGCATCAGTGGAATCTCCATCTCGTCTCTTCTGGAAGCTCCGGATCAGCAGCGTGCCATTGGACATAACTTTCATGCGAGAACCAGTGAGCACTGCTTCCCCATTCTTATGCCAGGTAATAGTGATGGGACCCTCTCCCTCCACCTTGCAGTCTAGCATGAGTGGTCTCTCCCGTACAGCGATAACATCACTGGGCTCCACCAGGAAAGCCAGCTCTGAGCCATAACATATACCTGAAGAGGAGACAGTGAGAGCAGTGGTCAGATTGGGTTTAGATTAGACTGGACATACTATTAAATACTTATGATGACATGGGTGTAACTGTGCAGGTGGGCCAACCAAACTATAGTGTATGCGGGCCTATAGTTACCCTTTCCCTCAGATTGCTATATTTACTAAATGTTATCTTGATTTTTTTTGCAATGAGCACCATTTCGCACCATTTACAAAACAAACTGAGGTAATGTCATTATATTTTATCTGAGGTCCACAACATTATCTCTACTTCAATTGAATTATAATAGATGTCAGGTAATGGTCCTTCTACTGTTACCTGAGAGTATACCTACTATCATTGATGGTCTTTCCGACTTTATCTCAGGTTAAATTCTCATACATTGCCACCTGATATGATATCTACTCTCACTGATATTTTTGTAAACGCCTTGCCAATTTTATCAGAGGTAAAATTCTCATTAGACACACTAGCAATTACAGCTCTGGAAAAAAATAAGAGAGTACTTCAGTTTCTGAATCAGTTTCTCTGGTTTTGCTATTTATAGCTATATGTTCAAGTAAAATAAACATTGTTGTTTATATAAACTAGAAAAAGATTTCTCCCAAATTCCAAATAAAATTATTGTCATTTAGAGCATTTGAAATCAATATTTCAATATTTCATATGTTCAGAAATCAATTTTTAATGAAATAACCCTGGTTTTAAATCACAGTTCTCATGCATCTTGGCATGTTCTCCTCCAACAGTCTTATACACTGCTTTTGGATAACTTCTTCCTCTTGATTATATTCCAGAGGTATTCGATTTGGTAAAATCAAAGAAACTCTTTTTTTTTCCAGAGCTATATGTCAAAATGGAGACTAAATGAATATATTTTCTTATTAATGTCAAACTATTGCTTGCCAATATTACTAACCATGACATTCCTAAATTTCTTCCATTATTTTTCTTTTACAAAGCAAGGAATGTATACTTGAGCCCCAGGGCCTAAGGATAGACCTTTCAAATTCCAAACTGGACCCAGTATCCCCTTCAACTTTGTATCACTAAACCAAGACTGGCCATAACAATAGGGCCAAATGCTGTGCAGCCACTGAGCCAAAAAGGTCTGTCACAAAGGCAGATGCAGGCCCAAAAAACGAGTGAGGGTTATGAGGTTATGAGGTCAAGTTGGAGGAGCCACTTTTGAGTAAGCCCACCCTGATGACAAAAGCAGTGTGACGACTCCTTTCCCAAGTCCCCCCCCAAAAAATGCAATCAACCACCAGGAACCATCAGCTCCTCTCTCAGATTGGGCCATCTGCCCCCTACTTATGCAGACCCCCACCCTTCCACAACCCCCCACCCAGACCCCACTTTCTTTTCACTCTGACTCGGAGGTGACTTTCCCATGCCACCGGCTCACCCTGGTCCTCTCTGAGTGTCAACTCTTACGCCATGGCTGTTTTCCCCATTCTCTTCCCTTTTCAGAGGAACATCCCCAGACTCAAGTCCACCCCAATGCCCTGAAATGACCCTGAGAGAGAGATGGCCACTGCCTCTGTCCCAGCTGTTGTTGGGGGAGAGCGCTCTAAAGCAAGTCTGCTCTTGAACTTGCACTAGAAGATGTGAATTAGCAATCTGCAGCATCTGTTACGTGAACAAAAGTTAACCCTGAACCAATATGCACTTCATTCACGTCATGACGGCTATGATGACTGGGACTCTCGAGCATGCACCTGCTTTCATTTCTGCTGTTAACCATCACAACATATTCTCCTGTGTCACCCTGAGATTTTACTGACAGCACTTGGCTCTTTAAACACAGCTGAAGTACTTATACATATTCTATTTTCTGCAATAGTGATGGCCTCATGTAACACACCAATCAGCTCTAGATTGTAAAAAAAAAATGTGCTTCTCTGAGAATATCATGGACTTCAATACTAGTACTAGTAAAGAGCAACTGCATGCTTCATTACAAAGTGCATAATTAGTAATGTTTAATTGGATGTTTGGCAGTAAATTTCGAATGGAAGTCACAGTATAAGTCTGTTAAATGCCTTAGCTTGGTGGTATGCCATAGGTATAGATAAATACATAACCATATCTACTTTTAACTGCGAGAATATTTGTTATTTACATGTTGAAGAGGGTGGGAGGCTTATGAGACTCTAAAAGACCCCTCTGAGAATCTGTCTATTTTCTGTCTTCTTTAGCTTTAATAAATTCTGATCAGAAGGAGGAATCATCTAATTAGCCATACAATTCTACATGGTGAAAAGTAGACCCATGGTGACAAGCTTCGACAGCAGAAAGATTTTTGTACTCATTAAAATCTAGATTATACAATGAAATTTAGGACAACACAAACATATATTTTTTGATGGCCACATCATATATTGACCACTGATTCATTTTAACATATTTGAGTATTTTCTAATTCAAATAAGAAGGATTGTCAGTAACCATACTTCATTAAATCTCTAGTTTATGTAATCCTAGTTTTTTAATTGCTTTTTCTGCTAACCTGGCACTTCTAATATTATTATGTTTTTATCCAATCTGCATACCACATACTATTTTCCACCAGTTTTTACTAGAAATGTTTAACACAGGATCTCACAGGATCTAGCTTCAGGCCTTGTCATGGACTATCTGGGCAGTTTGGTCAGTAACCCATGTTACCACCAAACCTTAGTTTAGTTTAGACCATCAGTTTTGAGGGGCATCAGTTTTAAGGGGACATCAGGGAATTGTTCTTTCACACCCATTATGATGAAGTGTCTCCCTCAGCAGATGTAGAAGAGACTAGCCTGGCTCAGCTGTGTGGTAATACTAGGGTTAGCTGTCTTCTGACCCCTAGTCAGCCCAGCCCTGCCTTGTCCCCCAATTCTCACTCACCAGTGCTGTTAATAGAATTCATGTCAGAGACCCAGAGACCATGGTGGGGAAGGGAGGTTACATCACAGGAAGAAACAGAATAGTGGGAGCCCTTATAAAGGCACCACATGGTGCGCTAAAACCAGCCTGGGATGCTTATATTAATGGTAATAAAGAGTCTAAGTAGGCCAGGTGCTTCAAATTTGATATATTTCTGCCTATAGACCTTAAAACATATTGGGTATTGAGTGATTTTTGTTTGATACATAAACAAACATTTATTATTAGGGTATTAGACAAACACTTCTCCCAGCAGACCACAAACACACTATACATATGTTGCAAACACAGGATGCAAATGTCTTTTTGTGAGTTATTATGACAGTAATGTAGTAACTAGAGTAAAAAGTTAACTATGGGCTCAGATTGTACAGTGTCTTAGGGCTTAAACATATCATAACACTATACAGTATTTACATGAGCAATCGCATTTTTTCAATTGCAATTTATGTAACTACTCTTCAGAGATGTTGTGATCATTTTTTAATCTTTATATTGTTAATAATTGTTATTGTTTCTACTTTTGTGTATCTTAGTATCTTATCTGATAATTTCATAACTAATTTCATTATTATTTATGAAAGTCATTAGTCATTATTACTAATTCCATTATTAAAAGTGGCTTCAAAGTATTCTAGCCAAACTGTTGTTTAATTAATGCGGTACAATTTTCACCCTATTTCACTGAGGCTTGAGCTGGATTACTATGGTAGCATATGTAGAAAGGATCATGCAAAGGAGTTCCTCGATTTTAAGGCCTTTGAAGTCACTCCAAATGTATTCATTTTTAGCCTCATGTCCAGGTGTTCATTGTGACATAATTTGCGGGTATATTTTTGCAGTATTATCCTGCTTTGCATGATTACCTTCCATTAAATAAAATTGTTACCTTATCCTTTTACTTACAAAACTGCCCAGCATGTGCTAATAGCTAATGCTATGCTAATATACTAAGTCTCAGAATGAGTTCAATTTCATTCACAGTTCAAAGACAAAATGCCAAAATGGGTTCTGAAGTGATTGTGGGGTTTGGGGTCTCCAGAGCAGACGGAGGCCTCCATCCATCCCTGCCCCTTAGGTTCTGACCCAAGATGCTGAAGGGTCATGAGAGAGTTGGAGATGGGTGGGTCGGTGGGATGGGGGTTTGTGACGGACAGCCTGTGTCCAGTCACCACAGACATCTCTAGCCCTTTGTAATCCATTGTCTCCAGCTGGAGTTGGCCATGAACTTCACAGCTATTGTGGTGGTCAGGCCTTGTGTTAAGCTTCCCCAGCCCCCAGGCTAAAACTCTGAAAGGGTCTGGACACCCACGATAAGGCAAATATAAGCAAATCCCCTCACTGATCTGATCGCAATCCTCAGACTCTTTCTCTGTCTGTGTCTGTTTTTGCATTTATGTAAAAGCAAGTTTAAGAAAACTTGGGATGGTAGAGGCTTAGGCTTTCTAAAGGCTCTGCTTGTATTAGGCTTCTCACTTTTATCATAACTTTTTAAAGCAACACTCTGAAGATATTTTGAAAGATTCTCCATGTCTGGGCATAAATCATCCATCAAAAAGGATGCTCTCTTACGATTCAGTAAACTAACTATAGGAGAAGATGAAAACTATGTCAAACTTTGGATTTTTTTTTTTAAATCTACATATCTTTGGATTTTGAGTTTGTCTTGGTTATATATAGGCCTTTCTATTAACTTTCTATTTTATGTTGCAACTTGAGTTCTAAGATCTAACGCCTCTTCTTATGTTAGTTCTCTGTATAGGTTCATGACAACATTTACTTTTACTTAAAACTTTAAGACAACACTCTGAGGTTCTCACATCAGATTTTCCATGTCTGGGTCTATATTACCAAACCCAAATCAAGATTCTCCATGTTTAGGCATACATTGTACACCACAAATGATGCTGGCTCAGAATTTGTATGGTACAGCATTATGAGAAAGAGAGAACTTGTCATCCTTCTAAATAACAAAATTCAAGTCTTTTTTAAATTTACATAACATTGGATTTTGAGCTAATCATGGTCCATATAGAACTTTACTATAAAGCCTTTTTGTGTTGCGACCCAAGTTCTAAGATATGTAGAGCATATATTCTATTTTAAGCTCATTATAATTTCTTTGTGGGCCTCCCCCCACCCCACACAAAACAAGAAAAAGGATTGAGAATCATGCAAACTTGGCCTCTGCTTACAAAATGTGTTACAAGCCTTTGAACAGAATTCCAAATGCATATGCACATTCACAAATTCCTTTCCCTCTCCTTTCGCCCATTATGTTGACAACTGCAGCAGGAGCTGCAACGCAAACAATGGCTGAATAAGGAGCTAGGAGGAGGAATTGTAAAGGGCCTGGGAGGAAAAGGGGGCTTGTGGGGCTCCGTGGAACGTAGCAGCTCTGAGACTCCGTCTTTTGTCTCTGTAATGGGAGTTAAACTATCCCTGACTATGACCGCCACATGCTCTTTATCAGCATGCTGCACAAACACTCCTTTGTGCTGCTATTAGGGAGGCCTCACATCCTTTTTGTTTAAGAACTGATTGCCATTAGTAGGCATATGCCAAGTTCAAAGTCACATAAACACCCCACCATTTCCAATTGAACTAGGAAACAAATGCATGTCATGTTTGCACCTCCTCTTTAATGGGGCCCATTGTTAATGCCTTTTGTCTCAAAACACTATAAGTGTGCCTATACTGTTACAAATGTGCTGCTCTCTCAATTAGAGATTTCATGACAAATAGCAGTAACTGCTAATTAAAATATGAACAATTTGATTATTTTTTCCTCATATCCTTAATAAGTTATGTTGACAAATTATCACAGAGTGGTGTAATGGTAAATGCATTTGCTGATTGGATTGTGCTTGATGGTCAACACTCTCTTTGCCAAAGGCTTGTCAAACCACAAACCGTTAGGTAGGATCAATAAGCAATATCCTCAAATTGGACTGGGAGGACACCACATGGCTTTGGCTGTTTAATTACAGGGATGAGGGCCAACAGAAGGGACCTGGATTTCTGCTGAGCTTCAACTTAATGGAAAATAGGTAAAATGCATCATTAATGTTAACTAAAAATTGTATTCTATTATTATTATTATTATTTTGTGATTTCATATTCTTGTGATTGACCACTCTTGGTCGAGTTGGTTGGAAAGATCTTTACATGAAACTGCCAAAAGAAACCCAAATGAATCATAGGAACATCTGCTGATAGCAAACATTAAGCAGAATAGTTTAGATATGTTACATATCTGCATTACATAATCAAACCAAATCTTGTTTGATCATCAATATTAATGGTGGTTCATCAATAAACACTACAAAGTAATGGGTTCATGCAGAACCCAATTTGCTTAATATCCTCAAAGATAAGAGGCCTTTGCAATAAAACTAAAAGAGATGAAGGATAGAGTAGAGTACAATCTTACTGTACAAATTTGCTAATTTAAAATTCATTCAGAGTGGTGTGATGGTGTGAAATGTGTTGTTTTAGAGGAAGACACACTTGGAATTGTTTATACTGGTGGTGTATTTAAGGGGAAATTATTCACAGTGGTGATGACAGGTTAGGACAACCAAAGTTTTTAATGCTACCAAAAGTTTTGCTCACAGAAAGGTTTTATATAACATGAACATGCAGAATGCAGAATTTTGCCATTTTTATATTCATGGCATGGAAGCTTATTAGTGTTAAACTTTACACTCTCAGTGTTAATTTAACACTAACAGTGTTGATTTAACACTGCCAAATTTCCTGTGCAGAAAGGGCATTGTAAATGAAATAGTACCCCCCAAAAAACTTGGTGGGAATGGAGGAACTCCTCCAAATTTTCTGTCTTAAGAATTGAAATGGTCAATTAACGCTTATTGGAGATTCACAATCAAATACATATATCATCTCTTGCTTACTTTTCCACCAAGTCTTTTAAACTTAAATGAATCACATAATTTCTCATTACGTATACTGGTTAATGTATCAAATATATTCCTTTTTTGGATGCAATGGAAGTTGTGGACCTTTATTAAATAACTATTACCCCTGTGGAGTCAATAGTTAATAGTCAAACCTTTTGTACTTTCAGTTTACATGAAGTTTTTCCATGCAGGGTCATAAATATAACTACCTTCAATTGATTACACCTGTATAAACACAGCGATTTTACATCAGTTACAGGTTTATAAACATTTGTGTTTAGATAAACTTTCACTATCAATACATCACCATTACTTATATTGTTATTACTGGATTATTAATGAGTAACAACACTGTTATTAGTGACACTTATTTTAAAAAAG
Source organism: Astyanax mexicanus (assembly GCF_023375975.1). Lineage (NCBI taxonomy): Eukaryota > Metazoa > Chordata > Actinopteri > Characiformes > Acestrorhamphidae > Astyanax > Astyanax mexicanus. The sequence continues at coordinate 49,228,766 of NC_064410.1, read as the reverse complement.
GGCCCAGTCATTGTTTTGGATTTTGGAGGCTTTAAATGACTGTCTCGGGGGTTAACCACAATGTCCAAATCACTTTATTAGTCAGGATCTAATGCTAAAATCTTAAAAACTTAAAAGTTTGACCACTTCCTCTCTAGGCCTATGGCTTACACTTTCCACATGTCTCCCTACAGGAAATGGCTTTGGGATGGGATTATCTGCACAGATCAGTGCTGTGATATGTCCAACATCTCAGGCTCATAATTGTACCTTCAGCAGGGGAGAGCCCTGAAGGATTACCTTAAGCCAGAGCAGAGATAGAGACATCCCCCGCCCAGCTCTGCTCCAGAGTGCACTGGCCTGATTCACTCCTATTGTGGTCTTGTGGATTAGCTAGAGGGGTGTCTTGTCTTATTTAGAGGGATCCACCCGGCCTGCTAGAAGATCGAGGAAGACCCAGCAGGCCTGGGGAGGGGGGTGTGGACACAGTCACTAGCAGCTGCAGGGGGTTACCCTAACACACACACACAAACATGCATGTGCACACATACAGATTTAATAAGGTTTCAGCCCCAGCCTGTCTCCCCAGAAGGCCCAGCCAGTGTTATGGAGATGAGGGTGTAGGGGTCAGGTCAAAGGGGGTGGGGAGAACTGGCCACCATTGTCTCTATGGCCTCTTTTTTTTTTTTTTGGTACCCTTTCCTTAGTCTGCTCCGCTGACCAGGCGGGGGACCCCAAAGGTTAATGCTGCCCAAGGTCATCAAAGCCCCTTCACCATGAGATCATGGGTCTCCCTCCACCTCCCTGGGACTCACCACCTCCTTCTGTTCAATAAGCTTAGTGCTCTGTTTATTTATGGTTCTGGGAGAAGAATATGTACCTCCAAGATTCATAGAAATAAACATAGATTTGAAAATAAACATTTTTAATTCCATGTCTAGCCTAATTTAATTTAAAAAAGACATATAAAGTCTTATTATTCTACATGGTCTGCATAATCAACCTATTGGAGGAGATGTTAAGCAGATGTATATATATATATATTGTGTGTAGATGCCATAAGCAGATGTTCATCGTGGTTCATAAGAAAGGCCTAATGCTGCTGTGGAGAAAAGCCTGCTGGTGCTTTTTTATTAAAAAAAATATGCTGCTCATCATTTTATATGTATGCATTTTCAGTCTTGTTTAAAGTGACAAAATAATTGTTGGCCAAACATATTTATAACAAAACTGCCCACACTGTATAGAATCTGTCTATACAATCAATTAATAAACGTCTACATTACTGGTAAATGTGATCTTTCTTGAGAGTAATGAATTTGCTTAAATATATAATTATCCCACTGATTCTTATGTTCATCATCACCAGCACAACAGCACAGCACAGCTAAGAGAATGACCTGCAGCTCATAAGCATATTGCTTATACTTCTGCTTCTTCTTCAGTCAAAAAAACATTAGAAAAGATATTTACAATGAGTTTCATTTCAGGTTATTTATGCTAATCATTCGTATTTAATCCACTGGATTAGAAGGAAATCAGGAAATCAAGAAGCCAAACACCAAACTCAATCATCTAACAGTGAATTTTCCAGTTTTCTTTACACAAAGAGGCAAATTAATAAAGTCAATTAATGACAAAAGTTAACTTAGAATAGACCACAGTTAACCAGCAACTGGGTTTAAGTTATAAGTGTTATATAGGCACATTGTCATTGTCATTAAAATAGCTTATATCTCCAAAATGCTAACTTTACAAGGAAGCAAACACATTTATAATGTTAATTTCAATTCAATGTAAAAAGGATTTTATTTAAACCAATTTTTGGAGCATTTATATAATTTCTACTGAACATTTCTTATGTTTTCTAAGAAATTTCGACACAATGTAAAGAACAACTTAACTTAAATTGTAAGATCTATTACGTTTTTTAAGTGACAATGACAACATGTCAATATATGCAATACTATTAGAAGAGTAAATGTGGTAAGTGAATATTGTAATAACTACAGTGTCTCTTTGCAAAAATAGACTTTCAAAATTCAGAATACAGAATTGGGCAAGTGCACCCTTAAGAATAACCTCAGGTCTGATGTGATACATTAAAACTAAAGTATCGTTTTTAACTTAACTTTTATCTTGAGAATTAAATTAAATGAGAGTTAATACAACGAAAATCAGTGTGCAATACTCTCAATTTCTTTTTTGTTTATTGAATTATTCAAGTTCGAAATTTAGGCCTAAATTTTATGGGAGCGAATCATTATTGCAGAATCTTAGTGTAACTATAAGAACTTCTGAAAAGAGAACAATGCTTTAGGTCCACTGTAAATGACACTTTTCCACCAAAGTGGAGGCAGAGAATATATGATGCAGAAATACATGTCAACACACAATACCATCATTATAAAGGTAGTTTGGCAAACAACAAAACACTGATGTCCAGCAATACCAGGTTAGTCAATGTCAGAATGCATAGTCTAAAAAATAGTTAAAATTAGACAATTATTTAAGTAAAAAATAACTGTGAGAATATAAATACTTACATGAACAGACGAACATCAGTAAAACGGTCAGTAGAATCCGGGGCTTCATCTTTACGAGTTAATCCAGTAATGATGCAAAAAATTCAGCTTCTTTGTGTTTTTCTCAGGTAAAATGTCAAATTAAATTAGCGGCTAATTAAAATCTATCAATGTATTAAAGTTTTCTGATATGGATTATTAAACTACGGCCCGTTTTAAACTTTTAGAAACATTTCTTTATCGCGATTTGGCAGCGGCGCCGCTGTCCGGCCGGCTGGTCTAGTCCAGAGTCGCGGGTATAATAGCGCTCGGACTGTTCAGCCTCCGCTAAAGGAGCAGCGCTCATTAATTACGGGGCGGATCGCCTCTGGTCACTGACTGGACACTGAGACCACTGCTGTCCCCACCTGTATTCAGGCAAGCCTGGAGCTCTGCCCTGTGATTGGCTGGAAGTCAAAAAGATGGAAAGAAAAAAGATGGGAAGTAAAAATGTTAAAATAAATACAGCACTATAGATTAGAGCAAAACTATCTGGCTATAAATAATTATAAATATGTATACATGCATATACAAAAACGTCTGACATACAGCTCTGGAAAAAATAAGAGACCACTTTTTAGGTTTTGCTATTTATAGGTATGTGTTTGAGTATAATTAACGTTGTTTTATTCTATAAACTACGGACATTTCTCCCAAATTACAAATAAAAAAATGTCATTTAGAGCATTTATTTGCAGAAAATCAGAAATAACTGAAATAATAAAAAAAGATCCAGAGCTTTTAGATCTCAAAGTTCAGAAATCAATTTTTGGTGGAATAACCCTGGTTTTTAATCACAGTTTTCAAGTATCTTGGCATGTTCTCCTCCATCACTGTTTTTGGATAACTTTATGCCACTCCTGGTGCAAAAATTCCGGCATTTCAGCTTGGTTTGATGGCTTGTGAACATCCATCTTCCTCCTGATTATATTCCAGAGGTTTTTGGTCAAATCAAAGAAAATAATGAATTTTAAACTGTCTCTTACTTTTTCAAAGTTGTAGATTACTAAGTTTCCATTACACATTTCTTACACTTAGACCGTCAATCAGCAAAATGGTAACTGTTGTTTTTGTTAACTGTTCTTATTTATAGAATTTTATAGAATCGTTTTTTATTTCTTATCTCAATATAAAAGGCTAAATATAACCTAATAGCTCAGAATAAATTTCAACTTTAAAACAGCAATTGTTTGCTAAGTAAAAAAATACTCAAAAATGTAAAGGAATGTTTAAATATTCAATTTAATATGTATACTTAAGTAGATGTCGATTTACTTTGGAAATAATAAGACTAAGACTTAACTGTGAGTAAACCAGTTCATATGCACCTGCTAATATAACCAATCCCAGCGCAAGAAGCGCAACCCGCCGAAAAACGGGTGGAGTTTGAAGCTATATGCTCTCCAGCTTTGACAGGTTGGTCTCCTATCAGCCAATCAGAACTCTTGGCTCCTCCCTGGTGGTGGTGATGTGGTGAGTCTTTCACGCCTGAATGATACTCAATAGAGCAGATCACCACTAGTAGAATTCAGCATCCTTTAAATCCGGAGTAACAACAAACTACTCAATTAGCTAACTTTAGCATGCGGATTATAATATGAATAGACCTTCATGCAGACTTAATTGACTTTCAGTTCTTTCACTGAAAGAGGAGAGCATTTATTTAATCATTTACCAGACCTGATTCGATACAAGACAAAACCAGAGACCTTTACAGACAGATCACAAAAAGACCAATTAGACTAATTTTGATTAAAATACAGAAACACCATTTCCTTCTCAAAACCACAAAATCACACTGGGCTGTTAATAAATAAAAAGAAAATGAGTGTGCAGAATTAATTCTATGTTAATTATATGCTATTTTAAGATGGTCGAGTAGAGCTTTCCCTGATCTCCACAATGCAAAATATTCTTATGAATATGAATAAGTAAAATGAGTGTATTTGCATTTTGTAATACAGTACTGTGCAAAAGTTTTAGGCACCAAAGCAAATTACACTAATCCATTTATCTCAGCAATATGAGTGTTTTTGCCTACAAAAACACCATATATGCTTTTAACGGATTAAAAAACACATACATACAGTAAAAAGTAACAAGGAATTCTCAATTTTAACTAAGTATATTATATCCTGTGAGCCAAGCTGAAGAACAAAGTGTAGTTCCAGATTTCCCCTGGATGCCCTCAGCAAGCAAGTGTATATGTTCAGTTCCGTCAGCAGCTCACCTGATTTACCAATTTACCAAACCAGGTGTTGATACGGTAAGAACTAGAAATAACTCTAGTTATTTCTAGTATTTATTGTAATCCTAGTGTTTTACTGAGCTAATAAACACTTAGTTTTTTTTGTTTTCTTTACCACAGGTGCCTACAACATTTGCACAATACTGTATGTTGTAAAAAAGGAATGAAAGGAAAAGAGCACCATGCAAAAGATTGGGCATATTGAGACATTTGACCTTTATTATTATTCTTATCTGTGTAAAGTAACATAAACAGCAAGATGATGATAAATCCTGCACCTAACATATGGGGTTAAACATAGGTCCCATTCCCTTCCCCTACACCTAACAGATAATTTGCTGTGGCCGTTTATGATCCGATCAGCAACATTTGACTCAAACATAAAACACATAAACTACATAATGTGTTTCACTGTATGAGGCACACAACACCTGCAGAAGGCTTAGCAGTAAATTCTGGCATTCCAGACTCACTGCCCTCAAAACTCACAAGATTTTGCCCTCAGTCTTGATATCCCTAATCCTACATTACACGCACCAAAAAATCTATGTCTGCATGCACACTATACCATTCCATAACTAACCGCATATCGTTTTTATACACAACAGGCCTGGTGATGCAAATTGCATGGCTTTATAAACAGTCCTGTTCTAACAATCAGCAATAAGGTAATCTAAGTAGGTGATCGTAGCACTCTGAAGGTATAAATAAATGATATCCACAAAGCAGGAGAAGAAATCATAGTTACGAGGAACCATGGGGGTCTCATTGACCAAAAAGTGTCACTGCTAAACTAAACCTGATATATTCTGAAACTGCACTGTACATGTTAAAGCTGTAAAAGCTGTAAAACTCATCTGTTTCTGCACAAGTTTGTAGTGGTCAACTGCTAATCCTTAATCGGTGTTTACAGGATACAGCATCCTGTAAACACCGATTAAGGATTAGCAGTTGACCACTACAAACTTGTGCAGAAACAGATGAGTTTTACAGCTTTTACAGCTTTAACATGTACAGTGCAGTTTCAAATTGCAAGTAAAAAGATGACATCCAGAATCCTTTCACTTTCATAAGTGAACACACTTTCATAAGTACTATGTAGATAAAATCATGCTTTATTAATCCCACAGCTGGAATTACAGCAGTGCAGAGGGCAGAGCAGAAGTGAAATACAAACAATAAATACAAACATTTAATTTATAAAACTAAGATTATAAAAAACATGGTTCCCCAGTATGTATGTGTTGTCGTAGGCAGTGATCATTGATATCGCACATAGGTTGACAGTAAAGAAATAAATACAGTACCAGTCACCTTAAATTTAGTACTGGTAGTCATTATTTCAAATATATCTGCATTTAAGATTAATAATAAAGTCATCCAAATGATAAAGAAAAACATATAAAATTATTTAGTAAACCTAAAAGTGTTACTCAACCCAGAATCTATTTAATTTTTTAGATTCTTCAAAGAAGCTCCTCTAACTTAGATGACAGCTTTGCACCTCTTGGCTGGATTTTCTCAGTCGTTTTTTTGAAGTAGAGTCACCTGGAATGGCTTGCAGTTAACAGCTGTGCTGAACTTAATCAAGAGTTAAATACTTGAATTTCTTTCCTCTTAATATGTTTGAGAGCATCAGTTGTAAAGTTGTGAAGAGGTAGAGTTGGTATACAGAATACAGAATAGCCCTATTTAAGTAATGTTCTTATCCATATTATGACAAGAACTGCTCAACTAAATAAAGAAAAAAAAACACTTTAAGAAATTAAAAGTTAACAGCATCCAGATATGAGCACCTAAATGCTTCACAGAGTATTTTGGTTTGTTTAACACGTTTAGGTTTGCCACATGATTCATTATGTGTTACTTCATAGCCTGGATGACTTCATTATTCATTTACAATGTCGGAAATAAAAAAATTGAATGAGAAGGTGTGTCCAAACTTTTGACTGGTAATGTATACTGTAAAAAGTAGTACAGTAAGTAAAGTTTTTTTTGCAAATAGTAGAACATAGTAGACAACTGAGAGCAGTTGTTGTTAAACAGTCTGACAGAGTACAATATGTACAAAGTTATTTTCCATTATAAATAAATAAAATGACTAGTAGTACAGTTTGGGTTTTATCAGCAGAGGGTTCTGTTGGAGTTTGATGCTTTAATCATGATCAGCCTGACCAATCTAAACAACCACTGTGACCAATCAAGCAGCATGACCATCACGAGACGATTGACCAACATGACCAGATATAGGTCTGTTTAGACTGGATGACCAGCTTTGCATTCATCTTGACCTTCAAAGACCACCTGAGACCATCAGAAACCAGCTGCCAGCAAAAGCCGATCTTGAGCTGGATTTTTAAGCACACATAAAGAAATACCTATCTGCAAAACAAAGCTTGGTAGAATATACAGCTCTGGAAAACAAAATTAAGAGACCACTTCAGTTTCTGAATCAGTTTATCTAATTTTGCTATTTACAGGTTTATGTTTGAGTAAAATAAATATTGTTGTTTTATTCTGTAAACTACGCAATTTCTCCCAAATTCCACATAAAATATTGTCATTTAGAGCATATATTTGCATAAAATGAGAAATGGCTGTAATAACGAAAAAGATATAGAGCTTTCAGACCTCAAATAATGCAAAAAAAAAACAAGTTCATATTTATAAAGGTTTAAGAGTTCAGAAATCAATATTTGGTGGAATAACACTGTTTTTAATAACAGTTTTCTATGCATTTTGGCATGTTGTCCTCCACCAGTCTTACACACTGCTTTTGATTAACTTTATGCCACTCCTGCTGCAAATATTGAAACAGTTCATCTTGGTTTGATGGCTTGTATTTTATTTATCTATAAAAAAAGCCTTAATGTGTCTTAAGATCTCTTAAATGCATTCTGTGAGAGCCTTATTCCATGGTAATTTGTCACAGAAGCTTTAAAAGAATTGGTAAGTTTCTTACAGCACTTCATTTTAACTCATGAAGTCCCTAAGTGACACATACTAACCATCCTGAGAGCATTACAGGGCAGTGTGTGAATATGTGTTCATTCATCTGAGCTTATATGTAGCAGTGCTAGGTTAAAGCTCCATTTATTTTTTGCTTTTACAGATTTGTTTTTTAATAATTAAAATGTTTTCATAAAACGTTTTACATTCTGTTTAAGTGGCAAGTTGATTTCTGGAACAAACTGTTAAATACAAATTGTTGTTGTGACATTTATGTTACATCAGGATTTTAGCCTTAAAATATTTATTCATGTGCCCACAGTAAAAGAAAAACGTGAATGAGCTGCTCACTGAATTTATCTTATTCAATTTTAGCATCAATATTCAGAAATGGAACTGAGTTTTCATAGATTAAAAATATTACAGAGAGGAAAAATAGTTTTCTTTTATTTTTGTGTTCAGATATGCAAGTTTTCTTTAAAACAAAAATACAGTAATCACTGAGTGTAAATTCTGAACACTTAATATTGGTGTTATTTGGTATTTTGAAAATGGTCTTGTAGCAGTATTACAAAGTCCTAAAAATGAAATTTAATCCCTGACAGAATTCCTCATTAAAATGACTTACAACTTTACTTTGAGCCTGTAAAAGACGTTCATACAGACATGTTTATGTTTTGAAGACATTACAAACAGTCCACATAAAACTACACCTGGGCCCGTATTTATCAAACTTCTTAGCGTGGAATTTTGGACTTAAGTGCTGAAAAATTCTTAGATTTGCTCCTAATCACAGAGTTAAGTGTAAGTGCCAGTTATCAAAACTCTGAAGTCTAAGAATCACTCTTACTCTCCCGAAAAGTTAAGACTGCTCCAGAGGTCTCTTAAGTTGTTGAGAGTCGCCACCGAGGGGCAGAGATGGCACTGAGAAGACAGAGACGCGTGCGAACCTTCTAAGAGCGGAAAAATGTCTTTGAAATGTTTGATGACTTTCAGTTAATTAAACGATATAGACTGGACAGAGCAGGAATTATATTTGTCACTGACTTAGTGAGAGATGTCATCTCACCATCAACTACACGCAGCAACGCCATCCCAGCTGAATTAAAAGTAGTGCTGATGCTTCGTTTTCTTGCTACAGGAAAAATGCAGCAGTGTAGTGCTGATGATTTGGGACCATCCCAACCAACAATTAGCCGAGTTGTCATGCAAACAATTATGGCACTTACAGCGCGACACATTGTCATGCGTTTTATTGACTTTCCAACAACACCCTGTGTCATCCAACAGAAGCAAACCCAGTTTATGCAGATAGCTGGATTCCCAAGAGTTGTAGGTGCAATTGATGGCACTCACATAAAGATCATTGCTCCCAGCATTAATGAGGATGTTTATGTGAACAGAAAGAGGTACCACAGCATCAACACTCAAGTTGTGTTTGATGCAGAATACAACATTTTAGATGTTGTACCCAAATGGCCTGGGTCAACCCATGACGCTCGGATTTTCACTGAAAGCGGCCTGAACAAACTCTTTGAAACAGGACTTGTGCCACCCGGATGTCATCTTTTAGGTGATAAAGGATATCCCTTACGCAGGTGGCTGCTCACACCGTTTTCCAGAACAGTGACGGAAGCCCAAATCAACTACAATAGGTATGTCTACTATGTTATCCATATGTATTTTGTTTTTGCATAATCCAAATTTAGGCTATAGCTAATTAATTTTCGTGAAAACATCTCACAGGGCACACCGTTCTACACGAAGTGTGGTAGAAAGAGGGATTGGCCAGTGGAAGCGCAGATTCCACATTTTACATTCTGAAATTCGGTACAGTCCGGAAAAAGTGTGCCGAATCATAATGGCATGTGCAATTCTGCATAATATTTGTAAGAAGCGCAACATCCCTTCCCCCCCAACACTGGAGAACCGTGATGACGGTGATGAAGATGGAGATGAGAGCACCCCTGCCAGCACACGTGACGCGACAGGCCACAGACAACACTTTGCGATCCTTCATTTTAGGTACAGATGTCAATTTTATGAATAAATGTGCACAATAATTAGGCATCAAGATAAGCATGGCTTTACATGTTTATTGTTGTTCCTTTCGTTTTTTTAGCGCTAGACTATAATATTCAGACTGCAATTTCAATACTTTAATTTGTAGCTTTAACTTTTGCCTTTTCAGTTCCTGTATGTCATTCGGGAGTGAGTCCTCTACCAGACCTCCTTCAGACGCCCACTCTTCCTCCGGCCAGTCATGACTTGAGGTGTTTGGAAGCTCGGTCAAAAACGGAGGAGCAGATGGAGAATCAGTGCTCAAGCCAGCAGGGTCCATAGCACGATCAGCTTCTTCATTACTGACGATGCAATACATTTGAATTGATAATTAACATCACAGTGTTTGTGTGAAAATGTAAATAAATGATTTAAAAAAACTTGCCTTTGAGATTAAATTTCAATAATGCTGGATCCTGACCCCCGTCCACACCACAAATCACTGCATTGTCTTCCCCAAGGATACGCTGTACCACTTCAGAAACTGCGCTAAGAGGCTTTCCCGGTGGTCCACCGCCTGAATGTGATTCAGTTAGAATGTATACAGTCTCCAAAATAAATCAGAGAAAATATATGAATAACAAAAGAAAGAATGGAAATTTATACATACCAGTGCGTGTCATATATGACTTATAGGCGGATATTTCTGTGCGGCTTTTTGACAGAATATTATACCATTTCTTTTCACAGTCAGATTGTGAGCGAATGCAGGCAACATGAGATGCAGTCATAAGTCGTGAGATGTCCTCCGAAGCATTTTTTTTGTCCGCACTAGTTAGTGTGGGACTGAACTTCCCTTTTATAATATTTTTTCGTTCTTCTATTAACTCTACAAGTGTTTCCTCCACTCTCCAGTTCGGTTTCCTTTTAGAATCCATGGCTTTAGTGATCACAGCATCAATGAAAGCTTTTAATTGATGAAAAGCACGTGACAAATTGTTTAATCAGCCTAGCACCTGTTTAAATTTGTCAGCAACAAATACATGATTGCAACAACATGGAGACTTGTTTTTATTCAGATTATTTATTAACAACATGAATACAGTGTTTTATTTAAGACATTCTTCACAAAAATAAAAATTGCACCATTCTTAATTAAAATGTGAAAGTATTTCAACTTTTTTAAAACTTTGATCTTCACATTTCTCAGGAAATAATCTTAAACTTGAAATCCGATGCAGTGATTGGTTCTTGCCGGGGGTTTGGAAATGACGTCATCCCAGAATTCGCTTTGCGGCACTGACAGGTGTTGTAAATTAGCTCTTAGACTGACACTTGAGAATTATTCCAACACTTCGCTTAAAGTGAGATGCAGTCATAAGTCGTGAGATGTCCTCCGAAGCATTTTTTTTGTCCGCACTAGTTAGTGTGGGACTGAACTTCCCTTTTATAATATTTTTTCGTTCTTCTATTAACTCTACAAGTGTTTCCTCCACTCTCCAGTTCGGTTTCCTTTTAGAATCCATGGCTTTAGTGATCACAGCATCAATGAAAGCTTTTAATTGATGAAAAGCACGTGACAAATTGTTTAATCAGCCTAGCACCTGTTTAAATTTGTCAGCAACAAATACATGATTGCAACAACATGGAGACTTGTTTTTATTCAGATTATTTATTAACAACATGAATACAGTTGGAATAATTCTGACACTTGAGAATTATTCCAACACTTCGCTTAAAGTGAGTCTGAGAGGCTTAATAAATCATTTTTAGTCTCAGCTTTTAACTAAGAATAATTTTCGACTTAAGTCCATTCTTAGCAGCATTCTTAGGAGCAATTGTAAGAAGTTTGATAAATACGGGCCCAGGAACCAGCCAACGAACAAGTTTATAAACCAATGAAATATTAGCTTGGCCCCGCCCACTGCACTGGAAAAACAGTAGCAATAGAGGCATTGAGACAAAGTAACAGCTAATTTTTCTATTTTTTTTATATAAAATATAAAATCTATATAAAAAAATAAATCCAATTACCTATTTTTCTTAAATTTTATAAATATATAATTATTCTTAATTATAATTAGTAAAAAAAAATTGATGTAATTGATGATTACAACCATCAATTTTATGCAAGAAGAACAGTAGGATCTGGAGACACAGTATAAATATAGGGATTAAAACTTGACACAAAAACGGCCACCAATCTTTTTTTATGTGTAAATAATTAAATGATAATAAAACAAGTGTTTTAAGAATCAAGAGTGTTGTAAATATATCTATATTTTCCGACACCCACAGAAAAAATGATGTACAAATACTGTGAATGAACCAAAAATAACTGAATTTATTGTTCATATAAAGAGCTTAAAAACGGCATTTGTAGAAGCAAAGAAATGTAACCCATTTTATTTCATTTCTGTAACATGTTAACCTGAAGAACAATGTAAAGGCCTCTGGTTTCTTATTAAGTTCATTTCTACTTTTGGTTCACTACACACTGGTGTTTATACTTCAAAAAATTGTAATTACATGTTAGATGGCACATTAACTACGAGTAGAGCATGATTTGATGCTTGGTCATAAATACTATGCTAGGGATAAGTAGGCCAGTAAGTCATTAGCATCAGATGCTAGGCATTTGTAGCATTTGTAGGTTTTGTCTTGAAAAATGTAATGAAAACAGCTCTGAATAAAACAGAACAACAGTTTGATTTAAAGATTTGCACTTGAATTCCACTTTGAATTCTATCAACTTACAATGAAAAAAAGAAATGACACCGACATGCCAAAAGTCAAGGGACAGCAGTATTTTAACTTATCATAAAGTGTTACCTCAAGGGACGGCTTGGAAATGCCCACACATGTGCAAAAGTAAGTTTGAAGCCTGGCCAGCGTGCTCATGGCAAGGCAATGTGAATTACTGGATTTTTTGACTGAGGCCAGATAGTCGGTGACAAACGGACATGACGGACATGACATTCAATTTCCGGAGTTGTGCAGTTGCACTTTAACATTCTATGATATTTCCTCCTGTAAAATGACTCTTGGCATGTCAGGATATAAGCACATTCTTATATCTGCATTTTGCATAAAAAATAAATTACATTTAAAAATGCAGATTGCAACATCATTATACTTTCATTTACACTATACATACACCTGAATATGTATTTGTATTTATTAATCTCTATTCACAACTTTTCTATTCATTCTATTCATAAAGACCACCTGGGTCTATTTAATATACTATATCTATACATTCTACATATGTATTAAAATTACAGTGAAGACCATTCTTAATTTCCTCTGATATGGTCTTCTCTCCTCACGGGTCTTTCTTACACGTTTTTTCAGATGATATGTGGCTTAACCCAGTTATTTCTGTTAGTAGCTTAAGGGCTCCAGGTCAAACTCTGGGATGGAGTCTGGCAGATCGGGCAGATCATCATCCAGCCAGGGAAACAACACTGTAAACACAAGTAGAAATACTCATTGAAGCTTAGAAACTGACACAGATTCAGGGAGATTTAACAGGATGATAAAGGAGGGGTCTGGAGGGACAGGTCCAGCACATTTCCGTGGCCTTCCAGGACAAAAACAATCAATCTGCTGTAAAAAGAGTCAGCAAAGGAGGTTCTGTGACTCTTGTACTCTATTCTAAATGCAACAAGAGCTGTACAACATTGGTGAAAACCAATATTGTGATAATTTGTTGTTTTGTGGTAATATATTGTAAAAAATAAAATAAAATAAATAAAAATAGAATAGAAAATACAATACAATAATTTTACCACAATTCTCCAGAAATCAATGATCAAGCTGGCATCTTATCATTAATACTCTAGGTGTATTTTAGATTGAGTTAGATAGAGTAAAATGAAATGTTTAAATTGAAATTGTGTAGATATAATTTTGCTCTGGTTGATATGGCATAAAAAATGTGGAGCAACTTGTAGCATGACATATGGTCCAATATATGGTGTGTGCAATAAAAGTTTGAAAAAACACTGTGCAGCTCTAAAGGCCAATTGATACCTATGCCATATCCTAAGCGTACCCAGCGAGAGTGCACTATGCAGCGGAGCACGTTTATACTTCTGTGTGCAGTTTAAACAGCGGAGACGGGAATGTGTGGGCAGGAACACGAGGCTCGTGGACCAATCACAGCTAAAGAAGTCTGCGGCACGTAGTTACGTTTATGGAGATGTGCACATCAGGCTACGATGTTGGGAATGGGTAGGCTACAAAAACATTTCAAAATTGAGCCTCACCTGCAATGCTGCTGCTGGAAAGACCACCTAATCCTTCCTCACTAAGACTTTCCGTAAGTAGACGCTCATCATGCTCATCAACAGGCAACACTTCCTCCTCTACCTCCTGGTACTTGGTGACATCATCAGGCACTTTGTGGAGTTGGCCAAGCTGCACAACACACAAAAAGGACAGGGTTCAAATCAGGCTGCAAAACACATGACTGGCATGAGCTGGAAAAACTGTGGATATGAAGAGTTTAAGTTTAAAAAGTTTAAGTTTACCTTCTGTGAGAGAGCTTCTGCTTGGCTAGGTGTCAGCTGAAGGCCAACATAGGATTCCTGTCAAATAAAGAGCAGCTTAACAAACCATTCCACACAGTAAACCAATCCTGATTTTATGGACAATAACACTGTTATTAATGTAGATTTAATTTATTTTATTTTATGCAGAATCTGGTCATCAACCCAATTGTTATATTAAGTGTTGCACTAATAATAAAAAATACGTATGTATTTATTTATTAAATATTCAGACAATTGCATTAGAATGTCAAAATATTTAATTAAATAAAATAAAAGCTCTGTTTAAAAAAAATAAAAACACACCATTTATGTTTAAGGGCTCTTTTCGCAAATTAAATACAAATGGTGATATTGAGATAAAAATGTATGTAATGTAGGTTAAGTCTATATATTGTATAAAAGGTCCATATAATAAATATTTTGGGTAAAACTTTACAAATAAGGGTACTTTAATTAACATTATTAATGAAAGAATGCCATAATTAAGTATTAATTGACAATAATTAAGACATTATTAATCATTCCAAAAATGTTAATGGTTAATTTCTGAAACATTACAATTTAGTAAATATTTGAGACATTACTAAACCATTTAACAATGTTTATTATTGTTGTAAGTAATGTTATTTGTGACCCTTATTTTGAAAGGTTGTTGGTGAAAGTTGAGGGAGACCTGTTTGTGCTGAAAGGTGTTTTTTTAATTTGGCTACTGTTTAACTTTTCCCAGCAGTTGTGATTAAACAAAAACCTCACTCACATTGTGAAGCTGAAATTCCTCATCCAGGTCACTTGTTGAAGCCACTTCACTGGGCTGAAGGTGGTCTCTCTGAGAATGCACCCCTTTATGGTAGAGGGTTGTTCTCTCTCGTCGAGGATCGATGACCGGCATCTTAGACTGAAGGTCTTTAGATGGCAGTTCCTTTATTCGCATGCATGCCTCAGGAGGTTCTTGTGCTCCAGTGCTGGGTGGGTTATGTTGGTGGTCTTCTTTCTGAGAAGTTATCTCATGGATGGAGGGTGGTGGAAACTGCTGCTGTTCTGGGAAGGGTCTTGGTGGACCTTCAGGCTGGCCTTGGTACTGGTACTGGTGCTGAGACTGGCTGTGGCGCATGAGCTGCTGTGGATTCCAACACTGGTTGTGTATTTGATATTGCTGCTGGTAGTGCAGTGGGTGTGTGTGCTGATGTGGATATGGCTGTGGCTGTGGATGTTGCTGTTGCTGTAGGTACTGTTGTGCAGGTTGGCACTGTTGGTGCAGTGTTTGTTGATACTGAGTCTGCTGGTTTTGTTGACAGTGTTGTAAGTTTGTTTTTTGTTCGTGTAGCTGCTGTTGGGAGACGTAGTTCTGTGGATTCAGAAGGCGTGGCTGTACTTTACTGTGTGAGTGATGAGGATATTGTGGCTGGGGTTTAGACTGAGAGCTCGACTGTGGTAAGACTTGGTGTTGGCACTGTTTTCTTGCGTTTTGTCTGGACTGATCCCATACATCTGGCTGACAGTGCTGATGTACAGGCTGATACATCTTTGCATGGCTTGTTGGTTGATGGTACATTGATGGTTTGGCCTCTTGTGACACTTTGGTGGAATCAAGAGGTACCCCCTTTAAGAATATACCAACAACAGGACATGTGTTAATATAGATATGTGTTAAAACATAACATACAACACATAAAATGTTATATACTTAAAGGTCCCGCTAAAATCCACTTTTTCTTGTTCTTTGTGAAATACTGTAGGTCTCTCTGAGTTGTATAGGCATGCATAAGAAACTGTTTCTCAGCCTCCACTGTCTGCAGTAGTTAGTAAAAGAAAATCCTCAGAAAAACGAGTGGATCAGGAAAGGCTCAGAAGTCTACATAAACCAGTGAGTTCATGGCCTCGCCCACCTCGGCTCAGGAACGCCCACAGGCAGTGCCGAACCTGGGCTGGGGCAGAAGGAGCTATAGCTAAGGAGGAGCTTACAGCTTCTGTTTAAACAGCTTGTTAGCAGTAGCTATCTTGTATAAGAAACTGTAGGTTTAAATCGGATCTCCGGTTGATTCTGTGCTTTACTGAGAACTTAAATATACACAAGGGAAGCACAGTTTGACAAGGCAGCAGAACACGAAAGAACACCGGTCAAAGAGGTGTCGTTTGCATCGTATTTTATAATGAATATTTGAATATTTATAATCCTGTCCTTCTTCAGAGACCTCTAATTCAGTGATCTTAAGCAGGGCTAAATAGAAACACCTGAGCACTTGGGCATTCATTCATACTAGAGACCATAACTAGACATTTTAAAATGAATTTTAAAAAATTATGGAATGAGACCTTTAAAATGTATTACAATATACACTGACATGTCAAAAGTCATGGGACTGCAGCATGTAAATCGATCACGAAGTGTTGCCTCTAAGCACGGTTTGAGAATGCTCACAACTGTACAAGTTGTGAGGTGTTATCTTGTGTCTTGTGCTTACTCATTGCAAGGTTACATGAATAATCAGTAGTTTGAGCAAGGCCCAACAGTGGGCCCCAGATGGATGGGACATTCCAATTTCTCTACCCACAGAGTGATCCCTCACATCTGTCCATGAGAACATACCTACAATAGGTGCATTTCCCATAGGTCACTGAAGCATTCTTTATAGTCCATGGGATATGGCAAAAGTCATGGGACATGACATTAGTCCCATAGCCCATTTCATTTACCATGGGTATATTAGTCACTTGATTATATGTCAGCGTATTCTATTTTTAGATAAAAACTTTATAATTGTTTATGTTTACAATTATTTAAATCACACTAATTGTCACTTTTTACATACAATAGGCACGGTCACACAAAAACCTTGTATCTCCAATGTTGTTGTTTTGCACTTTTCTAACATAATTTTAATCTGACACCTGGTCTTACACGGTTTTAAAATATTTAAAATATTTATTAAATCCTTTCATAAAATAAGATAAAATATATAAAAGGTTTTAGTGAAAAGCAACAATATGCTAATTATTGTATCCTTTATCAGTCAAGTTCTTGTTACACTACATTCAGATCTTACCTGGGTCATGGGGTAGAATGTTGGGGACATGTTGGGCATGAGCTGCTTTGGCTGTTGCCAAACTAGTTCTCCCCCACTTGGCACCATGAGTGGGTTGAGCTGGGATCTCTTCCATGATGAAGCGTTACGTGGCACCATGCCCTGCCCAGACGTATGTGGTGAGCAAGACAGAGAGGAGGACGAGCCACCAATCCCACTGCTGTAGCTGCAAAAGCTGGCTGCAGATTGCACGGACTGATTACTCAGAGAGGAGCTGCTCAGGGAGGACTGGAGGGAATGGCTGCTGAGGGACGACTGCAGGGAGGAGTTGCTGAGCGACAAGGAGGCGGAGCTAAAACACTCTTCCACCAGGGAGTGACTGCTCAGAGCCGTCTGGAGGTTGGGGTTGCTTAGCGAAGACTGAAGCAGGGGATTACTGGTGGATGTCTGGAGAGATGATGATGATAAACCTGAGAAAACAAAGGGGGTCACACTTTAGTTTGATGGGTCCTATATAGGCCTTATAACAACAACAATAACAATGTTTTGTGGATGATTTATCTTCCAGGAAATTATTGCAATAAACCATATTATTCCAATTTTGAGACCATTTAAATGCTCCTGGAATAATAATAATAATATTGCATAACAAAGCAATTATGCAATTTTAAAGACAACATTTTAATTCATCAGTGTATGAAATACATACTTTTTTTCACCACAGTTATTGAAGCATTGGTCTGGTATCACATGACAGGCTAAAATGCTGTTCACTATTATATATGTGAACAAACAAACAAAACACACACAAAACATAATATCCCCATTATCAGAAGTAATTGACATCATGTAGATTTATTATACAAAAATGTCATAACAGGCCTTGTCCTTTAGCATATCTTTAGGTTTATAAAAGTATAAATCTTTTGAAACTCTGATTAACAACAGGGTTTGAGGAACCAGTTAAGTTCAAGTTTTGGGAACAAAATAAACTAAGCGTTTTGGCGAAACTAAACAGTTAGTGTGAGAATTTCCTCTTATAGTTTCTTTTCCCTTTATATTTATGTTAACCCTTTCAGGCAATCTGATCACTGTAAGAAACAGCTTAGTTGTTTTCTTATTTCTTACTTTGCAATTGGGTTTAGAAAGAGGAAGTGACATAAGAACTGTAGTTATTTAGCACAACTGGACAAATTATATATTTAACACAGGTCTGGACAATACGGTCAAAATTTGTATTGCAACACATTTCTTAAGGTTTAGTCAATACATTATAATTCTGATATCAGCATGAACACCACAAAGAAACTACAGAAAATGCCCACAATATATGTCTGCACCTTTCAAAAAAGAATTTGCCAGTACACATAAATAGGTCCTGTAACGAATGTAAGTCAGTGACAGAGGCTGATAAATATGTATTTTAAAATATCGGAAATGTTTTTAAAAGTCACACTGTTAATGAAAACTTTTCTACAGTGATGTAAATGGATACTGAGTTATCATCAAACACTATTTGACCTTGGTTTGTAATTTGTCTATATTAATAAAAAAGGGTTAATAATCAAGTTTCTTTAGTTAAAAAAAAAATCTTACTGTCAGTAATGTTGGCAGAATGTGCAGCAGTGCCTGACATGGGGTGCATGCCAGTGGGGCTGTTGAGTGAAGTGGCATGGCTCTGAGGTTCTGGGTAAATGGCCTCAGGCCCTGCAGAAGGCAAATGCAGGCTGGAGAGGTCTGGAAGGGATCCACATGTACTGAGAGAGGGTGCAGCGGTGAGAGGGCAGCTCAGGTCCGGAGAAGGGAAAATACTGCAGTGATAAAAGCAGAAATGATTAAAACAAATAATATTATTTCCAGTTAATACATTGTACACAGTGAAGTCACAATATCATGACCAGCTTCTTGTTCCTAGATTCAATGTCCAATTTATCAGCGCCACTGAGCATAAGGAGCATAATGAGGTTCTATCATTACATATTGTAGTCTAGCTGTTTAAAAACTCCAGCCGCACTGCTGCGCCTAACTCCCTTTGTACCTGAACAACACGCATTATCTACCTCTAGGTCCGCGTCACTGCACTGCTGAGAATAATAACAAATAGTAGCTGCTCTGTGGTGATCCGGGAGGATAATAAAGTATGCAGAGAAACAGATAGACTATAGCCTGTAATTATACAACTACAAAGTGTTTCTATATGCTCAGTGGAACTGATACGATAGACAATAAATGTAGAATCAATATTGTGACTTGACTGTTTATTTAAGAAGTAATAATGATTATAAAGTCCAAAGATGATATATGTTTTAGCACAAGACAAGAATATAACTAGCAAAGAACTTACCCATTTCCTGGGTTGTCACATCCAGATAACACTGAGGACATCTATATTAATAATAAAAAAAAAAGATACAAGGTCAGGTCTAATAATATTATGACACATTTTTGTCCTCTGTCCACCACCACAACAGATAAAACTATACTTAAATGTATCCCAACAATGTAACTAGAGCTGCAACTAATGATTATTTTAGTGGTCGACTAATCTGATGATTATTTTTTTTGATGGTTCGATTATTTCTGCTACTTCTAAAAACAATTGAAACAGCTGAACATGACATTTAAAAGGCATTTAAAACTCCAGATGTTGTTTAAACATGGAAATTCATGATATTTACTGATTAAATATGTTACTGTTTTGTTTGGCCACTTTTGGAGACACAAACTAACTAATCGTTGCAGCCCTAACTGTAACAGATAATAGATTTGTACCCAACAGTACAGGTATATATTGAGCTTCTTATTGCAAAGTTATGGAATGTCCTTAAATGGGCTCAACCCAGTTATACAAACAGCAAGACCTACAAGCAAGCAGTCACTGAAGATGGCAGCAGCAAAGCACATCATGGATGGAAACAAAGCATTTGGTAATCAGTAACAGAAGGTAATCAGTGACTGACTGCCAATGATTGTTGATTGCTTCATTACAAATCCATTGTGATGGCGCAAAAAAAAATAAATTGTGACAATATTTAAATACTTGTGAACCCAACTCTAACATGATTTTTTTAGATTGTATAGCAGCTATACAATCTATATAATAGTTTTTAATTCAGATAATTTTCAATCAAAACTCTACCTTCTGAGATTTAAGAGGTCTCCCCTCCTCCTGAACAGTCTCCTCAATCAGAGGCACAGGACGTCGAAATAATGGGGTCCCTTGCAGATAAAAAAAATGAATAACACAGCCACAAGTAAATCAGATTAGACATTACTAAGCATTTAACACAGAAGAGAATCCATACAGAAGTCAATGTAATTCTTTTCGTCACAACAGATAAACTCACCAGTCTTTCTGGAACAAGCTGTCAGGACTTGTGTAGAATTAGAATCCATGTTGCTGGTGATCTTTACACTGGTGTGGAGAGCCGAGTCTGAGTTAGTCCTGCAAAAATGGATGCAAGTAATAGAGTTATAGTTATATAACATCACAGCCATACACGAACATCAGTTTTGTTTCCCCTTTAACTGCTTCCCCTCTACTCTTTTGAGAAATCTGTCCATTAGATTTAGTACCAGAGTATTAGTGAGGTTGTGCAGTTGTCCTAAATGTGTTGGAAGAGAGAATCAAGTTAATCTTGCCTCCAAAGGTAGTTAGAAATTTGTTAGAGCCATGGCTGAGCTGTTGTTGACGCTGTTACCATTTAAGAATAATAGCACTTACAGTTGACATGGGCAGCTCTAGCAGGGTAGAGAATTCACACTGACATCATATATGCTTTATTGCTTGATTACCTAAATGTATTGCCAATGGCTGTGGCTGAAATATATCCACACCCATTAATATCACACACAATTCTACTCACCTGTTTAAGGTTGTGACTGGCAGTTGGTCTAACTGGCTTCTTTCATTCACAGGTCTCATTGACCATTGTCTACAGTGAGAGAAAAACGTTATGACAATACAGAAACTGCCAAATCAAGTCTCAAATCAAGTCCAAAAAATGCTAAGAAAGATGGTTATGATTTGGTTGATAACATTACCTCCGCCAGCTGGGGCCAGTAGGAGGAGACAAGTGAAGGGACAGATAGGGAGTGCTGTCAGTCTAAGAAGTCAAGTTAAGGATATAATTTGAAGTTGTGAAGTGTAATTATGAGTGTGATTGTGTGTGGTAATTATGTTTGAAAAAAAGATTAGCTTACAGCTTCATTCAGTGCACCTGGCTAAAGCAGGCCAGTGTCTGAGATTAGCGTTAGACGTTTGTAAATACACACACAGGTAACAGATTATTAGTTGGCTTTACTGTAAGGGATACATGTCTCCTGCTTGGCCTTCCTAGGGGGATGGGTCTGTGATCTCTGTGGCCATGATCTAGTCTCAGGTGGTCCTGCAGGGTTTGAAAATGGCAGGTTGAGTAATAGTACAAATCAGATGACATCCCAGTCAATACAATTAATACAAATTATTCCTAGAATCAAAATGTGATCCCTAAACAGTGCAGTGTGAAGGTATTTAAAAAATAATGTTTTTGTTTTTATCTGGACTCCTTTAAAAATAAGTATGAAAACAAACATGGCACTGTGGCACTGAGCAAATATTTACATGCTGAATCGTACCTTCACCTTGATATCTTGTACATATTCCATGTTGCTATGAGGACTAAGGCAATACCAGCAGTGTATTTATTTGGTGTTAATAGTTCATGTTGCTATGTACTGTCAACACACTAAAGCATACGCTGATAGAATATTGTGAAATGCTTGTTAATATGTTATATTTATTAAATTAGGAACAAATATAATATCTAATGAGAAAATACAGAAAACATTTATCATTCCTTTCATAAAACTTAAAATCCATGTGATATGAGCTTAGTTTACTAGGAGAACAAGAACAATTAATTCCGATAATGAAGGCACAGAAGAGACAAAGTGGCAAAGTAACAATGTGTATGTGGGAAAAACTGACCTGAGACTCAGTGGAACATTTTGATATCTGATTGACATTTGGCAGCGATCCCCCGTAGTAGGATGCCAGACTTCTGACTTGCCGAAGTCTCTGAGCCTGAATCTGAAGGATCAATGATTGGATAGTTCAGATTCAGTTGAGTCATTCAGAGCAAAAGCATGATCTGGTACTAAAATTTTGGAAATACATACATTTTGTGCATAGAAATGGGCAATATGGTAAAAATATGTTATTTAAAGACAATTTCACAACAAACAATAATGCAATATTTGACAAGTAGACCGAATGCAACAGGGAGTGGCAGATTCTTAAAAACTGATTTTTAAATACTATCCTATAATGAAATGTGCAGTTACTATATGACAGTGTTACTTAAGCACTGACGACATTCACAAAATAGTATACTGAATATAGTATATTATACATTATGATAACAACATTTATTTGCATTTTGCACACTTACATTTAGGTCAATACCTAAATCTACTACACACACTGCATGTGAGCAACAGCACAAGTAGAATACAATGATGTGATGTGTTGTGTTCAAACTTTTTTAAAAATGTAATAATTTTCTTTTTACTTTTTATTATACTTACAAGAATTCAGACCACACATGAACCATATTCTCTCTGCTTAGTCACTTTTTATTTCCTGTCCGTCATCCATTCTTTCCTGGCAAGGGTGGCACGACAGAGTGGACACTGACAGGATGGAGAATGACAGAGTAAACTGATATCTAATATTGACCCTAGGGCTGAGAGGTTATTCAAATTAATGTTTTAATGTGATTTTCAAAATTGGATAATAGAAGCTGCTAGAGGTAATCTCAGTAGAAAGACTTGTGTGTCTGTAACTGAAACACAAGGAGGTTTTGTTTGCACCGTGTTTAATATAAAAGCTAATGTAATACAGAAATATAAAAACTGCTGTTTAAGTTGTGTTCACAAATAAAAAAAAACATATTGTTAAGAAAAACCGTAAACTGTATCAAGAATCGCTCATAAATTTGAAGAATTCTTATATTTTTTTTACAATATTACTCAGCTCTAAATGACCCATATATTCTTTTTATATTTTACTATTTTAAAAGTTGCCTTAACTGTGTTTTGTACATCACAAAATTGTTTTCCACAGTTATATTTAGTATATATGTCAGTATATAGTTTTACACATTATTTGTCATATCACTCTGCTCTACTTTTCTGCTGTCAAAACTGTGAAGTTTTCTGTTGCTCACACCTCTCATTTTCTAGCTTTAATCTTTAGTTTTTAGAGTTAACTGATGATAAAAGCCTCAGTTTGAGCTGACTGATGGTAATGAAGAGACTGGATCAGGTTATTTGAGAGTTAGGACTCTGCGGTAGTTAGTTAACTGTATAAAGAGTTTTTCAGACAGGAGATCAGTGAGTAGGAGCTCAGAGTTACTCAGAGACCCCTCAGTAATCCCTGAACTCAGAGAGAGTAAAGTTACGGCCTCTCTCTGCCTCACCCTGGTGGAAGTGATGTCCATCATAACCTCCCGGAAAGCCGCGGTGTCCTCAGCCTGGCGCTGCGTGTGCAGGGCGATCTTCTCGCTGAACTTCCGCAGACTGCCGCCTCCACCCCCGCCGCCGCCGCCGCCGCCGAAAGACCACTGCCCGGGTCCCGCCGCCGCTCCAGCGCCCGCTCCTGCCATGTTTTTCACCAGAGCCCATAAACCGGAGCTCGCCCTCCTCTCATCGACCAAACACCCACAGTAACCCGAGACACGCACCGCGCGCTCCCCCCGGGCAATGTAGTCCCGAGCACCAGATTAATATCTGCTCCAGCGCAGCAACCCGACCCACTAAAACTACAACTACGCACTGTTTTCACTGGCAGGTGAATGGGAAAAACAACACTGTGAATTATGGGAAATGTAGTTTTAGCTGCTCGCTTGCCACAAACTGCTCTACGATTGGCTGAACTGCAATAATACTTCAGCACTTACAGTGAAAATAACGCAAAGACCTTAATACATCCAGGCAGAACAAAAATATACACAGGCTTAAAATGGTTTTCTTAATTTAATAATCTGATAAAAAAAATATGGTGTGTTAAAATTCAATTTACAAAATTGAGAAAAAAGATTGTTTATTCAAATAAATCTGCAGATTATTAAAAAAATGAGGAAGCACACATTTAAAGGGATATTATGAAAGTTAAAGGAACAGATTATTAAACTTGTAGACTTGATTATTAAAATTTTTTAAATGAGCTAAAATTAAGAACAATTATTATTAAATTAAAGAAACGGATTATTAAAATGTGGAAACAGATTGTTAAATTATTATTGGACCAGTTTATACAATTGAGAAAACTAATGATTAAAATAAGTAAACAGATGATTAAAATGAGGTAACGAATTATTAAAATAAGTAAACAGGTTATTAAAATGTGGATACAGTTTGTTAATTTGATATTGGACTAATTTATACAATTGAGGAAACTAATGATTAAAATAAGTAAACAGATTATAAAAAGGAATTAGCTAATTATCAAACTAAGTAAACAGAATAATAAAAGGAGTTAGCAAATTATTAAAATAAGTAAACAGATATGGGACAAAAAAAAAAAATATGGGAATGATTGATTTAATCACCGGAATGGTCTCTAAATATTGCTATACTCTGATACTTTAGACTCTTCTTATTACAATAGGGCTTTTAAGCGTATTAAAGACAAACAACTAGTTTTGTATATGAACACACAATGATTACAGCGAAAGAGGTCGTTAAAATACTTCATTTCCCATGATGCCGTTGTTCTTGCGTCGTTAGTCCTGCAGATGTACTTCCGGTAAGCACAGCAGCAGACGGTGTTTGAGGCGACGCGCTGCGGGGAAGAAGAGCTGGGAGACAGCTGGCTTCCATGGTCAGGCGGTGGCAGCACTGAGCTGTGACTGAAGTGAGGATGGACGGAAGTGATGACGGATCTGGCAGTGAGCCAGACTCGTTTGGTTGTAGGAGCGGGAATAGGGCCGGTGAGGGAGGAGAATGGCAGGTTGTGCGGTCTAAGAAGAGCAGACGTTTGTCTGAGGATAGAGATTCTAGTGGCAGTGGAGTGCGTGGAGAGACTGTGAAGCGTCGTAAGGAGGAATACCTCATTTTGATCCAGTTTGAATCTGATTCTGCTGGCGTGCTGAATCCGGTCAGGTTGACATCTGAAATTAAATCAGCTCTAGGGGATGTGGCCGGAGCTAAGGTGTTGAGAGGAGGTAAGCTTCTGATAACATGTAAGGATGAGCGTCAACGGGATAAAGCACTTAAAATGAAGTTTCTAGGGGGTAAGAAAGTGATACCGAGATTGTTTAAGGATAAGCAGAGGCTGCGAGGGGTTGTCACAGGGGTGTCATTGGATGTATCTATGGATCAGCTCAAACGTAATCTGTCTGGAGGTACTGTGATTGAGGCCGTCAGGCTTAAAGGCTTCAGGAATGGAGTTAAAGGTGATAGCCTTTCTGTAATGATTCTGTTTGATGGTGACATTTTACCGGATAGGGTTTACCTGGGATATATTAGCTTTCCAGTACGGGCTTACATCCCTCCACCTATTAGATGTTTTAACTGCCAGAGGTATGGACATGTAGCTGCAGCGTGTAGAGGAAAGAAGCGGTGTGGTGTATGTGGGGGAGATCATGAGTACGGACACTGTGCAGAGGGGGTTAAACCCAAATGTTGCAATTGTGGGGGAGATCATAAGGCTGCATATGGCGGATGTGAAGTGCGGAAAAGAGCTGCTAAAGTCCAGGAAGTTCGAGTTACGCAGGGGCTAACCTATGCTGCAGCTCTAAAGGAGGTTAATACGGTTGCTCCTCCTGAAGGCAGTGCTGTAAGATCAGCGCGCACAGTTACTGATGTTCCTAGAACCGCCCTGAGCCACCAAACGCACTGTCCTATCACTCGAGATACTCTGGTAGTTGATAAGATAAAGTTTGTTATGTTTATGGCCGATGTGGTCAACTGTACTGCCCAGACTAATAGTAGGACCGAAAGAATTAAAATCATTGTTAGATCTGCAGAAAAGTTTCTGGATATTAAAAGTTTGACTTGGGAAGTGATTAGCTCGAGTCTTGCTGGGAGGGTTCAACCTTCGCAGTCTAGTGATGGCCCGTAATGGGAATTTTAATATTACAGTGGAATGCAAGGAGTTTGATTGCTAATGGACAAGATTTTAAGAAATTTGTGATTAGTAGAAAACGTGTACCTGATATTGTGTGTGTGCAAGAGACCTGGCTTAAACCCCATTTAAGTTTTACTTTGTCAGGTTATGTAGTCATTCGAAGGGATAGGGATAAGGGTAATGGTGGAGGTGTAGCTACTTTTATTAGGGAAGGAATTGGGTTTAAAGTTAAGCACTTAAGCAGTGAGTTTGAGTCATTGGTGGTGGAGGTATGGGGCACGAGTGGGAAATTCAAGATTGTCAATATGTATAACCCGTGTGATAAACTTTCTGTAGACGTTCTGTCGAAAATGGCAGGACCAGGACAGGGTAAGGCATTGTGGTGTGGAGATTTTAATGCGCACAGCTCACTATGGGGTAGTTCTGTTACTGATGGAAATGGTCTGGCTGTTGAGGAGTTTTTAATGGAAGAGGGCCTGGTATGTTTAAATGATGGTAGGGCTACTAGGTTTAGTATGAATAGTCATACCAAGTCTGCTATTGATTTAACACTAGCTTCTTCTGATTTGGCTGGCATGAGTACTTGGGATGTGGTGCATTTTACTTCTCTGGGTAGTGACCATTATCCTATTTTTTGTGAGTTGGGTACAGAGGTTGTTACAGAACCAAGAGGATACTTGCATAGGTGGAATTTTGATAAGGCTGATTGGAACAAATTCTCTGAACTGTGTGAACTTAGATTGTTGGACTGGTCTATGTCTGGAGATGTAAATAAATGTAATGAGGAGCTGTGTGGAATTCTGTATAGAGCTGCTGAGGACTCCATACCTGTAAAGAAGTTTGGTGGTAAGAAGGCAGCAGTTCCCTGGTGGACTCCAGAATGCTCTTTAGCAGTCAGAAGGCGTAATACTGCCCTCCGTGTGGTGCGAAGAACCTTGTTGGCATCTGATCTAATTATTTATAAACAAGCTCAAGCTGTGGTCAGGAAAACTGTAAAATCTTCAAAGAAGGAGTACTGGAGGTCCTTTTGTAGTAGTATTGGGACTGACATTCCTGTGACTGAAATTTGGACTATGATTAGGAAAATGAGGGGCATTAGAAAAACTGGGACGATTCCTGTTTTACAGAAGGGAGACTGGGAAGCTGTGACTGATGTGGACAAGGCAGAAGTTCTGGCTCAAGCTTTTGTACAGGTTCATGGATCTGCAAATTTAAGTAGTGAGCTGGTGGCCTGCAGGAGTAGAGTCCTTGCACAAAACCCTGAGGTATTAAATAAGAAATTGGTGTTTGATAGTGTTTTAGATAGTGATCTTACATTACTAGAACTCAAACAAGCCATAGAGAGATCTGGCCGAACATCCCCTGGTAAAGATAATATCTGTTATGATATGTTTAAACATCTCACAGACAAATCTCTTAGTATAATTTTGGACTTTTATAATGAAGTTTGGACAGCAGGGCAACTTCCGTCAGCTTGGAAATTGGCCATAGTGGTACCAGTAGGAAAGCCAGGAAAGGACTTGTCTGATACAGCTGGTTATAGGCCTATTTCTTTAACTTCACATTTAAGTAAGCTTATGGAACGCATGATAACAGAAAGGTTGTCCTACTTTCTTGAGCGTCAGAATAGCTTTTCTCCTTATCAGAGTGGTTTTCGTAGGGGCAGAATGACAATGGACTCAATCCTAGGTTTAGAAGCGGATATCAGGAGGGCTCAGCTTTATAAAGAAGTGGTTGTTGCTGTATTTTTTGATATTGAGAAGGCTTATGATATGCTGTGGCGAGAAGGTCTGCTAATTAAGCTGTCTATGCTCGGAATCGGAGGGAGGATGTACAACTGGGTAATGGATTTTTTAATGAATAGGTCCATACAGGTCAGGGTGGGTACTTCATGTTCTAAAGTGTATTCTATTGAAAATGGGACTCCGCAAGGCAGTGTCTGTAGCCCTATTTTATTTAACATTATGATCAATGATATCTTTTCTGGGGTTAGTCCTGACATAGCAAAATCTTTGTATGCAGATGATGGGGCTCTGTGGAAGAGAGGGAGGAATCTATCCTTTGTTAAGCGAAAGATGCAGGAGGCAATTGTTGGGGTTGAACACTGGGCAAATGAATGGGGATTCAAGTTATCTGTGGCTAAATCCCAGGTCATCTATTTTTCTAAGAGATCAAAAACAAATGAACTTGGGCTTAAATTGTATGGTCAGACTCTGGAACAGGTGAAGGTAATCAAGTTTCTTGGTTTGTGGATGGACTCGAAATTGACCTGGAAGCATCACATTATGAAGATCATAGACAAATGCAAAAAAGGATTAAATGTCCTTAAATGCTTGGCGGGAAGTGACTGGGGGGCTGACCGTTCCTCTCTCCTGTGCATTTATGATGCTCTAATTAGATCGGTTTTTGACTATGGCTGCATGGCCTATAGATCAGCTGCTGAGTCTAACCTAAAATTACTCGATGTAATTCAAGCACAAGCTCTGAGATTGTGTTGTGGTGCAGTTAGATCCTCCCCAGTGGCTTCTCTACAGGTTGAAACAGGAGAAATGCCTTTGCATTTAAGAAGACTTGCATTGTCTACTGTATATTGGTCCAACCTGAAGGGGCACATAGAGAGCCATCCAGCTGTGTCTGTTCTACATGATTGCAGTGCTCCTCTTCATGGTCCCTCAAGGAGTTTTGGGTGTCTGAGCAACTCAGAAGCAGGCGAAATGGGATTGCAGGCTCGTGCTTTCAGCAGTACTGTTCCTATATCAGTGGTACCACCTTGGCTGTTCCCATTGCCTAGGGTTGATTTTTCCCTCCTTAATAAAAAATGGAGTGATGCAGGAAGTACAGCTGTTATGGTAGAACAACATCTGGCACTTAATTATTATGGTACTCTGCAGGTGTATACTGATGGGTCAAAGGATCCTACTGTGGGTTCCACATCAGCAGCGTTTTTTGTGCCAGAATTTCATGTGGTTGTTGGTAGGCGACTGTCTGATAACCTATCTGTATTTTCCTCCGAGCTTGTCGCCATTCTTTTAGCATTGCAGTGGGCTGAGGATGTTTGCCCAATGAGGATGGTGATTTGTTCAGATTCTTTGTCTGCTTTACAAAGCATCCAGTCTGGCAAATCTAAATGTAGACAAGACCTAATTTTAGAAATATCTCAGGCATTATTTCGTTTACACATGCAGACTATTTTAGTTCAGTTTTTATGGGTTCCAGCACATGTAGGGGTGGACGGTAATGAGACTGCTGACAAAGCTGCTAAACACTGCCTGAAGCAAAATAGAAGTGATCTCAATATCCCTCTTAGCAAAGCTGAGGCAAGAGTGGTTGTAAAGCAACATGTTAGAACATTATGGCAGTCTAATTGGGAACATGAACCAAAGGGGAGGCATTTGTTTGCAATACAACCGAGAGTTGGTTTTGGAGGGAGTGGAGGGTACGGTCGGAGGCAGGAAATTGTACTAACAAGGCTCCGAATAGGTCACAGTATGCTGAATGCCTCTTTGCAAATTATACAGAAACACTCCACAGGGCTTTGTCGCCACTGTCCGCAGAGGGAAACCGTGGACCATGTTCTTTTTTGTTGCAATAAATATGCTGTACAAAGGAAGATTTTGTTTTCTTCTCTTAAAGACAAGGGTCATAAAGAATTTTCTTTGACAGGATTGCTTTCTTATGGGGCAGGGATGGGGTCGGTTCATAAACTGGTTTTTCAATATTTGAAAGCTATTGGTATATTTTGCTTTATTTAGTTTTTTTTTTTTTTTTTCCCCTCTCTCGTTTACTTTCTTTTAGTTTTATGTACTTATTTATGAATTTCCTTTCACCTACATTTTGTTTATTATTGGCCATGTCACTTCCCGAAATCACACTTCACACTCCTGCTCAGTAGGTGGCGGTAATGCACCTTCAGTTGGTCTGCCATCCGCCATAAACCTGAAAGAAGAAGAAGAAGAAGAAGACGGTGTTTGAAAAGATGTCTGAGAAGAGCGTGGAGGGTAAAGATGAGCGGGGTGTTAATAATAAAACCATCTCTCTGCCCGTTTCCCGCGTTAAACTGATCATGAAGAGCTCTCCGGATGTCTCCTGTATAAACCAGGACGCGTTGTTCCTCACCACCAAGGCCACGGTAACTTTACCTACAGTCCACACAGTGCTCAGATCAGCAGAGCGCCCAGTCACTCATCAGATTAACTGCTGCTCTGTGATCATTTTATACACTACAGACTAGAGATTAATTCAGAAACTTTACACTTTAAAACGTATTTAAACTTTAAAAACTGGATACACGTACTTTCCTAATAGCTAGCTAAATGGAAATGTATTAAAACTGTTGGATACTAAACTTTTACTGTAGTAGAGTTAGCTGTGTTTTTATTAACAGCATTAGCGAGCTTCATTGTGTAAATGAAGGATTGTTTGTCACATATGTATCTATATCCATACACTGTACGTCCAGTGAAATGCTTTAATAACAGATTTCATATAATGTATAAATTATAAACATAAAAAGCTCAAAAAATAAAGTCAAAATTTAAAAATCTTTCAAATTTTTCTACATAAAGTGTGTGTGGAGTAATACTAAAGTCATCCAAACTATGAAGAAAAACAGTAAACAAAAAAGTGTTGAACAACCCAAAATATGTTTTATATTTTAGATTCTTTAAAGTAGCACCTCTTGCTCAGATTTCAGCTTTACACATCTTGGCTGGATTTTCTCAGTCAGTTTTATAAGGTAGGGTAATTTGGATTGGTTTTCAGTTAACAGCTGTGCTGAACTTGTGCAAGAATTAATTACTTGAATTTCTTTCCTCTTAATGTGTTTGAGAGCATCAGTTGTAAAGATATTGTGAAGAGGTAGAGTTGGTATACAGTGAATATCCCTATTTGAGTAAAGTTTTAATCCATGTTATGGCAAGAACTACTCAACTAAGTGAAGAAGAAAAAAATACTTGAATTTGAAGGAAATGAAGATTAGTCAATCTGAAAAATGTCAAGAATTTTGAAAGTATCCTCAAGTGCAGTCGCAAAGACCATCATGTCCCAGGAAAGGAAAACCAAGAGTCACATCTGTTACAGAGGACAATTTAATCAGAGTTTTTTTATTAACCTAAATGCTTCACAGAGTATTTTTGTTTGTTTAACACTCACTACATGATTCCTTATGTGTTTCTTAATAGTCTGGATGACTTCAGGAATTTATTACACTGAGAAAAAAAAAATCAATGTGAAGAGTTGTCAACTTTTGACTGGTGCTGTGTACAAGGTTATCTTTTCTGCAGATCAACTGTAGTGTGCTTAATATATTGTAAATCTTACAATATATAAATCGTATTATATATTGTGAAATAAAATAATTATAACCATATCCCCAAACCCTAAGCACAATAAAAAAAAGAAAAACAGAAATATGTAAGAAGTGTGCTGTAGAGGTGTAAAGTGCAAATTAGTGATTTTGCAGGGGGTATAGTTAATATTTGTTAAATGTAACTTGAATGTTTTTATGTGGAGTGTCATTAATTTACATTACATTTAATCTAACTGAATAAACATGTATCTTTATTAATTATTTGCCTTGAATTATTATTTTTTCTGTATAGGAGCTCTTTGTTCAGCATTTGGCTCTGTCCTCATACAATAATGGATCTGGCAAAGAGACAAACACACTGTCCTACAGTGATCTGGCGAACACTGCGGAAGAGACAGAAACCTTTCAGTTCCTTACAGGTAAGAGATTTTGCTTTACTATGGCCTGATGCAGAATAGATTATAATAATGTATATATATTTTTCAGTCCTTGGGATCAGATGATAGAATAGTATTGTTAGATTATTGTTCTGTTGTTTTATTATCTCCATGGTTTTGATTGGTGTCTTAATTGTGAAGGGATCCAGAAGTCTGATGGGTTTGAATAATCCAAAATCTTCCTTTGCATTGCTATTGTTATTACATACATTTTACTGTTAAGTACTCTGATGTGCCTTGAATTTACCATAGTACCCCACTATAAGCACTGCTATACAATAAAGAATAACCAGAATACATGTAGGTTCACTTTGTGTTACTTTCTCCTACATTGTAGAAAATTTTCTCTAAAATATACCAGTTCACATCAAAACACTCCAAATTACTTAATATGTCACATATATGTATATATAGTTAATTCTACATTGAATGCCAGACCTGCTGTCACATTTGATGCTCTTTCTCTCTTCCTAGATATTCTTCCAAAGAAAATCCTAGCAAGCGATTACCTGAAGTCACTGGAGCAAATGGAGGAAGATGAAGAAAACTGACATTGCTGTGCAGCTCTCAAACCACCAATACAATAATCTGTTCAACTTCTTCATTAGAGCACAGAGACATAGTAACAAGTTCAAAAACATCTCGTTCCTCACAACAAAAAGTAATGGACAAACCCAGGATGTTGTGCTCCTCACTTCTCCACACCTTGCTTGTTTGAGAGGAATTTTCCTGGGTCTAGTTTCCCAGAAGCATCTTAAAATGATGCTGGTTTCACTGGTGAAGAGACCGCTTTGTGCTGAGATGCCTTTGGGAAACCCAGTTCTGTTTGTTTGTTTGTTTGTTTGTTTAATAGATTGATTGATTGTTTTTCTGTTTAATTCTGTTGTAGGCATATTAATTGTTACTGGCTGCCTAACCACTAAGGGCTTAGTTATTACATCACCACTGAAATAGGTGTAGGCTAAATGTAAAAAAGTCTTACCACAGTTTTTTTTTAAGGAACTGCATATTTGCTCTTCTATTCCATAACTTTATGCATATCTAGTGAGAGCTGACTCAGTTGCAGCTGAGCAACATCTGCTTTTAAAGTAGTGCTACTCAGGGCATTAACACTCTCTGTGTCTGTGTGTGTGTGTGTATATTTGAAGGGACATTATGCTCACTGACTTTTTTTTGTTGTAAATGCTACAAAAATGTTGGATCTGTGTCATGGTACACATACTGCAAGAGAAAGAAATCAATATTTGTTTTAATGGGTTCATTGTCATCTCATTTTCATTCAAGTTTGACTAATTTTTCTAATCTGATGGTTAAAATCACACACAGTTGCTGATGTAAATTCATGAAAGTTAATTAATAGATCAGAATCTGTTCCCGATATGTCTGTATGCATTGGCTGCTGCTCTTCAGTGTAAAAGGTTTGAGAGGAGAGCTTTATTATTCGGTAGTTGGAGGTGAGGTCATGCACTGAATTTCAAAGTTGTGAATATTTTTACTTGAAATTTGTACTGCATCTGACGTTTTGTATAGTGTACTGTATGATTGGTATGTAGATGCAAACAATAAACATGTGTTTTCTTATTTACTGGGTTTGGAGTGTTAATGTAAATTGAAGTGTTACCTTGAAGTGTGGGCTTGAAAATGCCCACAGCTGCATAAGTTATATAAAAGGTGTTATTTCATAATGCCGCTGGCCAGTGTGCTCATGGCAAGGTGATATTATTATAATGGTTAAGAGTTTGGGCAAGGTCTTTTAGTGGGACCGGTCTTCCAGATGGATGGGAGGTTTTCCCTTTCCATGTTTGAAAATTATATATCCATATTTGACTAGGTCTGCCTAACAACAGAGCGATCTATATTCTGATTGGCTCAACGGGAGTACATTATAATATACAGCCAATGGATTGGCAAGCGTGAGAAATACCATGTGTGGCGTGTGAGCGTGTGAACTCGCTGAGGTGCGTGTGTCACACGCTCAAAGCGTGAGACTTGAGAACACTGCCCCACACACATATCCTGCAGGTCAGTACAGTGTTCTTTAGCTTCCATGAGAGTAGATGCTGTCCCATAACATTTGGCAGGTCTGTATAAAGCATAGCAGAAATGCTAATGTAATGAATCATGTAGTCTTTTCATTACAAGTTAGTTTTATTTGAATATTCACTGTTTTGCAGTTTGTCTCAATTATTGTTACACCATACAATGTTAGACCAACTTTAGACCAATTAGAACAAGTTCTGTGGCTTTGCCTTTAGCATACACTTGTTTTTTTTTTCATGAAAATTTCAAATTAAATCCAAAATTAAAGATGTTTAAATTGGTAACGAATCATGTTATCCACTTCTTCAAACAGTTAAAAAGTTCTTCATGCACATCTCAAAAATGGATCATCTCCTGATATATCCCTCAAACCAAATCTGGCTAGTTGGTGCTGCATGGTGCACAGGCTTCGGTCCAGATCAGAAATATGCTGTTCCAGAAGAGCTGCGATTTCATCCCTGCCGACGATTGAGTCCATGTTGTTCGCAATCTGCTCCTTTAAACTGAACAGAAAAAGAAAATATCTTTTATTTTCATAAATCAGAAATTGTAGCAGTGTTTGATTAAAACTGCAGATCAGTACATGACAAAACTTAACAAAAGTTTGGATTGCCTTTTACTGAATAAATTAATAAGCTGTGCTTTCTGCACGTAAGAAGCTAAAGACACAATATGCATTGGTGTAGTGAACACTGGAGATGTAAGATGTGTGTGTAATAAAGTACTCCCTTTTTAACAACACTCTTAATCATGCAGAGGGACAAGAGCTGACGTGTCTTTTCCACATGTTACATCATTCTCATGGAATTCAGCCGTGCGGGTGGGCTCCAAAACAGTTTCTTTAGAAGTTTACTTAGTTCTGGTAAGCTTCAAGACCTTTTAAAAAAAAAAAAAAAACTTTATAACAGTGTGCCGTATTTGAATTTAGCAGTGTTGTTGGGCTCCAAAACTTTTTCAGAAGTTGACTTTGTACAGCTCTGGAAAAAATTAAGAGACCACTTCAGTTTCTGAATAAGTTTCTCTGACTTTGTTATTTATAGGTATATGTTTGAGTAAAATTAATATTGTTGTTTTATTCTATAAACTACAGACAGCATTTCTTCCAAATCTAAAATAAAAATATATACATATAAAAAAATACATTTAGAGCATTTATTTGCAGAAAATAAGAAATGGCTGATATAACAAAAGCGATGCAGAGCTTTCAGACCTCAAATAATGCAAAGAAAACATAAAGTAATGTTCATAACGTTTTAAGAGTTCAGAAATCAATATTTGGTGGAATAACTGTTTTCATGCATCTTGGCATGTTCCCCTCCACCAGTCTTACACACTGCTTTTGGATAACTTTATGCCACTCCTGGTGCAACAATTCAAGCAGTTCAGTTTGGTTTGATGGATTGTGATCATCCAACTTCCTCTTGATTATATTCCAGAGCTTTTCAATTTGGTAAAATCAAAGAAACTCGTCATTTTTAAGTGGTCTTCCAGAGCTGTGGGCAATATAGGAATTAATCAGTGTTGGTAAATTCCACATATTTTCCTTCAGTTTTAAAGTTAAATGGCTCAAAGCATGAGGATCAAGAGTGTGTATCTTTAGATCAAATCTTTGAAACAATGTATGAATATTACATAAAATAAATAGATGTAAGATGTTCATTTAATGTATAACCATACCAAATTTTTGACTAATCTGCACATATTCAGTGTCTCTTTCTTAGAATCCTATATTTAGATGCTGGATATGCATAGGATTTCAATGCTGTGCCAGGAAAACACAGAGTCACTGGACACTGAAAAACAGGTGGAAATATATAGTGGATGGGGAGTATGCAGTATTGAGCTTTGGAACTGTATTTTCTGGAATGATGGAGCTTAATCCAATACTTTTGAGATGAGTTGGGGAATTGAGGATGAGGTGGGGGGTGGGGATCATCCAACTTCTAGAAATCACTGATGCAACGCTCTTGTCACTGATTGCAATCAAATCCTTATAGCAATGATCCAAAATCTAGTAGAAAGCCTTCCCTGTAAAGTAGAAGCAGTTACTCCAACAAAAAAGTAGTGTGAACTCAATACTTAATACCCTTGATTTGATAAGAAACAATGAATTAGCAGCTGCCCCCTAATTGTAACACAGATTTTTTTTTGCCATATTGTCACCACCCCCCTCAAGTTTCAATGGAGGACATTTTTACCTGGAGAAGGTGTAGTGTTGTCCACCCTCCTTCCTTTTCATGTCCAGGCTGTTGAAGACCTCCTGCATGGAGTCTACTGTCTGCTCAATGTTGCTGTGGTCATCCAGGACCCCTCTGATGAACTCCCTGGCCTGCTGATCATAGGAGGCTCCCCCCTCCTCTAGGCCGCTGGCCTGGGAAACGGCCTGCAGAGCCGCACGGTTCTGCAGAACCAGCAGCCGGGTCTGCTCAAACTCCTCAGGACCCACTATGTTATCCCAGCACACAGGAGTGGACGAGGGCAGCCAGAAGCGCTGTGTGCAGTTGGCAGGATGTCCAGGTTTCTCTGTGATGAAGGGGCTGTCCGCTGGGAAGCTCTGCAGAAGCTCCTCCAGGCCTGAGCCCCACTCCCAGTCACTGTCTACCAAGTGAAGCGCACTCAATCCAAGGCAGCACACACTCAGGAGGAGCAGCCATTTGGACAAGCAAACCCAGGCCATCCTACTGCAGTGCAGTGACAGAGGGGAGCTAACGAGAAAACACACGTTTACAGTTCAGATCCCACCCAGTTCAGATTTTAATGTACCTTAAAACTGGCATAGGTTCAAATACAGGAATTAAGATGTAAATGGGACTTGCATCTCAACTACTGGGTCTAAACTAAACAAATAATGACAGGGTGGCTTAATGGTTACCACGTTCGCCTCCCAGCACTGGGTTCAAGTTCCTATCTGGTTGGTGTTTCCATGTTTTCCCTGTGTCTGCATGGCTTTCTTCCAACAGTCCAAAAACATGGAGATCAGGTAATTTGGATACTCTAAATTGCCCAGAAAAATTAAATACTCTAAATCGATTTGTATATGTATGTATAGGTATGTGTAATGTATAGGATTGTGCGTGTATAAAATCATATATATTGGCACTCTGTCCTGGGCAAATGCTGTAGTGCCCAATGCAGTTCCTCCAGGTGAACGGTCGTTACCGGTTGAGAGTACGCTGTGCACTATTGGCTGCTGCTTCTCACTGGTGTGTGGATAAGTGCTAAGTGTGAATGGCTGTGTGTAAAACATGTAAATTGTAAAGAGTCCTTGGGTTTCTATAAAGGTGCTACATAAGTGTAAGTTTAAGTGTAAATCTAGTATCATAGCCCATGCTGTTTTGACATGTTGCCATGTCTCATTGAAGCCAAGGAACACAGCCCTTACCTGCAGGAAATGCATATCTCCTGTATTAAATATGGATGAGATTTCTGCCAAAGTCTTTTATAAATTCACATGGGCAAATCTAGCCAGATGCCACCAGTCACAATCTTGCCTTAATTTCATTTCATTTACAGCATTTATCTGACACTATTATCCAGAGCGACTTGCAAGTTTATTCCTGTTACAGAGGCAGGCCTACATAGTGTTAGGAATCTTGCCCAAGGACTATTGGTGTAGCGTAGCATACCACCCAGACAGGGAATTGAACCCCTGTCTCCCACATGACAGGGTAGCTCCCTGGCAGCTACTGGTGTTAACACCCACACCATCCACTTTCCAATATGTCACAAACGCATTGTGACATATTGGTGGCTCAACAGTTGGGGTTCAGTTGGGGTTGGGTTTGTGACCTAAGTTTGGCAAACTTGTGCTCTTAACCAATGTCTGCTCAACCCAATTTCACTATGTGTTTGTATTCTCACTAGTGCATATGTGATTTTAAATTGCCTGTGACATTGCACATTATTATTACAGCTCTACTAGTGTATATATGCAAAATCCACATTATATCTGTGCATCCTCTTGCAAACTAATGTACAGATATTGACAAAAGCCCTATCCGGACGGGATTAGTTTCTCAGGTGGTCCTGGGGTAATTTTCTCTTTTATGGGGGGTCCTCCATGATTTTATTCCCATATGGAACGACCATGTACGTGTTTTTCTCAGATGTCCTCTGGGAAAACTACTGGTTGAATTACCTACTGTTTTTTGCTAAACTCCGTGGTCCTCCAGTAATTTTAGTCCTGTCCGGATGCACATCTCTGAGTTTTATCACCTCATGTTTAATAAAATAGCTATTGTTCACTGCCACGCTCCGTAATTACAATTTGTGTGCGTGTTTCCACGGAGATCCACGTAAACACAACAGCGAGACAAAAAACTCACTGGTCCTCCTGTTTTCCCAATTGCAGTCCGTATGTAAGAGTTTTACCACTGAATAGAAGTGTGAAATATTTTTCACACACGGCCCATCTGTGAAACTAATCCCGCCTAGATAGGGCTAAAGACAACAAAGTGTAGTAAACACACATACACACACAAGTAAGGCTGCACAGTGTACTGTTTCTGCATCATAATCACAATGTGCAATGTTACATGCAATTTTTTTGCTACTTAATAAAAAGCTATTTTTGTATTCGAAAAATCGAAATGTATCTTGAACTTGGACATGGTCACTATAAACCATTCAACAAACAATTCTAATTCACGGGCATTTTTGTTTTTATCATTTCATGAATATTCAAAAGATTTGAGGACAAAAAGGCTCAGTATTCTTATAATGATCCAAAAACTATTGCAAAGTCATAGTTTTTGGATCATTATAAGCATTTAAAAAATGTTCTCTATTTGATAGAACTTGCATTTAATCTCTGCTCAGTACTTTTCTCAATGTAAATAACATGGACATTCAGATACATTATAAAGTCAAAATATTTTATCCAAATTATTATCACATTTTATATACATCTGATCTGATTAAGAGCTTTTAAATGTTACACATCCCTGTGCTTCAGTCACCCAGCATTAAATAACAGTGTTCAGTCCACAGTTCAGACTTCATACTCTGAATCAAATCACTCAGCATAACAAACGTGAGTCCGAACAGTTCCAGCCTTTCTCATTAACCTGCAGAATTCACAGACAGTAAAGACTACAGACAGACAGAGAGCAGACACTGACTGACTGCTGGTTGTGTGAGCAGAGTGTAGAGCAGCAGTGTGTTAACTTACCTCGGCTGGTCCTGTGTGTTGTTGTGGAGCTGTGTGGATCGTAACTGAGCTGTGGAAAATCTGACTCACTCCTCTAACTGCTCTCACTGCTGCTGGAGCTCCAGCAGAACAGCCACAGCTGCACCATTTAGCTGCCGGAGAAGATATCCTGAAGGACTTAGGATCTTACAGGACTTGGAAATGAACAATGTTTACTAGTGCATCTCAAAAAATCTGAATATCATTGAAAAGTTCATTTATTTCAGTAATTCAGTTCAAAATGTAAAACTCGTATATAGGTGTATTACACACAGAGTGATCTATTTAAAGGTTTGTTTCTTTTATTGTTGATGATTATGGCTTACAGTCAATGAAAACCCAAAAATCAGTGTATCAGTTGGTCCTGCTGGAAAATAAAATCCGCATCTCAATAAAAGTTGTCAGCAGAGGAAAGCATGAAGTGCTGGGAAAACACTGCACTGCACTGATTTTGGATTTGATAAAACACAGTGGATCAACATCAGCAGATGACATGCCTCTCCAAACCATCACTGATCATCAGTAAATTTAGCATTTTATTTGGAAATCAAGGGAGCAGAGTCTGGAGGAAGAGTGGAGACACACAGTCTAGTGTGAAATTTCCACAGTCAGTGATGGTTTGGGGAGACATGACATCTCAGAAAATAGATCTGTATTGAACCATAGCTGGCTTTTTTATGGAATCTCTCAAAAAATAAAGGTGCAACAAAAACCTTTTTGAGTCACGCCATAAAAAACAACATATGGTTCATGCCCACAAAGAGTGAGTTGATCTTTACTTAAAAGGCTCTGTAAGCTTTCTGCATATTCTTGTTTCCATCTCAACATTTCAAACACTTTAGAAAAAAAAAAGTTTTTTTCTGAAGCAACATTTTTAAATAACCTTTTTAGCACCTTTATTTTTAAGCATGTATATTGGCATGGTCTTAAGAGTATATAGTGTGCTGTACAACACTGTGCGTATGAGAGTTACTAATATCCAGTGTAGGACAGACTGGAAATTTATGAACAGTGCTGGATACTTTTCTCTAAAAACAAAATGTTACCAGGTCACAAGATAAAAAAGAAAAAGGATAAATATCCTTTTAAAACTGCTTTAGTAGCTTATCCAAAGAGAATGTCAGATTAAGTAGTAAACTGCTGATTTTGTTTAAAAAAATGACCAGCTTTAAAACAGCATGAAAGCTCCCTTTTTCTGTTTTTTTTTTTTCTTTTAAGCTCTCCGTCCAAGTAGCAAGAGAGCAGTAAGAAAGCAGTGGGGGAAAACAAAGCCTGTTCACTGAATGACTGGATGTTTTTACGAGGCCTTTAGTCTGCGGGCTCCTTCTCAGACACACATTTTCAGTTTGGTGCTCAAAGTCTGGGTGAAGCAAAAGTTTAAGCCCTATTTGGCATCTCCTAGACATCTGGACAGGGTATGGATGACATCATCACAACCTTTTTTGCAGACATTCACATTGCTAACAGAGGTTGTTAGCAACTAGTTACATTTATACAGTTAAAAATGCTTCTTAAAATAAGTACAATTTTATCAATACTATACTTTACTACTTTAGTAAATGATTGTATGTTTGAAAGAAAATTGAAGTAATTTTTTTTTCAGTAACATTTAGTTGCACTTGCCTGAGTAACTTATTATAATAATACACATAAGCCAGTGTAGTATAAAGAGTCTGATACAAACACTCATATTGATGTAGTTTAAGTGTAGGATCCTCCTCCCAAAGCCTGTATCAGAACGTGTTCATTTAGCTGACAACACAGGCCCAGCTTGTCCAGTAAGTGTAATGGAAAGGATGAGATGCAAATCTGTTCTGGCCAAGACTGTCAATCACTTTATTCCTAAGTTTAACCCCACCTTCTTATGATATAGAAAAATAATGTTGGATTCACTGAGATCTGTGGGAAATAAAGCCGTGCTAAAATTTCGACACAGGGAAAACTAACTGCTGGAATTATTCACTGGATGTGGAAAAACAGTCTAGAGGAGAAACATGAGATGGAAAATGGTCTGTTTTGTCTCTGAAACATATGGGAATGGACATAGCTGCACAGAATATTGTAACCAGCCAACAGAGGCACTAAACATGAGGAGGCTTCACACTTAAGAGAGACAAACGGGCCATGTTTTCTGGTAAATAAGTTAACTGTAAATCTATAAAAGCTATTTTTATTTGAAAAAGGTTAAATTACAGGTTTTAATTTCAGATGTTTGAATGTTCTACTTTTTTGTACTTTTCTTGGTTGTAATTTTAGTTAAGCCACTTTAGCTATTCTAAAACAGTTTGTTGGTGTATAGCGTCTCTTAAGCTTTGTAGTAATCTAGTTTGCAATGTTTTGTGCAGCAGGTTTTATATTTTATAGCATACTGTAATGATTCAAGTAGAGAATGTGAACTCTGGCCTTAGGCCGGATTACAATATTTTGTCCTGAGCAGAACCCACCACATCTGTGTTTACTTTGCGAATGTTGCTTAGTGGTTAAGAGAATGCATAAGGATTATCTGAAAGTCCAACACAATGACCTCAAGTCACAGGAATGACAACAGGATTTGGCAAAAACAGTAACGTTTGTTGCAGAGGAAGACACAGCCTGTACAAACGCTTTCCTTACAATGGAAAAAAAAATAATATTTTAAGAAACGAAACAGAAGCCAGAGGAGCTTAAAGTTTATTAACTTTATTTTATCAATGCAATATACAGTCAAGCGAAAGAGTCAACTATATTAAATGATACGTATTCACATTATGTCCTAGCAGGGTTTACAGCATATCTTGAGATTGTAATCATAATTAACACAAAAGAAAGCAGAAACGAAAAGAAAAAACAGAAACAAAAAACCCTCAAAGCTCACACTTTACACTGACAAGAAGTAAATGATGAGACAGAGCTTAGCAGTGAGCCCAAACACAAGAATGAGAAAGAAACGACCTCATCACAACAGAAATGACAGCAAATTCAATTTGGCATGTGGTTAAGGAGGAAACATAAAAAATAAAATGGCTGAAGGAAGGGGGAGGTTTGAGCCTGCAAGGCAGTGCAGGAATGCCTCAGTAAAGACTTTGGTCACTTTGCTTTTCCATGGCTTACATGAACACTGGGGGGGGGGGCCCTAAAGTGTACAGCCTCAGCTGGAGTGTCCTGGAGTAGTTGAATACACGCTTGGGCCAGCCGAGGATTGTCTTTCCAGACTAAACAAAGGAAAAGAAAAAATAAAGGAAATCCTTTTGTAGATCCAGGACACTCCTACATTCATAGGAGGTAGATTTATAACAAAAAGCATATGGCGATGATTGGCAGTGACCTATAACAAAGCATAACTTGCATGTTCTGGTGAGTAGTGCATATTTTAAGGCCAGATATGCTATGTATGTGTTGTTCTATCCATAAATGCAGTTCCAAGGCTACCTTAAGACACAGGTGAGGGAGGAAGGAGTGCAGGAGGGGGGAAGCAGTAGCAGATACAGCCCTTACACGGCGATACCTGAGTCAACAGTCATTCATGACTATATCAAGTCACCAAATATGTTTAAATTATTAGGGGATAGGTATTCGTGACTTTTGCTAAAAAAAAATAAAATACAGACCTTGTCACTACAGGAGATTTGTAAGTTAAAATGGCCAAGACAGAACACCACGCTGGATTCCCTGTGCACTCTTTAAGCCTTGATGTGTGTCTTGATCACTCCAACAAACAGCCAGTGGATCACTAAAGTTGTGTCATCACGCAGTCTGTAGTCAGCATCAACCTCGATTTTCAAAGTCAGAAATGAATGGGGGGTTTTTAAAACTTCACCTAGTGTTCAGATCCTTGTAAGTTTCGCTTTGTGCACATTTTTCTCCTGAACATCTCTGGATCCTTTAAATTATAAGGTTGTTTAAGAGTTGTAATACCAATATTGCTAGATGCAAGCTAATGCTACTGCACGTCAGTTAGACATCAGTAAGATAAAAAGGCTATGTTTTGATTTATTATCCTTCTTCAAGAATGATCATGAAATAATTAAAAGAGGTGAGCATTGTGTCGTGCTTGGTAACTGGTTCTTACCCAGGGGAAAACATACCCTATGCTGGTAAGTTGGTGCTAGAATAATAAATAACTGCTTTTCACTCGACTACAATAGTGGAGGATTCTGGTTTGTGCATTTGTTTACGATACAAAATAGCATTAATTTAGTGTGCATTAGCTTACATGTAGCCATATTGAAAACATAATTTTCCTACAATTTTTCCATATTTCAGAGGAGGAAAAACACCTACCGTATTTATTTCTGCCACTGAAAATGGTAGAAAGGTTAGGTCCAGAATGCCAAATATGGGCATAACTAGGACTACAGAAAGATGCACAACTTCAGTGGTCTATGTACAGATAAAGGATGCAGTCTAACCCCCTCAAAAATATATAAAAATAAATAAAAAAAATCAGTATGTGAACGGCATATGCGCTGCCTCGCATGTACATCAAACCTCCCACCTGGGAAACGGTTTTGCCATGTTTGAAAATATGAGGTTCACAAAAGAAAACTCACTCAATGTTGATGCAGCATATATCAGGCTTATGAGGTACTTCATGTCTCTACACTTTTAAGCAAAGACCTCCATGTCAAATGGTTCTTTAGAATTCTATTATAGCAGAATATACCTCGTCTTAATTGACTTTTTTTTGTTTTTAGCTATTGGTCTGCCCATTTTTTTTTTTTTAAAAAGGGCATCTTTTTTTTAACTGCTTAGAAAGTGCAAAATACAAATACTGATCGTTCTATGCAGCATTCACTCAAGGTTGCATGAAAATCAATGTAGAAATTCTTTGATGTGGCAAATGAAAAGGACTATCACCCTTCACCCGTTAAATATAGGGGGTGAGACAGATCAGAAAAGGCACACAAAAAACAAAAACAGAACACAAACTGGATGTCTAAGTCTTTAGCTCAACCACAACACAAAAACATTGATTAAAATTCAATACAACCTTTTTTGTACCTCTTACATTGATTAGATTAAACTCTCTGGAAACAACTGAAATATGCCAGTGTATCAGT
Organism: Astyanax mexicanus; assembly: GCF_023375975.1. Lineage (NCBI taxonomy): Eukaryota > Metazoa > Chordata > Actinopteri > Characiformes > Acestrorhamphidae > Astyanax > Astyanax mexicanus. The sequence goes on along the minus strand of NC_064410.1, from coordinate 49,184,322 downwards.
ATGTGTTGCAACACATTCAGTTAAAATTGGAGAATTTACATTTAAAAACAAATTCCCTTTCTAAAATGTAGCATGGTAAAATACATCAAATTACAATTAAAAACACTTTTATGTAGCTTATTCTTGACCTGCTTACCCTTACCGTGGAGTTTTCATTTAGCGGTTTTCATTATTGCAATACTGGATATAAAGAGGAGCCAAGTACAATGCAAGCATGAAGAGTGACAGACTCAGAGATTACCACTTGTTACGTATTGCCAAGCTGCTTCATTGTATTTAAACTGTGCTGCCAAATGTGAATAAATCTACAATAAAAAGTACAAGTCTACAAACATGCTTGTCCTAGTATTGCAAAAAATACAAGAGATTTTTTTTGGAGCCGTTATCGCCCAGTGTTATCTAAACATGGCACGTTGCTACTGATGGACATGGAGAGAGGACACTGCCAGCTTCCCAAAAGCTTACAAACCCAGGAGCACCAGCTCACCCTGTGAAACGCCAATCAATCAACACACACCCTGTAGACAAGACCACACCTCTCATTTATTGCTCTGCATTCACACTCTAGCACTCTTACTATTACAGAAAGCAATAATGCCCACTGACCAGCATGTCTCCATATACAAAATTTAAAAATTCTCTCTGGTAGGACTACAGCTTTTGCCAAACGCAACCTTACAGTCCATTAAAAGATTATAATCTTACTACATTTTAAAAAGGGAAGCTTTATTACTGCTCACAATTTGGTCCCCTACATTTTTTACACACCAAAAACATCCCTCATTTTAGTCCATAATACAAATTTCAGTTTAAAAAAAAAAAAACGTAAAATATAACTAAATACCTCTAACACACAGTATTGGCTTGTGTTGTTTGGTCACCACTATTACTCTTTGTCATGATCATATAAATTAGGGATATACAACGCTAGCACCTGACACCATTCTGAGGTAGTTTTCAAAAAGTTGGTATAAAAAGCCAGGTCATTAAATCAGTCTTGACTAACTATAGTCCTACACACAATAACCCTCATATTTCAGTATTGTGTGTACATCTGAAACATTGATGCCCAATGATATGTCCTTTTTCAATAAAAAAAAGAAAAAAACAAAACGAAATAGTAAAACTGATAACAGTTTTTTTTTTTCTTTGTATTCAATATGTATGTGCTCCGGGAACTCCTGCAACTCCTGCCTCCTGACAGACCATGTCTAACAAGTATTGTGAATGAAGTTCGATTAGGATGCCAACTGAACTGTGGTAAAAGTGAGAATGGTTGAAGTTTCAATTTGCTAATCAAAGCCTTTTACTTTATACACACAGTGAACTGGAGCTCATCAAGTACCACTTTTATGCTTATGACTATCGGATAAACCACAAAGCAGGCTGTTCAGGACAAGTTTTTTTTTTTTACGGTTGTAGGATGAACATTATGCTATAGCTCAAAATAGTGGCTGGATGGAACTAGATGCTCCTTAAATTTTGAAAACTGTTTCAAAAAAAGTTTAACACTCTAAAAACAAAAACAAAAAACACTACAATATAGCGCTAAATTATGTACAAGTCTTACAGTGCAGCACCTCAAACACAAGCAACGGAAATAATATTTGTGCCGGTGTGTATCCTTAATAATTGCCCAAATGCTTGTGTGTTAGATTATACACCATGTAAGACGAAATTCTGTAGTCCAGTGTCCCATTAGAACATAGCTGAACTGCAGCTGATCAGAACTTTAAATGTGCATACATGAGACCACTATTAGCCACTATTTAAACTACTGCCATTCACAAGTACATTCATATACATTATGATCTCATCAGGGGTGTTTCTTCAAACATATTTAGGATTTTTTTTGCCTCTGAAATGAATTTGATTAATTTTGTTGTAAGATGCAATGCAGAGAATGGTCCTCAAATACAACAGAGTAACAGACAGGTTAACAAAATTGCTCCTACCTATTACAGTGCAAAGTTCAAGAAATGTTTAATCTATAGAGACAGCATTTTATGCTTTCGCTGGTTAAGGAACATCATAATTTAGTCTAATTCTTTCAATCCTCCAATCCAAAAATGGCTATGTTCAGAATGCACATTTCACATATCTAAATTGTATTGTGGATGATTTTTGATTATCTGTGCAGCCAGAAACAATACGAAATTAGATTTGCTCAAATTGGATCCAAAACATATGTGGAGGTGCTTTGAGATGCGATTAAAACCAGATTTGTACAGATGTGTCTCAGTCTAAACACTCTAGCCACAGATTAAAATGACTCGCGCATAAGAGACAGCACTGAAGTCCAACATGCATAATTCTTAGCTACATATTTAAATCTAATTATTTAAAAATATATATATTTTGGACTTTTTTGGCATGAAAAAAAAACAATAGTTTGTTCTAAAGATGGAAGCCTAATCAAAAATTAACAATGGTAACAAATGGTACTCAATTCACAGTCCTGGATACTCTAGTACAGTACTCTATTTGCTGCACATATTGTTGCACCTTCAAGTTACTAGGAAACTTTCCAAAATATCAATATCCTATTTAATATTTACGGACCAGACTGTACTAAACTCTCAAGAACAAATGGTACTACTAATGGTTCTTTGTGCAATTTAGGTTATATAAAGAACCATGTTTGAGGGGGAAAGAACCATTTAAAATGTCTAAAAAGGGCCTTCACTTGGTGTAAAAATTCCCACCAATTTAAAAAAAAGTTTTTCACACTGTTTACTTCTCTCTATTACAAGCACAAGCTATTTCACTGGCAGTAATGTTACATTTCTACATACACTATTTGCTGAAATACATTATAGAAAATAAAGGAGATAAATTGATTAGGTATTCTCCTGCATTCTCCAACTGAGGCAACACAGTTTAATCTAAAACAGCACCATGTTCATTTTCATTCAAATCCATGTTTTACTGTGCATAGATGAATGTAGTAATCTAGCATTTCAATACCAGTTGATCAGGATCAGGTTCTGTATGACACTGGAATCATGACACATTAAATGTGGTTGGATTTAGTTTTTCATTTTATAGTTTGAAAAACACTTCTGCTTAATAACTGTATAGAAAATGAAAATTATAAACTCAAATAATTACAAATGCCTATAAAAAATCATCTTGCATCAAATTTGTCCTTAATTTTTTTTATCGAAATTTGAGCGAACGGGCCTTAAAATGCAGAAAATATTAATTCTGGATTAGAGCTTTAGATAGAGTATACAGCAAATACTGTATACAGTGAAGAATCAGCTTAAAGCTAATTGTATGTACACAATCACAAAACCTAAAATAGGACTGATGGCTCTGAACAGAATTCAGTTTTTGCATAGTTATGAGAATATCAGGACTTTATTTGAGTTTGCACCAATTAGCAGTTTGTCTGTGCCCGTGTGCATACAAAACTGTAATACAAACTTAGCTCAAGAAACTGCAGTGTACTTTAGCGTTTATGGTGGCAACCAGAACTTTGCTAATATTACAATCTTTACAACACTAGCCTAGTCACCTCTTGATATAGTGCAAACACATGTCGATCATACATTTTTTTTTCCATATTTTGAGTAATTGCATATGCTGAAGAGTTCTGACAATCTAAGGTGCTGGATTCAAAATGTAAAATAATAAAAGACTCAGTAACAACTGAAAGCTGAAGAGATCAGGTTTGTCCCAGTTAGACGGGTCTAAGAATTAGTTAAAAAAATTACTGTTGCCTCAGTTTGCTTCTTTAAGTAAATGACAAATACAGCTGAAAAACTAAAGAGGAAAACTACAAGATATGCGCAGTCCAATGAGCAGCCACAGAGGTGGGGCAAACAGATACAACTTGAAAGTTTTGCAACGTAAAAACATTTGGCAGAACATGACAGTATTCATACTGTACACTTTCAGTAAATAATCCACTCTGATTTGCAGTTTAAACTTGCAGCGATCCTTCTTTGAGGCTTTGAACACTTTTTTACTGGTAAAAAATATGGCAGTCGATTTTAATGGATTTAAATGGCACCAAGCTTGGCCTCTTAAGAGATACACAAGTCAGTAAAATTCCTGTAATTATGAAGAAATGACTAATGCAAGTATGTTACCATAATATCAGAAACAGGCAACACGAGGTAGGACATCTAGCCATTTCCACACAATTACAACCGGAGAATAACTTCATGCTTTGAATCTTATGGAACTAAAGGTATAATGTCCTTTGCCCTTTAAAAGTGCATCTACTTTCACAAGTTTCAAGACCAGCGCCACTCAGTAAAACTAACTCAAGTATTTGACTGAGACTGAGAACTAAAATGCCCCTGCAAACACAGTCAAGTCGGAAAATGACAGTAATGAATAACGTTCAAGGTTAACTGAAGAAACTCAACCTCACGGACCAGTTCTATGGTTGAGGCTTATATGATGATTTCATGGTAAAGAAAACAGAATTGTGATTTTAAAAAATGTCAGGAAAAATCTAGCACCTACAATTATGCCAATGCAATTTTTGTGCTTTGAATCACTGTAGGACAACAGTATACTTACGATTTGTAATCTTTCTTGGCTAACAGGAATAACTGAAAGTCTTACAAAGTTTACCCAATTGTCTGATATAATAAAAATATAGTATTCTGTTGGCTAATACTGCTACAACGGATACAGGATTTCGCACTACTATGCACACTATTAAAAGCACCCAGCTTAAAATGACTACAATACATACTGTATTTTCTAAATTCATATTTCATATACACAAACATCACTAAAATCTCTTGGTTATAAATGCATAGTTAGAAAAAAAAGAAGAGTTAAAAATATCCCAACTCTAAGCTAGTTAAATTAACCCAAACATTATATGGGGAATAACCAGTACAGCTAATTAACCAGCACAGACTATCACACCTTATGGGGAGCTTTAGAAGGCATTCAGATGTTGCATTATAACAGTATACAGGAGATGCATACAATATATTGCGGCTCAAATTGAATTACGAGTGGGTGATCCATTGTCACTATACCCTATATCCCATTATCAATGCAACAAAAACTAAAAACCATTTGCCGACTGGCCAAACACTGTGGCACTACAAAGCTTTTAAAAAGACCTCCATAATCAAAAGGGAGGGGGGGGGGGGGGGGGAGAAAACCAAAAACTTCTATGGTAAAGGCTCTTACTTAATCACTGACATTTGGGCAAAACATTAAGGTGCATAACACATTCAGACGAAATTTCTCACCTCCACTGTGACTCATTTTAAACTCTTTTTCTCAACTCACAGGACCTCTCCACAGTTAAGGCCATGGTTTTATGAGCCATCAGCATGTGTGGACGTGGTGTGCTGAAGAATGGCAGTATGCAGCCCAGTGTCAATAAAATATTCTTCAACCCTGACTCTTCTCTGAACCACACAGTACATACGAGGCTTTCAGAAGCACCAATTTTACTCACTACACTGCAGAGTGAGAGTGTCTCTCTGGAACAACCAACCCCAGTCAGCTGAGACAATCCTTCCTGTACAAGCAAAAACTGGACTGACTCATTAATCACCAACACGCCTATAACCTGAAGCAATGCTTCAGACAGCTCTCACCGCAATCAATATATATCAACTCAGAAGCAAATAGAGAAATGACTTTGATCTAAATGATTAGTATGTAAAGACATTAGTATTTCTCTTTTAAGTCTATATGAGAGTCTAAATGCTCACTCTTTACATGACAATGTTAGAATGGGAAAACACACATACAAAACACGTATACACACACGAACACACAGAAAGGATGTCATATCAAAAAAGGACTCTGGCCTGATTAGAACAGATTCCTTATTGACAAACTTGGCTCAAAAATAGGAAAAGTGTCACTAACAGGAACCTGTCCTGCATGATCCATCACATCCTATTTAGGCCCAGACAGCTGATTGTCATAACACTCTTATCATGGTGAGGGAATGGCAATAAAGCATGTCAAGCTGATCAAATTTCTACTGTCCTGCTAAATTCACTGTCCTTATCACACATTCTAAAAAACAGCACTTTCATCCCAGTCAGTTGTTAATTACTCCAAGAATTAAGAATGACTATGGTAGAATTAATAGGTTTAGGACTAACAAAAAAAGACAACATTGAGATTTATGTTAGTACACACAAATGAAACATAAAACACAATAAGTACTTGTGTCCTGAAGTTGTGCCCCTTCAGTCAGTGCACATGAATGACAATACAGTTGCGGAGAGTGCAACTGAACAACCAACCCCGAAACATGATCTGTTCCTTAAACTTTTCTTGCAGCCTTAAATGTGTAACGAGTTCATTAAAAGAACTACTTTAGAATCTCTACAATCTGGCCTGGAATAATAATAATAATAATAATAATAATAGAACCCACCCATCACAAAATCAAAACTGTCAGTTTTAAAAGCATTGTAAAGTTGATTGAGTTGAATCTACGTAAACAGGTTAACTCCTAGCTTACAATATGAACATACTGAACGGAGATACACAACATACCCTCAACTCCTATAAAAAAAAATTAAAATAAAAAGGGATAAACAAACGTCTCAGTGCTCTAATAAATACTCAGAAAAAAATGTGAATGTTTAAAATATTTGGAATTACCCATGTGGAGATTTGGACATCTAAAAGATATGGGAATTTCTTCTCCTTTTGAGGAAACCCACACAATGAAAGTGGCACATTAAACATACACATACAAAACGTTTCAGGATACAGGACTCAATCTGGTTGGGCTCAGGCAAAGTACATGGTGCGCAGTGTGTCCTGGTGGATCTGCACGGCTTTGGCCAGGGCTTGCTGGTCTCGGCCATTACTCTGGCCTGATGTGTGACTACCTTCAGCACTGAAAGACAAAACAAGACAAAAACATCCTGATGAGCCTCTAGCTTTTCAGAACTGTTCTGTGAACTGAAAAAAACAAAGCAGAGACAGAGCTCCAGTTATACCTAGGGCACAGCAAACAGCATTCCACAATAAGAAACACGTGACCAGTTAAACATGGTGGTGATAGTGGGGTATTGTTTATATGTTTTGCTGCTTTAGGGTTTGTGCAGCTTTATAGAGCTATTAATTCAACTCTATAGCAATGTTGACCCATAAATCTGTGATCTGAAGCTCAGGTGCATTTAGGTTATGCAGCAAGACATTATGAAAACTAACCACTGGAAGGTTAAACCAAACTCAAAAGAAGATCAAGTGAAGACCTGACCTGAACCACACTGAGATTCTATAGCAGGACCATAAATAGGCAGTTTAGACTTCCGGTGACACTCTAATATGGAGGAATTAAAGCAATTCTACAAGGGTTTATTAAAAATATATAAATAAATAAATAATAATAATAATAATAATAATAAAATTAAAAATCATGTAGATGGATGTGGCTGTTCCTATGATTTACAGGGAGCATTTGGTTAAAGACAAAGACGGCTCAATCAGCTAAGTTTAGCAGGGATGTTGTTTGGTCTTAAACATTAACATTATGCAAGAGAATCTGAAACCATTTACCATCAGAAACATACAAAAAAAAAACACAGATCAACAAAATCCTCTGGACAAATCGTATTACTGCATATAATTTTTCTGCATTTGAGAACATGTATACCTGTCATGTTCCTTGTCTACTAGATGGTAGCGGGCACGGAAAGCCACCAGGTGGGCGTAGTAGGCTGGTGCCGGGATGGATACAGAGCGAGTGCAGCGCACGTATGTGTGGCAAAGCTGGTAGGTGAGCACCTGCAGCTCATCCGAGGTGAAATGGTTGTCATCCCACAACACATGATAGTGAGATGGTCTGCTTGTCCCCTGTGTAGAGCGAAAATTTAAAATTCTAATTAAAAGCCAATTTACTCTTTTACTTAATCTTTCAAGAGACTGTGGTATCAAGACCTGCAGCATAACAGTAGAAATATATCAAGTAAAAAGGATATTTATAGCAAAAAAAATCTTAATTAGCAAACCTGAATGCCAGCATGACTGCAAAGGTAGAAGTCAAATTCCGATGGATGAGTGATTTTGGTGTCAACTGTGGTGCCAGCAGGGATATTCCCACTCTTCCCAACCTAAAACAAAGATAGGCAAACATCTCCAATGAAATATAACACACACATGATTAAAAACCTTACTACAATAAACATCAAATTATAAATAACCAACCCTCTCATTCCTGTCCATACAAAACAGTCTGGTATGGTGTCTTTTCTGGACCACCACAAAAGTGATGCCTGGCTGGTAGTCTTTCTCAAGTTTGATACAGGCCTCGCGGATTGCCAGTAACTCATGTTGCAGAACCTACAGAAAACCAAGAACAAACATCAATACACACAGCTGCACAAAAGCAAAAGAGTAAATGTGTTAATTTCATACAAATTTACACTGCTAGGTAAATCAGATATTTACCTGATTAAACTGGCCTTCTGAAATCCCGTCTCTGTAGTAGATGATGCGTGTGGGTTTGAAACGAGTGGACTTGTAAAACTGGATCAAAAGCTCTCTGACCATCGCAGCCAAGTCCTGAATGATATCCTGTCTGTGCTGCTGAACCCGTACTGTGGCACAGTATCGGCTGGGGTGAGCATCCATACTGCCGACCACCTAAACCAGATATTAAGGTGTAAAAGTTACACGCTGCTGATACAAATAGGCCTGTTCCAACAATAAGGTAACTCCTGCGCTGCGCCACAAAAAAAAAATAATAATAATAATACACTCCCACATTTCCCCTGGTCACTTCATACTCAAAGTCTCCCTTTGGAATTTCAGAGCAAGTAATATACTTTACAATTAAATATAGCATGACCAATACAGGGGAATATAAAAACAATGAATATCTAAATACTAAACACTTATTATACAATATATTTTAGGAATAAAATTCAAATTAGACAAAACTATTATTTCCACGTTTTTCCATTAAAAAAACGTTGCTGTTGCTGTAAGACATCCAATTACCAAAAGAAGTAGAGGTTGACTTACTGCAGCAATGGAGGGCTTCTTTCCATCACCTGCTGGAGGATGAGTCACGTCTGCACCCAGAAAAATGACTGGCTGCTGAAACACCAAGGGCCTAAACAGGAAACCCCACAAAAAGAGTTTAACTACAAAAACTCAGAATTTGGTTAGCACATTTAACAAATCTCTCCTGTATTGATATAATATTTTTTACAGATGTAAACATTTCCGTATCCTTACCTGCCCTGTGGAAGCAGAATGTTGTTGACTCCACCTAGCTTAACGTTAATCTTCAGACAGAGGTTGGAGAGGGTCTGAGGAGTGGTTTTCTGGACGTTCTTCACCTGGACACACTGCGTGGCCATTCCCAAAACAGTGTCCCCGACTCGCTTCACCTCCGCTATGAGATACGGAAATTAAAAGATTAGAACAACGTAACAGTGACAAAGAAAACATAAATTGTATACAAAATCCATCACAACCTGACTTACCATACACAGGAGTCTTCCCTGGCAGGATGACCACAACCAGCTGCAGACCTTGGTAGGTGTATTTCAGATGCTTGAACATGGGTTCCACGCTGTCAGCTCCCTGGGCATACTTACAGAAGCAGGGCTGGCCTTGGATCGGCATTCCTGCATCTCGTGAAATCTTCCGCAGCTGGTCTGTGAACGCTCTGCAGACACAAAAAGGCGGATTGGTGATGATAATGAATGCACAGCACTACATTAAAAAGAATGTTAGTAAACAGACAGCAAGACATGTTAATAAGTTCATGCACTTACTTCAGCAGCAGTTCTGTGCATTGTCTCTGAGGAGCAAAGCAGGCAATGGCCCACACTTTGATCTCTATTCCAGTATGGAACTGCTTGTTTCTCATGTCCCACACACCTTGAATTGGGGTAGCTATTGCCTTATTCTGGGGTTAAAAAAAGAAAAAAAAAATCTTAGAAGAAGTCCACACATTTTGAACCTGCTACACATATAAGGAAAACGGAAAGTAAACAGAATTGGTCCATACTCTGCCTCCGTAGAGAATCGATGGTGCTTGGAGGACACGGCCATTCACTTCAGTCATCTCATCTCTCACCATGACCCCAAATTCACGCACATAAGGATCAGTATTGAAGTTGGCACTTCTCATCTGTAACACATATACACAAAAGTTAGTATTACACATGCACAAATAACAAAGAAACAAACAAACAAAAAACACATATACAATTAACTAGTACATGCAGCCTTCGAGGCATGGAGGGACTGCCCTTACCAGTTTGCTGATTTCATCCTGGCGGTCAGGTGCTGAGCGGGCGGTGGCACGAATCATAGTGGAGGTCTGATTGTCTGTCAGTTTCTTGATGCAGCGCTGTCCAGCCACTATGTTACAAACCTGCGGCAAAAGCAAAAAGTGTTCAGTAAAGAGGATAAATCACGACAGATAACCATACAGAATTAGTCATGCTTTTATTTTCTGAGATGAGACATGTCTTTGACTAACCTCAAGAGGAAGGTAGGTGTGTTTCTGCTCCTGGCCAACTTGTAAACATGGTAGATGAGGGTACCGAAGCACGAGTTTGTATTTGTCTTTGAAGTACTGTGCCACAGTGCATTCAATGGTCTGTCCATTCTCCTGCTGTAACGGAAATCTATAAGATAGATGGAGACAGGTAAATAGATAAATTTAAAAAAACAACCAAAGCAGAACATCTGCAATTCATTTACATTTTTTTCTAAAACAAGCACCATAACTATCACAAATATTTAAACAATCTCATATATAGGTAGAGTAAAGCTGACCATCATTGCTTTAATATGCAAACTGTGCAGATAGTAAAAAATCCATCCTTAAAATAATCTCACAACTGTATTGATCAGCTTTTCATTTTCCCTCAACCAAAGTTATGCCATAATTCATTCTAAAGGATCTTCTGGGCTAAATTGGATGGAGCAGAACAAGAAAAACACACAACTGTATACTGCAGGGGGAAATGACATAGCATTAATGTCAATTAATGCTATGTCATTTCCCCCTGCAGTACACAGTTGTGTGTTTTCTTTTTCTGCTCCATCCAATTTGTCAATTAAAAAGCTAAAGATTTAATTTAAAAAAATGATCTTACGTTTGGTGGCTGGCTGGTCTCCTGGTTACATTACATACTCTGTACTTCCTCTTCATCTGCCCACAGTGTGTGATCTCTACCTTCAGACCTAGATAAAGGGATCAAGATGACGCAAATTCTTGTATGTACGCATAGTGATGCACAATACACTGTTTACTCAGAGTAGAATGTGCAATCCAGTGTAATAAAAATAATACATCATGTTACTCAAAAAAAATATCACAATTGTATTATATCTGCCTGATATGATGTATAAACATTATCCACATTAGTCTGAAGGAGAAAAACACTATGTGCTTTAAATCACCTTTTATCTCCTTGGTAAACTTCACTCTCTGAGAATCTGTAAGGGGTTTCTGTTGTTCTTCAATGCTTTTGAAATCCAAAACCTCGCACATGAACTCAATCACTGGTTGTGCTTTGTAGAATGCAGTGGCCGACACTAAAAGAAACAACGAAAATATTGAAACGTTTTTAGACATTTCAATGTGAAATCCCATACCGTAAATGATTCATGAAAATAAACAGACTGATGCACACCATCGATGTTGAGCATCATTTTCCAAAGGGATGGTCGAACAGACTGGTGGAAGCCAAACCAGACTTCCCTCCCTCCGCCAAGGGGGTTGGAGCAGCCCTCTGAAGGTGTGAAGAATGAGCGGCCAACAGGTGTGTACCTGGGGAGAAAACAAACATATAAGAATAGTTTTAATCTACAATTGGTTTTCCATTAATATTGCTTACCAGCTCTATCCAGCATAACACAAGATTAGTGCATGAAAGCACTGCCCTCTTGTGGCGACAAATAATAAAAAATATGCTTACAGAATGCACTTACAGCAACAAAATCAGATATATTACAATCCTTCAATTATTGATGTATACATGTAACACAAAGTCAGTTGTGAATGAATCAACCACATCAGTCTGCACCACCATATTTTAAGTGTGACTGCTGAGTGAAAACAAGTGCAAGACATCCAGTCCACTGACCTCATGGAGGGCAAATGTCTCATGACCACATCTAGAGCTTGAATGGTCTCAAAAGGAATGCTTGGCAGTCGTCCAGACAATGCTTCATGAAGAGCTTGCAGGCTAACGCAGGACACCCACTTTATGGCCACTTTAAAGCTTCTGTCCTTTCCTTCTCCAGGGATAGTCACCTCCAGCTCCACCTACAACAGCATCACAAGTCAAGAATCCTTACCAAGAACCAGGAATCTGTATTTGACATTTACCTGATGGCTGTAGTTATGTAGCCTATTGCTAGAGTGTTTAGATGCATGTGCACATTTAGAGATCCTTTAAAACAAAAAATCACTCACCTTGTCTCTCCCTATAGGTAAGGGCATTGCTGTGTACAGGTTTTTCCTCCCGTCATACACAGGCTTTCGATCTCCAAAGATCTGTGTTTTAAAGTGCTGGACCATGTGCTCAACAATTTCACTGCAAACAAACAGTACAGAATTTAGTTTGAAATTGATTTGTCACTACGGTTTAATCCTTAGGCATGAGACATAAATGTGAGTGTTACCGGTTGACCCTCCGTGGGCATTTCTCTGGTTTGATGTCAATATCATAATGGTACATCTCCAGCTTGGGGATTTCCATCTCAAAGAAGTTGGCCTGCAATTTGATTGTCCTGCCCATGGTGCCAAAGTCTGGCCTCTGAGGTGGTTTGAACACATACTCGTGTGATGGAGGAGATGGAGGAGCTGTTGGGACAAACACAAAAGTATATGAAACTGGAGGAGTTGTGCCTTCTTCAAATCTAGCTTTAACAAAATTAGATTGTAAAAAGGAATTATAGTCACTCTAAAAGACTAGAAGCTAATATTTGGTGATAAGCAAAGAATGGCTTTTTCAACTTGAACATTCTGTTAACTGAGTAATAGGGCTGTTGGACTGACAGAAAAATAACACCCCAAATCAATATAGATTATATAAATATTCAAACCTGTCAGAAAAGAAATGTTTTTATCAAAATTTTCTGAGAGTACTGCAAGTAAAAAAAATACATTTTAAGTTTAAAAATAACTATTTTGCATTATGTGCGAAAAATACATAAACAAATTGGTAATACTTTGTTTTGCAACTGTATTGACAGTTTTACTTTAAAATTAAAAGGTTACCTGCAAAAGATTAAGATCTAATAGTTTGTGTGTTTTGTTTAAACCTCAACCACAGTGTTGCTTTCAGATCTCACTGTTTATATCATACCTATTTGACAATGTCCAAAAATAATACGATGAAAAAAAACTCCACATTACACTGTTTGTTGGAAGGAGCATTCAAAACCAAAGAACTGCAGATAAACTTTAATCAGAACGTTCTTTTGGGTTTTAGATCACTAGTTATTCTTCTGCAAGTTACTAAATAATTAACAGTATTTACTAAAACAAACAGCAAACAAACAAAAACATTAAATTCTCCCTTTGCTTTCATATAAATAAAATATTTTTTACCTAAAGCAAACAATACATGGGCTAAAAACAACATACATATTTAGAGTGTTATTCTGCAAGGTTTTCTACAAGATTAATTATTATAGTGCCAAATTTTCATACTAAACAAGTAGGAACATTTCAAAATATTCTAAACACTAAAACAGATTCTACTGTGACACTAACTGATGGCCTGTGATGCGTTGCCTAAACTGTGCTGTGTTGTTCCAAAATTTTAAAACATACAGATATATCAGGCCCACCTTGTCATTGTCTGATGCTCAATATTAAATAACTTATATTTGGATTATAGCACAATTCCCCACAATTGAGTGGGGCGTCACAATTCGCTTATGCCACAGGTATGAACATTTTCTTTATGCAGCAAAGAAAAATACATTTGATTAAACTGAATAAAAAACTGAAATTAGCCTGCACAATGAACCTTTGAGTCATGGTTGCTTACCAGAATCTACTGATCGCGAAGAGGTAAGGCCCTCACACATCTCAGCAACTACCAAAAACAAAATTACATTTTTATATTTTTTATTTACACAGCCCCCCAGACAAACTTGAGATACTGTGGAGTCAATTACACAAGACATTAAACAGGCTTGTGGACATTTCTACAAAATAAGTTTGTGTGACAATGTCATGATCCCCTTATCAGAGAGTCGAATAAGTCTATAGAGTCTAACTTCTAGTGATTCAAATGATTTACAAATGAGTATGTATTAAGTCTAGCCATTTGCACAAGACTATAAATGACTTTTGTTTGTCACAATGATGTGCTTTAGCTGCTAGATTCTCAAAAATGCCTCAACCAAGCTTATCAAAACCAAAAATGTGTCACGTTTCAAAGATAGGAAAGAGCAGGTCCCATCCTGATCTGTGCTGCAGACTCTCTCACCCCTTTATCAACAAGACCACACCAGCGACTTAACAGCCTGGCTGTCTACCCCACCTACACAACAGCACTGGCCCTGTTCCCAACATGCAAGGGCAAAGAAGATATTTGTAGTTACTTTGAATGGGTTTCTCACACTCAGGTTAAGTCTAAGACCAGACTTAATAAGATGTAGAAGTTTAGTCCTAAAAATAATTGGCCTTTGAACTACGCTCACATGTTAGAAGAACTCAAACAAATTCAATTTTGTGTTGACCTGCTACTTACAGTAAAACTAATGTGAGCATAATCAATATGCACCAGTTGAGACAAGAATTGAGGTTGGCTTGTTCTTACATGGGGAAAAAAAACAAATATATTCTTGTATTAACAATTTGTAGACACTAGTGAAACTACAACCAGCTGGACCAGGCTAACCAGCTACCTAATGGGGATCACTGAATCAGCTGTCTGGCGTTAATTCTCCTTACAGATTACCTTTGGTAGAAAAAGATTCAAAATAAATTCTAGTACCTAGCTTGTTTTAACTGTCCAAACAATATTTACTGAAAACTTGTATTTTAATTTGGGGTAGGGCTGGAAGGTTAATTAAAATAATTGACTTGTTTTTGCTCTTAATTAATTTTCTGTGGGATAATCAAGATTGTACATATTTACATATAGAAGCTGCCAGAAGAAATCTTAGCAGATAGACATTTCCTTAACTGACCAAAAAAGACGTTATATTTGAACCATGTTTCATACTAAAACATTTTGAAATTAAAGGTAAAGGAAAAAATAGCTTGTGTATCACTTTAAATTGAAAGATCTAAAATCTAAATAGAGAATCCCTCATATATTTGAAGAATATTGAGAATCATTGTTTCACAAAATCCCCCAGAAATAGTTTGGGGCAAAAACTTTCACCTAAAAACATCAGAACCTCTGCATTAAAATGGTGTACTCGACTGGTGTACTAAGTTAAATACTTCTTAACTAGCTTTACACATCAGGGGTAGAAATGCACAGTAAAAATAAATTAGATTAAGAAATATATAACTAGCTTTACCTGACCATTGAAACTGTAGTTAGCTAGGTTACAGTGAGGAAAGGACACATAGCAAAGCTAGCTAAACCTAACCCTAATTATTATATCTAGTTAACTGGTGCAAACGAGAAGCCATAAACGGTTTTTATATAATTAACTTAGTGTTTCTAACATATATATTTTCCTTTTAATATAAAGCAAGGTGATCTGCTAACACTGTTTACTGATTGGTGTACTACATAACTTACTTCCTAGGTAAGTTAGCTGTACAGATCACATTAGGCAGAAAAGCACAGCAAAATAAAACGTAACCTAATTAGACTAAGAGAGAAATAACCTGTGATAGACCTATTTAACTAGATTAGTAAATCACTAAGCTAGCTTTAACTGACCACTGAAACTATAGTTAGTTAACTAACTACAGCTATCTTAGCTAGGGTTAACTAGTTTAAACTACAGATAACGTAATAAGATAACTTAGCTAAGCTAACTTAATTAGTACAAACGACAAACTACAGTTTGTGTAGTCGGCGTAGCTATGTAAAATTATGTAACGCTATCTCAATCTAGCTAGGTTAGCTAGAAACTTTGTTTGTTAGCTTAGCTTACTTAGCTATCTTAGCTAAGCTAACACCACCACTTGCCAGCCTCGTTAGCTAACCAGTCACAAGCGCAGACAGCGAGCTAGCCTAGCCTAGCTTAGCATTAGCCGTCTAGCTAACAATAACATAGCACGGCCTAGCTCACTAAACAGGCGGATTTATCAGCCAGGAGCTCTCAAACACTACAGATTAATAATTTAATCTATTACAAATGTTTATAATCTAAATCTTCTAAATACCAGGCCACAGATAGGCGGTGTTTTCAGACAGCAGATACAAATCTACAGCCTGTAGTTAGCTAACGCTAGCTATGTGGGTAGGCTTAGCTTTAATTCAGTAGCTTTAGTTAAGCTAGCTTACGATACTCACCCCCAGCTGCTCCGCTCGGATACATTTTGGCGAGTTCTTGTGCTTTTAAACAGACCTCGCCGCTCGCACCGCGCTCACTTTCGCTTCCCGACCGCGGTGAAGTGCATACGAGAACGGGATAGTTAGACTGCGGTGCAAAACGGCTGTTTAATCTCAGATTTCGGAGGATAAAACGCGGTTTTAGGCGAGTGCTGGGCTGAAGTAGCTCCGCGGGTCCCGCTGCCTCCGTCCCTCCTCCTCCCCCATCACCAGCAGCACCACCACCACAACCGCACCATCCGCCTGCCCGCCGCTCCGGTGTTCTGAAAACCCGCGCAAAAACTACACCACAGCGCTTACTAAGAGCTAATAAAATATAGAGAGTAAAAAATTATGTTTTAAATATTAAAATAGCACGTTTATAAAAATGCAAAGCGACCGAAAATTAATAAAAACAAGTAAACACTTGCGCGAAGCTGTGCGTCACTTCCGAGCCTTCAGAGACTCTCTAAAGAGGAGAATACCCACTGAAATATCCTAACCAACAACCTCTTCACTGTTTATCAGCCCACCAGTGGGCGCTCCTGACTGAGCGCTAAATTAATGGGTTCATATGGAGCAATTGAGCAAAATCATAGTTTATAACATTGTATGTTGCTAACTCTGTCTCAGACCCCACTCTTCTGATTGCAGAAAAGTAAAATCTTCTTTTTTTATTATCAGCTTTCGGCAGCTGATGGCAAGCTGCATGACCGGGATTCGAATCAGCGATAATGCCCACTTAATTGAGAACATCTTCAGTTTTTATTGGGCCACCATTGGACAAACCTGACCAAGATCATCTCAAATCTAATAAAATTTATTAAATAGCACTTGTATTTTGAGGTTATCACAGTGAAGGCAGTTAGAAAATTACTAGTTAGAGTTCATGTAAACTTTGATGTTCTTGGTAGTGGGGAGTGAGCTACTACTGTGGTGAGTGACAGGGAAGCCTGACTTCCAGGGACTTCCACCAGTCTGGCCGGACAGGTGACAGGAGACCCTGAGAGTTGAACATCCGTCGGTATCAGGCCGGATAGGTGGGCAGTCAGTAACTCGGAGGAAGGCAGAAAGATGGAATTTATGGAGAAAAGACAATATGCAACATTATCAGAGTGTGGCTAATGGCTGTGTCAGATCTGAGTATAACAGCATGAATAAAGGGAGAGAGCCAGAAGGTAACATAGACACAAAGGCACCCTGAAACAATGGCATCCACCCACCCCACAGTCCACAAACCTGAGTGATCGCATGCAGTGGTCAAGACATCATGAAAGCCAAAATATGCAATCTTATCTAAAGGGAAACATTAATTACCAAAAGCTAAACTAATCAAGTACGTTTTTAGTCTAGACTTAAAGATGGAGAAGGTGTCCCAAACATTTTTGGGAAGATTATTCCAGAGTTAGGGGGTTTTAATGAACAACTAGAGAATTTAATGAACAACTAGAGACCAGCAGTTTGTGATCTGAGTAATCATGATGGTTTCTAATAGGAGATGAGGTCTGGCAAATGGGTTTCTATAGAGCAATTGAGCAAAATCATAGTTTGTAAATGTTTGAACATGTTTACACTGAAAAATGAATTCATTTATTCATCAACACAGACATACATAGAATGTTTCAGCACATTTTTTTTTAAAGTTTTTAAACTCCAGTTATAAACCCTTTAAACGTGCTCTGGTTGTATTTTCACTCTCCAGAATCAGCTTACCAACCAGTCAGCACACAGTATAGTAATGCTAGTGTCTCTTTTGTCCAAAAACAGAAAAATGGAAAAATTGTTTTTTTTTTTTTTTTTTGCGAAATACTTCCACATACTTTCTGAAAGTAAATTAATAACATGGACAAGTAGTTCATTATTATTTTTAATTTAAGTTTAACCGTTTAGCTTCATTTACTCTCATTTATTAAGGACTCCCTCTCAGGCTCCCTCTAGTGGTGTGCGCTCATTTTTTTGCTGTAAAGGTTTTGTACAGGAAGTGGGTAAGCTCTCCATAAAGAGGCTCTGCAACAATTAAATTAGGCTGCAAGCAGAACAGTTTTGTAAGCTTTTAACTCATTATAGTTTGAACCATCTAACCACGTTTAAAACAAACTTACCAATTATTAAATAAAATAAACAAATTACACCCTGCATAGCTGATTTTAACTTTAATAATACATTTATATTTTTTTTAATTATTTTTTTAATAATCTAAACCATGATAGAACAAACAATTGTCCATATACTTTGATTTAAATGTTAAACATATTATTCAAGTAATTAAAATTTAAACTTAGAATATGTATTTGTCTGGTGCATGTAATGCATGGATAGTCCACCAGGGAGCAGCATGTGAAAGCATGTGTCAAAATTATTTTGTTATTTATCTAATTGTTTAATCAGAAATTTATAAAAACACAAAAACACAAAACACTTCTTTCAAAAATTATATTTTATTTGCATTTACTATTAAGTAGTTTTTCTTATTTTAATAAATTTACTATTTTTTTTTACTAATATCTGAAATCATTCACATTAAAAAGTAAAGTAAGAAAGTAACAGTAAAAAAACTGGTAACTCCTTACACTCTGTTAAAAAGTTAAAAATCTTACTAAAGTCATTTCAAATTTAGAAGTCTGTGTGCAGAAAGTATTTATGTATTTTTTTTATTATTATTAATATTATTATTGTTATAATAATAACAATAATAATAATAATAATAATAATTATTATTATTATTATTATTATTATTATTATTATTATTATACATAAAATATTTAAAAGTACAGATTATTATTATTTAAATTATCATTTACACCACCCGCAGCATCCGCAAAGCAACCAGCATTGTGAATGTCCCCACTCATCCCTCACACGAACTGTTCTCCCTCCTGCCTTCGGGAAGGAGGTACCGCAGCATCCGGTCCAGCACGACCAGATTCTGCAACAGCTTCTACCCCCAAGCCATCAGACTCCTCAACTGCAGAGACTGAACTGATGGTTTTTCTGTACATGCACACACACTCTTACCCCACTTACCCCAGAAAATGGAAAGCACTAAAAACCCTACTACCTCACTGGACTCTATTGCACACTGTGTAATAGAGGTAATTACTACCTCACTGGTCTTTTTTGCACACTTTTTGCACACTGCATAATTTGCACACTGTCTTGTTATTTATTATTCTTTGTCTGTATTGTGTTGTATTGTCTGTCTGCACTTTTGTACTGTTGCACTATTGTTCTGTCTACACTGTGTTTATGTGCACCATGGTCCCTGGAGGAACGTTGTTTCGTTTCACTGTGTACTCTGTATATAGCTGAAATGACAATAAAAACCACTTTGACTTTGACTATTATATCTCCACCACGCGGTGGCGCCACTTTACCGTTAGTAAATCAATACTATCTTACTTGGCGTCTGATTTAACAACGTGACTGTATTTATTTTTCTTTTTACATGTAAATCATTTTCTATTAGCTTGTAATCCGTAATGAAGCGCCCTGAGAAATTTAAAACGATGTGGATTCATTAACTAAAAGGGCAACGTGTGTAACAATAAAGAGGCAAATCCGGGCTTTTGATTTAAACTATATTAAGGCTTATATGATGTAAACGTAAAATAATGTGATTGAGCCTGTAAATGTTTTACTGCTTTAAAAAAAATGTGTTTGTGTAGTGTAGGACTGAACGAAAGGGTAGAAACATGTAGATTCATTTATATGTATGCTAAGACTTATTTGAAAAGCGTTTGGTTTGTACTTTACACGCAGCATGGCTCTGTTAATCCTTTTTTTAACGTTAAAAAGAAAGAAAATGTCGTCTCTAGCCCATTGACTGTTTATAAATCCGCTGTATAGTTGCTCCCGTCAGGCCGCAGTGTTTTGCTCAGTGCGTTAGGGAGTAGCTGTAGTGCGCGTCGTGGCCAATGGAGCTGGATCCTCCCTGCAGTGCGTAACGGCGCCCTTCACGATTTAACCAAGTGTTTGCTGCAGGGCTTCCAGCAGTCTTCAGGAGCAGAGCGAGCACACACCATGCGAGTGTAAACTTCAGAGACCTGCACAGAGCTACAGCCGCTGCCTACTGCACACACACATACACACACACATATATATATATTCACTCAAACAAACCATGACTGGAGTATTCGACAGGAGGATTCCCGGTACGAAAGCTACAGATTTCCAGAACGCGTTCCAGCTCTCCGCCATGCACCACCCGCCTCAGGAGTCTCCCACCTTGCCCGAGTCCACCGCCACGGACGCGGGCTACTACAGCCCGGCCGGAGCGCACCACGGCTACTGTTCTCCAAACTCGGGCTCTTATGGGAAACCTCTCAACAGCTACCCGTACCAGTACCACGGAGTCAGTGGATCCGCGGGAAATTACTCTGCCAAATCTTACCCTGACTACGGCTCTTACGGCACTTCAGCTTACCATCAGTACGGAACATATAGCAGAGTGCAGTCACAGCCCAGCCCGCAAGGTAACTATTATTATTATTATTATTATTATTATTATTATTATTATTATTATTATTATTATTATTATTATTATTAATGCTGCTATCACTTGTGTCTGTATTATATTTAACTTATTTAACCTTCGCGTTTTTATCATTATTAAACTAGAGCACTTTTATTTTGGTTCTAATGATTATTTCCTTATAAAATACGTTCATTTTTGTATCTATATATTTTAGCATTTTAATAAATAAAGCTTTGTACGCTGTGTGTTGCTAGGTTTTGTTAGATTCTTTTTTTTTTTTGTTAAATAAAAAATAAATAAGAAACGGGTAAAATTTAAATGGTCGGGCATTAAGATTAAGATTACATATAACGTAGGTAAATAACATCGAATAAACTGACTTTTTAAGTGTAGACACGTATACAGGTATATGTACATTAATTTAATCTATGTAACTTTACTATATGACCCGAATGGAAAGTGTTTACGCAGTGCGCGTTTATCGAGTTGCCTAAACCCTCTCCTTATTTACTCTGTGCGGTTCAGTTGGGTTCTACTCAGTTAGAGTTAAAGAATAGTATTTTTCTTTATTCTCTTCATCACTCATATTCCTCCTCTCTGTGTTTGGTGCGGTAGAAAAAGAGTCGGTGGAGCCGGAGGTGAGGATGGTGAACGGTAAACCGAAGAAAGTGCGGAAGCCCCGGACCATTTACTCCAGTTTCCAGCTCGCCGCGCTGCAGAGGCGCTTCCAGAACACCCAGTATCTGGCGCTGCCCGAGAGAGCCGAGCTGGCCGCTTCTCTGGGCCTCACCCAAACACAGGCACGGAAACTTCCTCTATACTCCTCTACTACATCTCACAACACAGATCTACACATTATTCTTATTCCTCTTATAATTTGTATTATCCATTATTAAATCTGTTTTCATTAAAATAGTTTATCATTATAATTACATTGTTCTTGTTGCTATTTTAGTTGCCTGGTAGTTATGTCCGTCCCTTTTAAGCCGTAATTATTAGATTATTACTGTGTATTTAACTATTACTGGTGCATAAAACTACATTAAATAGCAGTAGTTATTAATTTATAAAATATTAATGTATAATATAGACTAGCGGGATCTTTGCTTATATAGCCTTATTTATATAGTGCAAACAGATATGTTTGTATGTGTTACCTAACAGAAACAATTATTATTATTATTATTATTATTATTATTATTATTATTATTATTATTATTATTATTATTATTATTATTATTATATAATTCATACAGAATACTACAAAACATTGCTATATATTTTAGCACTGTATACGAATATTTAAGAATATACAATATTATGTTATTGTTATTCAGTTTTAGATGTATATATGGTATTACACTTGTATCTTAATATCAGAATATAACAGTTTAAGTATTATACAATGTACTGTTATTAATTAGAGTGTAAAAGTATGAGCATTTATAATGTACCGTTATTATTCTATTCATTTTTATTATTATTATTAATCTAATAAAAAGTACAGATTCTAAATAACATACATCATATTTTGCTGTTATTACAGCCTATGTTACAAATGTTAATGTTTCTGTAGTTTCAGGTATTATAATATGTTATTCGGGCCTATTCCTTGTTCTAACGCGTCTCTTCTCCTCCGCAGGTGAAAATTTGGTTCCAGAACAAAAGGTCGAAGCTGAAGAAGATCATGAAGACAGGAGAGCTGCCCCCGGAGCACAGTCCCAGCTCCAGCGACCCCATGGCATGTAACTCCCCCCAGTCTCCAGCAGTGTGGGACTCTCAGGCCCCTCCAAGACCACCCCACCAGCCCCAAAGCTCCGCGTATCTGGAAACCCCCCCGTCCTGGTACCCCCCTTCTGCCACAGTGAATTCCCACCTTCAGTCTCCCAACTCGTTACAGCACTCACTGGCTCTCGGATCAGGAACGTTGTACTGAGACTCCTCTAAAACCTACTTTGTTGTATCGGACTGATGTTACTCTTCTTTTTTTCTTGAAGAATATGCAAATGTATTTGATTTGACAGTCATAGAAAAAAAACAACAAGCCGTGTATAATGTGTAAATGTGTGCATGTAATTTATTGCATTTGGAAGACTTATTAAATGTTTTACATGGACGATGGACCCCCAAACACTCTCTCACTGGTGCCTTGAATTTCAAACCTCAACGCTTGTGCATCCCTGGATGTGCCATCATTAAGAGCAACGTGAAATAAATGTAGGCATTGCGTGTTTTTCTGTATATTACAGGTTGCTGTACTGTTTTTTATACATACCATTACGCATTGAGTCATTGTTGTGTCTCGCGGATAAGCAGATAAATGGGTGAAGCAGCATCGTACTGTGGACACGTTTACTGCGTTATTAGAAACGGAGGCGAGCGCTCCGGACTGAGCGGAGCCGACAAATGAGACACAATACAAAGTGTGGCTGATCTGGTATTTTGCTCTGTGCCTGGTTTACAACAGGCCTGTAAATGTTGTTATGTGGAGACTAAATGAATAATAGTCATTTTAAATGTTTATGAGTATTTTTTCAGACATTGCTCTGAGACTATTATGCCCTGATTATTATTATTATTATTATTATTATTATTATTATTATTATTATTATTATTAGTAGTAGTAGTAGTAGTAGTAGTAGTAGTAGTAGAAGTCAAGTATTACACTATTTAACGATTTTATTGGGAGGTTACTACAACTGGATTCTAAATAATTTGAGGGAAGCGCATTTAATTTAATCAGTAGACAGTTTGGTGCTTTCTTTAGACACTTAAATGCCCTTGGTGTTATAGGCAGAATAACAGCACAATAATAAGAGTTGATTTTTTGCAGTCTGCTGTTTTTTTTGCCATTTACTCTAAATCTGAATGCCACTGGAAAATAAATGCAGAAAAACGGGGCAGTTCTCTAAAATCAGACTGAAATGAGACAGGTCCTTCTGAGGCAAATGTATTTCAGCTCTTCATTCAAAAACAAAGTGGAGCTTAAGTGTATCCAAATAAATCATCACACAAGTCCTGGGCTTAGTTTAGATTCTTTCTCTGAGCCCCTGTCATTGTAGTTCTGACATGTGTGTGAGTGCTGGACTGCAGGGCATGTCTGCTCACCTGACGTCGTCCTTGTTCAGACCACAAAAGGCCTGCAGACACGCGTCAGTCATTCTGCACACACACACACACACACACACACACACACTTGCTCATGTTTTAGTATTGCCTACTAAAAAGACTACTAAAAAGAGTAATGAAATAAAATAAAAATAAAATAAAAAAAATAGTAATAGAACCTCCACACACTACAGACGCATATATAGCAATATATTTTGTGTTTAAATATGGTCAATTAGGTATAGATAGAGGAATCCGTAAACAGACACACTGATTATTCTATTAAATAAACATAAACAATATATTTTATATACAGCATATACTATATTTATAATATTATATATTGTATATGTACAATATAAAACTAATCTAATAAGGATCAACCCCATGAAACGTCGGATTTCCAAAAGCTAAAACCCCACAAAATCCCAATATAACGGTCCTGTTTATCTTGTTTATCCTCTAAAGCCCCCGCGCATGTACACACGCACACACACACATACACACACTTCTGTGTGCCATTATATCGAGGACCTTGTTAAATTCCGACTGAACATGTTGCACTCCCCGACTCCCTCTGCAAATGGCGTATGAATAATGACAGTTAGCTTTACTGGACAGCTTCAACTGTAACACTCCACAATAATTACACTTCCACCAGGATTAGGCTTCCATTATCATAATCTGGACATTTACAATTATCTATCATTTGCAAAGATGCGCTTTGGTTCTTGATTGCAGAAGGCTGTTTTTTTCGCTCCTCCAGCTCGCCAGCACTAAACAGTGACAGTAATAACGCTTAATTTTTGCAGGCGATATATAAGAGGTGTCGGGGTGTGCAAACACTTTCACACCTGGATTTGCTTATGCTGAAGCACCAGCGTTGCACAGGACCGGGCCGCGCGGGGTGCGAGCCCAACACAGAGCTTCTGGGAAGAAGGTAAGCACTGGGCTGGGCTGGACTGGGAGGTTTTGAGCGGACAGTCAGTCAAAGCTGTGGTCAGCGGCGGCTCGGTGGGCAGCGGTGCTGGGAAAGTGCAGCAGACTGTGACGTTTATGAAATGAAGCAATGGAGAAGTGAACCGGTATAACCAGGCGGAGGAACTGGCATGGGCGATGGGCCCAGATTGTAGCATGTTTTTGAATAGTGTTTGGGAATACTGTTAGGAAGCATTGTTTCCTTCTCTCTCTACATCTCTCTTTCATTCTCTCTCTACATCTCTCTTTCATTTTCTCCCCGTGTGTATGTGTGTGTGAGAGAAAGAGAGAGAGAGTCTGTCTCTTCCTCGTTCCATATCTCTTTCTCATACCTCCTGATATCTCTTTCAAGCTCAAGTCTGTCCACCTTACTGTCTGTGTGTGTCAGATTACATGTCTTTGTGTCTGTCTGTCTGCATGTTTGTACGTACGTCTGTCTGTCTGTATGTCTTTCTAGCACCGCCTAAATCTGTCTCGAGCTTTCATCTGTGTAGTCCTATCATCAAAACATTCAAACCCTCGTATTTTCCCAAACCATTTTTTAATCAATGTAAACTATCGTACTTCTGGTTTTATTCCAGCTTGGGTAAACTTCGCCTAAACCAAGACCAACATGGCCTATACTGTTGCAGCATTTTTCAAAGCTAATTCTCCTGTATATTCCCCAGCAAACATGTAGATTATCTATCCACGGTTCGTGGTTTGAGAGAATCAAGCTCCATTTAGTGCTGGCAGGCTGGGGCAGCTGCAGGGGCTTCTCCTCTCCCTATTCAACATTGTCATTTCACATAATATCCCAAGCGTTCCCTCTTCGCAGCAATTTGTACATGAATAACCGAATAATTTCGTCTTTTGTTTCGTCTTTGCTACCTCAAATCCAAATAAAGATGCCTTTCAGTATTAAAAGTGGTAGAAAATTACAGGTAATTATCTTTGACGGTAAAAACGCTGTAATCAGCGGGCTACATCAAAAATTACCCTAATTATGTCAGCATTTATGAGAATGGAAAAAAAGAGCCTTCACTCGGATAAAACCCATAAATTGTCCCAAATATCTCCTTCATATTGAAGGAGAGTGCAGCTGGAGGCTTTGTTCCCCATCGATCCTGTGGCGAATGGCATTCAGCACTTCGCACATCCAAGACAGGGAGAGAGAGGAGAAAAACATTTTGTCAATACTGTAATGATTGAGGCAGAGAATGGCAAGATGGACGAGATGCAGCTCTATTTTACGGGAAAAACCCGTCGAGAGGGACGACCACCTTACCAACGGGGTAAGCTATTTTGTTATTTTCCTTTAGATTAAATGTATACAGCACGGACAGAATTCAAATGTTCGTTTTTACAATGTTTAACAAAATGTAGGGTTTTTCTTTCTTGTTTTTTTGTAACGTTTTTTTTTACATCCTAATGCATCTTAACAATGAAAACTACACTGAACCTACTAGAAACTATTTAGAAACTACTAATTATAATAACTACTAATTTATCACCTAAATACAAAAATCTACTCCTAATAACACTGTTCCATTAAATCCATTAAATAGAAAATATCAATACCCCTTCCGAACATAATAACAATATAAAATATAAAATAAAAATCAATGACGCATTTTTTGAAGCCATGGTTTACTCCATTTATGACAAAAACATAAAAAGTATTTTACAACTAAAATTGGACAATATATTTACATACAAAATTGCTTCTTTTGCATGACGAAAAACATGTAGTCATAACGCAAAGACCGCATTTTTTCTTTTTTTCTTTTTCGTTTTTTATTTTTATTTGGGTTCCTTTTCAGCAGTGACCCATGGAGCTTTGCGAAAGGTGTCCCAGCCCCTGCCCCATGCTGGTGAATGGACGCACTTGGTTAAAAGAGTCAACAGATACAACAGCGGATGTTTTTCAAAGCAAAAAAAATCCTGTTCGGGCTGCGACGTGTCAGTTCAAGCAGTTCAGTCCCGAGATCTTTGCTCCGCTTGTTCTCCAGCAGAAGAACTGCTCTCCAGAAACAAGACGAGAAGTCCTCCAATGATGGCAACGTTTGGCTACCACTGCTCAGGTAGGACTAAAGAAGGAGGGCACGTGCGCTGGGCCTGGGGCCTGGCCGGGTTGCGCGTAGCCTATCTCTGCATGGAGTCCTGGTGAGGAGAGGAGTACCAGTGCGAGTAAGTGGGCATGTAACTGTTGGCGGACATGCTCGCGCCTTTGGAGGAAGCTGACACGTCCCATATTGGCGGGATGGCCGGAGAGCGCGGGGACAGCGCCAGGGAGCCAGGCAGTGGCTCGCTCTCGTGGGGGTTGCTACCTTGCTTCAGCAGCTTCTTGAACTTCGATCTCTTGTTCTGAAACCAGATCTTTACCTATGATGCAGAAGAAGAAAATAGAAACTAAATATTGCTTAGGTCCATGGATACAAAAAGACCCTTAAAATGTATGTTATAAAAATTGACGCTGTTACGTAAAAAAATACAATGGGTTTTACAATAGAACACGCATGAATGAATATCATTCAGTGTAACCGTATTTTATTTAAAGTCATTTTAAAGTCGTTTTCAAGTCATTTCAATTCATTTTTGTTGGGCCATTTTATCCGAAATGGTTGGTACAATGTAAAGATCAACTACCAATTTTACAATGTGTAAAAAAGCGTGAAAAAGGGAAAACGCAAAAATATCAATATAAGGTTTTTGCGTGAGAGCGACAGCATTTTATCAAACGCTACAACACAATACAACACATTTTATTTACGTACAATGATCTGAATTATAGATATTATATACTATATATTACAGCACTCCAGTCTGAGGCTGACAGAGAAATTACACACTAGACAGATAGACAGATAGATAAATGAAAACCCAAATATGGGACAGTCATTGAAACTGTGGTATTCTACAAGGATTAACATCGTCCATTAACAGCCCACTGAGGAAGACCGCAGTCTGGCAGAGTGTCATATAGTACCTGTGTCTGTGTGAGGCCGAGGGAGGCTGCGAGCTCCGCGCGCTCTGGCAATGCGAGATACTGGGTCTGCTGGAAGCGGTGGTTCAAAGCCTGCAGCTGCAAACTAGAGTAGATTGTCCGCGGTTTGCGAATCTTCTTGCCCTTGCCGTTGAACCTTATTTCTCCGTTTTCGATTACTGTTGTTTTCTGCTGTTCTGAAAGAGGTAACGTCACGTTAGTGGGGCTTTAAAATAGGTTCTAAAACATGCGCATTAAAACAAAGGTGATATGTCATTAAAATCACATTTGGTTTCATTAAAAACATTGTGTGTGAGTGTGGAGTATACATCTAAATTGGCAAATAGCCTTTAAACTGACTAATGAAATAAACGTCTTTTCTAGAACTTAAAATAGTTTTTCTACGAGATCGTACTCAGAACCTTTTGTAGCATTTTTAAGAGTGTGATATCGAATTTTATTACATTCTATAAAGTGTTTTTGCAAGAGTACCATTAACTGAAATGTTCTTTGGTGAACCAAAACAGTTTCTTCAATTGCATTGGCACCTTTACTTTTTTAAATAGTGCAGAGCCTGTATATTTGTTTATGGGCAAAGCACATATTGAATTAAAATAAAAAATTAGCTGTAAACATAATAAATAAAGGTGTTTAAAATGTTGTTTGAACGATTTAACGGAAGAGCCGTTTTTATTCATAAGTACAAGAAACGCACAAGGGTGTGAAAAAATGTGTAAAATGTGGAAACAAATTTTTATATTGACTTCTTTAAAGCTTCAAACTGTTCTTCATTCGTATATCCCTTTTGCAAAAATGAGTCATCTTTGGCATAGCTCATAAAACCATTTGTAACCCCTTTATTTTAAAGTGTAGAACTGAGCAACCAATGCATTTCATATAACCCTATACAATAAATATAACCCTAAAAAATACAATGTATGGGATGGTCTTGAGGACAAAAGTTACATTTCCATCAACTTGTACATGTAGGAACCTGCTTTCAGCGCCCAGACAAGAGGCAGTAATTCAGATGCTAATTATAATTTGCAGTGATGGGGAGAATGCCCCGCGTGTAACTCCTGCAACGGTTGTCATAGGGCAGACGTGGATGCACAGAGAGCAGCTCTAAAACCACCATTATGTGCTTGTCTGAACATCTGCACAAAAGACCAACATGGGTAAGGCGCCTTACAGGCTCCTCTTCCGCGCTTCATCGAATTTCGCGTCATTGAATCTGGCACAATATGCATTAAAACATTAGAAACAGCTGTCTTTTTAGATTAAGGAAAGGACATAATCGAGAGTGCTTTAGTCTGTGTGTATTCTTGTGTGTGTTTTGGAATGGAAAGGGCTCTCTTACCTGTGCCGTCAAGCCTCGTGTGCGCCGTGGCCGCGTTACTGTGGTAGGATGGCAGGTAGGGGCTGTGGTGCGCGTGGCTCATGTACGAGTAGGTGAGCGAGCGGTTGTAGGAGCCGGAGCCCGAGTAGGGAGAGCCGTCGTGCTGCTGCTGGTGCGTGCCGGAGTGCAGGCAGTGCAGCGGGTAGTGTCCGGCGCCCACCGACGGCGAGCTCTGCTGCGAGGGCGCCTGCTGCTGACCAAACTCCATGAACGCCGATTTGGACGAGTCCTGAGCCTCCAGACCGTCAGCCATCGTGCTCATGGTCATCATCAAATTTGCTGCTTCGAAAGCACTTTACCCCCCCCACCCCCACCCCACATACACACACAGTCACACACACTTACACTCACTCACTCTCTCTCTCACACATACACACGCACAAACGCACGTTCACGCACACACCTTCACTCCAAACGAGGTCCTTTTATGTAGTGTTCCCCTTCCTCGCGCTCCTTGTTTCCCAAATATTGCTGATGATTACTCCAATTTTTGGCTCGAGCGTTTTTATTTTTTTCGCCGTCGTTGTTGTTGTTTTTATTTTTTGCTCCTCCAGCGTGTCTCGCGCGCTCTATGGTGGAAGGTGGGCTTGAGTAAAGGAAGACATTTTTAAGGTGGATTCTGTTAAATTTGAGTCCCTGCTTCCAGACTTGATGCAGACACTACAAGTAAAATGGTTTTGTCTCCAAAGGGCAGCGCCTTCCGATTGGCCATTCAACCCAACGTCATCAGCTCCTGGGCTAGCACTGCTAGACTTTAGAGCGAGTTAACCTACCTTAACAGCTGCCACCGCAGCCGGGGCTATGGGTGGGATATCCCTCACACACACACACACACACACACACGTTCACCACACAGTCACCACTGAACACGCGCGCGTTTTAACACATACACACACGCTCTAAACACGGTGCCAGAATCGCAACAGCAAAGTCAGGTCGACTTAATCAGTTTGTGCTAATGAGCCAAAGAGCTGATCACTGCAATGGCTTTAGCATTGTAAATTGGACTTGAAACAGAGATCAATGAATACGAATTAAAGTTATTCGAATTAAAGTTATTACAGCCTAGGTGTAAACGCGCCTGCAGGATTGGTGAACTGCACAGAAGCTATAGTGCGTAAAATTTACAGCCCAAGTTAAAGTCCAAGGTTGTGTCACTGGATGTCCCAGGATAACTGACAACCAGCACCCCTCTCCCACAACACACAAAGTCACCACTGTAATCAGAGGCTCGTTACAGTTGAAAATATATGTAAATTACACCTTCAGTTTTAGTGCTTTGGCCAATCTAGATTTCATTATAAAGCAGGCTGTAAATATACACCACATTTCCCTCTCACTCTCGTTCTGTATTCCTATTTCACACGCTTTTATTTTGTTGTAATGGTGAACGAGTTTACTGCCGTAATATGGCGTTCATTTGCTTTAAATGGTGATGAAAAAGTAATTATAGTCGCAATCAGTTATATCCCAATTCCGTTTGATTGCCCGCTCCACTGTATTCAAATTGCCTCAATAAAATTAAGAACAATTCGCCTGTAATGATTATGGACCAAGTTTATTTTCGGAGGTGGAATAAAAGTGGATATAGCATAAATTATCCGCTAATTATACGCCAGTGTCGCCTCAATTATCCTCTTATCAAAAATGGGAGCCTAAATGCAGCGTTTAGTTTCAATTTTCTCCCCTTTTCTGTACGCAGAGCTCGCTACCTTGCTATTATTGCCAGGGTTGTTATTTACTTTGCGGCTTTAAAAAGTGCACCAGCGGCCTGGATCGCCATTCTCATCCGGCGCGGCCATTCAGTCGCTCGAGCTGCTGTCTTTCTGTCGTAACCCTGGTGGGGACCTGTCAGTTATCCGGTCAGGTAAGGGACATGCGTGTGGGGACTGAATGGAGGCTTGATGCGGGCTGTAGGCTTTATATTTTATGAAGCTCTCCGGCCTTCGTGTGGGGAGCTGATCAGCTGGTGTGTGTACTGGGTTTGTGGAGCAGCTGCTTGCGGTGCTGGTTTTGACCGGTGTGCTGGATTGATTCCCTCCAGATCGCTGGAGAGAAACCAGAGTCATACCAGGCCCTAATCCCACCAGAACGGCACAAAACTCGGCGTTCAATTCTGCTGTTTTCCTGGCGCTTTAAAAGATTAATCGTTGGTGACGCGAGGCTTTGAAACAGAATAGATTTGCTTTAATCTCTCTCTTTCCGCGCGCTCTGGGACAGAGATTCTGCAAGCAAAAAGAGAAAGATTGATATATGATTTTTTTTTGGAAATGAAGGTTTGAATTGAACGCGTTAAACATAGTCTTAAGTTCGAGTAAAACGATTACATTTTCTTTATGAGCAACATAATATTGTTACGTGAATGAGAATGTAGTACACCTTAATCGAACGAATCTACACTTGCTTTTACATTTGAAAACGGATGTAGGTTGTTTGACTAACATACCATACACTTAAATACGTGCAAAAGTGGCGTTTTCATCTCGGCATATATGTGTCTCTCAACCAATCTTATTAATCTATAATTTGTTTTTTGGCCGTTTCCGTTTTTATTCGTATTATGAGGACTCTGCTGATATTCGATCAACTCTCTTTTCTTGGAACGAAATATAAATTAAACTTAGATTAAAAGATATATTTTAGATAAACATATACATAAAGCCACCAATAATTGATAATGTTACTAATAATAACAATAATATTAACAACTATTATTTTTATTGTTATTATTATGATGATGATATTATTATTATTATTATTATTATTATTATTATTATTATTATTATTATTACTATTACTATTGCTGTTGTGTGTTAATCGTTTGCGTTATTTCTAATGACCATACGTTAATCACAATAAACAAAATCTGACTTGACTATTTTTAAAAAGTCCTTACAAAATCTGTGCGATCATTTTAAGCTGAGTCAGCAAGAAAACACTGCGATGTCAATGTGGTGTCAATATTTTTTTTTGTTCAGCAACCTTATATTTTACAAATATTTTACAGTGTATGTTAAACCATTGCTTATGGGCCCATGGTAAGAATAGTTAAATAAGCTATAGTTCGTCCATGTGATTTACTATTATTGGCCAAGATGAATGAACTTGATGAAGGTCAGTGTGTACTGGATACAGCTGGTCAGTATGAATTAATTAAGTGGTGTAAATCAGTGTGGATGGAATGGATTAAGTGCTAGAACTGGTAAATTGGAGTAAATAAAGTTCTGTAAAACTGGTCCGCATGGAATGAAGAGAGTAGGCTTTAGAGCATGTCAATATGGATGGAGTAAATAAGCATGGAGAATAATGGAGAAGAGGTCACTGCAACATTATATGTCTTTGCATGCAGGCTTTATATAGTGGCTTTTAATGGGTTCCCACTATACCCATCCTAACCATTTTACCCTTTTTATCCACCATACCCTTCATAATTACATGTACCATAGCCAGCATAATTACACCCTTCATAACCACCATATCTTCTTAAACCACCATAACCACCAGTCATCATAATTACACCCACCATACCCCTCATAATTAGGCCCACCATAACCACTATACTCGTCATGACTACCATATAGCAATACTAATACTCATCATAACTGCTATACCCAATAAAATGCAGTATCCATCATAGTCTTTATAAAATCACATCATATCATATTAGGTATCACTGTTAAACCCACCATAACTACTGTATCCACTATAACCACCATAGATATAATTATATAATTATAAATACACTCTACCCATCTCAGCCAACTACATACATATCATACATGTAACCATCATCACCACTTTAGCACTATAGTCTAATCCACCATTAACACTACACCCATTATAAATACTAGACACACCATATAACAACCATACCCATCAAACTTATTAGAATGAGGAAAGGAAGTAGAGCATCCCTCTCTACCCAACTCTATCGCAGTTTACATCCTTCTGTCCCTGCCTGTGCTAGGTTTAGACATGGACAGTAAAAATGTGAGGAAACATTCCTTTCTGAATACTTTATAATTTTTTTTTTATCTTTTACAATGTTTTTTGCATTTATACAGACACTGTTTTGCTGTTTGAGGTTTAATCTTCTCTGGAAACACTAGATTTGTTTTACAGATTCATCTCTCCTCACTGCAGCGGAGAACTGAGCTGGGTTAATAGCAGTTCTGGCTACTGGAGGCAAATGCTTGACTGAACTTTACTCAGAACAGTTAACCACTAGCCCAAAGCCTATTATTAATAATTAATTAAGCCTGACTATTAATCCATATACTACCGATAATAGACATGCAGACCAAATGTAGCGCAACACAGAATAATAATAAATCAGGATTCCTCACTAAAACCTAATGTAAATATTTATGGTTGGTCAGGAAAATGCATTTAATGTGTGTGTGGTAGGATGTGTAAAGAAAATTAGATCTGTGATTACACACATTCTAATGACCTGGAGCTCAGGACAAACAAGCTCTTTGGTTTTAACTAGTACTTCACATTTATGTTAATAATTTTAAACCACAATATTTATTTCAACAAATGACTGCATTAGTTTCTCTCTGTTCTGGACATTAAGATTAAGATGTGATCAGTTGTTTAAAGTAGCTTACACTCTTCATAAATGCACATCTT
The DNA here is from genome assembly GCF_023375975.1 of Astyanax mexicanus. Taxonomy (NCBI): domain Eukaryota; kingdom Metazoa; phylum Chordata; class Actinopteri; order Characiformes; family Acestrorhamphidae; genus Astyanax; species Astyanax mexicanus. The sequence continues at coordinate 49,150,318 of NC_064410.1, read as the reverse complement.
ATAGAGACTCATATGAGTGGATTTAATCAATCAGATGACTCTTTTTATATTAATGAGCATCGTTATTGAAGATCATATTGTTGCTGTCATGCTGAAACTATTCTCTGCAAAATGGCAAATTTACAGCAGAAGGAAAACACTCTCATCTTCTAAAGGTAGTCAATATATAAAGATTTAATTTCATGTCATTTTGGAGCATTTGTGCTGGTCCATTCATCATGAAAATTTGACACAGTGTACAGAATGATTACCAGATTAATTTTTAATATCAAAAATATTATGCACTGTTAATATATGTTTAGGCACTTAGGCACAATATTTAAAACTGTTCTCAGATCATGTTAGAACAGATGCATGAAAATTAAATGCAGAAAAATAATTTGCTAGTTTGAAGAACAAAGCTTGATTTTAGATTTCTACCACGCAGCACGTGAATTTATTCAATTCCATTGCAAGATCACGTGATTTAACATTATCAGTCACTGATTTAGGTTAACAACCCATAAATGTTGCATAGTAACTAAAAATCGATCTAGATTTTTAGACTTACATTACGTCACAGTGATGCAGAATCATTAATATAATAGTAGTATATTATAGTAGTATTATATTTTGTATTAATTAATTTGTGATAGGCCTGTACAAATTTCAAGAGCACGAGAGCCAATTTTTCCTAGTTGATTCTCTGATCTTACCCTGTAAACACATGGCAGAGACGTGATGTTTACATGGCCATCTAAATGATCTTAGATGGAAAAGAAAAAGCGCATTAGGTTCATTATGTTCCGAGTAAAATTGCGCGCACCTCGCCGTTCATTTGGGCTTAATCTAAACGGAGGCGAGTCCGCTGAAAGATCTTTTATCTTGTGGAGAGTGTTGAACAAATGAGGACAGTGGGATTTTTTTCGGGCTCCTTTTCGGACTTAATAGAAGACATTATTAGCTGTGAGAGCAGGCAGCTCGGGTCTGGAGGAGAGGATTTGGTGGAGAGATGACAGACAGGAAGGCTAGCAATCATAGGCTTTTTTAGCCCACTGTACTGCTCGATGCCGTTTATCCGTGATGATAGAAAATTGCTCTGTTGCCAGGACGCGGCTGCTCAAATAGAGGGCAAGAGCAACATTTCCATTTTCCAGTTTGAAAGCCATTGAAATGAATTAGAAAAACGAAAAAAATCCCGCGGTAAACAAAGGGGGGGGGGGGGGTTACAAACAAAGATAGGCTTTTTTTTCTATCGCAGAAGCCCCCCTTTCAATTTAGTAATTTTTCGTTTGCCTTCCGCTCCGAAGCTCACAGTCCAGCACTGGGCTGCAAATGGATTAAGTCCCGATGTGCATCAGACGAGTATTACAGCGCAGTGTGTGCAGACCGAGCAGCAGCAGCAGCAGCAGCATTATCACACAGTCTTGTCACTCTCTGCTTACAGCCTAATTAAGCTCCTGCTTCAGACTTCACACTGCATCCTCAATCCTGCTCTGATGTGTGGAGCATGAAGAGCACCATCAGTCCCCAGTCCAGCCCCGCTATAACACACACACACACACTCTCACCAGATCAGTGTGTGATGAAACAAATAAACAAAATAGCAGAAACAGAAACAGAGTATGGATGTGTAATATTTGATAAATGTTTGTGTGTGTGTGTGTGTAATAAACGCAGGGCCGGTGTAATGGCCCTTAGAGGAGTTAGTCAGGCTGCAGTATGTTTTGACAGATTGAAAGGCGCCCGTGTGAATAGCGGGTTTGCATGTCAGCACACACACGCGCTTTATTGTTATTTGCCGCGCGCTGGCCGAGCAGAAGCGGCTCCGGTAAATCCGCGCGTCAGAGAAACCAACAACAATATTGTAAAAAGGAGGGGTCATATATTAGAATTGGTTACATAAGATTCAGTAGAAGATTTTCTCAGATTTTTTACATAATAATAATAATAATAATAATAATAATAATAATAATAATAATAATAATAATAATAATAATAGCAATAATACTGACAATAATAATAATAATAATAATAATAATAATAATAATAATAATAATAATAATATTTATAATAATTATCAACAGTAGTCTATTATTATGTCGTGAAAACGTCATAGATCCAGAAGTCCACAGACCACGACCAGACAACCCTTATTTTATAGCAAATTATAAAATGCAAATACTATCACTACTATATTTCTGTAGTATTATTTTTTTATTAACAGGAATAACAACTATTATTATCATTATTATTACTACATTTTATTTATATTAATTTTGTTGTTGTTCTTCTTATTATTATTATTATTTTGTATTATTATTAGTAGTATTAAAACATGTTTTATAAGTAGTAATATTAATGTTTTATTGGGTCAACTATCTTATTCTATATAATTATTATATCTGTATTATTTGAGCTAACACACACACATATTTGTGCTATTATCACAATAAAATAAGTATTATTTTATTACTATAATTATTACAATATTATGAACGAACTAATTACTATTATTACCTTGTTATTATCAGTGGTATTATGATAATCATTACCACAATAATAATAATAATTATTATTATTATTATTAATAATAATAATAATAATAATAATAATAATAATAATAATAATACAATCAACTATATTGAGCTGTATTATTATTATTATTATTATTACGTTTGAGAGCTGTGGTAAATGTATGCTAAATTAATTGTCTTCTGTTAATCATATGTTCACTCTTCAATAGATGCGCGCGCGCTCTTTGATCTTTGAGAAAGTGGCTGGGCGCGCGGCTGGATTCATGTTCAGTGGAGAAGTCGGGATTTGGAGATGATATGATTTTGCATATGGAGAGTTTGTCCAGGCAGGTGGCTCACTCTCAGGGTGGAGCACAAGTCCCCCACATCACGCCTGGCCCAGACCGCAGTGCCTGGATCATCAGCCCGTATGTGGGTTTGCTGGGTTTACTTGTTTCCATATCTAACAGTGTCTCAGCACTGTCTCTGTTAGCATCTTTCACCTCCTCTTTCTCCACTGCAGCGTCTTCCTATACTGTAACCGCGCTTAGAGATGCTCATTTCTGGCTGTGCTCCGTTTTAATTTGATTGGCAAAACAGCATTAATGATTGCTTTGTTAAATGCGCAATAATCTGTACCAAAAAGGCACGAGGCATTAATGAGAAACTGGTAGACAGTAGGGGAATTATTGTGCTACATTATACACAAATTATATTCTAACTTAAATATGACATATTATTATTTTTTATATTTTTATATGTTTTAATTAACATAAACTGTAGCTACTGTTTCCAAACTGTGAATGCACTGAGAGCTGCAATCTCTCGGCCATTAACAGGAGGATGTGAAGGTGTGTGTGTGTCCGGATTTATTTGAGAAGTGTCGCGGTGATGTTGACGAAAGGCATTTGGATCGCCTCATGTACGACAGTGTTTACTGAACATGAAGGTATGCGCTGAGCTGAAATCGCGTGTGACTGAACAAGACGCTGCCCCGGTCCGCCCGCGCTCAGACCCGGCCAGGAGAAAAAGCAGAAACAATGAGGAGAGCAGAACAATGCAGAGCCTGAAACTCAAGAACGGTGAGTTAGATGAGGCGGAAAAACGCGCAGAAAACAAGTCACACCTGCTGCAGCTCCTCATGGCCACTGCATTCACTCCACACCAACAATCTATTACACCCCCCACAATCCAACTACTGTTCATGACCTCAGGATGGCACACAGGAAAAAAAACACAGAAACCTACAAACAATATAAAACGACTGTTCACGATCAAATAATACAGCCATATTTATTATCATAATAATAGATACATTATTAATAATTTATCTAAATGTATGTTCTGTATTTAAATTTTTGGTGAAGTCTCTAAATAAAAAAGAGAGCTGTGAGAATCCTGTTTGCTCTATTGGCCTATAGTTACAATGTTAAATAGTTAAATACATTAAAAGGTACAGTTAAAACATATTCCAAACTTTATTTAGGTGGTAATCAATTAAATTAACTTTTTATTGTAACAAAAATTTGCCATACTCAATAAATATAATGCCACACATTTTCTTCAATTGTGTTGTCACTGTTTTACTAGGCCACTGTTATACTCAAGTTAACCGAATACAATGTAAATGCTTATTACCGGTCATGTTAGTTAGATTTTTTTTTCCACAAAAATAACGCACACATAAAATCTAAAGAAACATTACCTGGTTCATTCACTTTGTTATTCAATGTAATAACTATGAATTAATTACAAACTATAGTATGACTTAAATATGTTATACTCTTTATAAATCTATTATATTATATGCATATAATAATTTTATTGGTTTTGTCTCTTTACTATATATATATATATATATATATATATATATATATTATGAAATTCATAATGCTATACAGTTTAAATGTATCTTTTAATTAAACAGTACAATTTAGTTGGCCATCTTAGCAGATAATCATTCTATGCCATTTCACATTTATTAGTGCTTTTTAAACAAAAGTCCCCAAGCTCTTATTTTCATTAGCTTTAAATACTATTTAAATTCAAGGGTTTTAGACTGTGTCCATTTTGCCAAAATGCATGCAGGCAATCACACTGATAACCGCTCTTGGAAATGCATCCACCAAAGAGCTTATTTAATCAATACAAGAAGAGGGTGCTCATATAAATCATGAAAACAAGGCAAAGCGATTTTCCAAGATGCATCTTGCAATAGCCCACACTTAGCCACACTATAAGACAGCACACTCCACTTGTATCACAGTGTCAATGTGTGTGAGAGGAATATGACGGTATGGTGCTCCAGTCTTATGAAGACCAGTGGATGAATTGTGCAGGTCTTATTTTGGATCAAAATTGATCTAATTTGGTCACAGCACAATGTGGACATGTGGCTGGAGTGGCATGATATGGTTGGGGGACTGTCAGTCAATAGACCACATGCATTCCTTGACTGGTTGCCTGCTTCTCCAAGGGCTCAACAACAAAAGAAAAAAAGAAGAAAAAAGCCCAAAGATCTGCCAAGGTGGTCTAACAAGGTGTACAGTGCCCTATCCCTTGTGGTTTCTTTAATAGTCAAATATGTGCTGGTCCAGAGGTGTAAACTGTAGAAGCTGTTCTTGCAGCTTGTAAAAAACTGACATGAAAATACATGCCTCAAAAATTGTTGGTGACAAAAAAAAATTGTCGGTGTGATTGCACAGGTGAACCAATTTTGGCTTCAAAAAGAATCTTTACATAGAATGGTAAATTAGATAAATAAGCATGTAGGATCATTTTTTCTTGTGTTTGGAACCCCAGTATGTGCCCCAATCCTACCAAATCCGCAGTTTGCATTTTCTGCTCTAGTCTTTCACTGGTGCCTCGCTATGTTTTAACTAATGCAGTACGTTTTTTCCATTTGGAGTGTAACAACTATATCACAAAAACTTTATTTTGTTGTTTTGCCATACAGCAATCAATTTAAAATTATAAGTTTACATGTAAAGTGTCAGGCAGTGGTTCATTTAGTGTTGTTTTTACACAAAGACCACTAGATGGCAGTGTTGAACTCAGTAGTTAGATCCCACTGTTCTGATTGCATAAAAAGTATTTTTTTTATTCAGATTTTATAGCTATATTGATATTGTATTTTTCTAATATTCAAAAAACTCACATCATAAGCCCTGTACCGAGATATATATTATATCACCATGTCCCTATCAATGTACAGCCCTAATATCTATATATAAATAAAATAAATATTTACCTGTTTCTAATATTTAACATTTACACCTTATAACGGTTATTTAAAAAATGAATAAACCCAGCTAAAACAATACCATCGCGCCTGACAGAGATCAAATATGATGGCTTCATCACCCACACCCAGCCACCTACACACCTACCCATCTCCCCGTCAGTGACGTCCATCCATGTCCCCCACCCCCACCCCTTCCCCCCACGGCTGGTTGGTTTCTACAGCTGCAGTGAGTGAGAAATGACCGGAGAATTGGCCTCTGGGAGAGCAGCAAGCCATCCTGGTGCTATTAGGCTCGTGGCTAATAATAGGTGTTTCAGTCCGGGGGAAGATCAATCAGGGGGAATCATAGGGAATGTTCTGAGGAGCACTTTTACACATCTGTCCAGATGGATGAAATTACACTTGTCTGTTTTTAGTTGCATTACTCCTAAATTGGTTGTCTACTTTTTTTCCTGCTCTCCAGCTCTCTCCCCTCATTCATGTGTCAGTGGTCTGCAAAAAGGATTCAGCGCTAAACTCCCTGTCATTTTAGTCATTTCCACACTCACTACCCCCCCCCCCCCCCACTCTCTGCTGCACACCTTTATCTTATTTACCTACTTGCATCTGAACAAAAGATGACTGATGTCTTCTGAGAGTTTTATTCGCACAAAGAGACTCGCTGCATATCGGTGGATTCAAACTTTTTAATTCTATTTCTAAACACCTTGCTTTTTCCTCACAAGCCCAGTTACTATTTTCAAAATTGGTACTTTGAAATAAAATGTTACAGCCCTTTTGCAATTTAAGACTCAAAATTTAGCACTGGTGCTCCAATGTGTGGCAGTGCTTTTGTTGTATTTGCATAATGTGTGCGGTAGTCTTGTTAAGGTGGAACTCTAATCTATTTAAATGCAAATTATTTTCATGAGCAGTAAATTTGGTCTTTGTGGTCTAAATCTGTGGTCATCAGTGCTCACCGCTGCTCCTGTTAAGGATATGATATCTATATCTATATCTGTATCTATCACTAATATCTGGCCGTTGCTCTTTCTTCCCTGGCCCACAGTAACCTGACGGATATTAGAGTAGGTGAGTGTACTGGGCTGTGGAGGTAACCACATGTTGGTCAGACCCCCTGTGATTCAGTACTGCCAGGTAACTGGCATGATGTGTCTGTCAGACATCAGACAGGCCTGTGTGGAGACTGAGAGGGGTCATTTACAGACTATGAAACAGCTGCATGCATCTGTGATTTCGGCCAAGGTATCTGACAGGTCAAAACACTATACGTTGGGGAATGACAGTGTGGCGGGTTCGAGTGTATCGGGGTTTTGCCTTTTCAATGATGCCCTTTTTGAGTTTTATATAGCGTTCAGGAATGATATCCCACCTAGCAGTTTGACAAGACTGATTTGCTCGTAAGTAAGTATCCCTGACTGGGGGCTGACACTCAATGTGGCTACTCAGTGAAATGACCACTCCAAGCCTTTTTTGGATCAGTGAAAATGAATAGTGTACATCATTGTTGTATCTTTGCCTGTAGGGCGCCTGATTTGAGACGGTCTTCTATTGTTGATTGCTCAACATTGAGAGATATTTCAAGGACTGAAAGAGCAGTGTGAGGAGAAGTCTTTTAAAAGAGGAAAGCAAGATGACCGGAGGAAGGAAATCAAGGCTCCCCAATGTGTCACCTTAGCAACGGAGGAAATTAGCATTGACTTCTGAGCAAGGCCTCCAGACTAGGCTTCAGGGTATTTTGACGGTTTGAGAAGCAACAATCAAAAGAGTGGATCTAAAGACACGCTTGCCAGTTCCATTTATATTGAAATCTGTGTCTTTTTCCTGCTGATAGGACCCAAAAAAAGTCTTAATGTATGTATTTAGCTCATTTTACTGTGTTGCGCATCTCGCCAGCCATGGCCCCATGCTCATGTTTGCCTCCCACTGTGGAAAACAGAACGCGTCTATGACAGTGAATGCATTTCAGAGTGCTCCCAACACGAGCTAGAGCTGACACCGGCTCCCTCATTCCCAGACACCAAATTCAGCTCTCATGATTGCCAACACACATAATGATAGCGTCTCCCAGAGTCACAGAGGTGTCCCACTGATGCGCTGGCTCTCTCTCTTTCTCACTCTCTCTTTTTCTCTCTCTCTCTTTTTTCTCTCAGGAAATTTGCAGGAAATTCAGCAGTGTCTGCCCCGGAGAGCCCCGCCAACTACGCCCATCAGAAGCTGTTGTTCACTGAAATGAAGTGCAGATTGTATGCTCCGGCGCATGGAGCTGCTCGCTGGGTCCTCTCATCGCAAGAAAGCCCCACCACTGCGGAGGAACAAGCAGGAATACATTAAAAGGTAAAGAGAGATCAGCCAGAAGAGGCACTGCTTGGCACCGTGGTGCTGGAGAGAGCTTTCAGCCTGATGGTCGTGTCATCTCTGTTGAGGAGCCAGAAGGGGTGGAGTTCAACGACGTTACTCATGGCAACGGTTGCTAAGCCTCGCTTCTTGTTGATGTGGTTATTTGTAAATCAAAACTGCGCGCATGGCATTAGCAAGTCCTATTTGCAACAAAGCAATCGTGCATTTATGTAACCTGTACGTACTTTCATGCACAATTGTGAAAAACCTAGAGGATTTGAATAAATATTTCAAATGAGCCTTTTCAGATGCCGCATGTGTCATTTACTCTAGGGCAATCATGGTATGGGAGGATCTGAAATTACACCCTTCAAGGTTCCCTTAGTAGAAGCAATTGTTATGTATAGAACCCTGGCTGACGACTCAACAAATCTTCTGAAAGCTTAAATGGTTCTTCTACATAATAGAGGATTTGAGAGAACCTGCTCTGCATGAATATATTAGCTTATATACAGACAGTATATATTAATTTTCAGTTGAAGTTACAGTTACATTTATGATATTTAGCAGAAGCTCTTAACTAGAGCAACCTAAGGAAGTATTTAGATGTCCACTAAGAAAAAAATCCTACCTAGTTTAAATAGACTAGGGTTCAAAGATGCTGTTAAGCAGAGATACGACAAAATATATAGATCAGATATACATACATCCATATTAGTGACAAAGAAATAATTTAGAAATCAAAAAAGACATTTAATTGGTTCTATGCATTACCCAAAAAGGTTCTATACTTTCTCCAAGCCACGTAACCTTTATTATTCATGTACTATGTGAATTGCAGCAGTGCGCCAAAAATGATATGAATAAATGTTTTAAACTGGCCTTTAAAGAAACTGCATGTGTCATCTACTCTATTGCAGGCATCTTATGGGAGGATCATAAAATTACACCCTTCAAAGCTTCTTTAGCAAAGGTCCAGGATATTAATAGAACAGTAAATGCTTTCTAAAGGCCTGAACAGTGAAGATCTTACTGTATTTGCTTGTATCTGGTTTTAATGGTTCTATGCAGTAAAAGCTTGTTTAGTGAAGGTCCTGAATATAATATCACTGTCCAAGAAAAAAAGAAAAATATATTTTTTTTACAGTAATTGTTTTTCTTCACCTATAAATTACTATTTTGGAAATACTTGTTTTTCTTTGGACAGTGATGATGTATAAAATTACAAAGAATCTCCAGAATGTTTTCTGAATGGCTCACTGGTAAAGATCTTACGCTATATATTTCATAAATCTGCTCTTCAATCATTCTATACAGCACCAAAAGGTTTCTTCTCCAGTTTCAAGCCACAAACCCCTTTTTTCATGTACTATGTGAAATGCATTAAATATGATAACAATAAACATTTCAAGCTGGTCTCTTCTAAAACTGCATGTCTCTTCTTCCTTATATTAAGAATTTTGGAGAAGAACCATGAAATCACAATCTTCAATGGGTTCTTTAGCAACGGTATTTGATGTATAGTACAGTTACAATTCAATTAACCAATAATTTAATGGATTACTGCATATATATACTATGTGAAATGCACCAGTGCACCAAAATGAGTGACTATCACTAAATATTTCAAACTGGCCTTTCATGTACTTTATGTCATCTGCTCTATTGCAAACATCTGATGGGAGGATCATAAAATGACACCCTTCAAAGCTTCTTAAGTAAAGGTCCTGGTTAAAAATAGAACAGTGACAAACACAAAGAACCTTCTGAATGCTTTCTGAAAGCCATGGTGGTGAACCTACTGCATATGTTTATATCTGTTTCTTTAAAGGCTTATTTTTAAGGTACCAAAATGGTTTCTCTATGGTAACAAGTACACATAATGTTTATACACTTTATGTGAAATGTATCAAAGACTATATGAATAAATAAACCATATGGACATAGTATTGAGGCATTTGCTTAATTATTGTTTCATGTCATTCAGAAATCAAGGGGATAAAAAGATCCTGCTTTTATAGAAGTAAGTGTTCAATGAAGGCTTTTTACTTTTCTGTTGGGGTTTTTATTGTAAGAATAAGAGTGTTAGTTAGGTCAGGAACTTTTTTTTAACTCATTCAAGATGCCCATACCCGGCATTAGGCACAGTGCTAATAATTTCATGCTTATCTACTACAGAGAGTTCTATTCTATTGGCAATACTTCTCTACATGGATTAGAACAGCTTTGTGTGCATTTACAAATATATTTCAGTATTTCAGTTCAAAATGTGAAACTCATATATTATATAGATGTCTTACCCACAGAGTGATCTATTTCAAATGTCTATTTATTTTATTGTTGATTTTTGTTTACAGCCAATGAAAACCCAAAAATTAGTGTCTTAGAAAAATGTTTATATTATACAAGGCCAATTGATACTTTTGGCAGTGTGTGCAGTGTGCCAAGTCCTGCTGGAAAATAAAATCCGCATCTCCATAAAAGTTGTCAAAAGAGGGATGCATGAAGTGCTGTAAGATTTTCAGGGAAAACACAAGACCTCAAGCAGCTTGGACTGTGTGTCTCTCCACTCTTCCTTCAGACTCTGATTTCTTGATTTCCAAATAAAAATGCAAACTTTACTGATGGTCAGTGATAGTTTGGAGAGACATGTCATCTGCTGGTGTTGATCCACTGTGTTATATTATCAAGTCCAAAGTCAGTGCAGTGTTTTCCTGGAAAAAAAATTATGGTTCCTTCTGCTGAGAGATTTTATGGAGATGCGGATATTATTTTCCAGCAGGACTTGGCACACTGCCCACACTGCCAAAAGTAGCAATTGGTCCTATATAATATTCTAAATTTCTGAGGTTTTAATTGGTTGTAAGCCATAATTATCAACAATCATCACAAAATAAACACTTTAAATAGATTACTCTGTGTGTGATACATCTATACAATATACAAGTTTCACACTTTGATCTGAATTACTGAAAGTAAAGTAACTTTTCAATGATATTTAAATTTTTGAAGATGCACTAGTATACATATATCGTGGCAACTCAAGAAGTATTAATGCTAACTTGATAGAATTGTATAGCTACAATACTACTTTAATCTTTTTAATACGTTACTGAATTTTTGCTTTAGGAATACCATGAACTACAGAACGATAATAAAAAAGTATTATGAAATGCACAGGGCAGATATGCAGATTGTCTTCCATAACCCTAGAGTTTTAGGTAAATAATGAGCTGATGATTGCACCCCTGAGAGATTAAACATCTCCAAATATTTCTGTTAAGGCACCGCCAATCCCTGTGCACACTGCACCCCGCCATATGGCTACTGATGAGGGCAATGTGGAATCACCTAATGGAATGCCATGGCAACAACACCTGGCAACAGTTCATCCAGCCTCGGGTACCCCTCCCTTCCCCCCACTGCAAACGCTGGAACATATTTCTGTGAGACAGAAAGCCCTAAGAACAAGTAATGGGTGCAAGCCAGTCTAAATAAAGTGTGGTTTATGAGTTGTGGTCAGGACCATCTCTTTTTCTTTTTTTTTCCTTTTTTTTAAGCATGCTGTACAAAAACTGCTGCCAACATTTTTTTCCACCATACGGTTATAATGCGAAGCCCATTTCTTCCCTCTCTCACAGTAAGAGACTCGGTCAATAAACGGCTGCCTGTAGCCCAGTAGTCTACTGCCGCAGGAGAAAGGAACAAGCCGCACACGCCAAAACAAACCCCTGTTCCTTTGCAATTTTTCAACTCGGGCATTTCAATAATACATTCACTGGGCTTCCGTGCAGAATAAATGTTTTGTGAGCATGTCATGTTTCATTCCTGATATTAATCAACCAAAAAAGACACAAAGGTTTTACTTCTTTCATGTGCAAAAATGAAGGTACGCTTTTCAGTCATGCTGTAAGTGCAAAATATGTACTAAAGCTGTGGTTTACAGACAGAGAAACAGTGAGAACAGAGAGCCCATTACTGCTTATATTTACAACATGTTTCATTCTAGTTCAAGAAATTATACTTTCAGAGACTGCGTGAGGTAAATATCTCACTACTACAGGCTTCGGGCTTCTGTTAAAGGAGTCATTCAAGCTTTAATCAACAAAAACAAGAAGAAAAGTTCAACACTGATTTCCTGTATACATAAACAAACCAGCTATCAAGAGCTGGTTTGCAGTCAGTGATTAGTGGGCAGGTCACCATTACAGTTTGGTCAGACTCTTGAGTTTCCATGTTCCACACACTGACAGCATCCACAAGCTCCTTTTTGTCCCTCAAAACCAAAATGTGGAGCACCGGGGCCACCATTGCTTGCTAAGAACGCTGCTTTGAAAGTGCTGCTTGTGCTAATTCAACCTGAAGTGAAGCGTTCTAATAAGACCACAAGGTTTCGTAAATCATATTTTACACCCTGCGGGGAACTGGGTTTTATGGATCTCTCTTAAGGTTCTTGACAAAAACAGCAAAGTCTTTAAAAAGAATTCCTTTTTCCACCACTCAACATGTCTCCAGTGAGGTATGCAGCCATCACCAAGGTCCTCAGACAGAATTAACACGCTTTTAGAGAGGGAAGAAAAAAGTGAGACCAAAACTAGAGAAGGGACATTATAAAGCGGCTCATAAAGCTGAGAAAAGCCATACGTTTTATTACACAACACGCAAACCTCCAGCTTACTGTAAGAGAACATGGCGTTTTTACCATGATGACATTGCATTTCTCTAGGGAACGGAAAGTAGCTGCACACAGCAACACAAACATTAACATTACAGACAGTAAAGCCCTACACTGGTAAACACAACAATTCCTGAAATCAGAATTTAATACTCTTAAAAAATGGTGCAAATTATTTGATGCCAAAGAACAACCACTTTTTGGTTTTATAGCACAGCAGAAACGCAAAAGGCATTTTAAGCATAGTCACAAAGGAGTGCTACAAATGAGAACAAACAAAAATTAAGTTTATACAGCAAGTTTGAGTAGGTATATGGCCTTAATGTGTTTATTTATGTTTGAACAGTGTAACCGTGATAAGTATAACTCACATCATTTCTATTGGTTCTGGGTACCAAGAATTTGCATAGTGGGTATGTCCATGCCCCCACTCTCCGTCAGTGTGTAGTCATTTCTGTGTGTTTTGGAGTTGATTAAAGCATTGCGGCTCAATGAGTTATTCTAACCTAATGTGTATTTGAGTTGGTCTCACATGTTGGGACAATTTTCTGGACAGGAATTAGGTCTTGGACTATACAGCATTTTGAATGAAGATTCTCCATTTAAAGGAAATTACTGTCTATGACTTGGCTTAATCCCTGTCCAGGTAACTGCTTCACAGTGTTTTATCTTAAGCATCTTTTTTTCTGAACAATTGTGCCAGTTACAGATTGCTCTATATAAGGTCTAATAGAACCCTTTATTAATTCACTAGAGTTCCCATATTGCCATGCAAATTCAAATCTTACTTGCTAATGTTTCCAGGTGGACTTGTGCTTGTACACTGTGGTTCCGCATTAGGTTAATTAATCTTCGTCTATAGCTTGCAGTGTCGCACCAAACTGTGATGTCCATTTTGTGATATATAAGCACAAATACACATATCATTACGTTCTTAATAAACCTATTTAAATATTTCAAACATTCTCCGAATGTGATTACTGTGATGGATTGCATATAGACTGATATATGAAGTCCAAGCACTAGCTTGGAAATGTTCAGCACCAAATTGTGCTAAGTAAGTCATAACTTGTTTATCTTAGTGGGTTTAAATGTTCTAATGAAAATAACAGTAGTGGTCTGCGTGCTCTACACTATGAAAGTAAATGCTGTCTGAATGCGTCTGCTTAGTATCTGGGCACTGTGGCACTTGATCAAGAGCTCCAGCCTGTTGCCAATTTCACACGCACTCTGCTTGTGTAGCAAAGGTCTGGTAAAATATTCTAATTAAAATGGAATGGAGCTTCTTTTTTTAATGGTAGCTATCGCAAACTCCGTATCGAGAGTGTTTGAGTTTAAATCTCACTGTGACCCTTCTCACACTGGCTCACGGTCAAACCATAAGGGAACGATCACTGGAGAGGAGCCAGCGCCTGCATTCTGATTCACTGGGGGCTGCAGAGCTGTCAGGGTGAGAGAGTGACTGCAGAAGGGCGAGTGAGGAGGCTGGAAGTGAGCAGGGCCAGAGGCTGCAGGAGCCAGGATCCCCTGCCAGGACTGTATGGTGGAAAGCTGTTAATGAGCATTGCAAAGTCCTTAAACATAATGATCTGGACTTCTCTCCCTGGGCTAATGCCTATCACATGCCTCCGTCCAGCCCCGGCAGCCTGCCCACTGCCTCACACACCCAGGAAGAGGAGGATGACCTGTTGGATGGAAGTGTAAGAAAAGGATGAGGGGGGTTGATTGGCAACAGTACAACAGCTCTAATTTGGTGTTGAAGTCAGCGTGAAGTTTGGATACAGTAGCGGCTGAAATATTGATGTGTGATAATTATGACTTCTGTGACTGAGCGAGGCAAGACCTGTCAGCACACACTCTTGAAAAACTCTTGAAAATAACGGTGGCAAAAATGAGTCCTTGGAGCGATGCCATGGAACAGGGGGTGGCCAAACCAAAGCACAATGGTTGTGGTGGGCTGAGGGCCAAAACGATATGGCTACAAATCAAGAAGGTAGTATTAAACAATGACTTTCTTAACATAAATTTAAAAATATGTCACAAGCATGAATTTGAGAGCAAAAAAACTTTCCTGAGTTTAAAAGGTATTAAATCCCACTGAATGAAGGTGGTGAGGTAATAAGGACTTGGTCCACAGGCCACACGCTTTAAAAAAAAAATTAAGCCTTGATCTTGAAATGGTTTTGTTTAACATTCTTCAAAACTTGGTCCAATTCAGCGAACAGGCCTACATTTACACCACTTGTACAACAGAGAAGGTTGCACAATGCACAACAGAAGTAAACAGTATTAACAAGATGGTAACTGCAAAGATCACCTGTAAGGACTTTAGCTGTTTTTGCTGTTTTGTTTTTGTTCAAAAAGGAAGCATATGTCAAATATAGGTGTTAAGAAGATTCTATTTGAATATTTCAACAAATTGGCATGACCTTGGGTGTTGTCATAATATATGTGAAGTCATATGCCATCGTCTCTTTTCAAATGGCCACCAATGGCATTCCCAGCTCTGATACATCAGCCAACAAATGCCTGTGCTGACCAAAATTATAATGTGGGTGATGAGAGCAGGAGTTGTAACATACCCACCCAGAGAGAGCATGGCCAAATGTGCTCTTGTGCTCCAACTGCTGATGGCGAAGCTCCATGTTTTAAGATTCAGTCTTTCAGTCCCTGGGCCATAGTGTACATGTTAGGATTGTTACAGTGCTCTAAAAAGGGCAAGAAGAAAGACGTTGATGCCCTTAAGAACTCTTATTTGGTACTTCTATTTTAAAGCCTGCAATGGAAATATGTTTTCATACTGTGAGGCTAACCTGAAACAAGGGACCACTCTGAGATTGGGATTAATTGGTTTCCATCCTAAAATCAAACAAAGTGCCACTTGCGCAGCCACCTGAAAGGGTCGTAATAAATTATCACGCATTAGCAGATGTGGTAAACACAAAATGCAATCCATTTCTTCACACAAACTGGACAGCAAGGGCCAAAGGCTACGCCATTGACTTAATTACAGCAAGTAAATACTTACAACACAAGATGGAGGAGGGAAAACCTTTTGTACGAACGTTTCGCAGTTATGAATCAAGCCGTTGACATGGCTTCTACTGCTCACTCGCCTGCAGACACTTTGTTGTGGTGGCTGGACACGCATTCGTGACAAGCTGGTGCAGAACAGCACTAATAAATATCTCTCTTTCAGTGCCTACTTTGAGGTAGCTTAATTAACCATGTGCTGCACACTCTCCCCAATGACATATGTCCCAAAGAGAGCCAAAAATAACAGCGCTGCGGGTGGAGGGGCACGTGTGTGTGTGGAGGGGGATTACGTGTTAGCAGAGAGCAGGTTCAGAGCATATTTAAGCCCACTGGCTCTGCATTAAGAGCTGTGTTGCCTCTCCCACAGGAGTGCTTTGGAGGCCCCTGGCCTCAGGCGGGTGAGAAAGAGCCTGCACGGCTGCGCTACGGTAGAGGACACTAGACAGAGCCACCTGTGGCTGGAGACTGCACTCACATGTGCAAGCCTGACAGGGCATCCGTCAGCAAGGCCAGAGCGGCGCTGAGCTGATCCATTAGCACTAACAACCAGGCCATGCCGTACGCTGAGGAAACAGGCAATAAGTTAGCATGCAGGATCTGTTTCTGGAGGTGGCCTTCGCTGGGGAACGTAATCAAGCCCCTGTTCCCCCCGCCTCCACACCTTCCACCCCCTCACATACACACCTGTAACAACGACTCAACACTTGCTCACCCCCCACCACTGCCAGGTCTGATTGCTAGCCACTGATTGTTTCCCTTGAACATGGTCTGGCTGATAGCGTTATACCACAACAGCACCTGGATCGATGCTAACATATAGCATGTTTTGCCTTATGACCAGTATAATCAGAGCCTGTTTTTAGCTTCCCAGATTAAACCTGCGGTCACATCAAACATTTGCCTTATTATTTTCTTCAGGTGCCTGGTCCTAATGGCATGTGATTTAGGAAGGAATGTCCAGGGAATAGCTAATGCTAGCTAGCTAGATTGCTTTTTTGCAGCTGCAACTTTTGTGCTCATCCAGATTCCCCACTTCCTATTTCTCAGTTTGAGATCAAAAGAAATGCTCACAAGTGCCCTCAATGTGCCCTAGTATAGATTTGTGTGGATTCATTTTAAGAAACAATTTAATGCTAATTAGATGATCAAGTGTTTACCAGGAATGTTCCCACCTCCATGTTGGAAAAATCTATTAGAAAGGCTCTCCAACTAAATTTGGACAAACTTTCTTCAGAACAGCTTCTACAAACTGTCGCTTTTTCCTTGATATCACACATGCAATTCTGGTCCTAAAGGGCTGGGTTTTAAGGTTTTTAAGAACCTGATTTTACCCGCTTGTTAATTTGCAGGTTTATTCTGCCTTCCATTTACCTCTGAAGTCCTAATGCTGAGATGAATGTCGTTCACTTAACTGTATACTATTCTAAAATATATATCTATAATTCTAAAAAACAATTTGAGCTTTAAACAATTCACAGTTTACCACAACTGGCTTATCATTCGTATACCAGTGTTTTGTTGTAAATTTAAGCCAAAATATGTTCCATATATTATGTTCTAGGTTATCATTTAGCCTTGTCCTAGGTTAGCATTGTTTGTGATATCAATTGAAACGATGCATCATACGGTAGACTGAAGTTGGAAAATACTGGGTGTATAGTACGTCTGATTCCACTACTGTTGAATACAGCGTAGCCATCTTGCATTCTGAACTCTTTCTGAGAAGGAAATTTGGCTTTTGAGAAATTCTAAAATTTGAGTTCAAATGAAATACGGTAATATTTCTGTATTCTGTTTCTTGCTAGGAAATCAGAAAATGTGCAGGAATCCTACAATCCATGACCGGAATAGCCTACTTGTGATATGTATCATTATTCACTTTACCACGTTTTACTTTTTGACATAATTGGCTGTTGTTCTTTACATTGTGTCAAAATATAATAAACTGATCAATTTCTTTTACACTGATATTTACAGATTCTTTAAAGTTAGGCTGTTTTCATTCTATTGATTAATTTGTCCAAAGCACAGCAATATAAAAATGACTCAAGATCTGATGATCCCTGATCTTAGATCAGTGTCCTCATTCTGGATGGGATGCTAAACACATATGGGCCCAGATCAGTTCTTGTCACTTTTTTCCTGCTAAAGAGCCTGTAACCCCCTCCCAAGCGCTTCCAGGGTAGCTAGTGAGCGACAATGTGAAGCTTCTAGAGGTAGGAGTGTCGGAACTGAAGGCGCGGCACTGAAGGAGGACAATGGATGAAAGGAGCTGTCAGAGCTCGCAGCGGAAGAAAAGAAAGCGAGAGCGAGCCGGAGTGCCATGCGAGTGGTACGCAAGGGAAGGGAATGACAAAGCTGGGAGGTGACAGTGGGGGAGGAGGCGAGGTGAATATGAGAGTCCTCAGAGAGCAGGAGGCGCAGACTCCCCCTTGACCTCCCTCTCAGCCCGGGATCTAAAAATGACATTAGAGAGGGGAAGTTTGACTCTGCCTTTTCATGTGTCTGAAATATTGCCGGCACCACTCTTGCTTGTCATGAACGTACAATGCATCCACTGAGGCACCAGACAATGCCTATTTGAGTCATATACTTCAATTGTTTATTGTCCTCCTTCTGACATGTACATCTTGTATGAGTTTAGGCAATATACTAAATTTATCTGCCTGTCTACGTTTTTAAAAAGTGCTAGTTTAGAAGATGCGGCAAAAGATTTGGGACAAATGCAGATACGTTTACCAGCACACAAGAGGCAGAGATAATGCAAACAAGAGTGAGAAATGTTATCTGATTTCTAAAAGAAATGGTTGTTGGATGAAGTGGAATCGTTACGAAGCAATGTCAACAAATTCTGCTGCTGCTTATTTGGGGTTTTCTCAACCATAGCAGGAATTTTGGCCAGCTCTGTGTCACCCACACTGTTATTTCTCTAATCCTAAACAGATTTGCTCCCGCCACCAGAAAAGCCATGGCCTGGGTGTCTCTGCGGCGTTCTCCACAGACCATATTAATCGGCTGCACATGTTGATAAGTTATGGAATAGATTAGTCTCAACGTATGTGGTCCTCTGGTGGAAACGCTGGTGACATTTCGCAACACAATTTAACAAGGAAAAGATCTGATCCATGGTGTCCTCAGAGTGAGCTCGCTCCATCATAAAAGTCTGCAACACAGCCCAGATGCTACTCAATGGCTTTTCCGTAATAACCCAGACAGTCAAATACAAAGCTGAACATGCAATCACCAAGCTTATCTGACATAAAACTGCCTATTATGATGAAAAGAAGATGACAGAAGCGTGTCATTTTCATCCTGGGGAAAATAATTAATTAAAACAAATCCTAAAAGTTTGATAGGGTGGAGGAAGCACAGATCAGCAGCATATGTAACAAGATTGTAGATGGAAAACATAAACAAACAGGCTTATACAAAAGACAAATACATGACAGAACAGAAGATTTAGATATAAACATTCACAGATACAGCACGGCAAATCCTGATCCTTCTTGAGTGATTAAGCCTTTAAGTAAAAGCCTTTACTTGTTTTTTATCTGAATTAAAGAGGATCTAGAATGTCAAACCAAGTTTTTCTTGGCACAGCTAAACAATGCGTGTTTGGCACATGTTAGATACTGACTTACTGTGAACCTCAATCACTGTTAAAACAGAAAAAAAAAACAGACTGGAAAACGTGTAAAATCTAAAAACCTCAAAGTGTTATGCAACGGTGTTTACTCATAATATTCATGCTGCATAATTTATATAAACCCAACCTAGTAGTGTAAATAAAGTGATGATAAAGTGTTATGTCATTGAACAGCTGAGAAATGCCTGCACCTGTATATGGTGTTGGGTGTTATCTTGTGAGTGAGTTCAAGCAAGGTCAGTGCAGTGTTCTTTAGCTTCAATGGGGCATGGCAAGTCATTGGTCACAATGTTAGCTTCTAGTGTAGTTAGTGTTTAAACTATGCCATAATATGCAGCTTCTGAGATATGTTAAAGAGCCATTAACTAGCCAATAAGAGCAGAGCTTACAATTTTTTCATGAGTGTGAATAAAAAAAATTTGCTCCAAACAAAGTCACATACTTATTAATTATACTTACATACAAATGGATTGTATGGTTTTTAAGTATATTTGTTTAAATTATTTTCTTTTAATTACTTTTGAGTTATTGTTATTGTTATCTATTTATTTTTAAACATTATTGTCTGTGTGCCTACATGTTTCTATATGTGCTATAATCTAAAAGTTCTTTACATACTTTCTTGCATTTTAGGTTAATGACGCATATTGAGACACACTGTAGAAAGTAGTGAAGTGAAAGATAATGTACTTTGAAATGTAATGGAGTGAAAGTAAAAAGTCTTTAAAAAGCAGATTCTTGAAAGGCACTTGAGGTGCAGACCCTAACTTACTTAATGGGCTTTTTTTACTATCTGCAATGCACATAGAGGCCTGTGGGAGAGTTTTCAGTTTGGTACACTTTTGTGTGTATGTAATCAAGTGGGGGTTAAGATATCCATCTAACATGCGCGCTTCTTACTGAGATACGCCGGAAGAGCAGCCGACTGGGCGAGCAGGGAGAAAAGTGACCAGAATTACACAGGAACTGTGGGCCTTGACACAGCTGGGTGAAAATTACATGCATGTGCACAGACCTGCTGAAAAATAGCACCAGGTCAGGGGCATCTGCATTTCACAGCCGCACACAGTCAGGCAACTAACTGCTCCGACTCTACTTCTGAGGGAGGAGCAAATGGGAGCAAATGGGAGAAGAAGTTGGGGAGGGCAGGCGGGAAAGTGGGGAAGCGGGGGAAGCGGGGGGTCTGTTGTAAACAATGAGCATGCTTCATGGACGCCAATCTAACTGGCCCAAGGCTAGAAAGACATCAGCACGTCAACACTCCAGACAGAGGAGGCTGTGCGGCCATTATCTCCACACAACCACTGCCTTCTCGGAGCACACAGGCCTTTTACAAGTGCTAATAAAGATAATTAGTAGAAAAACTTGTAAACGGGTAAAAGCTATTAGGAGACTTCATTTATGTGAAGGATCATTTGTTACTTCTTCGCAACAAACGCCAAACGACAACTGCAGAAGTGGAGAGTGGTGTTTTGCTTGGCTGACGGCTGTGGTTAACACGTACGCGCTTTCGGCCTCCGGTGGGTATATAGATTTTATGATTTATTAAAAATATTCAAACTTAACACAGAAGTCATTATGGCTAAGTAGTGTGATTGTTTAGGCTCCTGCAATGTGTAGTGCGCAGGCTTTTAAACACTATGTCATTCAGTGCTGTCAAACATAAGCACACTGGTGAAGCCCTACAGTCTATTTAAAATGTAGTAACCCTCTGTTCCATTCTACTGTACACACTCAGTTGGGTTTTTATTTAATTATACAGATTGCCAGCCTCTTAACACTGCTTTTCATGTAGTGTACGATTTGACTTCTGACTCTTCTGAAAAATGCCCATTATCCGGGATGCTAGATTGCCACGTAATGGACAAGCACAAGCATTTAACTGCAGGGTCAATACAAAGTTTAATAATTGCAAACTCTTTAAAGTCTATTGAACAGAGTTGAAAGCCTGTGAAATACCTGCATACTACAATATGAGTGGTCATTTTTGGCTTCCAAAACCATCATCCAGGTAATGGGCTCAGGTGGGCACAGGCTTTTTTTCTGACTAATTGCTCTCTCTGTCTCTCATGGTCCCTCTCTCTTTCTCTCTCGTGCTCTTAATCTCTTCACATCCTAACAATAGTTCAGTTTCAATTCAGAATCATCGTGTACATTCATGAAGTACAGGACACAGCTGAATGCCAAATCCAGACTCATAGAGCATGCATACACCAATGCAAAAAAAAAGACACTCACTAATTTCTACATTTCATTCTACAAATTAATAATCATTTTGATGACGTGTTCTGAACAAAACCATTTAAACTCTGAAAGCTTATTTGCTACTAAAGTACAAGTTATTGAACCATGGCAACAAAGCAATGAAAATAATTATACATTTCATATTAAAATCAGACAACCCTCAGATACACCATGAAACAGGACTAAATATCAGCTACCCTTTATTTAGAAATATCGTTTTTCAATTATGTCTCAGAGTTATTATGCTTTTGAAAGGTCTCGCTATTGGAACAGGCTTTTAAGGATCTCTAAATCTAAGCAGAAAAAAATATGACACCACTCTGACATTAAGGTGCCAAAAAATGTTCTTTAGAAAAAAGGCAAAGAAAATGTTTTTTTTTTTTTCATAGAACCTTTAAGTAGATGTTTTTTTAAAGTACTGTTTCTGTAAATGAGGTGTGTATATGAAGAACCTTTTATAAATAATAATAAAAAAATAGTGTTTTATATAAACTTTACATGCCGAGTCACTGGAATGGAACTAGAATGGTGTCCCATGATTTTTGTCATGTCCTGAAGAAAAAGAGTCTCACATACAAAACGTAATTTGATGTAATTTCTTCCATGGACAATGGCTATGGAGTCTTGGATAATTCTAGCCAGACACTGCCAAACATGATCATTACCACCCAATAGCATGATGAACTCCTTTTTTTAAATACCTGAACAATAAAACCAATAAATGAAAATGTGTCCCAACAGTTTTGTCCATATAGTTAACCTAAGGGAAGACCATGCTGAACTTTTAGTGGAAGTAAAAAGTTAAATGTAAATAGATTTTTTTTTTCTAATATTTTCCCATTTCCCTCCCAATTTACAAGGCCAATTACCGAACCCACTCAGTAGGTCTTCCCCTATCACTAGTGATGCCTCCAACGACACATGTGAAGTCAGCCACCACCTCTTTTCAAACAGCTGCTGATGCATGACTGCCAGTAGTCACTCAGAGAGAGCAAGGCGACTTGTGCTCTCTCAGGGCTCCGAACGCTGATAGCAAGCTACATGAGCAGGATTCGAAATGGCGATCACCTGATCATAGTGGCAGCTCTTGGACCAGATGTAAATCGATTTTGTTTTAATAGTTTTAAAGCACTTTATTGGTCCATTCATCATGAATTTATGACACAATATAAAGATCAATATCAAATTATATCAAAAAGTATAAAATGGCCAAAATGGAGGAAAGGTTTGGTGAAATTTGGCTGAAGTGGCACTCTCACGGGCAGCCTGTCTAAACAGAAAGAGTTTACACACAGAATCATGATCTATCGGGGTACTATGAGGCCTTATTGTTCTGTCCAGATGTGAAAGTCATGCTTTCGAGGCCTCGTGTTCAGCTTTGACCCTTTATTGACACTAATTTTGCCATCCTGACCCCTGGCATACTTTTCGCCACACATGTCTGGTGAAGGGATTAGTCAGACACAGGAAAGACGTTGCAGAGATGTGGCCTGCACCTCACAGCTGGCACTTTTTGGTCCATACACTACTGCATTCTGGGAATGCACCGTCTGTCTCCCCTTTTCTCCCTGCTATCTGCAGCCTAAATCTAAAGGCCAGCTATTATGATTCCTGTACTTGGCGTATCTGAGGCCGATTTAGAACATCAACACCATCAATCACAAAACAGAGAGGCCAACCAGCTGGCTGAACCTTGCTGTCCTGCAGGCCTATTTGTCATCCGGGGCACGTCCTCCTTGCATGTAACACTTGTTCACTCTGAGGACAATTTCCCCCGTTCTGTAGACACCCCCTACACATTTTTTTTCAAACACTGTCCTTGTAACCCTATATTTTGACCACCCTTTCACAGTCACATGATGGAGGTCTCACTCAAACATCAACAAAGTCTGTCAAAAAGGTTGTAAGGCTTGGGCCTGAAGCTTCGAGGAGAAGACGGAGAAGAGTGACAGAATGAAAAACAGAACCAGAACTAGAACAGGAACACAAAGCACAACCAGAACAAGAGCAAAAAGTGTAAGATCAACAAGAACAGCAACAAAAAGGAAGAAAAATCAACAACAGCAATGTGCTGAAGATCAGAAACAGGATGTGCACATGTTTTTGATACATTAGCGTAGAGCTTTGGCTTGGTGGTGTCACGGCTTGCTATGTCTTAGACAGTTTCACTGACCAAAAGAAACCTCCAAGCAAACAAATAAACAAGTTCTCCATGAAAAGACTATGAGTCATTACCCAGTAAAACTTAGTCTGGGAAGGCTGGCATGCACACACAAAACCGCACACGAGAGTATCTGAGCATGCCTAAGGAAAAAAAGGGCTTTGCTTTTTCTAATTTTGAATGGAATGGTGAGTTTATAAGATAATAAAAAGAATAGACACGCTCTATAAACAATGAATCTTGTCATAAATTGCCTGATATATATATATGTCTATTGTAGTTTCACCATGTTCAATTTCTTACACTGGATTTAAACATCCTGACTGTGCAGAAAATGTTTATTTCCCCCCCTTTTTTCTATTCTGAATGAACAAAAATACTAGTAAACAGTTGTAATTTTTAAGATGCAGAATAAATAACTAAATACTTGTCCATTCCAGCTGTGTTCACCGAGGAACAAACAGCCTGCTTTTGTTGAATATTCATGTTTCAATGACACTTAATTGAACAAAGGATTCAACTGATTTGCATATCCATCACCACACTTGATAGAAAATGGTGGAGGTACTGGCACAGAGCCATCGCTGTACGTATCAGTAAATGATACCACGTGTAATTATCCCCACACAGTTCCCATTACTGCACAATATCTGGCATAACACAGTGGAGAATGAAGAGCACCAGCTACTCTGGCCCTGAATTTACTGTAGAAGACTGGATGCAGTAATGATAAGATCCAGTACAACACACTCTTCAGATATGAAGACCCTTCAGCCTGCTGATATTGTGATGTGGCAAGATTGCGCCTCATATTTCTCATGCATCATTGTTCTCGTGGATGTCTCTCCCTCCTCTGTATTCTGTAAAGAGTGCATGTTTGTGTATTCTGCTGTTACAAAGGGAATGTATTGTTTTTGCATATTTTCTAGCTAAATTTGATGAATTATTGTAAATACATTATGAATAAAAAAATTAATTTACAATCTAGTGCAGAAAACAACAGGATAGCCTGGGGGGTTGGATCCCACTAGGGTAAGATCCCCCCTCTTATTTAGTCTTCTGAACAAACAGTTGGTTAATTTAATCAGGATCACTGTATTCCTGAGATTTATTGTTCTAGAAACATGTTTTGTTATGTGATGTTACTGATTTATGTATCTCTAAAGGAGTGCAATAAATATATTAACAATGATTGATGGAGGTGTGTATGTGTGTGTTTACGCGCACAGGCACAGTTATATATTACGTTTAGAACGAAAATGCTTTTATCTTTAGGATCGAAAATGTTCTAAAAATGATTTTAGGAAAACTATACATACAGTTCAGTATTTATTTTTAATCTTTATGTATTGATATTAACTTAGAAACAGCAATCAACACAATATTTATACAACAACTACTACTACTAATATTGTTATTATCACTACAGCTACTACTACTTCCATAAATACTACTAATAACAAATTTCATTTCATAATCACATTGGTTAATACATAAATTACTATTTATTAATAACAAAATGTTTAAAATGTTTTTATACTTTATTGTCTATTCAGAGCATAATTATGTGTAATCATTAAAACGTGAAATCATGGAGGCCTAATTTTAATTACATTTTAAAACACTACAGTATTTAAAAAAACTTAAGCACACCTCTCACATTTTTGTTAATATTTTATTAAACTTTACATATGATTTGATACAATGTAAAGTAGTCAAGGTAAACCTTGTATAACAGTGTAAATACACAGCCAATGATGTCTAAAGTGCTGGCAACAAAACATGGCCCTTTATGGCAAGAAAACCCATTAATGATGTGAGCAACAGAATTCTTTCTCTCCACAAAGATATAAAAATGTAAGATATATATATAAAGATTGCTAACATCCTAAAACTGAGATACAGCACGATAGCCAAAATCATACAGCAGGTTTCCTGGATGGGTTCCACTTAGAACAGCCCCCCCCTAGGTTCGACCAAAGAAGTTGAGTCCACATGTTCAGCGTAATATCCAGAGGTTGACCTTAAAAAATAGACACATGAGTGCTGCCAGCATTGCTGCAGAGCTTGAAGAAGTTGGAGGTTAGCCTGCACTTCTGTCTGCACTCTGCCTGCATGGCACTTTTCTAGAAGGTAGCCTCTTCTGCCGTTGACGCCCAAGAAAGCCTGCAAACAGTTTGCTGAAGACCAGCAGTCCAAGAGCATGGATTACTGCAACCATGTCCTGTGGTCTAAAAAGGATGCAGGAGGAAGAGAAGGAAGCAAAGGATGATGCCCTCCCTACAGGAACTCTACTGCATAACACAATAATGAGCCCAAACACACCTTCAAGATGATAACTACTTTGCAGAGGAAGTTAAAGATAAATGTGATGGACTGGTCTAGCATGTGTCCAGACTTAAACCATATTGAGCATCTGTGGGGCATCCTTAGATAAAGGAGGTAAAGGAGCGCAATGTATATATACTCTAGTAAACTCCATGCCCAAGAGAGTAATAATGGTGGCCACACAAAATATTGACACTTTGTGCAATTTGGCCATTTTACGTAGGGTACAAAAGTGTACTCACTTTTGCTGCCAGTAGTTCAGACAATAATGGCTGTAAATTGAGTTATTTTGAGAGCACAGCAAGCTACAAGCTGTACAATGACTACTACACTGTATCAAAGTCATATCTTCAGTGTTGTCCCATGAAAAATAATATTAAATATTTAAAAAAATGTGAAGGATGTATATTTACGACTTTGAGATACTGTGTACTTTGAATCACAGTTCTTAAAAAATTAAGATTAAAAAAGATCTGACATGTACACTATATATTTTGTCAAATCTAACCAAGAGATTGACAGAGGGCCAAAATACTTTTACAGGAGTCTTTTTGCTACAAAACCAAAAGTAACCATGTATATGTTTATGGTTATGAACAATATTCTATACATTAAAATTTATTTTACTAGTCTACAGTAAATGGCCATTGTACTTAAAGGGGATTTCCCTTCCCCTTCCCCCATATAGCTTCGAAAAGGTCCTTTTCAATAGTAACCCTAATACACAGAGTACATTATGTGCACTAAAGTGCCATTTTATGTCATTTAGCTAATGTTAAGAGAAAGAGCCTTTAACAGAGCTTTTACAAACGACCATAGAGAAAGAATTCCTAGAGCAACTATAAAATAGAAAATATCTTTGTCCTATCAAATGTTGTGTAAAATGTTATTTAAATGTCCTAACTTAAATTAGAAACTAAAAAAAAGCACAGAACAATTTATGATTGCATGACAAATTGGGCTTAAACAACATTTTATCAGGATAAAAAAAATTTTTAGTCCTCAGGTTCAATATAGAAGAATAATCTAATAGGCACATAAAAGAGTCCTACTACCCCTGGCATCCACATGGAGAAACTCTCACGTTCAGAAACTGGGCACCAAGCACACACTGTAACCCACAGCCAAAACAGACTAATGCTAGTGCCAAGCTAACATGAGAAAAATGAATGAAAACAGAAGTCTTCACCAGCTTATGCCAAAAATGGATTTCATAGTGACTTCATTTTTTTTCTATATTCATTCAAAAAGAAATTAAAGAGGCCACACACCAAAATAGCTTAGATTTTAAATTATGTGAAATCAACAGAGTACGGTGCTACTGGCGTTATTAATAATTATGCAGATAATTAAATTCTGCATTAAAGAAGGACACCCATGTTTCCTTAAATAATTTCAGAGATGAAAGAATTGTAGTTTTAAATTGTAACATATAGATTTTAATTTTTTTTTTTCTGTGGGTGTTTTAGTTCTGTCAATGTAGCAGAACCTATGTCATGAAATGTACCGTGACAAGTTTCTATAATTATTCATTAGTTGAAGATACTGTCTGATATTGTATTAATTTAAGCTGAAATGACGAGAAATGTTCTGAATAAATGTTGTGTTTGCACATAGCTTTCAGAAATGGCCTTATCTACATAGACAATCTACTGGACACAAAGCAAAGAGCTGGAAATGTAAGAATTCAGCTACTTTGGCACGAATAAGGTGTGTTTTGCGAGGAGGCGGAATAAAATCCCCTAAATTGGACCCTTGGCATTCACTACTCTTTGAAAAGTCTTAATGACAAATCACCACTTTCCCTTTCACCGCCTAGCGTTTCATCTGCAATCTCCACATGGTGCTCTGGTCTCTTTTAAAGCTTGTCATTGGCCAAGTGTCTCAAACCTTAGCCTTTGGCTATACCTTAGAAAATTATTTGTGGTTTTGTACGCTAATGTCCGTGCACAATTGGGGCTTAATACTTTCTGTGTTCATTTCAATAACCCAGACAAACCACTTTCCTTTAGCCTGTAATAAATGTGAGCTGTGCTGCAGAACTCCTGTGCTTACATTATGCCACTTCTTATATGTGTTTGGCAGTCATTAAAACATGTTGGCCCTGATTCATGATTGGATATGACACAGGCACTGACAGGGTTAACAGAAAGAATGTTATAATTATGAGTCAAAAATCCATTTATTTCTCCACATCCCTTGTTAATTAGGATATCTCGGATGCACCAGAGTTTCTGAGCATGAAGATTTTTAATCAGATTGTATACAGATGCACAGTGTGTTAGAGCATGATGAATTCAATGAGGTAGAAAAACAATTATTGAACAGTAATGCATTTAACGCTTGAGGAGCTTTCACGCTTACTCTTATTCACCATTAGCCACCTAGAGCTACTAGCGCATGCAGCATCTGAAGGCTTTTCAAGAACTTTAGATTTGGTGCTCCATTCTGAATGAAAGAGAATTGCTTTTAAAAGTTAACAGCGGACACAATGGAACGGTCCTGGCAAAGCAATTTCACAAAAAACATCTTTCTAATTCTTGCAGGCCAAAAAGACAAGGACACTCGCTCGCTTTGGGGTTTGTTTTCATAAAATACCAATAATTGCATCCGTCAAACAACCTACCAAGCTGTACAAACACGGCCCTTCGGACCTCGGGGGGAGAAGAGAGGGCATTGTGTCTGGACCGGCAGTGCTGTGGATTCCCAGCCCATGAACCCAGTGACCAATCAGGCCTCTCTCTGGTCCAGCAGACACAAACCCAGGTGACCACTGCCTATGTTGTGCTGGAGCTTTGTTGGTCTAACTACTTAATAAGTGGCTGTTAGAGGTTTTCCTGGACAAAGTCCAGAGCTAAAGGGGCCCTCAAAGCAGCAAAGCCCAAAACGAAGACAGCTTCATTTATCAATCTCCCCAATCGCAGGCATTTCCGGACCTACGGCCACATGGTGCGTATTCCTATATTAAAAATCTTCTAAAACACATCTGAAACATCGATGCTTAAGCACACACACACACGAGGGAGCCCCACATTCAACACCTGATAAGAGGAGACATACCTTCCTGTAAAAGCACTGAAATCTAGATACGAATGTTCGCACTATAATAATGAGCAGGCTTGCAGGGGCAAGAGTTTTATGTGATCAAGCACAATAGTCATTTTACCCTCCTTTTATATCTCCTACAATATCCCTCTGTGTGCTGTAGAGATCATTATATCCTGAAGAATGTTGTTTCATTTCCAATCCCCTTTATAGATGACAGATGAGGAGCGGGTAGGTATTAGAGTGGAACACTTTATCACTTACTCTCTAAGCCCCTTGATGAGGGACATTCACTTGAGAATGTCATTCCAACACAGGGAGAGAGAGTGAAAAAGAGGAAGAGAGAGGGGGAAAAGAGGGAGAGAGAGAGCAAAAATGAGGGAGAGATAGAGAGAGAGGGAAAGAGAGAAAGAAAGAGAGAGAGGAGGAAAGAGAGAGGGAGAGAGAGAATGAAAGAGAGAGGGAAAGAGAGAGAGAGGGAAAGACAAGGAGAGAGGGAAAGAGAGAGAGAGGGAAAGACAAGGAGAGAGAGAGTGACCATAAATAGGCTGGCTCAAAGGCCTGCAGTGTAAGTCTCCTACAATGTGGCATTGTGGTGAGCTGAGAAAAGTAGAATATATTTAATATTTACTCATTATCAACTGCATGATTTGTTTTTCACATTGTCATTCATGTAACAGCCAACTGTCACTTTGTAGGGTTTCCAAAAATGTCAGAAAATCTGGATTTATGAACTCATTTTGCTGGCATTGTGACATTGCCTTGATAATTATACTGTAAGGTAAAATTAAGATCATCGTCAGATCATTGCCACATGTATTAAGCACACATGTAGTTCAGTGTGTAGTAAGTACAGCTTGCACAAATGTTTATGACATATGGTGACAAATGGTTATGTCGAGTATAAATATTTGTATTACAATACAGAGGTAAGAGTCTAAAGACACAATGTATAATTTTCCAGGCAAGCCGTGGCCCCGCATGTTATTGAGGCCTAGGGTTTGCCTGCTGTACTTTAAAAACCATCAATTCTCTTGCGAGCTACTTTTACATAAATCAAAGCTTAAAATAAAACATTACTTTCAGAACATAGCTGTGAGGTATTTATGCAACAATGACTGATGTACTAAAAACAGTGTTGTATTTATGTGGTCCAACATTTTGGTTACTTTACCTTATCTCCAGTGACTCTGCACTGTTTGCTATGAGTGTTATTATTACTGGCTGGATGGCCTTACAATTTCTAGCAGGAAAAAAACTACTCCATAATTCCATGGACATGGAACTCTTACTGATGGACATTGAGACAGTAGAAACTCCCAGTTAACAAGGACATGTCCACCGGTTTCATGACGCTGGGCGTAATATTAGAACGCAGCAAGAGCAAACAGAAAGGCATCTCGCTTATTGTTTTCAAAGATAAATAACAGGATGGCATTGGAGGATAACTGACTAACAGCTGGGTGTTCACATCACTCACTCCACCACAGTCTTCCTACATAACGGTCTGCTCTTGTAACTTGAGACAGACCCCCCATATTTCATTTCACCCTTGCTGATAGCATTTATCAGCGAAATCCTGGAAAAAAAGAAAAAAACACAAAAAAATGCAACTTAAGCCCGAGCATAACTAAGCCGCGGAGGTGAGCAGGATTACTGGGGCCGGCCAGGACAGACATGAGATTGTACGGCCATAAAGGGCCATTAGCTTGTTGGCAAACTGTACCTCAAGCCCCAGATGACAGGGCTTTTCAAGACAGACAGATGAAAAATATGAAACTAAAATTCCTCATGACAGACAGTTGAATTAGTTGGTTGTAGGCAGAGGGCTGGAGGGGGAAAAATTAGGGAACTTTGTTGTGTGTATTTTTTCCATATGTTCATGTGGTTTTGATTGTGTTCTTACCTCATTTGATCAACAGCGTGCCTTTTACTAAAGCCAATATCTGTGCCCTCATTACTTACAGAAAAGTCCATCACATGAGACACAGTGGAACTAGATTTAGGAGCTAGAACAGGCTCTCGACATATATAGTGTATGACAGTATATGTAATAGAAGGACCTCTGGACCTATCAGAAGCTGACATGTTTCTCTGAAATAAATCTTATTAATTGAGCAGTTGGGCCAAACCAATGTTTATCTCAGGAAAACATGAGTTGCGAAAAAAAGAGGTTTTTGCAAAGAGAAAAGCAATAAGAGAGGCTTTTGCACAGTGCTGCTCTTCTCAAATCTGTTACAAAACCTGGTCATGCAGTCATAATATTGTTCATTAAATCTATTTTCTAAAAGCAAAGTTCAAGTCAGGTCAAGAAGTTGTTAGCATATATCTTTTTAAAGTTTTATTTTTAATATGTTGCGTTTTGTAAATTAAAAAAGGTTTACATTCTGCAACTGTTTTTCTGCAAATGCAGACTGATTCCTTTATATTATTATTGTGTAACTGTGTAAATCCTATCCTAATCAAAGCTTTCATTTAAAGCATTTATGTTTTCTATTCTACTTACTACTGATTGTAAAATAAGCCAAAAACCTATATAAAAACCCAATCATATAAATATAAATAAGTAATAATAATAAAAATACTGTAATATTCTATTAAAATGCCAGAATCTTTAAAAAATGTAATATACTTTTTTGCTCATACTGCTCAGCACTACTTCTCAGTGTAGTGTGTCCTGAGAATACATCATAAAAAGCATTACCACCCACAGTGAATAGCACAGTGACTGGCAGCATCTGTCAAAAATTGTCAAGAAGACGTGTGATACATATATATTCCACAGGTCAGGCCAGCATACCTTTGCTTCATGGGACATGACAAAAGTCATGGGACACTACACTAGATTCTGTCCCATGACTTATGACATGACAGTGGAATTAATTGTTTTTTTAATTTCACAAAAATCTAAAACATTATATACAGTATATTTGCCAGCAGATTAGACCTGGTGATGTTATAAGAAGTGTGATTCAGGCTGGACTACGTTTGGAATGATACACAATTCAGAGCAGTCAATTAAACACAGATAATTTACAAATTATCACTATCATGCAAAAACCTTGCTTTTTCATTTACTTTTATATAACTAAAAAAAAGGAAAAAAAGACATTTTAAATTTACATATATTAGAAATGAATGAAGGTTTTTTTATATGTTCTGTTAAGTTGCATGTTTATGCTAAGGATAAGATTTTGTTCTAAAAACAATATTTTAATTCAGAAAGTTAAAAAAGTTTTAAAAAAATAAGGTTTTGTAAATTTGAATTATGTCTGATACCTAAAATAGAATATGGGCCTTTTAATAATAACAACTTAATATTCTGATAACAATGCTTTTTTTGTTTTTGTTGTTACAAATGAGAAATCTCAGAATCCAAACATACAAAGAAGCTTAAGACATTTTACTATGTTTACTAAGTTTTACCTTCATCTTCATGTGCTACAGCTATAAAATGTAGTATCAATATGACAGTATCTCAGCTAATACCTACAACCACCATAAAACAAGGATACCTCAAAATAACAATCCATCTTTCCAGACTTGGCACGATTGTCGTTCTGCTATATAGGCTGAATGAGAGGAGTGATTATCTGATCAAGGGCTTTGGGACAGGTAGACAGGCCCATGTTCTGGTGTGTTGTCACTTTCCCCTTGGCAGAGAAGGAGCCATGTCACTAATCTGAGGCAGGGATCAGCCAGATGGGAGCTGGGAGTGATGACGGCTCTGCTCACCTACCTTCCCTCCGGCTCCCCCGACCCAGAGCCCGCTCGCTCGTCCTAGCACCCCTCAGGCCAAATTGTGATCTCTGTCCTGATAAAGGTCGGTGCGAGCGAGACTGCCAGACTGGCCGGGCCGGCCTAGGCCGGAGCCTGTGTGAGGACTCAGTGCGATACTGTTCTGGAGGGGCCAATGAAAGGCATTCTCACATGTGAAGAAAGGCTGGGAGTCTGTCTGGGCAGCCCCACTGTCTGCCCCCCTCCCCACCCCTGGAGACTCCAGGCGCCACGGTGTAACTGCAGTCTCAGGTATGCTCCGCAGACACAGAGATTCCCCGGCCCTTACCTAAGACTATGTGGAAGGATTCTTCCACTATTGTCAACTGTTTGCAATTATCCTGCCTAATAATTTGGCTTTGCTAATGCAAAAAAAACATGCAGCACATTTTCACATGCATGATCCTACATATAGCTTTTATTTGTACATCCTCTTATAAAAAATGCTTTGTTTTAGTCACTGTAAGCCATGTTTATCTGTTTAAGCCAGTGCTCGAATGTTGTCTGTTCTCCACAGTCTCTCTCCAAATCTTTGTAAGTACTTAAGATGATTACAAAATAATTTGAAAATAGAATAAGTGAGTAGGATCATAGTTGAGGTTTTCACCGTCTGTCAGCAAATGGGAGCCACAGGGCAATTTTCATTGTGGTGCATGTGGTTTTGTGGTGTATGTGCTGTCATTTATCTAGACTGCGGCACATAGGCCGACCCACCAGTGGCTGTCAGTTCATTACTTGAATACACCACACGGATCACAATGTAATTTGTATTTTATTGAAAAATATGCACCCTCATTGAGGTGTTTTTTATGCGTATAAATAGTTTTATGCAGCATTTCGCCAGCGGCAAGACTCTGAAAAAGCTCATTTTTCTCTGCACACACTTACCCAGCTCTGCCTAATGGCACTGCTGAATGCTTTAGCATGGTTTATGCATTCCCAAATAAGTCTTGGGTGAGATCAGTCATGCGTGAGATCAGCCCTGCTGAAAACTACTACCAAATATTTACAAGTCAGTAAGCTACGTGCCAACTGTGCTCCAAGTTTGCTAAAAGTTTAGGAGGAGCTTCAACAATGTTCTAAACAGGATCTTACAACAACAACCAAGCACACGCCTACTACAAAAAAAAACAGTTCTGTATGTAAAATGTGTTTGCTTATAACATAAGTTCTGAATGTTTCTCTAGGGGGTTTTCACAGGTTGCAAACAAGAGCTGCACTTGATTACGTAGCAGTAGCCTAGTGAAAAAAGCACGGACAAATTAAACTGAAGCAGACATGTTTATCCCCAAAACGTGTGGAAAATAACAATGACGTCCTGCTGGCCTGCTGAGCAGATCTGGCGCATGCGCAACCGGTAAGGATGTAACTAACTGCACACCAATTACTTTCTTTTATTTTGGGAAGGGTAAACATGATGAACCGGACACGACAAATAAGCTGAGCTGAGAAAAATATATTTTTTTGGCAGGTGACAGTCTAGTAATATCATCAGTGAGGTGTGTAAAAAGCTTTCTGGACAGAAAGCAAGACAAAAATGTTGTGAGCTTTTATTTTGTATAGCAACTGAAGTTTATAAAACTTTATAGGTCTTGAAGGATTGTTAATAATAACACAATATGTTTCACATTATCTTTGTGGTTACTGAGTAATAAATCTCAGAATGTTGACATACAAAGAAGCTCAACTGTGTTCAACTATGTTAATAGTCCAATTATGTCAGGATGGAATTATAAAACCTTGATCTTAATGTGCAACAAAGGCAATAAATTACTTCACAACACAACAAGGAAATATATAACATGGAACAACCATATCAATTATGTTGAGAACAAAAATCAGAACAAAATACGGGCTACCATGGATCCTATTTGTGCACTGAACGTAATTTTGGCCAGAGCAGGTTGTCTGTTCACAAAGATAATTCTAACCAAATTCCACCGGTCACAATCATTACCATCCACTGTTCACACAACTTCAGAAATGTCTCATACATCTGGCACCCACTATCAGGCCTGGCTCGAACTCTGATAATTCCCACCATTTTGAACCTCACTCACAAGATAATACTTTACACTTTGCACTATACAGGTGTGTATGTTCCCAAGCCATGTCATTAGATAATAACTCATTTAAAAAGCATCACACCTTCACTATATTATAATACAGTAAAGAAAATCTAGCCTAGAAGTCTGCCAGGCCTAAACCACACTACGCTATTATGACCCCCCCCCCCAAAAAAAAATAAATAAAAAAAATAAAAATAAAAGAACTAACAGTATTTTAAAAATATAATTCATGATCTTAATTATGATTACTCACAGAATTGTTGTTGTGATTTATATTTTGTGCTAAAATGTTTTGATACTTTTGTTACAGCTTGGGGGTGTTCTTTCTTTGTTTTATGGCATCCAAAAAAAAACAGAACTACCAGCCTTTAAAATATATGAATCATGATCTTAATTATGATTTTCCAGAAAATTGTTGCTGTGTGACATTTTTTAATTTGTGATGCGTTTTGTAATGGAAATCATTTAGATAGCTATTTAGTGCTTGTTTATTTTGTGCTAAAGGGGTAAATTTTGATACAGTAGTTTCAATAATAAATAAAAATAAATGAATAAAATCCTTAAGGGACAGCTTGGGGGTGTTCTATTTTTTTTACTGCATTCTCCAGCATTTAAAAAATACAAATCATGATCTAAATTATGATTATTTACAAAATTGCTGTTGTGACATTTTTTAGTTTGTGATTATTTTTTATTTTTAAATGGAAAATTATTTACATGGCTATTTAATACTTGTTTGTTTTGTGCTAAAAGGGTAGGTTTTGATACCTTTGTTTCAATAATAATTAAAAATAAATTCAAAACCCTGAAGGAATAGCTTGGATGTGTTCTTTTTTTATTTTTTATTGCACTGCCAAAGTATTTACTATTTTTTTTATTAAAATGCCTGTTAAAGAGCTATTTGCATACTGTCAGTTATTCAGTTGGTTATTTTAAATAATGAATTATTTTATAGGTCTTTATTCTCTGTTTTTATTTTATTTTTTATCTGTTTTTTGATGTGTGTGTAGCTGAGGGTTTCAGCTCATGTGCTGTATTTGCCTGAATTATTTTATTGGCGGCTGGTTCCGAGCATGCGCACGGAGGGCGTGTATGAGCCATAGCTAATCTCATGGTCGTGTCTGAGCTCTGCTGAAGATTAGCGGATATTAATTTAACATGTCGGAGAAGAAACAGACCGTGGACCTGGGCTTGCTGGAGGAGGATGATGAATTTGAAGAATTCCCAGCTGAGGGTGAGAGGCTGTGTAGTTGTTTTATTGTCTTATTAACGTACTTTTACAGTGTGAAGACGCAGTGACTCAGCTAAAGAAGCTAAGGCCAGCTAGCTACCAGACTGCGCTGTGTTTATAAACGGGGCTGCTATGCTAACTAGCCGGAGTACATTAGCTGGCTAGAAGTGCTGTTTTAACTGTTTAATATTAATGTAGCCTCTTATTGTTCTGTCTGATGCTACTTTAGTATATCATCAACGACATGGCTAACGTTATCTGATTTTATATTTGTCTTGGCTATAAATCGACTTTGGTTATATTGTCTAACGTACTAAAAAGACGCTAAGTTTGTTAGCTTAGCTAGCTTTGGTGAAGTAGTCATGGCTAATACTCTAGCCACTAACGTTATCTAGCTAGCGAGATGTCTAGGTCTTCACTTGTTACCTACTTGTTTAAAAAAAATAATGTATTGCCACGACTTATTCGGGCGTGGGAACGAGCTAATTAAATCAAATAAACAAAGCAAGCACCTTTCAGGGGTTGCGCACAAAATGACTGCCTAATGCTGTCCATACACTACACGACTCTGAAACAGACTAATAGACTAAAGACTAGTCGCAGACTTTTTAAAGACTGGGGATATTGCAGAATCGCAGTTTGCAAGACTACAACAATATTCTTTTTTGGGATTATTGCATATCATGCCTCTGCAGGAGTTTACTTACAATGCATATTACAAATTAATTACAAATCATCTATCTGTAAGCTATATCAATGCTGTGATTTATGAGAGACTCAACTTTTGTCCCCATCAACAGTTTATTTTTCTGTCACATTGTTAGTTCTAGATATTTTTATAATAAAACACATTTTGTGTTCTACTCATCCTATTAGCTTCTTCCCCCTTTTTTGCTACAACATTGTATTGCAAAGAATCACAGTTTCACTTCTATACATTTGACTTTGTTTTAGATCAAATTAATACAATAAAGAACATAATTCTTGCAAAATTTGCAAAATATATTTATTAAACTTGTTTGTATCAGAAATAACACTCCACAATAAGACAAAGTAGTGCAAAATAAAATAACTGTAAAGTCATTATATTTAAAGTGCTACCTGTGTTTAAAATACTGTACATATGTATCAGGCATATTAACAGCAACATGTCTGTAAACAGTCATGTAAAATTTTTGCCTTGTGGCTTCCTGTAGCTCTCCTATTGGTTGTTGACATTGTTCACGTCAATATTTGCACAAGCAAAGTCTCAAGACTGATATTAAACAGTTGATTTTATCTGAACACTAGGACGCAAAAAAGACTGACAAACTTTCAATCCTAAACACTTCACACTGAACGATCTAGATGAGGTGACAGCAACTCGACTCTAGCAAGACTTGTGATTTTTTTTACCGACTCTGGAAATTCGTCTGCGACAGTGAAATCACTTGAAAATTGTTAGGATCGTCAGCATTAGCTTGTTACATTAGCTTGCTACTGGCTGGTAATCAGTGTAGCAACCACCAAAACGTTTTAAACAGATTAACCTAGTTATATTGAAGACCACAGGTGGTTGGTAGTTAGGTTAGTGGATTTGACTCAGTGATTCATAATCTAGCTACCTACATTAGTTTTTCTTATTAGTTTATCCCTTTCATTTTTACTAGCGATCTATTTAGCTTATCGTTTACTCTGACAATGACTTTCTTAAAACATGTCTAGGTCTTCACTTATTACCTACGGTGAAATCATTTAAAAAAAATAAAAATAATGCTTGGCCACCAGAACCAGAAGCTAAAGCGTGGGAACGAGATAATTAAGGCATGGCCACGACTTACTAAGGCGTAGGAACAAATTATTAAATCAAATAAACAGCTAGGAGCTCTCAGGGTTAATGCACAATATGACTGCCTAAGGAAGGTAAACGGGTCTGCATATTATCTGTGTCTGAGCCTGTGGGCTTTTAGTATGAGAATTAAGTGTCTCTTACTTAGAATTTTGCTGTGTCTCACTGCAAGAGACTCCAAAGATTATCCTTTAATTGTACCTTTGATGTAATATTCAGTTTCTTCATGGGCAGTAATTTACAGAAAAGCAGGTTTTTTTTTATCTCTCTTCCACATCTTAAGAAGTTGTGGCCATGACTTAATTATCTTATTTACACACCTTAATTATCTAAGTCCCACGTGTTAGGATCTCATTCCCACACCTTTAGAAGAAATACTACCCAAACACTTTGTGCCATTAAACTAATATTGCATTAAATTGTACATTTAAAATGGTCTCTCTTAATTGTAAAAGTAAAATGTTTGTTTTTGATTCTCAGATTGGACCGGTTTGGACGAAGACGAGGATGCTCATGTGTGGGAAGATAACTGGGATGATGACAATGTAGAGGATGACTTTTCCAATCAGTTGAGGTAACTATATTGCTTCATTTCATGTCTAAAGCAGCCATGTATGAAACAGGGTTTTGATTAAATAATAGCTTATTAATATAGATTACACATTTTAATGTATTTTACCACATTTCTTTTGCATTATGATTGGGAATTTAATTTACAAATAATATAGCTTTATTTAGTGTGTTGCATGTTTATCTTACTGAAATTACTGTTAGTGCTTACATTTTGTTTATATTGATAATCTGAAAACATGATATTTATGGTTAACAAGAAAAATAAGGAACTGTAACCAAAGTGACATTTGCTTTTAAAGGTTTTGAAACAACTTTGCCATTAGCTTTTAATTACATTCTTTGCTATTTAAAATTATTTTTGTTTGTTTTCTGTTCCTCTTCCCTCTTTTTCTGACAGGGCTGAGCTTGAAAAGCATGGATATAAGATGGAGACTTCGTAACACTGAACGTGCTAAGCTGAAGATTGTTTCATCACATTTGACCGTTATTGGTTCCATCTGAACGTTTTCAAATGTGATTTTGCTTATTTCTTATGTAAGATGTCAGGAATCCTGATCTTTGCCAGTGGAGTGTGGAAAATGGAACAGAAATAATGTGTGTCTGTGTGCAGAGAGTGTGAGAGTGCAAGGTTTTTGTTTTGTTTCGTTTTTTTAAGTCTTTGTTCCACATCCATTAGGATGGTGTTAATATTTGTGATAATAAACCAATTCTCTACCTATTTAGTTATTGAGTTTTTATTTATTAATTTTAATGAAATCATGCCATTTACATGCCATTTGCTGTCAAATTTAGTTTTGCTGTCAAAACTAAAAAAAACTAAAAAAAAAAAAAAAGGCATAAAATTTCATTATTAGAACATCTTGGGAGAAAAAGAAATACATTTGCATTGGTTATATTTAGTTTAAAAATACTGCTCAAAGGTAACAACTATTAAATAAAAGGTAAATTAAATGATTAATATGACTGTGGACATTTTTATTAAATAAAGTAAAGGCAACTGCAGCAGGTTGATAAGCAGGTTGAAAATACTGACTTTTATCAGTGAGAGATTTGATCATAGGAACTAGTGTCACAGCAGTGTCTTTAAATATCCAGCTCACGTTCTCTTCAATAATCTTTTGCATGTTGCACATTTTGTCATTCAGCAATACGCAGTCCTTATCCATGGATTTGAAACTAAAGAAAATACCTCCTATTTCTGCCTTGCGTCCATTAATTTGGCTTGGAAGAAGCTAATAAGTAGATGGAAAATACAACATGATTTTGTAATTTGTTTTTCTCCTAGACATGCTTTTAGTTTAGTTCATTTCATACTGTAGGTAGAGTTTACAGAGGGTTAGACCTGCTGTTTGTCTTCTTGCTGCCAGTGCTTGTGTCTGCCTCTGTCAGTGGTCTTTATAAAGACATTAACGTAACAAAGCAAAATGACTGCAGCCAAATTAAACTAATATTGCCACATACCAAACGGCACACAATAAAACAATTTGAAAAATCGGTCTGGGCATTGTCTGTACGGCTCCAAATTTCTCTCTCTCTGTATGTAATATCTCAGTATGAGATATTTACAGATTCAAACCCACATGGAGCTAGAGAGAGAGAGTAAGCGAGAGAGCGCTCAGGAGAGAGCAGCTCCTATGTTGTGCACTGGCACTTCCTTCTGAGCACATGGGGTTTGGCAGAGTCTCTGCAGGGAGATTATCCAGTGCACTGTTTGTCGGAGGCAGGGAGGTGGCCGCAG
The DNA here is from genome assembly GCF_023375975.1 of Astyanax mexicanus. Taxonomy (NCBI): domain Eukaryota; kingdom Metazoa; phylum Chordata; class Actinopteri; order Characiformes; family Acestrorhamphidae; genus Astyanax; species Astyanax mexicanus. Next base: position 49,109,888 of record NC_064410.1, on the reverse strand, counting down.
CATGTGGCCCCAGCCACTCCTGCCTGGGCCTGCCCACTCCCGGCCGGGCCCTGCTCTTCCGCTCCGCTCAGCGGGGGCTCCCACACAGAACCGGAGGCCAATTTGCCCAGCCGCACTCCTCCAGCAAAATGATTTCTCTGGATTTGTGGTTCTCAGTCCCAGGGCCATAATGAGCTGAAATCGATGCCAGTAAGGCATCTACTACCGCAGGAGAGCGTCCACCCACCCCGCTCCACTGCTGCCTCCTGCTCTTTCTGTTTTATCTGCCTTTGTTGAACCTTTTTAGTACTTGTAAAAGCATGTGTGGATTGAGGCATCATTTAAAAAATATGATGCTTCATAATAATTGTATTGATATATATTTTTAAATATGATTTATTTCTTTTTTATTTGCTATTTAATTAAAGTTATTCATTACCCTTTATAAATATAAATATGTAATGCTTTATTTTTCAGTTATACAATTCTAATTTATTTGATGGTGAAACCCAGAGGATATGAATTAAATGAACTAATATTAATTCAATAATACTTTTTCAATAATAGCACTTTTCCTCTTTAATTTAACAAGGGATTAGAGAGGAGCAGGAGCATATGCGCGAGCACAGCCAGACGCAGTCAAAACATGCAAATCCACCTATACCCTTGAAAATAAGTGCTGTGCGCTGGATCATTATTTTAATTGTTGGAAAGTCGGCGAGGTGTGAAAATCACTAAGTGCGAGCAACAATGGAGAATCTAAGACCATTTAGTTTGTGCCAAAGGCATAAGATTGGCCCTGCGTTTGAATGAAGGTGGTCTTTTGTGGCTTCCCCAAAACCCAGTGTCCCAGTGCATGAGAGCACATTACTCTGTAGGCCGCCGTGGTTTTCTCCAATATAGCCCTTCTTTTGTCCTTTTCATAACTGCTTGTGTACACAGATCTTTAGAAATGATCGGTGGGTCAATCTGCACATCAAAAGGTCAGCTGTGAATTTCTCGCTATGTTTACATCACAAGCCCTGTGAGATGTTTGAGAGAGGCGAGGAAAAAAGGTGTCTGATTTTATTAAACAGAGGCTTTTACCTTGACCTTGATTAAAGGGTCTGTTTGCTAATGTTCTTAGTCATCACTTAACAAAACACGTGAATTCAAGTTTAGTTTTACAGCCGGATGATTCACTCTACTTTAAAAGTTCATTTTTTATTAATTCCACATTTTCTGATTCTTTCCTTTTGCTATTTATTTTGTGGCATTTCTCTCAGCCACGAGCAGCGTTATGGTACCGGGGTTGCACACGACCTCCGAGAGCTTCCCCTCGGCGAGCCAAGAAAAGACAGGGGGCTGTCGAGCAGAGAGCACGCAGCTGCTGCAATAATAGGCCTAATTGCACATTTTCTTTTGTGGGGCTGAAATTAGTGGCAGAGCGCAGCTAGCTACAATGCCCACCAAACCTTGAGTAAAAAAAAAAAAGAGCCTCACGGGGGCAACTGCTCACCCGCGGCCCGTCACCACCACCCACGGCTCCCTGTCCACACCTGCACTCGCCCTCGCCAAAGTAAACACAGATAATAAGGTGTAATTACTTTAAAAATAATAATGAGAGCCCTCCATGTGACAATGGTTGGCCTGTTTATTGAGGGATGAAAATAACTTCTTAAGACACAGATGAGGGCTACCCCCATCAGGAGACCCCGAAAGGCCATGGCTATCAGTGCATGCATGTGTTAACCTCGTTGCCCACCCCTCTCAGCACTGTACGGAGGAGTGAAGACATGAGGGAGAATCCCTTCCTTCTGATTTTAGATCTTTTTAGCCTTTTCTCATTTGACATTGGCTGTATTTCTCTGCCAAGTACAGCATCTTTGTAAAGGCCTATCATGGCACTGGGAAATGTTACCATGACTGAAATGACTGTTGGAAGGCAATGCCTATTCGCTGTCGTTTAGAGGTGATCGACGTTTATAGAGACTTGACGTGTTCTCACACAGAAACAACGTGATGAGCTCGCTTTTTTGTTAAAGCATCGGCAGAGGTTGAGTCCCTATGAAAGCTGAGTCTCTGCTTTTGTGTCATTTTGTATTAAAGGCTGTGTTTTTCTGGCCTGCAGGTTAGGAAATTCTCCTCTGTGGCACTGGAAAAATACGCCTAACAGGGCTAATGCATAAAAGCATGGGTGATTTGAGCAAAACTGCCACTTTGATATACAGCACGGCCAATGTTTTTCAGTTAGATTAAGTGAAAGACAATACGGCTCAAACTGTCCAGAGCAAAATACAGGCTGATATGCAGGAATATTTTATGGCCCACTTTTTTGTACACTGATTGAAATGTTCTACCCACTAAGCAATGCCCTGGCACAAAAATATGCTTCGTAGTATTGCTGCATTTGGTTGTTTTCATTTGTTTACAGCCCTCCTACAATAAACATTAAACCTTAGGCATATTGTTAGAACGCTATTGCTATAATTTAACAATTGCTACCTGTTCAATCCTCAACAAAGATCACACTACATCTTTGTGCTATATTTTATGTCAGCCCAGTTAATAGAGTTTAATAGCAGTTACACTAATGCTACGGCAATTGCCTAGGGCTGATAATTAGCCGGAGAAATTAAACAGTGACATTATACCAGCATGTGCCACCATGGCTAATGGTCACTTAACACTATTATAGTACAAAATGTTTAAATTATAACTTCAGTGGAATGCCGTTGTTCTGACATGGAGTATCTGTACCTAGCTGTTTCAGTATAATTAGACGCTGCAAACACACCGGCTCAATAGACCTGAGCTTATACTGTCATTATACTGGGAATGGTCATTGGCTTAAATGGATTTTGTAGGTTGTCAAAGTTTTTTTTTTTTGTTTTTTTTTAATGTGACGTCCTCAGCTCCCCACTGTGTCCACATTCAGATAGTGATACCTAGCAATTACAGCTTGCCTTTTTTATTTTTTCTTCTAACTCTATTCCCCCCTTCTAGTATGTTAAGCATGCCCTCCATATCCAGCCATCCCACTGCACTTAATAGCCTTGGACAGTCAGGGAAGAAAAATTAACAGAACAATTTAAGCACATCAAGGCTTGGTGCGGCAATTAAGCACTCTTGATGTTATCCTCGCTAGTGAATTACCAGTGCTCTGATAATTGTAATTAATTAATCATCTCACTCGCTCATGTGCTAGCATTTATGCAAGAACTGCAAGGTAGACTGTGGATGACCTTTCAGGTGTGATGCACTCCTTTTCTTTTTACTGAACAATTCATGTTATGATTGTGGGAAGCCCTGTGGTGTCTTCATTGGACACTGTTATCTGCTGTCCTACTGTACAGTTTACCAACAGAATGTAATAATCACATTTCAGACTCAGACTAATATTTTATGTGGCGATGTCATAAAATAATTATTTTATGGGGAAAAAACTGCTTATGAATATTAACATAGGCTTACGTATATACTGATTTGCAAGATCCTTCGATGAATTAGAATTTCTCAGTAAAAGTTATGCACAATTCAAGGGACAATTTCTACTGTTGAATTTAACACAATTTAACATATTGTGAGAAAAAACTATAACCTACCTTACAATAAGTTTTCTGTTTAGATTTTAACCCTGCAATATGCTAATTAAATCAAACAATATCTAACTAAATTAATAATGTAATAAATATATTTTAAATAAATAAAAAGTAATCATATTACAGTATAAATACAGAGGGTTCTTTTAAAGTATGTCAAAATACCTGAAAAAAAAAAACAGAAAAAATGGATACAAGGTATATGCACTGATCAGCCATAACATTAACACCACTAGGTGGTAGGTTAATAACGTTGATATCTCATTCAATTAAAATCAGATTATAATAGCCCCTAATAAGGGGTAGGATATAAAAATTAGGCAGCAACCTAACATTCAGTTTTGGTGTGTTGGAAGCAAAATATATAGGATGTTTCTTACAGTGACTATGGTGGAAAAAATATGACCTACAAAGGCCTACAGACAGACATAATTATTCATCTCACCTAATACAACTTTCACTGATGCACAAATACTGTAGGTGGCAAAAATATGTTGGGTATAGAAATCAGCTATCAAGATGAATAAACAATCCTTATACAATCACATCTTGGCACCTTAAATCCAAATTAAATCACATGAATTCACAAGGTCTCTAGAGATTACCAATCGCAACAGCAGGCTCCTGCATGCAGACAGCGTGTAATGCATGAGTAAATAAAATGTGCATCCCAAATGCAGAGCAGGAGGATCCTGTGGAACAATGTGGCATTGGGCTTTGCGCGCCTGGGAGGCCTTGGCTCAAGCACAGAGAATGGTACGAGCTCAACGAGGAAACAATTAATCATGTGTGAGTGGCTGTCTGCTAACAAGACAACAACAATGTTCCAAATCTCTCCCTGAGGCAGGATTCAAATCCAGAAAACTTTTCAGGCACGCGGCCCCTCACACACACACACATCCCCGCAACGCTCACACACAAATGCATGACACACGAATGCAGACACACACATGCAGGTGCTTAACACTGTACTAGGCAGTGATAAAGTGCATCGTATTGCTATCTTTGAAGTGGCTGCATTGCTTTATGATTTCTTTTCGCGTCACACGTCTCTCAAACATCGCTCTGTAAACGTTCAATAAAAGATAAATGGCTCATTCATGCTGCACTTTCTGACTCACAATGCCAACATGGGAAAACTAAAATCTCACGTTAATCAACTTCATTCTGGGAGCAAAGTATGGATTGATGAGCTCTTTTCTTTCTGTTTTGGGGAAATTTCATCCTTAATTTAGGCATGTGTCCTCTGAGTGGCAAGCCCCCTCGAATTGAGTCAAAGCAGGCGACGCCTCCTGAAATGGGATGGAAAATGTGCATTTTCTTTGGTACCGCTGGTCTAGGGAGAGGGGAATTAAAGAAATACATAAGCAAACAAAGAGCTGGTGTGTGTTTCAGGATGGGGCGTCTGGCCGGCATCACCCCAGCTGTCAGAATGAGAAGTGACACAGGTTACTGGAGGTCTCCAGGCTGTGGAACACTGTTCCTGCTTGGCGGTGGAGAAAGAACTTTGAATCACCGAATCAGTACGCCGTGCTCATGCGTTCTTTGGACTAGAGAAGCAACATGTGGGATTTCACTTTTTTTGTTTTTCTGATAAATAGCTCAGATGATTTCATGCAGTATCACTTCATTAAAATGTCACAGCGATACCCACATTTTAATTTATATATATTTATCCTCAATGTCTCACATAATTACAAAAAAGAAACTTTATAGTCAAACAAAAAAAAAATAATTCAATAAAAGCCAATGTAAAAATGTTTCATTCTAAGTAATGTTGAGCATGTTGATACAATGCAAAGAATAACTGACAAAATGTGAAAAACAACAAAAACAGATAAAAAGGTTTCTTGGCAACAGTGACATCACATTCACACATGCATACATACATATTAGTCTTACATACATTGTAATATTTACATTGTATTTACATTTTTTCTGTTTTTCACTTTTTGACGTAAGTAATTCTAACTGTTGTTCTTTACGTTGTGTCAAAATTGTTAAACAGATCAATCAAAATGCTCCAAAATAACTTAAAATAAATATTTTTGAATGGCTTTAATGGAGAGTTAAGAAGTGTTTTCCTTCTCTTGTAAAGCTGCCATTTAAGAGATACATTATTTGTTTGACAGCATTATATGCTTATAAAATGAAGAATTAATTAATATCTCACATAATGCATCATTTTAATTTTCAATCTCTTGAATTGAATGTATTTACCTTAAAAATATCAAATATTAAAATGCCAAAGTGAAATTAAATTGAAAAAATACTATTGGTGCAATATATAATATATACATATATAACATATATAATTAGAAGCCACTGATTTTGCAGTAATATTATAAATTGTAACTTTAAAAAAAAACAGCTATACAATAAAAGTTAATACATACATCTTAGTTATTTTTGGAGCATTTCTATTGATTCATTCATCATTTATCATTTAGATTCAAATTACTGAAAAACTACAAAAAATGAAGGGATCCTTCCGTGATGATGTATTTGTGAAAAATAATAATAAACTAAAATAAATGCAACTATAAACATATATAGGCTATTGGTGTTAGTTTAATATGCATTACTCACTTTATTAAATTCTTTCTTAGTCACTTCACAGATCACTCCCTCAAAAATCAGAAATAAATAATTGTGATTATCTGCATCTTCTAATGATTTGTGAATTAACCTGCCCGTTCTCACTCCTGGGCTGTGGGATCTGCAGATCTGTCACCATGGTGGTATATCTCCAGGAAGGGGAAAAGGAAAAGACTTAAAGATTTGCCGGTGTACTCGTTCTGTTCAAAGACGAGCCGGTCTGATCATTTCCCACAATGCTGTTGAGCGGCCCCTGTGATCAGCAATTATGAGAATGAGCAGGAATTTGAGGGGCAAGCGTGCAGACAGAGGGAACAGAATAGCCAAGAGGCTTTCTGCCTCTCTCTGGTCAGCATGCCTGGGCTCAGTGTCTGTGGGCAGCATCTGGCTCCATTTAGCCAGGCCTGTGGAAAGGGGGTACCCCGCATCCTCTCGGGTTGCAGGTTTTCAGTGTGGGCTCTTGTTTTTTTGGAAAGGGCTAAAGCCTGCTGGTCTGGACCTTCTCAAAATGCCCCGGCGCATCCGCCCATCCCTCCAGAGGGGCAATTTCGGCCCATCCCAGATGCCCCTTAGCATGTTTAGTGTAGCTCTTCATTTGAACTGAAAGATGTTGAACAGATTCATTCAGAAGCCGCTCTCCTTAAGCTTTTTGAAGAGAGGAGTGGGTGGGCGTTGGCGAGAGGGGATAGAAGCGTGCGTGCCCGTGCATTTTGTATGCGAGCGTGCAAGTGTGCGCGTGCGTATGGGCAGACGGTGACCACCAAACATGCAGAGTGAATAGCATCAGTGAGGTGACTAAGTGGTGATGCTAGGCAGCCCTCCTCATCACCTGCTCCCTGTGGCTCTGAAAGGCCTCAGTCAATCTGCTCCCAGGTCAGGTTTTAGCAAATGATCTATCTGAGCAGCAGCACTGCTTGCTGGATTGATTCATATTTAATCATTGACTACTGTCAGAGCTGTTTACCGCTGTGCACGCTGAAGGAAAACCAGAGTAAGTTTGACTTGTTAAGTAAGTCAGCAGGATGTTATTCAAACACAGATCTATTTTCATGTAAACAAAAATAATCTGTCAAGAGCTATTATACCTTTCCAGTTTACGCCAGTGTCACATCTCATCCCAAAACAACACTGGAATATGTTCATTTCAATAAACTTTAAACAGTCCGGACTACATTTTGTGCACATTTTTGTATATAATTCTAATGCATTGCACAAAACGCACTTTGTGATATTGTGTGAAGAATATAATAAACAAGTCAAAACTAAATTCAGTGTATATACTATATTTGTGTGTAGATGGATATATAATCCTAATACATTCCACACAATAAATATGGGTTAATTTCTAGATTTGTGTACATAACCCTAATTCAACCCACACAATGCATTTATTGACATTCTGGGAATAATAAAATTAAAGGGTCTGCATAACATTTTGTGTATATATTTGTGTATTGAAGGTGTATAAAATGCAAATGCACTCCACATAATAAATATGCTTTAAATGATGTATATACAGTATAAGTGTGTATATATTAATAATGCAGTTCGCTTAATAAATATGCTTTAAAATTTGCATATACAGTATATGTGTGTATATACCGGTAATCCTAATGCAGTCCACTCGGTAAATTTGCTTACAACAGCATACGAGTTAGGAATGTAACTAACAAAACTGTATATCTTGACATTTTTACAATACTGTATAGATTTTCAAAAACACAGTATGGATTTGTAACTATTAGTGTACATGTAAATATTGTTACTAGTCAGTGGTTCACTTAGAATTGTGTTTCAACAGATAGCAGTGTTGTACTCTGTTGTTAGATCCCACTGTCCTAATTACATAAAAAGTAAACTTTGATTTTATTTTTATTTATTTTTATTACTCAGGTTTTATAAATATGTGTGTGTTTTATAAGAGAACTTATAGTGGAACAATATATGTTGCTTACAGTATTACAATATATTGCAATATATACAGTCTACACTTTACATGTACCTTAAATTCTGTATATGAAGTATATGTGTGTATGGATTCAGTAAATGCAGTATATATGTGCTAAGATTTTTGCACATAATTCTAACACAGTGCAAACAATGCATTTAGTGGCATTATGTACAAGTCGGTGGAAGAGTTTACTAAATAAGATGTATATATTTGTGCATATAAGCCTTTGCAATAAGCAGAATGCATTTAATGACAATCTGGGAATGGTAGACTAAAATAAAAGAGTCTGTGTTACATTTTGTGTATATATTTGTGTATGTAATAAAGCAGGGGATATTATTTGCAGAATAAAATCACATCTTTCATAAAAAGCTTGCCTAAATATTATAGGATTTAAGGGATTTGATTTAATTGTAATACTGTTGTTTCTGTAAAGAAATTAGTTATTTTAAATGCCGAAGTTATTTTATGTTGTGACTCACACTCACACTCCACACAGACAGGGTGAACTCTTTATGTATTGTACGATGAACCACAGAAAGATACTATTTTTTTTTACATGTTGACTAATAGATTAATTTATATAGTTCAATATAATTTAGATTAAAAAGGATCTCTTGGATATTTATGGCGTCATAAATTTAAGACAGACGTAGTAATAAGTAAAACATGAAGAGGTTACAAAGAACAACAAAAAAAAAATAAATCACGTCAGTTATTTTCATCAGTAGCCCTATTCGAAGAGCAACTATTAAGCTGTCAACATGTCAAAGAGACACAACTTTTCTGAGCCACGTTTCCATGGCTCTGTTACTTTAAATAGAGGGTATTTAACCCCCAGGACCTCTGAGGTCCCTAGTTGCAGGCTATTAATAGAGTCTCCGGCAAAGAGCAACAAAGTGGACTAATTATTTGTTTTCAAGTGGTTCTATTTTTGAAGATGGAACTTTAAACAACTAAAAATAGGGACATCACCTTTCTACAAGATGCATGTGATTCTTGGAGAAGAGGGATGACCCCAGGCAAAGACATGTCAAGGGTCTTCAGGTCTGTAAACATTGCCCAGACATTGAGGAGAGCTGGACCACAGCGCAGATTGGCTTCTCATATTACTCGGATCACGACAACATGCCTGAATAAGACAGATCAGAACATTCAGTGACTATTCCTTTAGTGAACAATCTTTCATTTTTTCAACAGCACATAGCAGAAAAAACAGCAACAATAACTGTCGATGACACATAAATGTCACCACGTAATAACTCATGCACTAGGAAAGTCTTGGAAATGTCAGATTGTGTTTGGTGTACTCAAAGTCAAAATATGAATTATGAAAGCCCTTAAATGCAGGTTTACGGAATTCATTAGTTCATAAACATTACTTCAAGGTATATTACCCAATAAAGGATCAAGCAGGTGCTATCAATATTTGGGGGGCTGAGGAAGCCCCAGTGAAGCCCATTTTAGAGGCAGAGGAAACCTGCTGTGAAAAATACTGTGGTTCATGCTGCTGCTGCAGGAACCCAAGAAGCCACCAGCAAAAAGCTATGAATTATTTTGAGCGCACAAATGCGTTTTCTTTGAAGACCATCTACCATTAGAGACCTTTTGCTCCCTTCAAAATTGTTTTTATGCTGTGGGTAATGTTAACCTTTGCTTTTGTAGTCATGGAATTCACTTTTTTTCCATCACAAAGCAAATAGCAGCGGGAATGGCTCAAAATAAAAGTACAGGAACCTTTTAGAAGAAAGGAAGTGAAAGGAAAGGAAGACTAGCATCAGAGATTTTACATTAGCTACAGCCCAGGGACTCGGCTAGAAATCAATTCTTCCTCTAGAAGAATGCTATTGTGGTTTTGGGATGGTAGTGTTCTAGATAAGTCTACAAATTCTATACATTGGGAAAATCCGTAAATGTGTATACTGCATTGTATTAGAGATCGGCAGAAACAGGTTTATTGGTGATATACTTCTCTGCTCTCTTATCCAGAATATTGGCTGCTGAATAACAGCTCTCAGTTGTTTGTGCTTTTAGCATTTATTTAAACCTCTCAACCTTTATTTGTGTGATTGTCTTTAATTGGCACGCTCTTAATCAGCCTTTTCATTCATATATCTAGCTCACCTAGCATAAATGTACCTACTTATAAGTCAATATTTTTTAATTAACACTTCATTCAATAATACAAAATGATGTATGTGAGTTATTATTACAATAGTACTTAAATTACAAGCATACTTACCACCATGAAGATGTGTTGGTCAAGACTTACAGAAAATATTTTTGTTCTATTTTACTGTTTTATCTTTTTCTGTCCATCTATCCACCCATCAATTTAAAAATCTCTATATTTATTATAACATTCTGTGTTTCTCATTTCTAATTGCAGACATTATGAACCCAATATATTTCATGTTTTGTCTGGTAAACCTAATCATGATCACCTATGCTGTGTCCAAAACTAATTATTTTCCAGGGATTTCCATTCAGTTATTAACAAGATGCAAAACTACATGCTGCACACATTACAAAAGCAGGGCTGCAGAGGGCAAAAATGTGAAGACAAGCCAGTAATGTTATGCATCTTGAGACACGTAACTGCTTGATATCCTCAGTGCCAAATTGTTATGAGAAGAAATGGCAACTTGGCAAATGGAATGGTAAAATGTGTGTAGGACTTTACACATTTGTAAATTTTGCATATGAATTTTGCATTGAATTTTGCATTTAAAAAATGCAGCCTACAAAAAACCCACAAATCAATTACTGTCTAGAAGCACTGCAAATGATTAAATTACATTGAATTGCTTGGTAACCTCTTTCAAATGTTGTGGGAAGGAATGGCAACATTACAAAGTGGTAAACACACAACATTTTTTGGAATGTTCTACGGACCTGAAATGCAGGAATCAATGTGTATTAACACATACATTTAGTTGACCAGATAATACATGATTAAAATTAAAAAGTCTAAGTAAATGTAAGAAACAGCATTTTCTATTTGCATCTTCTATCCAAAATCTTTAGATCTATATATGAGCTTTTCAATTAATTTGTAAGCCAGTTGAGTTCCTGTACATTTGAATTAATGTTTTTTTAAACATTACATGCTGTGCTGATTCATTTTTGTCCATCTATATCCAGTATATAGTCTTATTAGTCTAACTGTTCATGCCGTCTAGTAATTTAAAACAGGAAACAGTTAATCTGTACATTTCTCAGATTATAGTTTAAATTCTCAAAACTGTTTATCTTCAAACTATGTATACTTGACTGTTTTTTGCAGTTAATTTTTAATTCAGTGATTTTTAGAACGTATGCTAAATTATGCTAAGTTATTTGTTATGCAATTCATTTATTAAAAATGGAAGAAATAAATGTGCAAACCTCTTAGCTATGTCACCAGGTCAGAGTGGATGTTGCAGTCCAGAACCAGGTAAAATTTAGAAAGTGTGATACCCAATCTGATCTATCTATCTTTCATTGAATATACAATATTGAAAGAAAAAAAAAAAAAAACAGGAGTCATGACACTTTTTGCATTCAGAAATGGGGTGAAATAAATAAAATTAGGCAAACGCTGCTTGCCTTTGTTAGATACATCATTGACAATTAGAAAAGTGTTTTGTTTAAAAGCACCAAAAAGTAAAAAAAAATACAACTGTGCCTTACATGACAAAATTGTTGATTGATCTATTTAGGATACTGTCTACATTAAAAATCCAATGACTAGCTACATATTATTTTACATTAGAAGCAATGTGTAAATGCTTTGTCAGCAATTATTAGCTATATTAGTTAACTAGCCAAGTATAAGATCAATAACTATGACTAGCCAAGTATTTTTATTGTCTTAATGTCATAACCCATATTAGAGGACTATTGTCATTTTCATTTCACAACCTTCATAAAAAACGGCCCTATTGACTTTTTTTTCTAAATCATATCCTCATGATTCTGATTGGCCACCTGTGGTAAAATCACCCTCAGTTGATAGGATCATTTCATTTTACTTTTTTAGAATAATGGATTATTTTGTCAAAAGTGACTTAAGATAAATTATTGGTGACAATTTATGTACCTTAAGTCAAAATTGTATTTGTAATTTTAATAGCTTTCCAAGGCTACTTTCATTAATTTAAATGATTCAGGGCTTGTCCCTAATTGGTAAAGCATGATATTAATATTGCATAGTTGATTAGTCTTAATATTAAGTTGTATTGAGTTTAGTCTGCATTTTAGTCAGTAAAATAGCTAAGTCTATAAACCTAGCTAAAATGCTTTATAATTTATTATAACTGGTTAGGTAGTATTTAAAAAATGTTAACAACAATTCAAGAAATTAAGTAAGAAAATGTGTAACTAATTATGTTTATATCGTCAACTCGTTTTAACCACTTACTTTATATCCATATTACAGTAGTTTACTCCTCAGTTAAACCAAGTAACAAGTTACAGAAATCTGTTGTTGATGCTCCCACATCCGGGTCCTCGCTGTCCAAAGTGGCGGGAACCTCCCGCAGCCTCACGCATCTATGTAATGCTGCAGGCCGGAGCCCAAGTGGGCGTGGCTAAAGGGCGGAGCATGTGTCAATCATTGTCGACTGCAGCCAATCAGATACTACACTTTTGTTGTCAATCACTTTTTATTAAGCCAATCCTCACACAGACCAAACTGTCCATCATTTTTTACTGCAGCCAATCACCTTAACAGATCTGTTAAAAGAAGGCGGAAACTGCGTTGCTACTGGTTAAACGTAGCGCGATTTAAACTTCTGAACAGCGGTGAAGCTGAATGTGTTTTACAAAATACTATATTAACAGTTTAAACACATTTATGTGTTACTGTAGTTAGTCCTGCCTATATGCCACTCTTAAACAGAAGTAACTGAATGAAAACATTAGAAAAGCCCTGATATTTTTAAATCAAAGATTAAAATACTCGTTTTTCTGGAATGGCACTTTCGTGATTTTTTTCCTTTATTGCAGTAATTCCAAAATTTCTCCTCGGGGATCAATAAAGTGTCTGTCTGTCTGTCTTGCATTAAATTGTGTATACGTATGTGTACGTATATATATATATATATATATATATATATATATATATATATATATATATACACACACACACACACACACACACACACACACATACGTATACACGATTTAATGCAATTACTGCAATAAAGGAAAAAAAATCACGAAAGTGCCATTCCAGAAAAACAAGTATTTTAATCTTTAAAAAGTCAGGGCTTTTCTAACGTTTTCATTCAGTTACTTCTGAATGCTTACAATCGCCTACAAGGTGATGACAGTACAGGCTCCTTCCTACCTGCACTCGCTCCTGAAGGCTTACGCTACCTCCCGGCCGCTGCGCTCCTCCAATGAACGTCACCTCGCTTTGCCAAACACTCACACAAAGCAATCCAGACTGTTCTCATACAGAGTTCCCCAATGGTGGAACAAACTACCTTCCACTACCAGATCAGGAGAATCTCTCACTATCTTTAAGAAACTCCTGAAGACAGAGCTCTTCAAAGAGCACTTACTCTCCTAACACCTCTAACAAACTAACTAATTCTAACCTCATCTCCTTCTTCCTCTTCTCTACTCCTCTATCCCATTATTTCCCTCTGACCTCCTTAAGGCCCTATCTATAGATGCTTTATTTTTAACTTCTATTATTTTTGTACTTAACCTCTTCTATTATTTGCACTTCAATATTGTAAGTCGCTTTGGACAAAAGCGTCTGCCAAATGTAATGTAATGTAATGTAATGTAATATTTAAGAGCGGCATATAGGCAGGACTAACTACAGTAGCACATAAATGTGTTTAAACTGTTAATGTAGTATTGTGTAAAATACTTATACACATTCAGCTTCACCGCTGTTCAGAAGTTTAAATCGCGCTACGTTTAACCGGTAGCACCGCAGTTTCCGCCTTCTTTTAACAGATCTGTTAAGGTGATTGGCTGCAGTAAAAAATGATGGACAGCTTGGTCTGTCTGAGGATTGGCTTAATAAAAAGTGATTGACAACGAAAGTGTAGTATCTGATTGGCTGCAGTCAAAATGATTGACACATGCTCCGCCCTTTAGCCACGCCCACTGGTGCTCCGGCCTGCCTTCTCGCCTCACGGCCGCATCTCGCACATGATCTCCATGGAAACGTCATCACGCGATTAGGAAGTCATCCTGCTGAGCATGGCAGCGAAGGTAAGCTCTCCTCTCCCCGGGACCCGCTTTAACTCCCTCCCCCGCGGCGAAGGACGGAGGAAAACCCCGCGCAGAGCCCCGCAGGCTGAGGTCTATCAGACCCCGGACCCGCAGGATTAGCGGCTCACCTTCACCCGGCAGAACCGGCAGCACCGCTATCCTAGCCCGTTAGCTCACCGGCTAACTGCCCTAATGTCCGAGCTGGAGGCTAACCGGCGCCTGTCAATGACCTCTGAGACAGTGTCTGTCAGCGCAGCAGCACCAAAACACAGCGGAGAACTTCCCAAACTTTGATTCAGTTTTTTAATTAGTTCATTTTAAACCGGGTTAGTTCTGTGTGCCCTGAAAGAGTCTGTGCTGGTCAAGAATCAGACATGAAGGTAAATAGCTAGCTAGCTTAGATAGTTAGGTAACTTAGATAGTGAGGAAGCTGACTGTACTTCCGGAGTTCATCACCATGTTTTAATGGGATGTTTAATAAGCAGTGTCAGTGTCGATTATAACCAGTGTAAAAACCTTTCTTTACCTGTGGTCACCTTTAAACCTCAGTAGGGATTTAACCTTAATGGCTTATTTTGCCCCTACACTACACCACTCTAAAAAGACTTTTAACAGACTTAAGTCTGACAAGTCACAGACTTTTTACTCACAGACTTTGTACTCACAAGCTAAGATTTTGCAAAAATTGGGGATCACTAATATCAAGACTGCAACTAGATTCTTTCTGAGATGATTTCCCACTATGCTTCTTGTGGAGTGTAGACACAATACATATTACATATTAAGTTACAAATAATGTATATACCATTACTGTGATTTATCAGAGACTCACAACTTTGACCCCAACTACAGTTTATTTTCTGCCACAGTTTTAGTTCTTGATATTTTTTTAATAAAATACATACACCTAGTAGTCAAGGTCATAAAGCAGCAAAGCAGCCCCAGACCATCACACTACCAACACCTTCCAAAAAGTTTCTCTTATGTCTCATCAGTCGACAGAATATTTCCCAAAAGTCCTGGGAATCATCAAATGTTTGTTGGCTTTAGCAAGATGTTTGTCTAGGTTCTATTTAAGTGATTTCTACTGGCCAGGTTGGTTTGAGTTGTTTTTTTTCCGCTTAAAAAATTAGATCATAATTTAAAAACAGCTTGTTATATTTACTCATGTTGTCTTTGACTGATATTAAAGTTTGTTTAATATTCTGAAAATGTAAGCAAGCAAGTTCTTTTTCACCCCACTGTATTTGTGTTTACCCCTTCCAATGAATGCAATCACGTATTGTATAGTCCCTATTGCTAGTAGGACTCTCTGGAGCAGATACAGTAAAAATACACCTAATAGCACCCTACCTAATGCATATGTGGGCTAGATGTGTATAAATCCCTCAAGCATTGTGTTTTCTGGAACGATGGAACTCCATCAGCTCCATCCAATACTTTTGGGGTGAGTTGAGGATGAAAAGGGATGGTGATCATCCAACATCCTGACCTCACAGCAGTGAAACCTTTTATATATTGTATATTTTAGTAAAACTTACTAATTACCTTAGCTTTAACGTGTGCACTGAACTGCATTTTCCTGTGGAACACAATAGAAACCTTTACCAGAAACCTTAATCCGCAAAGCTTTGATAACTGTAGTCTTGTTTGTCCCTACTTCTCTCCCTCTTCTCTCTCTCCCTCTTGCTGCCATGTGTACAGAGAGTGATTCATGCATTTTAAAACATTTAAGCATTAAATGTAGCCAGAAACATTACACAGTAGCACTTATTAGCTAAAGAAAACAGAGGAGAGGAAATAATGTGTTTGTATTGTAAAGTGTAAATTGTGTCTATACACTCTAAGAAATATAAGTACAGATTTGTACTTAAAAGAGTACAAAGCTTGTCGCTGGGGCTGTACCTTATATTGAGGCACAAAAAAGTACCTTTCAGTGAAAGTCCTTTTTTGTACCCATGGTTTTTGTGGCAGGAAAGATCATAAAGATTATAAACATTATCATCAACTAAATATGGCTCAAAAACTTGATGATACAAAATTGTCTGGCTTTCAAATAAAAAATGTGCAATTAAAATATATATTGTTCATTAGTACAGTGATGCAGAATACTGAATGTACCCTTTGGCTGGTTAAATGGTACAAATTTGTACTTATTGCTGTTAGAAATGACTTTGTACTTCAGAGGGAACAAATCTGACCCTGTAAAGACCAATATTGTACCTTTGACGGTACAGTTATAAAGAGTGTACCTTCGAGTACAAAAAAGTACTCATATCGTACCTCTGTTTTTTAGAGTGTAGAGTGAACATGACCCGATATAAAACATGGTTGTAAATATCAGTGATGGAGTGTTTGCTTATATTTGACAGGTGGTTGTAAGGAGGGCTGACCCTACAGAGCTCAGAGCTATTTTCCTGAAGGTAAGCTGTGGGCCCTTCTTGTTTACTGGGCTAGAGATCAGAGCACCCTGGGTGATGTGGGCCACATAGATGGTGCACCTGCCAATATTGCGTAAGTCACATTAGCCTTGGCTCATGGTCCAAAGACAGAGCTTCAATGGCTTGAATTTGATGTAACCATCAAATGAATGTTTTGTTACAAGAAAAAGCATTTTAGAATACAACCACCACTGTTTGGAGCAGTATGAGTATTGAATTTGGTAAGTTTAATTTTTATTCAAAATGTGCCTCTCTCAGTCCAGTTAAACATTAATTACACTCTCTGTAATGAAATGTGAAGTTGGTCAGTGCAATCTGTTATCTACTAGGACTGCACAATAATGCAGAAAAAAATCTTCTGCTGCATATGTATTGCAATATAGTAATAAAATAGAGAGAAGTATAGAATTTTCACAATATTTGTTCAGAAATCAATGATCCAGAATGTCATGATATTCATAATGTACAGTGTATATCCAGGATAGGAGTAAATGAATGCTATGGGACAGATATCTGCCTCTGGTAGATACTGTATGTCATGGAAAACAAGAACAGTATGGATTTTATTTTTGTTTTAAGTGAGTTGTTCCATGATGTCTTTGGTTTAATTTCCCATACATGACAGTGGATGTCCTGCCATGGGAATATTGTTCATGAACACATTGCTCTTGTGATACTGAAACAACATATTCTTTACCCCTAAATTCACAGACACTTGTGTGTTTATGTTAAGCTGCATGTTAAAATTATGTCCTTTTAAATGTAATTACAGTATTATAGCTATGATGCATAATAATGGATCTTCTTACCTTATCTTAATCCACATTGTACAGATTGCTGGCTAGCAGTCAGCTCTGCACAGCATTAAATGTCTAAGAAGCCAGAAACCAAACAGCAGACCATGGTAGAATGGTAGAAATGTATTTGTACTACTTTATTGTCAAAATGATTTATTGTTTTGTTGCTGAACCATCGTTTACATTGCTTCTTGTCTTCACAGTATGCCAGCATTGAGAAAAATGGGGAACACTACATGTCTCCAGAGGACTTTGTGTCCAGGTTTCTCCATGCACACACCAACATCAGTCTGTCCAAAGAAGGCACAGCTTTGCTGGCGGGTGTTGTGAACCAGACCAAAAATGGGTGGGTTTTCATTTCTTCATTTTATTTTAATTTGCGAAGATCAAGGTCTGCTGTAAGGTTAGTTGAGTTGGTTTGTGTTTGTCAAATGGCAATTTATTCATATTTCTTTTAAAAACAGGGTCTAGAAATTAAACCAACACACAAATGAAATGTAAAAATAGTCTTGAGCTTTCATTGGCAATATTGTTTTGTTCTTTTCTTCATTCAGAAGTTTATATTGCTTTCATGACTCATGTTCACTGATATTTGACCCCCATTTTTAAATGCTTTTTTAAATGAACGTACAAAGGAGTGAAATTCTGAGGTTTTTAATGTTTTCTCTGTATAATCCATGACCCCTTGTTTTATTTTAAAACAGTGTGCACTACACATAGCGGTTATAAACAAAGCTTTTGTTGTCTGATGGTTCAGGATAATGCAGCTGGATCTTCCTATTTTTTAATCCCGCGCTGGAATAAAGGGTCAGAAGTCTTAATGCACAACGCTGCACTCAGGTGCAGATCCATTCAGGAGGCCGATTCCACCCCTTTTACATTAATATGTATGTTTTTAATGATACATAATGATGGCCAATGAAATGTTAGGGTAAGTCAAAAAGATTGTGCGTTGCCACGGCAACCACCTGGGCTGTGGCGTGCAGAGTGCATGTGGTCATGCTGCACACATTATTGAGGCTGCTTTAAACAGGGAGAGGCACACATGCTCTGTAATTGCCTGTGCCATTCAGCTGCCGTGCATTGTGTGACTTTGGGGCTGGATAAATGGCTGCATCACAGCTATTAAGGGATAACTATTAGAGAATCATGGCTTGAGCTCTGTATCTGAGCCTCATTTGGTTATTTGTAGGGGTTCCAAAAATAATGGGAAGATTGTTGGATTAAGTCAAACAAAAGAAAAAAAAATGTTTCGTGTTTACACCTTTTCTGTTGGCACTAGATTTGTGTTTTATGTTATATTGTGTGTTTATAATAGACATACACAGTATGATAGCTATATAGTGAGGCTGGGTAAATGCACTATAAAAAATAGCTTTAATTTACTAATGATAATATTTTTTGTTTATACTGATATGGTCATATGTGTCTTTTGTTAGGATTTCAATATATTCCTGACTATGATTTTAATTGTCACATAACAACTGAAAAAAGACAGTTTTAAACATTTTTTTTTTTCAATTTGTAGAGCGACCAAATAACTGTTGTTTCTTTTACATTTATTTTCAAAGGGGTCAAAATCCATGCAGGCACAATAAAACAATTCCCTTCAACCATACAAGCAGTTTTTATATCGAACAAGATGCAAAAATATCCTTCTTAAGTTTCAGTTGAAGAAAAGTGTAAAATATGAAAATTGCTGCCACATAAAAGAGTTATATGAGGTTTCTACTGAGATTCCATCGGGCAGCTTATTTATGTAAATATGTACAAATATCTCATTTTGTAAATCTTATTAAAAAAAAATAGTAATTTGAATAATCTAATTAATTTGGTTAACCTTCCAGCACTAGCTAGGGTACAACTAAGACCAACTGAGAAATAGAGTAGACTTTTCACAGTTAGGTGCATTCTCTGGCCAGAATTATTTTTATTTATTAATTATGTCACCGTACAACCACATAATTCTGTTATTAGGCTCAGGTGTTACGATGATGAATAGTGATAATAAAAACATTAATAATATTGGCAAACAGAGTTCATGTAAATTTCAGTGTGGTCAGTAATAGAGAGTGGACAGCTTGTCTGAGGCAGGTAGCAGCAGAAGCTGGAGGTGGAGCAGCTGGTCTGTGGTGGGTAACAGGAGAGCACAACGGTCCAAACTTCCCTCAGTGTCTGGCCAGAGAGGTGAGAAGTCATTAACTCAGAAAAAGGTAAAAGAATACAGTTAGTGCTGTTTAGAGTACAGAGAATGTGAACATTATTAAAAGTCTCCAGTATGTCTGACTATAACTACCTGACTAAAAAGAGAGAGCCAGAAGGTAACATAGATACGCTGCCATCCATCTGCTCCAGCGCCCAAACAGAACGTTGACTATGAGACTGTGAGAACCAGCTGTTTAGTTACTGTCTTTCAAATATCCTAGACCTAGAATATCTCTGTTAATAGGATATATATCTGTTTATATGATCTGTTAATCGGATAATCACTGTTATTTGCTTTATTTGTTAGTAAACCAGTATGACTTAAGAGGGAAATCAAATAACTGAATGACTTAATAACTAACTGATAAGATTAATCTGAACAAATTCAGAATTTAATTTACTCAAAAATGGTGTGGGTGATATGGCTCTAAAATAATATCACAATATTTCATGGTATTTTCGCAATAATAGTAGTCATGGCAATATGACAAAACACAAAATGTAAAAATTATTTCAAGAATACACTACTGCAAGAAAATGAAAATTACATTTTTCTATTGCATATGATATGATATGCCACACCCCTAAATGAGTTATTAAAAAAGATACAAGAATTTTATCAGATTTGTAACAGAAGGCAATGATTCAGAATGTCATGATACAAATAATGCACTCCAAATATCTCTATATATCCAGAACTGAAGTAAAATAAATGATACTGGTCAGATGAGCTCTGTCTGTAGTAGATACATAAGGGAAAAAGAGAAGTGTGAATTTTTCTTCTGCTAAAAATGCAAAATGTAGTACCCTAATGTGATAATTAGGGGTGGGTGATATTTAAAAATGTTTGCTATTTTTTTTGCGAACGATACAAAATGGCACACCCCTACTCAAAAACCAGTGTTTGTTTCAATGAAACTGACTGTCCTCTAGTATATCTGTGTCTGTTTGCTGTTTCTTTAGAATGTTTCCAAAGTAAACCTGTTATAAAAGTGAGGTTGATTTCTATCTAATTTAGATGAATAACTTGGAGCGTCTCCTTGGCAAGGTGGATGCAAACAACGGACTGCATTTTCAGCTTCCTCCTGCGCATGAGAAAATCAGGCGATGCAGGGACATCCATCAGGCCTCGAATCATTTCATTCACTTCAATCTTTCATTTGCTCAGCCCTGTTTGAGAGGCATTGCGCCAGCATTTTCGAAATCAGCCATTCCACACATGTAGACATCCCTGCTGACTCAAAGATATGTCAGACACATTCGGAATCTTTTTTTTTCTTCTTCTTTTCTTTTTTTTTTCCTCCTCCCTCTCCATTTTTGATGAAAAATTCTTCAAGTGTGAAACTCCTTAGTCTCTTGGGGGTTAAAACTTTGTAAAGAGGACATGCTGGGAAAATAGCAGGCCGTGCCCGTGTGCATTCAGCCTGGTCTGAGGTGTGCACTCAGGGAAAGCTAAAACAGCCAGTGTCCCCTCTGCAGGGTTGTCAGTGACAATGACAGGCCCGGAGCTTATTGAAGGTGCTTTCTCCTCACCTGTCATGGATAAAAGCTGCTACGCTAAGCTACTGCAATAATAAGTCTGTAAATAGTGTTTCTGTTATCTTTTAGCGACAGTGTTTACCAGCACAAGATAAAAGCCTCCTTTCTGCTCTTGAAGCCATGCAGTTTAGTGGTCATACATGGGCTTTCTCAAGCATAAATGCACCTCTGAGTGATGATTAGAATGGATTCTAATACGGGGACGGAGGCATACATTTTAAACTGTTGTATACGTGCAGCAATTATAAAGCATATACAGTCACAGTATTTGTTTCCTATGGTAAATCGTTTCAGTTTAAAGGCAAAAATAGCTACAGCACACAGTAACAAAGACAAAAAGACGTCAGATATCAGATGACCACAAAATGCAACATGTTCTCATTTCCTGTCTTCAGCTCTGAGGTTATTGTGGTTAGAACAGGCAGATGAGAACTCTTACATACACCAGAGCAATTGGGATTGTGGAGGGAAAAAAACATGAAGCTTGAAGGTTGATTTCCTTCTAAGATGTTCCATGACCTGAAGAAGCACAAGACTGTAAACAATCATTGCATAACAACTTTCACAGTTTTAAAGGGGTGAAAACAAGCAGTTGACAGCATTCCTGTGCTTCATAAAATAATAAATTACCTTAATTTGTTCTGAATTTCACCTTTAACATCATATGAAATCTGTGAATGTATTGTATAGCCAAAAAGAAAGTGTAATGACACTGCAAGAATGCACACGTCTTTCTGATCCAGTGCCAAATTAGTTGATGGTTGGAAGAGGTTCTGCATTGATTTGATTATTTAAAACCTGATTTTAATGCACAGCATGGTATTTTGTAGTCTTTTTCCAGTATGGCCAGTCATGGTATTACTAATCAACCATCATAGGGCTCATCTTCTGACAGTGCCTTGTCTGTCTGTGCTGAGAGAATCTATGTAATGTAGACATCTCACAAACTCATTTCAGGTGTAGTGTTCATCCAAAACAGGTGTCAGTAAAAGAGCGAACAATATACCTTGGTGCTTATGTAGGGCCATATGAGTTTATGATTTGGAGAATGTGGATGAGATTGTGAAGGCATAAACACAGTATATCAGATATAAACATAAAATGCATCAAAAAATATATCTATAGTAAAAATGATGTATGTTATCCAAATGTCTTTGTCTTTGTGCGCTTATCACGGTTAGTAGTGTAATGGATATCTGCTCATCCATGATCCTCATGGTGTTTTTTTGGTACAAATGAACTTTTAGTACAAATTCTCAGTATGGATATGAGCTGCAGCCTTATCTGTAACTAAAAAACATGATTTTGCTTTTCCTGGGTTTTTGGACTACACATGAATACAGTTCTATAAAGATCTTTATTTAACATTTTACATTTTAGTATTTATAAAGTATTTTAATAAATTATTTTATTTCTGCAGTGCAATTTTTGTACTTGGTTATGCATTAAGGAAAAACTGTTTTTAAAAAAAGAAAGAAAGAAAGGAAAAAAAGTCCTAAAATTCACCAACATTACTTCTGATCTGGAATTTAGGCATATTTATTTTACAGAAAAGTTTTAAATGTACTTGGAGCAACAGAAGTCCCAGCACTCGCAGCAGCAGTAGCCTTAGCATGTTTCCCTTTGGTTTTAATCACTGATGCATGGGCTCAGCGGAGTGGCTTTGTGGCCCGCCACCCACTCCAAAGCAGCAGGCTGCTGTTCTCCAACTGCCAGCTTAGTTAATAAAACAACTGCTCTTGACTCTGCGATATGCCTGATTTTGCATGCTGGAGGCGTGTAAATTCTCAGTTCCTTTGAATTTCATCAGTAACAAAATTAATTAGAGTGGCCACGAAAATGTAATCATTGCTCCCTGGAAATTGAAATAAATTAGAGATGCACGCATTGGGGACTGCTCATTAGTACTGACCTCGCGTAATTACTGTATCCATTTGTGAAATTCATAATGGAGTTGAGGGAACTTTGAACTTAGCTTAAATAAAGACTAGATTGCACAGTCCCCAGGGTTTCCTGCGAATGTTCAAATGGCTTGTTTGATGAGGGGTGTGTGTGTGTATGTGTGTTGTAGACTGTGTGTAAGCCTGGGAAAGGGAGAGAGGGAGAGGGACTGAGAGAGGAAAAATGAGTGTTGGTAGAGATCATACTCACCATATTGACTACTGTAAGTTGGAAGTAGCGTTATGATTAGTATTCGTTTAATTGTATTCAGAGCTTGATCTTATGATTTAGGCTTAGAGCAGTCTTGCAGAATTACACCAACATGCAGGAGTTTAATTCTTCTGCCTTGTTTTAGAACTTTTATCCTTTAATATCTGATGGGTTATGATTGCATTGTGTTCAAAGTGAGTGCATTCTGAAGTAGGGCTGCACAATATATATTGTGTATATATAGCATCGTCATTGCAATGTGTGCATGAGTAATACTTGCATCGCTGAACTTGCAATGTAACATAAGGTAATGCTACAAGTTTTTCAATAGACATTTGGAGCAATCTTGTAAGAAAACAATAAATATTGTAGAACAACAAAACATCACAATGTCACTTTTTAAAAATATTGTGCAACCTTAGTTTGAAGTAGGCTATTGCAGTGGACTCACAGGTGATGCCACAAAACAAGGAGAGTGAAGACAAGCACATGCCGCTTACGACACATGTGAAGTCAGCCACCAGCTCTTTTCTAACTGCTGCTGATGCAGCAATGTTAGTAGCATCACAGCGCACTCAGAGGAAAGCGCAGCGACTCGGTTCCGATACATTAGCCCACAGACGCCTTGTGCTGATTGACATCACCCTAGAAGTGATGAGGAGAAAGAGCACCATCTACCCACCAGAGAACAAGGCCAGTTGTGCTCTCTCAGGGCTCTGGCAGCTGATGGCAGCGCTTAAGACCGCTTGGTACCCAACAGTGCTACTATTACTTAGAGCATAGTCTCCCATTGCTTTACAATATATCACATAAAGTTCGGGGACTTATAAATTCCACTAAATTACAACTTCCACCAGTTTTTAAAAGGAAGAAGACCTGCTTTCACCTCTCCACCTAAATGTAACAATGGTTTTCAAGCAATATTCTCCCCATTTACTAATTGTTTTGACACTCTCTAAATGAGAATATTGTACTACTCATCTTGTATGTTCATTTTAGTTGTGGATGTCATTTATTTCAATGTTTTGGTTGTCTCCCCAAACACAAATGCAGAAAGATGGCCCTCTTCTTGTTAACATTGAAAATAAGGTGAATAGCACTATGGGTTCATGATTTTACAGATCATTTTATTGCTCAGTGCAGTGGATTCATGTACTGCATTTCCAGTTGGTTTGAAGGGGACTGAGAGCTTTATTTTAACTGTTGCCGTTTTCAGTGGCTGAGGTAATGACATTTGACAGTCAAATTGGAAGCACTTCAATCAAGATTGCTATAGATGAATAGCCTGTTATGTCAATTTGTTTTGTCATTCACTTAAGCCCTGTGCCTAGAATTGAGACTGGACCGTGTATTTAGATGTTTTGTACATCATAATTTTAGGCTGATAATTACAGCTGAACAAATCACTCAAGTGTCAAGTGTTCACAATGAAAATATGTGCTACCTTTTTTGTTTCACTGTGAGAAGCAGTAATCAGTGATTGATACCCACTCATCATACAATAATGCAGTTTTGTGGGGTATGCTGGAGCTGCTTCCAGCCAGTAAGACTTGTTCGTCTCTCTCTCCTCTCCAGGCTGATCTCCTTTCAGGAGTTTGTGGCCTTCGAGTCCGTCCTGTGCGCACCAGATGCTCTCTTTATGGTCGCCTTCCAGCTGTTTGACAAAACTGGCAATGGAGTGGCCACCTTCGGTGAGTGCATTTTTACATTGTCTTGTTCTTTTAAAGTCCGGTTTATTAAGGACAGGCACATTAATGCTCATCATTTTATTTCAGTGACTTCAGTTCATTAATTAATTTATTAAAACAACTGCAGTGTTTCCTGTTGGCCTTTTTTATCAGCTGCGGCATTGATAGCATAGCGCAGCGTGGTGTAGTGTATCAGAGCATATTGGAGCACTGCTATATAGAATACCAAAAATTGGGAGAGCTGATAAATGCCAGGTTCAAGTTCATTTTTACACTATACCTGCATTATTTAGGTGAAATATTAATTAGTTTAGTTTACCTGTCTTTTAATAAACTGTCATTTTTCAAGCTGAAATAAACAAGCTGTACAGGGCTAGGATAGTAATGTTAACTGAGCTAACTCAGCCTGTTCACCAAATAAACAGCTTTTTCAATGGTCTTGATATGAAATTAATTTATTGTAGTTCTGTCAAAATGTTGTTTTGTTGTGCACTAAGGAATTAGAACAGCTTTCTTTCCTGAATCAACTGCTTGCATTAACACTTGCGTCACACTTCCTTGACACTTGAGTCCCTCTTTTCAAATTAAAAGCTTTTTTTTTTAAATGGTATTTAAGTTTCATAAAATTAAGAAGTAGCTGTAAAATAATTTAGCAGAATACAGTACCTGTCAAAAGCTTGGACACACCTTCTGTATTCTGTGCTTTTCTGTCTTGCTTTATGTAAGTTATTTTCTACATTGTATTTTAACTTAAGGACATCCCAATAGATGAGAGATGCATACGGAATTATGTAGTAAACATGTAGTAGATGGTGATATGAGGGGATTTGGGATGAGCTGGAGCTTCACAGCATGAAGGAAAAGCAGCAACTGTTGTTCAGCACCTCCAGAAACTCCTTCAAGTCGCTGAGAAAACTATTTTAGGTGACTCTACCTCATGAAGACACTGAGATTAAAATACTGATGTGATACTTAGAAGAATCTAAAGTAGAAAACATTCTGTATAGCATTAATGTCTTTAATTTTAAATTTACAATGTAAAAAAAACATAAATACAGAGAAAAAACACATTAAACATTAAATGAGAAGAGGCGTGTTCAAATTTTGACTGGTGCTGTCTTTTGTAGAATATTTATATTTATATATGTAGCTGAAATACTGAACTTTTAGTTATAGTGTGAACAGATTGAGAGACAATGTTTTTTCCATCAGGGAAACCACTAGCGCTTCATTGATCCATGGGCTGAGGCATAATTCTCTCGCTCCTTTAAATACAGTTGGGTTTCATTTGGCCCACAGTTGACACGGGTTTCAAGTTCAGCACCCATTAAGCTGACAAGACGGCACAGAGAACTGGGACAGAGCGATCGGGATGACACCTTCGCCGCGGGTTGAAGATGTTCCTGTCATTATTATCTAAATGCTCTGGGGCGCTGTGATACACATCCACTGCCACATGTGCATGTTTCACATTTCCCTAATTGATTTAAACAGCCCAGTGTTTGCCTCGTGTAGCTGAGCCGCATCAGCTCGACTTGATTTCCGATGCACAACACATGCTGCTTAAGCCCAGAGAGAAAGAAACTTTTGTTCTAATTGTTGTAGTCAGTAGGGAGTATGATCATTTAGCTTGATAATATTATGCATATATGTAAATTCTCCTATCTAAATTGATCAATTAGGTATTTAGATGTGACGCTTCGATGTCATAATTAAGAGGTCTGATGTTTTATTGTGACTGTAAAGGTTAATTAATAGTACAGCTTGTGCTAGGCTTCTCTTGGGGGAGGGAAAGCAAAGTGAAGTGAAGTAAAGTGCAGATCTGCACTGACATTTAATGTCATATACATTATGCATCATACACACGTTCTAAGACACTTTTACTTTAGCTTAGATAACAAATAGCTCCTGACTGACATTATGGTCTTTTCAGAGTCAGTTTCTTGTGATGCATTACAGAATATGGCTGAAGTCAGTGCCTTTGCAATGTCAAAGGAACCAGGACCCTCCTGTTTCTAACTCTCTTAATGCCATTAAAGGCTTTAAAGGTGACTTGTTATTTTAAGCCAGTTCATTTTTCCCTTCAGTAAACTGCCATTTTAATTTTACATCGAGCTTTTCATTTTCAAAATGAGTTCAATTACGGAATGATTTGACTCAACCCCACAACACCCACCCCCCTTCCTCCCCATTCCCACAATTCATAATTAGGTGAAATACAGTTAATAAACATGCAGTCTGAAATATGTGCCAGCTACTCGACTGTACTCCTGCCAAAGAGATAAAAAGAAAGAAAAGCTTGAGTGTTGACAGCTCCATAAACGCAGGGCTGGAGCAGCGCTACAGTCAAACTCTGTAGTAATGTATTTTATTTATTGCCTCATTAAAAACGAAACCTGTTGGAGCTGTCGTGCTCAGAGAAGAATGGTCCTAAGTAAAATGTGCACCCCTGTAATTTCTTTCTTTTTACTTCTCGCAAGGTTTTTTGTGAAGAAAAAAAGAATATATTGCCTAAATCCAGAGTTTCAGGCCCTGTCCACACGTACACAGATATTTTAAAAGTATTTCTTGTCTGCTTTTTGGTCTCCTGTGTACAAGAAAATGCTGCTTTTGGTCACTGAAATCAAAGCTTTTCAAAAATATATATTTCTGAAAATAGTTTTCACTGTTGTCATGTGGACAAGGAACACTTCCTTACTCCACATATAGCAAACTACATTAGTCAATAAACTAGATACTTGTGCACAGATAGCAATAGATTTCAGATTTCGACATACAAATAAAAATATAATGCTAATTTCATGACAGGATAGAATACTGGATAAAGAATAGTGTGTGATTTGGGATCTTCGTAGCATGTTGATGTCCCACTTTATGAGGTGCTGTCACCTCATAAAGACAAGGCTAGCATGCTCATACAAGCGTTTTTGTCTATGTGGACAGAAATATTTTTAAAAATAGAGGGAGGGATGTCTAAGTTTTAAGAATATCCAAATACATGTGCACAAGGCCTAAGTGAATTTCTTTGCAGCCGTTTTGAACAAATAATTGAATGAATGAAAATGAACAAATAATTTTATTTGTCTTAATTCTTATCTCATTTCATAGCACATAGCATTGACCACTATACATGTTTATACGTGTCAATGCTATATTGCTATAGTGCAGTAATGTTGGTCCATGTAACACTCACTGCTGAAGCTTTTCAGTTAAGTATTCAATAGAGAGTTTTATTCTATCGTTTGTATTTTTTATAAACATATAGAAATTGACTGATTGTGCAATCTCTGACCGCTGATTTTATGTTTCAGAGGATGTGAAACAAGTGTTTGGACAGACCACTATTCACCAGCACATCCCCTTCAACTGGGATTCTGAGTTTGTTCAGCTTCATTTCGGCAAAGACCGGAAGAAACACCTCAACTATGGAGAGTTTACACAGTTTCTTCTGGTGAGTGCTGTTAATGTTCATGCTATATAATATAGAATCAATATGAACACACGTTTTGGTGCATCTGCTTATCCAATGTTTCTTCCAAAATAAAGAAATTAAGAGTTTGTCCTTCTTTTGTTGGCGCAACTGTCTCTATGGAAGACGTTCTACTTGATTCTTAAGCATTGCTGTGAGAATTTGATTGCATTCAATGACAACAGCATTAGTGACAACTAACTCTGAAACTCATTTCAAAAATACAGGATGAAGCACCCTCATTACAGAGAGCTCAGTTCCACTGTCCCACAGGTCAGTGATTTGGGGGGGCTTTATGCACCTCTGGCCCATGCCTGGGATGGATTATGCTTTTTTAACTGGTCCAGCTTAAAGTAACTAAAATAATTCTTTAGAAGTATTTACTGACATATTCTTGTGTATATATATTTTTCATTGTTTTCAATTTTTGACATGATTAGAATGTGGCAGTTGGTGAACGAACCAATAGGAATGCTCCAAAATGAGTTTTTTTCTTCTTCTTCTGTGAAGTTGCCATTTTGGAGATATGAGGTTTTCTAGGTTCTTCAGTTTCAGTATCAGTATCAGAAAAGATAAAAAGAGATTGTGTCTTCTGTGCTGGATGGCAGTGATGCATGCATTTGTTGCCTGGCATGGCCTTGCTGGGATTGACGAAGAGTAGAGTGTTCTGGGCACAATCTCCCATAGCACAATGAGCCATATTGACCTAGTTAGTCAATAATGAAACACTGGAGTTATATTCCAATGCCAGCATTTGTTTCTCATTAGGTGACGTAACCCAAATACAGCCCAGCGATTCCTCCAAACAGGTAGACATTCTCCTCTATAAATGATGGTATCGCTGGTGCTCCTACAGTCTTTTGTATTTGCTGCATGCGAGCCATTTTCCATTATAATGTCTAGACCTGAAAGTGGCAGAGGGAGAGCAAGGCTCGACTGTGCCAAGTTTGCATCTACACTCGCTATATCTGAATGAGCTTTTTATATTACACCTAACCTGGTCCAGATGGCTTTGAGGAAACATACTGTGAGAAACACACTGATATTGTGTTTGCAGCCAAGGCAGAATGAATTTTGTCTTCAGGACTTGCCCTGTCTGACTTCAGTTGTTTCCAGCATGTCAGGCCTGTTACTGTAATGGGTTTAGTTTAGCCATGAAAAAATACAAGTCTCATTTGACTTGTTTTATACAGTGAGCTGACCTAATTTCATGGTTGTTTGCCATCTGAATTAAAATTTATCCAGAAAATCCAGTTACAGTTACAGTAAAAGTTTCTGATTATTTTGTACTGATACCCTTGCAAAGATCATCAAAGCAAGATCACCCAAGCAAGATAATATATTTGTAATCCATGTGCAACATATTAAATGTTTAAACCCATACTGCATAGGAAATAGCTATAAGCCAAAGCGGCACATCATACACAATTTTTTCAAAATATTGAGATGCCTTCAAATTACACCTACAGGAGTTTTTTTCAAATCCCATTCTAAGTTTATAAGCAATAATATGGAGTTGTTTGCCAGCATGTGAGGAGCTCTGCAGTTATTGAATCAGTAAAGCGTTGTTTCAAGACTTGTCTGCACTATACTCCTCAGTGAGCAGAGACCTCGCTCTGTAACTTTACTTGGTTAGGCAAATAGCTGAGTTGCTGTGGTTCCTAAACTCTTCCACTTTTCAATAATATCCTTCACAGCTGATGGTGGAATTTCTATGAAGGAAGAAATTGTACTTTATTACTCTGACTTGTTGCATCGATGCCATCCTATTAAAGCATCAAACTGTGGTTTAGAATCACCCATTCTGTCACAACAGGAATGGGTTTGTAAAGGCAGACTGCATGGCTAGGTGCTTGATTGTATACACCTGTGCAGCAATGAGACTGAATGAAACACCTAGTCAATGATTAAATCTAACACGAGAATAGCATTGCTGTTGTCAGAGTAGGTATATTTGGTAAAATGGCCAGGCGAGTGCTTGTTACAACTGTGTAGCAGTGCGTAACCAAAGTCATATTTGTGTCACATCCTGTAATATTGCTCTACTGACTCAGTCCACATTGTTACAGCTGTGAAAAAAAATTAAGAGACCACTTCAGTTTCTAAATTAGTTTCTCTGATTTTGTTATTTATAAAAGTGTGTCCTTTAGTTGTAGCTCAAAGTATGAATTACACTTCCCAACTGTAGGGGGATCTCAATTTTTCTATAGTATTGCTTTCAGAGGTGTATACCAACATTTTTATGTTACTGCACAATATTAGTCAGAACTATACTATAAATAAGACTTTATCGTTAAAGACCAAAAAACATTATTAACTTTAATGGGTAGCATTCAATTCTGTCTAAAATATATGTTTTTGAATGCTCAGTAACATCAGGTAGTATATAGTTGTTCTGTTTTTCAGTCTTTGGTACAGTTTGAATCTGGATGTTGTTTACATTATGGGAAAAATCTGAATGAACGGACCAACAAAAGTTCTGCAAAATTACTTGGAATTACATATTTTTACATTGACTTCTATTAAAAGTAAAGAATGTTTTTTCTTCTTTTCTAAAGTTGACATTTTGAAGAAACAAGGCTTTTGCATGACAGCGATGATCTATTACTATTTGTGCTGTGTGTGTGAAGTAAATCTGAATCCACCACTAAAACAGTAAAGCCATGTGGTCCTGCAGTTCTCATGTCCTTATATAATCTCTCTGTTTTCATGAGAGTTATATTTGTAGTATATGAGTATGCCATGTGTTTTGAATTGGGTGCTAATAAAGCAGCTTCAGTTCAGGCTTTTCCTTTATTAAGCCCACCCTCGATAGTTTCTGCTCTTCAATAGGAACAGGGTACCAGATGGAGATATGTAGGATGAAATTATGTGGAGAATGACTGCAATGGAAATCCCCCCCCAACAAAGATTAGTATTGGTTACATTTCAAGGCTGACTCCATTCTTGTGTGTGTGATATCATGGTCATATCATAATATTGGCATACAGGGATGTGGCACATGACACCATGTCAGAAACCTGGCGCTTCCCGATCGTTTCTGTGCCAGGGCTGAAACTTTCTCCAGCATCCAGCAGCAACGTTTTTAACCTGAGCGGTGTTGATGAAATCCAGAACACCTCGGAAGGCTTATTTTTTTTGCAGGCTTTTTTCTAAGCAGGCGTTTTATTGTTTAAATGTGAATTTATTGCGAGCACTCGAATTGAAATAATCCAAACAGAGGTGCCTCGTCAAAAGGTTTTATTTGCATCCAAGGACAATTAAAGTAACAATAAATGCTGAGGCGGTTTCAGCATTGGCTTTCAGAGGCTTCGACTCTCCCCCGCAAAATAAAAACCATGTTTCTAAAACACTCACAGGTTTTAAGAGGCTAAAACTGTAAACAGTGAGGCCCTGAGTCATGGCTGTTGTGCAGTCCCATGTGGTGGTGGCTGTACCAACACTGCAGAATGCAGGCCAGCTCCTGTTCTGGCTTTTTTTTCCTCTGCTTTTCAACACTTTTTTTCCCTCCTTCTGTCCAGCGCTCATATTTTTGCCTCAAATAAATTATATGTAAATTTACATGGGTTGCATATTTTTGTTGAATTTAAATTAATTGACTTATGTATTTTAATATGAATTTATTGACTTGTATATCTATGTACTTTCTTAATTATTCATTTATTAAATTATGTAAATATTTAAAGTAGCATAGCATTAAGAAGATAGCAACAGTATTAACTTATCCTGTTTGAGTTATTGTAGTTGGATTTAAAGAAATATAAATATCTATTATACCTAAGCGAAAACATTTTAAATACTTAAAATGTATTATTTATAGCTATTATTAAACAGACTAAGCTGAAGTAAAGTTTTATAATGTAATGATGTTATCATGCTTTCTACATATATATATATATATATATATATATATATATATATATATATATATATATATATATATATTTAAATGCTATAAGTATTATTATTTTTAATTTAATACTTAATTTACATAGTTTTACTGTGGTCTAATAATCTGCTCATCTCTGTATAGTTAAATGTATAGTGAAATCACTGGAGAGGCTGAAGAAACACTAACCTATTGCCTTACACTGTACACACCCCATTCTTCATTATTGTAAAATATTTGGAAATTGTTGCTGCAGAATTGTGAAACCTCAGTCTTTAGCTGCTAAACTCTACAAACTACTCTACAAACTACTGATTAATATGTCAAATGGCTACATACAGTATTTTTACCTTTTGAAATGTCTATTAAATATATATATATATATATATATATATATATATATATATATATATATATATATATATATATATATATATATATATATATATTAGTTTCATTATTTAAAATCTATAATGCCAAATGCTTGAAATATCCCACTCTTTTATATTATATATCTATTTCTTTTTTTTTACTTATATTTATATATCTATTTCTCCCCCACCACTACTGCACCTTGTTTCTGTCTCATGTATGTCTATTTGTGTCCCTGCTGTATTGTACACATAGTGTCTCCCATTCTTTCTTTTATTATATCTATTATCTGAACTTGCTGTAAAATTGGGAAGGAGAGTAACGTAATTTCAATTCTCTGTATGTCCTGTACATATGCAGTATTGACAATAAAACTACTTGACTTGAAATATCTTTAAATACGTTTAAATATACACTGCATGTTCATAGAGCTGTAGTATATAAGTGATTCTTAATAATGACAGTGTAGAAGTAGCATGTCGTAGTAAATTCTACATGTTACCTGTGGTCTAATTGAAAGCCAGCCGTGTTGGGTCTGTGGGAGGAACAGTATCAGGATTACCTGATGGCAGTGGTGGGGCCGTATGACTTGCATGTGACTACTAGGATTAGCCAGGCACAAAAAACAGGAGTAATCCATCTGTCATTTCCTATAAAACAACCTTGTAAAGTTGTGGGGTAGTGACACAGAGGTATTGGGAATTCTGTCACAGTTTATTTATTCCGGCTGATGTTTTTATTAGGACCTAACCTTATAACCTTATAACCAATATATTACCGCTGTTATTCAACAATTTAGTATCTGCAAAATACTGTGTTCACTGAAAAAGTTAAAACCTTTAATTAAAATAAATCTTTATATATATATATATTTTTTTTCAATTGGAAGATTTTAGTTTGTCAGTTTTTAAAAAATATTTAACAAAATGTAAGAGCAAGAGATTTAATTTTTGTCCAGAATATAGATGTAAGGTTTTTCTGTAACTGTATTGTTTTTCTTGGTAATATTAATAACATTTATTGATTTAATTTAACAAGAATGGACTTTTGATTATAGGAAAATGTAATCATTATTACAGATTTAAACTATTTAACAATAATGTCCAAATACCACTTTCCACTTATCACTTTTGTTACAGTTATTTAATACAAGACTTAATTGACTGAACCCGAGATTTAGCATGAGGATAAAATGTTACTAAATTGATACTATATTTATATGTAATGTTTTAACAATATTTTGTGTTGTACCAAAACAAATGAGAGTTAATTATCATAATTTATAAAATTGCTTTTGAAAAGAATGCCCCCTAAAATGTTTAATACTACTTTAGTAAGTTTCTGCTATTTACTAGCATTTGCTCTTAAAAACAGCTCTGGAAAAATATGAGACCACTTAAAGATTTTCTTTGATTTTACCAAATTGAAAACCTCTAGAATAGGCGGATGATCACAAGCCATCAAACCAAGCTGAAATGCTTAAAATTTGGCACCAGGAGTGGCATAAAGTTATCCAAAAGCAGTGTGTAAGACTGGTGGAGGAGAAGATGCATAAAAACTGTTGGTTATTCCTGGATTAAAACCAGGGTTACTCCACGAATTATTGATTACAGAAAGTTTTTTGAGTATTCACTTGTTTAATTTGCATTATTTGAGGTCTGAAAGTTCTGATTTTTTTTGTTTTTTCAGCCATTGCTCTTTTTCTGCAAAAAAATGCTCTAAATGATGATATTTTTATTTAGAATTTGAGAGAAATGTTCTCAGTAGTTTATAGAATAAAACAACAATGTTGATTTTACTCAAACATAAACTTATAAATAGCAAAATCAGAGAAACTGATTCAGAAACTGGTATCTTGATTTTTAAATGTTATCAGCCTATATATTCTGTATTTTCTTTTCCTGAATAAGTGCGTAATAAAATGTTACAGTGGTTGTGCCCAGATCTGTTTCTTTATACAATCTAAACCAGAAAATAAAGAGGGGAATTTTATGCAGACAGTATTACATCACCTGTCAGCTCGTTACTGTAACTAAACCTGTGTTGCTGCTTCCGCAGGAGATGCAGTTGGAGCATGCCAGACAGGCGTTCGCTCAGAGGGACAAGGCCAGGACTGGAGCCATCTCTGCGCTGGACTTTAGGGACATCATGGTCACTATCAGACCTCACATGCTCACGTCGTTCGTGGAGGAGTGCTTGGTGGCAGTAAGTCGTCTCTCTTCTGTAATTTCCTTGTTAGCAGAAAGCAGGCGTTTGTGCAGAGCTAACCATGCAGACGAGCCGTTTAAGGATTAAGGCCTGCTTCAGAGATGCTTAGTAGTGCGTTAAACATGTGGCTGAAGACATGGACCATGTAGCTACAGATGTATGTTTCTGTTTGAGCACGCGTGTGCGTGTCTGAGTATAGTGGCCTGTTTCGTAAACACTCCGTGGAGTCTGTCATTTTCTCCACAGTATGCGCCTTATAAACCTCGGGGTTCTGCTATATGTTTGTAAACACACACTTACAAAGCCATTAGAAATAAATTAAAGGCAATGGGCTCATCAAATCCAGTCTCCACACACACACACACACACACACACACACACACACACACTATAACACACACACACATACATATACACACACTCGCACACACACTCCTTTAATTCAGATACTGTGAGAGATAAATGAGAACCGAAGCCTAAATATTTTCCTTACATTATTGTGTTTGTTTCACACATGTCTGCACTCAGAGTTGTCCTGACTAGTATTAACTGTTTCAGAACACGTCCGTGAAAGGATTTTACAAATG
The DNA here is from genome assembly GCF_023375975.1 of Astyanax mexicanus. Classification (NCBI taxonomy): domain Eukaryota; kingdom Metazoa; phylum Chordata; class Actinopteri; order Characiformes; family Acestrorhamphidae; genus Astyanax; species Astyanax mexicanus. Next base: position 49,074,217 of record NC_064410.1, on the reverse strand, counting down.
TCTTCCTGGCTAAGGAGAGAGAGAGAGTGAGAGGGAGGCAGGCAGGGAGAGAGAGATAGAGAAAGAGAAAGAGAAAGAGAGAGAGAGAGAGAGAGAGAGAGAGAGAGAGAGAGAGAGAGAGAGAGCGCCTTGGCTTGGCTGTTTGTTTTTGTGGCTGGGGTTCCACATCAGTACTTCTGCAAAGCACACAGCGCCATCTAGTGAGAGAGAGGACTGATTTATCGTGTTCTCCCCACCCCCACCTGACAGAAAAAAAGGAATACATCCTTTCAGTCCAAAAAAAGATTAATTAAACAAACTGTCACATTCCTACTTAAGGCCACCCAAGCACAGTTTAAACCATTTTACTTTATTTAATTCAGGCATAAAATAGAAAATAAAATGTGTTTATCTGTGTGTATGCGGCTGTGTTTTTTATAGTATACTGTGAACATAGATATTTGCTACTTCTTATATTGCAATAAACTGCAAACAATTCAGCCATTGTTAAGATGGATGAAATACCATTTTGTCAACCGTACAACATCCTGGTAACGATGAAACCATATAAGATAATCTTACTACCAAGTAAAGAACATAAAAGACATTTAAAAAAAATAAAAAATAATCAACACCAGGAAAGATACTAAAGATTTTATCACATCTTTTAACCTCACACACCTAATTTAATACACATGTAGCAAAATATATTTCCCTTATCATGCTAAAACCTTTGAACAACTTTGCTTTGTCTGCACATATAAAAAAAGTGTATGCCACAAATAGCCAAATATGTGCTGAAGTGACAATAAATCCCCATCAACCAACAAACAACCTCTTATATATTGTCCTGTTTTATATTCACTTAGGTATCATAACTTTTTTTCTTATGCCAAAAATGAGGTTCAATACATTTTATATGGTGGTGTTTATTTTATTTGTGGGAAAATGTTAATTCATTTCAAAGCAGTGGAGGTTAGTGTACAGAAATATTATAAGTAATATTGCAGCATTTCTATTCGTCCACTCATCATGAAATGTTGACAAACCGTAAAGAATAACATAATATTAAGAGAATATTAAGTAATATAAAAAAGAAAAAAGAAAAATGAAGATAAAAAAAGAGTTATAATGCAAACTGTCATGGGAGAGGATCTAGTATTGTGTCCCATAACTTTTGACATGTTTTGCCGCAGGACGTGTGTATTTGTCTGCTTTTATCTGTAGTATACTGTGAGCATAGATGTTTTGGGCTCGAAGTCTACAGCCTATTTTCACGGAAGCTATTAAAAGACTTACCTCATGCTATTTTTTCCACTTTATACGTCTCTCTTCTCATAAAACAACTTAATTAAAGTGCCCCTCGAGCTTGAATCCTCAAGAAATTACAACCAGTTCTCTCCACGGAACTCTGTGGCAGTGTAGCTACGTCTTTAACTAGCTCACCCCACCGAGTGCTAAATAAATACATGTGGAGATTGACTCATGGCTGTCACACCTTCAAAGATTTTAATCTGCATTTATGTATGTATTTATTTATTTAATTATTTGTTTAATGCCATTTTGTGTGTGTGTGTGTGTGTTTTGCAGGCGGCCGGTGGCAGTACCTCGCACCAGGTCAGCTTCTCCTACTTTAATGGCTTCAACTCTCTGCTCAACAACATGGAGCTCATTAGGAAGATCTACACCACCATGGCAGGACATCGCAAAGATGTTGAAGTCACTAAAGGTTGGTGGAGAAACAGCAGCACAGCCCCCGCCTCCCATCATTCCTGCTTTCGGTCTTTGTTCTCCCTCTGTCTGTCTGTGATGACCAGCGACAGCCTCTCTCTCACCCTGTAATCATGTGTTTAAGTGCAAGGACAACAGGACTTTAATTGTGGCGAGGTCACATGCATGTTCACCAGGGGTCGACTGATGGCCTTAACCAATACTAGGACTTTTAATGGACTAAAAATTGAGAAAATTTTAAATAGAAGTATATTTACAGAGTATGTATTGTAAAGTGTGTACCTATGGAGCAGTGAAGGCAGAGCCTTTGTGCTTTGTTCTAATGCCAAAAGTAAGGTTTAGATTTGACATGATAAGGTAATATTTACCTTGATGATGTATGATTAATTAAGCGTAAAAAATATTCTTAGGAAAAGGAACAAAAAGTGATTCTGGAGCATTTTTTGGAGCATTGGCACAATGTAAAGCACAACTGCCAGATTCACATTATTTCTTAAATGTCAAATGTCATGGGATAGGATCTAGTATCATGTCCCAAATCATTCCACAGGCTTTCCCTATGCTGCCTCCTGCATTAAATGTGTATGTGATTTCTGCTGCAGTCATTTGTCTTTAATGCAGAGAGGTTTAGCCAGACACTGCTGGTCAAACGTATTATCGCCCACTGTGTTGTCCACTGTTGGAGGTAATTCCTGGGAATTCCTATTTTATAACAGAAACATTACACTGTAGATCAAGGAATGTTTAAAGTCTGTAAAACCTTTTAGAAATGGAAGGCCCCATCCATCAGGCACTCACAAAAAAAAATCTCATAACTTATACAGGCGTGGTCATTCTTGTGACAAAAAGAGTTGGTAGTTCAACTGGTTTATGGATCAGGCCCTAATATACAGGTTATTGGAGAAAATCAGCATCATCCAATCTGAAGCATTACCTACCACACCAGATTAACTTCACATGTATTAGTACAGAGAATGCAAGCAGTTATATTGGTAAATGGTAATGGATAGTTTTGAAGTGTTTCTTTCCTTGTGTAATTTGTGTATAATTTGCCAATCATATAGTTGTTCTTAAATTACATAATTTAAGACTGTATCAACTGCTTTAGTTCAAAGTGACAATGAATAAAATCTTTTTACATTGACTTCCATTATTCATTATCACAACAAAGTTTTGCCAATAAGACTAATATCACTCTAATTTATTACATCAATCTCACCTACAGCACATATAGCACACTATTTATTATTCAAAAATAATATAAAAGACCAGCTCCTCCTCACACATCCAGTATATCCAAGCTAGGAATGTTACTTTAACCATTCTGGCCATAATGTCAGCACTATAGAGAATAGAGCAACTCTGCCCAAAATAGATCAGTCAGATATGACCAATCATTTTCACCTCTCAAAGCCTTTTAGTCCTGTGCTACAAGCCACAAGCGAGCGAGAGAGCGAGGAACAGAGTGCTTCTGAACTGCTGACCTGTGGAGCTGCCCTCTGAATCTGGACACTGTGCAGCACTTGTATTCTTGGGAATACTCTTTGCAACACACTACCGTGGGGTTCCCACAGAGGCCGCTGGCTGTACCATTAGGCCGCACTGGGACCCGTGTGTACATGACTCCATGTCTGACCCTCAGCTGATTGGATCCTTATGTGGAAAATGGCGGCGGGTGAAACCTGCTGCAGCATCAGAGCCACATCCGCCCACTGCACCAGGCTTAGCACAATTTACATTCTTTAAATAGTTTGATTTTGTTTCTTATTGATATGTCCTAAGTTTATTTTTATTCATAGGTATTTTTGTTTATTAGTTTTTAATATTAAGAAGCTCATTGTGGTAAAAGATGGAATGTAACTGGCCACAGTTTCAATACATTAACTTTTCTATTGCACTTCTTTGTACTGTTTTTAAGTGAATTGCTAGACCTCTTTCCACATCTACTAAATAATGATGATAAAAACCTTTATCTATTCTTACATATTTAAACATATGGACATTTTATTTGTATTGGAACAAGTGAGATATGGAGATATTATAACTAAACAGATAAAACTGAAGAAATACAGTAAAATGTATTTGTATTGTAAGAAATACAGTAAAATGAACATTGTTGTTTTATTCTATAAACTACGAACCACATTTAAATAAACATATTGTCATTTAGAGCATTTATTTGCAGAAAATGAGAAATAACAAAAACGGTGCAGAGCTTTCAGAACTCAAATAATACAAAGAAAACAAGTTCATATCCATATTCGTTGAAATAACATGCATCTTGGCATGTTCTCCTCCACCAGTCTTACACACTGCGTTTGGATAACTTTATGCCACTACTGGTGCATCTTCCTCTTGATTGTATTCCAGAGGTTTTTGAAATGGTCAAATCAAAGAAACTCATCATTTTGAGTGGTTTCTTATTTTTTTCCCAGGGCTGTATTTTTTGATTATTTGCACAACACAATGTATTGAACAGAAAAGCATTTTTCTAGTTAGGAAAAAGTAAGGACACCCCCCCCCCCCCATTTTCCTAACTATCTAAAATGTGTAAAATTTGAATCATGTGCATATGATTTAAACAACTGCAGATGATTAGAACATGCTTATTGAGGATTTTGGGGGAATCTGTCTTATTCAAACCTCAGACATTAGTTTGGTTAGCTTGATTATTGAATCACCATGACCAGATCCAAAGAGCTCTCTGAGACCTTCAGAAAGAAGGGTGTATATGCAGAGGAGTCTTGGAAGGGATTAAAGAAGATCTCAGAACTATTAGAAATCAGCTGTCACACTGTCTGGAAAGTAATTCATACTTGGACAACATTTTAAACAATGACCAACATGTCCAGAACAGGCTGTCCTAGCAAGTTCATCCCAAGAAAAAAAGAAAGCAAGATGACAAAAGCCTCCAATAATCCTAAAATGTCATCACAGGACCTACAGGAATCTCTTGTCACAGAGACCAAATAAGATTGATTTTTATGGGAGGACACTCTTGGTGTCAAACAAGTAATTTGCTCAAGACTCAAGATTCATCTGTCCAGAGCACATTGTTCCAGTCCTGGTCTTTGTCTAGGTGTTCTCTGGAAAAATGGCCTGATTTTGTTTTATGACAATTGCTTAAAGAGGTTTTTATAGAGTGTCATAATTTTTTTCACATGACAAAATAAACACAATCAAAACAAAAGACACCTTAAATATACAGTGCCTGATAGGGCTGTTACTAATGACAATTTTTGTAGTTTTGCAGTCTATTAGTCGATTAATTATTTTTGCCATGCTCTGCTTCCTGTTGGTAGAACTCATGTTCCCAGCTTTCTCTGTCACTTGAAAACAGCTGAACGTGGGATTTAACTTCATATAACACATATAAATGGGAAATGTTGTGATATTTAGTGAGGAAATATGTCATCTTTTGTGTTTTTGGTGACCTGGCTGAGTGTGAACGGAGTGAGTAAGCAGCTTCATAAACCCCCCCCCCCCCCCCCCCATTGTGTTTCTGTTCCCAGCACTTTGTGTAGTGTATTGCCGTTATAAATGAATGATTTATAAAAAGTTTTTTTCATTTTTTATATAATTGACACAGAAGATTATTTTGACTAATTGTTGCAGCCTTGCTGCCTGGAATGGTAGTTAAATTCTGATTAATTTAGTCATAAATGTCAGAAATTATTCGTTAGTAGCAGTGTTAGTTAGTAAGAGTAAGTTAACATAAAGCAAGGCCAGTTTCTCAGAGTGGCACACATTAGCGGGTTGTGTGTGTATGGGAGAGATGTGAAGAGTCAGGTGCCCGTGCAATCTGCGATTGCGGCCCGCTTCACACTCCAGAGCATGTTTAAAGGCGAGGGTAAGCTGAGCTCGACTTTATTGAATAGGGCTCTGTGTAAGAACACATGCTGCCCTTTTAAGAGTAGTCACTCTATACCAGTGCAGTGGGAATCCCACTGTAAAGCAGCCTGCCTCGTCCTGCTCATTACCACCCAGCACTTAACCTTCACACTGCACTGATATTCAATACTTCACCCTATTCACTCGTTCAAGACAAAATCCAGCCTCCCTGTTCCTAAATACTTCCTAATGAATGAACGGGGATGGACCCGGGCGTCCTATGGTCAGTGGAATGCTTGAAAAGCTTAGGGAGGAATGCTGTTGGAAGCCTCAGCACTGCATTCTTGTTTCCTGTATTCTTATTGCGTCTCTTTTTCTCTTTTCTGCTCTGTTCCGCTCTTTCAGAGGAGTTCATCATTGCCGCTCAGAGGTTTGGTCAGGTGACCCCAATGGAGGTGGACATCTTGTTCCATCTGGCTGACCTGTCTGAGGCGCGCGGGTGAGTCAGTGCCGTGACTGGGCCATGCCTACTGAGTCATCGTCTGAGCGCACCCGTCGCTACTGCCAGCTTCTCTATATGACACTTGGAGCTGAGGGTTGGAGACTGAGCTGGAGCATGCTTGAGTTCTGCCTCTGAGCCTTGTGCCCTCGCCGGGCCCACTTGTCACTGTCACTTTCTAAAAATTGGGTCGCTTGACTCTGCTGTAATTATATGGGAAACAGTTGGTCTGGAGCTGGATTTTTCTCGCTCATGCATTTGCATACTTCAAGGAGACACATCATCCTTTATTCAGTGGGCTATTCTGAAAAAAAAATGCAGGGCTGCAGGAAACATATTTTAATCGTTATTGTGGGATTATTTTCTGTGATATGCTCATCGGAAAAGGATGCAGTGAGAGTCTGAAACTTTTAAACAGTAGCAGCACCAGCCCAGTCAAATTGGATCAATTACCCAACGCTAGAGTGTAATCTTTCACACTGTAGGCTTGTAAGCATGTGCTGCATAATTAGAGTATAACCAGAGAAGGGCAGGGAGATACAAAGCAAATACCAGTGAATAGCCATAAAGCTATGCATTATTAATACTTTCAAGCCATGAAGTCATTTTACCAACAGATACTGCAGAAAATTATATCTTGGTAAGTGAAATCATACTAGGTGGATATCTGGTGGATATATCTAAAATATTTATGTTTGTAATTAAATTGCTATAATATGATGAATAAATTGAGTACCATTCATTTTGGCATGTTTAAAAAAAAATACTTATTGCATTAGCAGATTTTTTAACTGATCTGTCATTTTAGGCTGATTACAATAGTCCAGAAATATTTTTTTAGACAATACATAGGTATTAACCTTTTACATGAAATGTTTATCTTTTTAAAATTCCAATTTAAACAGCCTAAATGATACAAAAAATATATATTGTCGCTGTCCAATAAAAAAAAACAAGTATCTCCAGAACAGCAACTTTACAGCAGAGAGAAAAAAACCTTCTAAACTTTCAATGGAAGTCAATGTATAAAGAGTCTGTTTCAGGTCATTTTGAAGTATTTATATTGGTCTGTTCATGAAGAAATTTTGACACAGGGTGAGGGACAGTTTGTCTGTTTATATTATGTAGTAAACTAAAAATCAACAAAAAATGAAGATACTTGTTTTTCATTGGACAGGGACGATATGCTGCTTTAATTGAAATAGGGTACAATTTTGCACTTCAGCCAGGAATATATTGTACTATGGAGACAATACATTAAATTCACATAAAGTACCACTTTACAATCTCAGAATGTGTTCTATTAACAAAAAAGAAAAAAATGCAGTTATAAATGAAATATGCTATAAAAGTGTTATATTAACACTCTTAGTCCCAAAATGTCTCGCACAGACATCTGCATTTCATATAGCAGGACAGTTCTGTTTAAAATGTAAAACACAAAAATAATCTGTGTTAAAAGGCCTAAATTAATTAACTTCTTAGATCAGAAAAAAATAATGCTAAATGTGTAATCATATTATCAGTTACTTTACCAAATACAATATTTTTGCTGATTTAAAACTTACAGGCTTATAGGTGTAGATGTTGCATATGACAATAGACTGTAATACACTGGCATTGCTATACTGCATATCGTGGGACAGCAACTGGTATTGTGTCCAGTGACATTTGCGGATGTGATTTATGCCAGAGTCGCATGTCTAAGCATGGACTGTTTCAGCCAAATGTGATATTCCTGGTACACATGTGATACTGTGGATCGAGGAATGTTTAATACCAGCACAACTTCAGAAATGGAACTTCCTATATTTATCTGGCACCCACTATCAGGCCTCATTTGAACTTAATAGTGCAGTGTTTAACCTCACCATGTAACACCGCACAACTAATACTAGAGTATTGGTGTATGGTAACACTTGCTACATTATTATTAGTTGCTATCTGGTGACTTTTGTACTTTTGTGTTGTAGCATACAACATTTTGACTTTTATCATACTATAACACTAAATTATTTGTCCATATCTTGCAAACCCAGACTAGTGTATTTACTGTATTACTGCAGCAGACATGCCTACAACCCACCTAATGCACCCCTTCCTTATCCAAACTTTTTTTCTACTAGTTAATCCGCGATCTGTCTGCTCATCACTTGACGAGTGTGTTTACACGTCGTTTATGTTTGTGTTGAGCTGGCTTAATTGTTTGCCGGTTCCAGTTCAATGTTTCTAAAGGACAGCAGGCTGTGGCATAGGAAAGGCCATTTGACCGTACATGACTGGCTCCCTCAGCAGCCCCACAGCATTCAGTGGGTGGTAATTGCTTTCTAGACAATATTATTTCTTTGTCATGTGATATGGTAATAGGCCCTACTCGCTGTAATTGGAGATGCTTGAGATAATTGCTTCACATAGATGTTATGCTTTGAAAGGGGAGACAAAGGTATGGGAAAGGCACGGAGGAATGTTTGGAAGTCGGAGCGACTGTTTTGAAGGTGGCATGTCATAATGTTGAACAGTTAATATTCTTTTGAAACTGCCTGATGAGGATTTCCCTTTTTCCCCTCACTTGCCCCCATAGCCGCGTTGGTTTAATGGATATCAGCAAGATTGCACCTCTGGAGGAGGGAGCCCTACCTTACAATCTTGCAGAACTCCAGAGACAGGTAAGGAATAAACTTGACAACTACTAGTACCACTGAGGCTGTTTTTTACATGTACACTCATTGACAAAAAACAAAAATATCCAAGAATGTTGCAAAACCAGACCAAGAGTCATGTCTCAGGTAGATATGTATATGATAACAGGTCTGGTCTGATTAGACACTGGGTCTTGCCGCAAGAACGGCACTCAAGGCTACTTTTGGGTAGTGTACCTCTTGGTGAGAGATTGGGGCCCAGTTGATAGACTATGATAGGTGGTACATCATTGGTCTGAGAGAAGCAGGTTGGTTGCTTAGACAAACTGCCAACTATCTAGGCCAACTGTTAGCCAGGCACTGCCACCTTTGTTTTCAGTAGCACCGTTAATGAGAAATCTGGATTACAACAGATTAGAACTATATAGCCTTTAGTGACAAATCCATGTTTTTTGGGAGTTTTCGACGATGATCAGGTTTGAGTATTGAGGCCTTGTGTGGAGCACTTCAATCCGTGACAGAGCTTACAGCATATTCAGACATTTTTCAGCAGGATAATACTCATCCACACACAGCAAGGATTTTCCAGGAATCCAAGGGACCAGCTTGGATGCCAGCTTCACCAGCCTACGAGTATGGAGGATGTACTGGCCCAGTTGAAACCTATCATCTGTTGGCAACTGTTGCTTCAGGATGCCATACAGAACCTGTATGCCTCCATGCCCAGGCATATCTCATCTTGTATCCAGGCTCAAAATTACAATTATATTCATTACATACTTATACGGTTTTGTTTAATTGCAACATCTCCTTCTTGGTATGTTTTTTTTTTTTTGGGCAATAACTGTACAATTATTTAACAAGTTTGTGGCACTGTATTTTAATTGCTAAAACACTAATGGGTTAATTATATCGTTTTTTTTTTTCCTCTACAGCCGTGTCATAAAGAGGTTCAGTTTATAAGGCTGGAGTAATTCCGCAGTCTTGCTGTTTTTGCTGTAAAATTTGTGATGTGCATTGTTAGTGATTTAATTTGAATAGCCACCGAAGAACAAACGCAGCCTCTGGCCTTCTAGTGTTGCTTTTTCTTCTTTTTTTTCCAGCAACTGTTATGGTACTGTTGCTTTTTTGCTTGGGCCAAAGCAATGAAAAAAGAGAATATCTGAAGCTGTCATCAACGTGCCGAACGCACATATAAAAAGTTGTAAATGAAATGCAAGCCCAGCAGTGGAGGAAAGTTATCACTCTCCGTGGGCAGCTGAGGGGAAATGAAAACAGACACGGAGGGTTGAGGACTCTGCGGGGAGAACGGAGAGAGAGGGAGAGAGGGGGATGCTAGATGTGCCTTTTTATTTTGTCAGAAGCCATGCCTCCAGACGCGCTGAGGGCTGAGTTATTCCTCCACGGCGGGCCGTCCAGGGCAGGGGCCCCGAGCAGAGACGCCAGTCCCACCACAATGAGCAGCTTTGGGCTGTGGTTTGGGCGCTGCGGGCTGCTGGCCAGCTCTCCCCCCACCACATGCACCCCTCCTTCCCAAAACCCTGCACCCCTCAACCCCCCCAGAAACAAGCCGGGGGACCGCGCCGGGGGTCCCGGGGGCTACTGACAGGTGGTCCTGTTCCAGGACAGGGGGCAGAGAGAGACGGGGCAGGGCGACAGGTATCTCTGGCGGGGAATGTGGAGCGGAATGCTTGGATGGTTCTAGCTAGCTAACTGTGCTCTCCTCACTCTCATGCTCTTCACTGTGGTGCTGGACTCTTGCTGGCACTTGGATGCTTGCTTGACTAACACACACTTTTCTGATTTTGCAGCACTCGCTCAAGGAATGACATTAAATAATATAAAAATGCAGGCACACTTCTAACTCCTATGTTTCTTTCTAAACAATGGTACAATGATTATCTGCCTTAAATGAAGCTTGTTTGTTTGCATGCAAGAACTATTAACCAAATATCTACATGAAAATGTATGATTAGTTGATGTTTTTTTAATTTTCTTAAATGAAAAAAGGCAAAATTAAGATGTAAGGACAATATATTACTTTAATAGGCTTTAATCTCATGGAAGAGGGGCTATTTTTAAATTAAAATAAAAATTTGTGCTATTCTTAAATAAAATATATATATATATTATTCTTAAATAATATTATAATTAGAATGTAAGCTTATGCATGGCCAGTTAGCATCCTTCTGAATTCTTGGATCAATTTTAAACTTGCCTAAAACCACACCAACTCCTCTCAAGCAGACTTATTCTACTGCAGATTCCTTGTATAACATCACGTTAGAACTTGATGTGGTTTGAGGAGACAGTGTGATGATTATTTCACTATGCTAATTGGCATGGTATGTACTTCCATTAGTAAATCTTCACTAATTAGCCTCCATTGTGAACATAAAGAAGTCATTAAGTTTAATTGTCATTTGCGTAATATCTTAGGACCATCATGCATAGAACTGCTTGTGGTGAGGCTCAGACAACTACAGCAAGATAGCACTAAATATACAAAACTAGATATAGGAAATATTCAAAAATAGGTTCAATATACAGAACTAAATATATGGTTTATACAGAATATACAAAACTATATATATGGAATACATAGACATATTTAGAAATGTACATAATATGCAGAACTAAATATATAGAACATGCAAAAGTACTTTAAATATACAGACCTAAATGTATGAAATATACAGAAATCTGCTACATTTGTACACACATATACAAAAATAAATTATATTTTATTATATTATATATAATAAAATATATTTGTCGGCTTATACAAAATAAACAGACACAATCATTAGTGTATCCTCAACAATTTGTATTAAAAAAGAGAAAAAGTATGACATACCTCACTGCTTTCCACATGATTTTCACATTTTATATCAGAACAGCGTGAAGATGATTATGTGGTTGTATAACCAAGGTAACAATTTAATAGAACATTGAGAAAGAGAAAATATATATTTAGAGGTTTTACACATAATATTCAAACAAACTAAATACAGTTTTTTTTAATATGCACAAAAAGATTGATTATATAATGTTAATTTAATTTAAATTTATGAATCGGCATGAAGTCAATGAAATGCCGGATGGTCATTAATTGTATGTGTGTGTACATATTATACCTGAAAAATACATCAAGCATTATTGATCGTAAATGTGTAATGTAATGTTTTTTTTCCCTGGGAGACTAACCATATATTATATCATATATTTTCACTGTCATACAAAAGCCTTGTATCTCCAAAAATGTCAATGTAAATATTATATACAGCTCGGGAAAAAAATAAGAGACCACTTAAAAATTAAGTTTCTTTGATTTTACCAAATTGAAAACCTCTGTAATATAATCAAGAGGAAGATGGATGATCACAAGCCATCAAACCAAGCTGAACTGCTTGAATTTTTGCACCATGTGTAGCAAAAAAGGCTTTCAAAAGCAGTGTGTAAGATTGGTGGAGGAGAACATGCCAAGATGCATAAAACTGTAATTAAAACCCCAGGGTTAAACCCACCAAATATTGATTTCTGAACTCTTAAAACTTTATGAATATAAACAATTTTCTTTGCATTATTTGAGGTCTGAAAGCTCGGCATCTTGTTTGTTATTTCAGCCGTTTCTCATTTTCTGCAAATAAATGCTCTAAATGACAATATTTTTATTTGAAATTTGATAGAAATTATACCTATAAATAGCAAAATCAAAGAAACTGATTCATAAACTGAAGTGGTCTCTTTATTTTTTTTCTAGAGCTGTATTATACTAACAGAAAAATCAAATTCATTTTGGAGCATTTATTTGCAACGTTCAACTTAAAAATATAGACATAATGTAAAGAACAACAAATTGACTCAAATTATGCAGAGTAAAAATGGCAAAAATTGATCCTGAACTGTTGCTTTATAGGGCAGTTTCAGAGAGTTTTGATCAGTATAAGCTGAAAACTGATAAACTTGAGGGCATGTGCTGTAACTGACCAAACACGCATGCGGGGAATGTTCTCAGTGCTTGACATTGTTGGGATTTTTTCAGGGTGGAATGCGTTCTTAATGAGGAAAAGGGTTTTGTGGAGAAATGTAAAAATATGATTGGTGGGTATATGGTTAACAGCTTGCTGTTCTGTGACTCTCTTTCTCTGTGTCTCTGTGTTCCCGAGCAGCAGTCCGGTGGGGAGGTGTCTCGCTCTGTAATGGTCCAGATAGCTGAGTCTGCTTACAGGTTCACACTGGGCTCGGTGGCTGGAGGTGAGTCAGTCATGCATCAATGTGCACCACCCCTTTAACCGCTCGCTCCCGTCCCGTCCTCCTTCTCAGCATCGCACCATAAGGGAGGGGACGAGAGGTCCAAAACAAAGGCTGCCCTATTTCCTTCTGAGGGGGGTGATCAAACCCGCTTAAGAAGGAGAGGAGGGTATGCATGGGAACCTCCTGTGTGGATTCTTTTGTACCTGTGAGCGATCAGAGGGATGTGTGTGTGTGTGTGTGTGTGAGGGAGAGAGAGTGAGTAGGTGGTGCTTGGCTCAGTGTTTGGCTCCAGACTGGCTCTCTCGGAGGAGACAGGTTAATAAGGAGGTAGCGCCCGGCCAGGTCTCTCTTTAATTAAGCCTGTCGTGGCTGTGTCCCCTTTGTGTCCAGTGCAAACCTGTCAGATAAGGCATGACTGACGAGCTTGAAATATCCTGACAGCTCTTTTACCTTTTTCCTCGCTCATTTTCAGTTTAACGTGCACTTCCTGACCTGCCTCTCCTCCATTATTTAACCTCCCACTTCTTCCATGTATCCACATGTCCGACACTGTGTCTCCTGTTCCAGCTGTGGGAGCCACAGCAGTGTACCCCATTGACCTGGTGAAGACTCGCATGCAGAACCAGCGCTCCACCGGCTCCTTCGTGGGAGAGCTGATGTACAAGAACAGCTTTGACTGCTTCAAGAAGGTGGTGCGCTACGAGGGCTTCTTTGGCCTCTACAGAGGTCAGTGCCCCGGGCCCCAGAGATGGGTGTCGCCCTCACCTCTGATCTTTGAAGAGTTTAAAGCTACGTGTACAGTTGTAGGGCCAAGCATGGTAGAGCAGAAGTGACTGCAAATGAATTGAAGAAATAGTTTTTGTTTTATTAAAGCTTAAACCCCACCAAAATGCACACCTTAGCGAAATATTTTCAGACAGACATAATTATACCCTTTTTGATACTGTGTGACTATTATATTGTCACTATCACGCAGAAACCTTGTATCTACATTTAGATTTTTACAATGTTTTACAATTTCATGATAAATTGACTATTAGAAATGCTTTAAAATAAAATATTTTTTTAGCTTTTCAGTTGAAAGTTAGGAAGATTTTTCCTTCTTCTGTAATTCTGTTGCAATTTTGGAGATACACACCATATGGACAAAACATCTGCTCTTTTTTTCCCAAAATCAAGGCCATTCAAAAAGACACATCCATTCTACTAGATATTAGAGAATTGCTGTGAGGATTTCATTGCATTCAGAGACAAGACTGAGGACCCCCCCCAACTCATCTCCAAAATATTAGAGCACCATCACTCTAGGAAACACAGTTCCACTGCTTCACTGTTTATTGTTTACAGATTTATAACCCTCTTACCCACACCACACAAAAAATGGTAAATTTGTTTTTTTGTATTCATTTAAAGGGGGCTCCATATAGTTTTTGTGTGATTAAAGATTTGTTAAAATAGGCATAAAATGCAGATAGGATTGAGGCATGCTGTGTTTGTTTGCTAGATAAGATACAAAATATGTCCTAGCTGATTAACTATATTTGAAGAATAATAGAATAATTCTGTATAATTCTAAATATAAATCACTTTACTGATCCTGAAGAGAATTGCAGAGATTTAGCTGAGCTCATACATCTTTAAAAAAAAAAAAACTAAAAGCCTGGAAGTTTAGTTTAGACTGTTTTAAATAGATCCAGTCATGGAAACTTAAAAAAAAAATGAGAAAATTTCATTAAAGACCTTGAAATATTAACTCTTAGACCTCTTAGAAAAGTTGTACAGTCATATGGACAGGTACACACACAGGCATCACATCTTGAAGTGTTTGATGCTTTAAATGGATACATTAGTAACTACATAGTCACATCAATTTAAATAAGACACTGCTTAACACACACACACACATATATATATATATTATATATATATATATATATATATATATATATATACAAATAACTGCTTTTTCACCCAGTGGTTTCTTTTTTTTGCTAGTTATCAGCAGTCACCTGGTATGTTGAGTCTAGCTACATATCATTTGCTCCCAGTTGGTTTATAGAAAAAAGAGGATCTAAGGTATGGCATCTTAAATATGCACCTCTGTATCTAATTAATGAGGTATAGAGTAATTGTAAACTCTTTTGCAGTGTTCATAATTATGTATGTAATAAGCAAATTCACTTTCTTCCAAATGTATTTGTATCTTTCTTTTAAATGTAAAAGCAGTTACTATTTAAAAAATACAACAGAGATACAACAAAGCTGAGTGTAACTGAAAATAAACTGTATGGTATAAATTATACAAATCTTTTCACTATATGATGCTTTTCTGGTTTTTGGGGCCAAATATTTGGTGCATCTCCGACATGATGTGGTGTCATTCTGACAAGTAGCGGTGCCACGGTAGTATACTGAATATTATGTTGACTGTTACTGAATAGTACATCCAGTTATCATGTGTATAAAGCTAATTAATTTAAGGGGGTTTCATGTATTTTTTGTATGTTTGCTGTCATTTATGGAAACCTGGAGAATGTTTCCCCCCAAAAAAGTGAAAAAAGTTGGATTTAGGATTAATGTGGAAGTAAGTTTCATTTTTGCTGAACTGTTCCTTCAACAATGAGCATTATAAATGCAGACGGTGCTCTATACAGCTGTCGAAGATAGGAAGCACATGCTTAGCTTTTAGTGACACAGCTCTTTACAGCCGTCTCTCAGGTCATTCTAAATCATGGTGCATTTAGGACTGAAGCGGTGATGGACAAGAGTGATTGCCACATGACATCCATTAAGAACACTAACAGCCTGGGTTTTGTCTATAAGTCTCAGAAAAGACCAGCTACCCTCGTCATCTCTGTAAAGTTATTTCAGGAGACTGTAACATTACAGCACTTACCCTACCAAATTCTTGAGTGGCTGTAAGTTTGAAGTTTTAACTGACCGAAAAAAGCAGAAGCTGATGCAATTTCAGTCGCAGTTCACAGTATTTCTCTTGTATTATACTCACATTACTGTGGAGCATAAATCACTTCCTGTTGGTGTATTTGTGATGAGGATTGGGTCTGAGTGCTGGTTCTGAATCGCCATTGCCCAAAAAGGGTACTGGCCCATAATAATGTATTAACTTAATGTACTGTGCATCTTTAATTTCCCATCAGAGATTACAGGTGGCATAGAGGACGAAAAAATAAAAAATGTAAAAATATATTTTTCCAAAAGCTGGTAATGTTATTTTTTATTAAATCAGGTATATATATAATTTATTTTTGTTTTGATTGATTGCGCTTTATTGAAACTCTATTTTATCTGTGTTTGCTGCAGTTTCTCCAGTTTGAGTAAATCCCAAAAAGAGGAAAAAAAAACTTTAAAACTAAAAGCTAAAATTAGTGATAATGTGATTTTTTTAAATTTATATTTTATTGAATCAAAAAAGACTCTCAAGTTAAAATTAATTTTAAGAAATCCCAGAAAGGTTTTTTAAAAATATTTTGAAATAGGATACAACTTTCAAACTAAAAGCTAAAATTACTGTTTTACAATTGTTTATTTTGTTTTATCCTATCTGTGACTAAAAAAGGAAATAAATCCAAACCATGAATTTTGAGACCACAAATAAACACTGTACGTGCACTGCCATACAGTTAGGTCAATTGGCCACATTTTTATATAGTATATTAGGTGTTTTGTAATCAAAATATATTTTAGTGAATACAGTGATTTCCTGCTTAATGTTATGTTTTATGTTTTGTGTTGGCTACAGTGCATGTTAGTCTGTTAAAAAATTTAAATGAAAAAATAAAACTGAATTTGGAGACAAATTAACACAGACTTCACCTAACCCTGTATTGCTGGTGCTCTATTAAAAACAAAATAGCCTTAAATTAGTTACTTTAATCAGTTCTTTATTCAGCAAGAGCTTGCACCAAATAACAATATTTTAGAATAAGGCACTGATAAGAATACTGGCTACAAAGCAGGGATGCTTTGTACAGTTGAGATGGGGGCAATTCAGTGGAAAATACTTGGAAAAAACTGATTACAAAAAAAAAAAGATCTCAACATCAATCTCAGCTAAAGAGTTGAGGACCTTTGAGGGACTTTGTGAACACGAGGCAACTATGACTTCGCTTTCTCTGAAACCTCAAGTAAACACGCATCATGAAAGAGCAGTCGGTACTTAGCCTCGCTGAAATGGATGATTACCTTTAAAAAATGATTAGTGCTGTTCTCCCTCTTAAGCTTGCAAGCAGACCACACAAACCAACTCCTTCAGCTTGGCTTAATGATACGTTTGGCCTCCTGTTGCTGTGTGGCCAATTTAGACCCTTACTCACCCACACTATTAAGGTTGTTTGTTACTTTTGGGGCTGTACGAGTTTGTGTTTGTGTTTGTATAGGTTGAGGTTTATGCTCCTGACTTTCAATTCCCTTTTTTCTGTTTGTATTCCGGCTAGAAGGCTGTGCATTGTAATTGATGCCTGTGTAAACTTGGGTTAAGCTAGTTTTTAAGGGGAGGGAATAGATTTTTCTTCACTGTGTCGTACTGCACAGCAATGCAACCGTCCCAAACGTCTGAACGCTCCACATCAATAATGTTCGCTCCTGCGGTGACGATAGGAGATTTGCATGCACAGCATGCAAAGCGTCGTCTTTATATTGAGGAAATTTCTCCTGGCCGCGAGTCGTGCTTCCTTTAGCTCCTCTCTTTTTTTAATCATCTTGTTTCCTAATTATAGGCCTGGTACCGCAGCTTCTGGGCGTGGCCCCCGAGAAAGCCATAAAGCTTACAGTAAGTGCTCAGCCCTCACCACATCAGCCTGGGCCTGTTCACCTTCAAACCACTCCATTCCCCAAAGACACATGCTGTCGCTCTGTTCTGCCCACTGACTTCATTACACACATAACCCATACCCACCCACCCACACACTACCTGAGTCTACATGCTGCAGTGCAGAGGAATGCACAGAGCAAAACTCAGTAAATATTTCACTTTGTTTACAGTTCAGACCACATTTGTGATATTTACATACTTATTAAAATGTCAGTCAGTTACTACTAGAAGTAGTAGTTGTGAATGACAATTTATAGAAGATTCTGTAATCCCTAATAGATTGGGTACAAATCATGGAAATTGTCATAATTTACTTCCTGATTGAGACTTTGAGGTTTTTTTTTTCTTTCATTTTAACCTAGGGCTGGATGCACAGGAGCTTTCCTCAGACAAAAAGCTTATAAAAAAATGTATTAAAATGCACATAAATAAGTCCATAAGGTCTTTATTTACCACCAGTTTTTAAAATATATATTTCTTCTTAAAACCACAAACATTTTGACATTTACTAATATTTGGAATTTGTTCAATACAAATAGGACAATAGGATCCATCATTATGAAAGCAGACTTGTGGATAATTCGTCACTTTCTTCTAAACTGAAATATTTTTTGAAAATACAAACAAGTTAATTTTGTTATAAACTGTTCATTGTTTTATTATGTAGCCAGTATTATATTTGTATTATATATTTTACATCTTACCATAAATGATGCTAGATATTTTTCATTTGAATTTACAATTTAAATTTATGCTGCAGATATTTAAAAAGTGTAACGATAAGAAATAAGAAGAAATAAAGAAGAATTTCTTTCTTAAGGCACTTGCAAATTCGGGCCCCTGAATTGTATCTCAGGTCTTGATATCTCCACTCCTGTTGTGCACTGTTTGTAAAAGACCTTTGCTTTTGTTTTCTCTACCAGGTGAATGACTTTGTGAGAGGCAAAACTATGCAGAGAGATGGAACAGTTCCCCTGCCATATGAAATCCTAGCTGGTGGATGTGTGAGTAAATGTTTTCAAGCCTTAAAAAATTCTTAAAATAAATACAGCCATACATACATGCATACATAACTGATTTTATAATATATGGTACTATTAGAAACATCCTGCACTCCTTTAGAAAACAACTAGCTATCAGGGTTTAACTATAAATTCAAACCTTAATTGGATAGTTTTTTTTTTTTTTTTTTTGTGAAGGCCCATCCTTCCCTTCAGTGCTTAAACCACATTTTAAACCCTCGTCTTAGTGTTCCCTCACCTAGAGATCACACACAACAGCATTGGTGCAGCTACTTATCATGTTACGCCTTCCAAGCCCGTTCAGAGGGTCACTGACCCTTTGCATTATCAATGAGTCAACAGCAGATCTGGGAGTGTCGTAACACGGCCATTATTTCCATACGCTCTGCTTCCCCCTACTCTCTCTCTGTGAAGGCAGGGGCACCCAATGGCTTCTGCTGGGTTTTTTGTTTTTTGGGCTTTTTTCAAGTGAGACATCCATTTGGACTTCAGAGCCCATGCTTCTTTGAGCTGAGAGTAGCTGGACCATTTGTGCCCTTTGGCAGTGCTATGTGTGTGTGTGTGTGTGTGTGTATGTGTGTTTCTGTGAGTGCACACGTGTGTGTGTGTGTGTGTGTGTGTGTGTGTATGACCTGACCTAGGATCAGATGTTGCGTGTGAGAGAAGCAGACAGGCCTGCTACCTGAGAGGCTAGTATGTTTGATCAGTGAGCTGTCAGACTGCCCCCTCCTCCCCCCAGGTCTGCTCGACCCTGTGCCATCAGCAGCGCTCCCTCAAAGAGCCGCTTTCATTAGCCCTCGTTTGATGGTCATCGCTAAAGCAGAATATTCAGCAGTGCACTCTTCATTTATACATGCATACACATTTCTATATAAACGTCTATAAAAAGGCTTACTTCTAGTTTTTTTATGTTTCACCTATTTTGTTAAGTTAACAGTGTTTTGTTTCCTATTCATCCAAAATTAATTTAAATCAAATGAAGTCTCTCTTTATCAGGCATTATGTAACATTTGTACCTCAAAATAACAGCTTCAAAAACAACATTGTGATGCTCCACTGACCTGCAATAGGGAGAAAAGTGTCTCTATTGTTGCCACTCCAGGGGCAGCACACTGGATCGTGCACAAGCACAGCCTAACACTGCATAACTTGAGTCATACTTGTGTAAAACCCTGTAATATGACTGTGTACAGGGATGAGGTGAGGACAGCATCCTGTCCTCACTAATGCTAATGCTTGTCGGTAAATGCAATCAAATCCCAACAGCAATGCTTCAAAATCTAAGTAGAGAGCATTTCCTTACAATTATAAACAATTAGTTACAGGAACAAAAGCAGGATGAATCTGCTTTAAATTATCACAATTTCAAAAGGAACTGTAAATAAATGTTTTTTGAAAATTACTTCTGCTCAGCCTGTTTTTAGAATTTTTCTGTGGACTGGGAAAACAGAGATTTATGAAAATATTCATGTCACAATATGTCAGCATCTGCATGCAGGAAGCACCAGATTTTGACATATGAATAAATGTAAATACTGCTCTATAACAAATATACTATATCTGTTTAGTTTTTTTAAATAATTTAATGATGTGTATGTGTATCATGAATATATAAGTGCTCATGCAAGCATTTATTGTCTCTGTGTGTATGAAAATATAATACCAGAGGGAGGTTATCTTAAAAAATGTCTATGCATATAAGCAGAGCTTAAGGGAAATCACATTTTCACCCACACAGTGTTAAGTGATAATTTTATTATTAAGTAATAATAATAAGTATAAATCTACATATTTTGTTCACGGCACTGTACAGTACGTAGACTCCATAGACCTGGTCAACAGTGTGTTTTAAAACTTAACAATGTTTATTAAACACACTAACTCTTTTTTATTTCACTATAATAAACTGTTAATAATATTTTGTAGATGATGCTGGCCCTTTAAATGTCACAGACATTCCTTGATTAAACCATCACGGATACAACTGACCCAGGTGCATCATTTGCATTGATATTTAGACTGCACATCATGAAGAGAAATGTTCCTCTGAAAGGCGTACAGAGTGGCGGCTTGTGCTGGGCCCGGTGGACGTGTTTTCCCTCATGTGATTTTCCTGACAGCTTCTTTCATCCATGCCGAGCCCCCGGCGTTGGAGCTGGCAGGCCGCGCCGCTTTTCTCACGCCTCTCCGCGTGCCGAGCACTCTCAGCCCTGTTTATTGACACTGCAGTCACGGCAAATCAGACGGATTTATTTCGTTTTTGGGGGAAAGACTAAACTGCTGATTTGAGTGTGGTGCCTTAGTAACAGTCATGTCTCAGAAGCGTTACAGTGGGAGAAAGAGTGAGAGAGTGTGAGAGAGAGAGAGAGAGAGAGAGACGGATGACCAGCCTGATGGAAAAGCCTGGTTAATGCATTTTTGTGAGGCTTTTAAACTGTTAAGTGCTCTCCTCTTCTCTCCTGTCCTCTCACATTGCAGCCTCTGAATTAGACTCTTGACAGTTGCCAAGACTTAATAATTATTTGGTAAGAACAGCATGCTCCGCTGACCGAGAAGTTGGCTGGATGCTTATCTCATGCTTGCTAGCCTTCATTTGAGGGCCGGGTTACTCAAAATACTTGCACAGCCAATGTAAAGAGCAGTAGAGAGAGGGGGGAAACATGGCAGGGATACAGTGATGCTTTGTTCGTTTTCGGTGTGAATCGTAAAGAGATGTAATTTAGCTTGCTTAATGTTATTTTGTCTTTGTAATGCGTTGTTAGTCTGTTGCGAAAGAGAGTATTTTTCTGTTTTTTAACTTGTGATATCACCAAATAGTGTTTTTCTTTATCGCCCCGCTCTGCGTTTCTGTGTGCAAACACGCACGTGCGAAACCCACTGAGGTGACCATTCGACACCCATGAACGTCTGAGTGAGTGCTAATAGAGGGAGGCTAATGTTTGTGCCTTGCGCTAAACTATTGTTTGACTACGAGAAGTGAGGTAAGTATAACAGAGTGTGAGCAGTAGAAGTGTTTGCACTGCACTGTTTGTGTGTGTGTGGGCTTGTGTGTTTCCCTGTGTTTTTTGCTCTTGGCAGTAGAGTGTGTTTCAGGTACACCTCCACCACACCCAGCAGCCCTGCCTGCCTCTGGGCCTCACCTTGCCTTGTAATTATGACTGAATTATCGGGCTGCCACCGCCTCTGTCACTCTGCCCCCAAATCCCATTTCTCACACTGACATATGGCACCGCAGACAGCTCTAAATGCCTCGCTCTCGCAGCTGATTGAGCTATTGTCTCCCACTAACCAGTGCCCTCGGTTGTTTATTGTTTGTTTTCTTTTTTTTTTGCAACTCTTTAAATTTCCAATTAGTACCCAATTGATACGAGTAAACGACCTGGCCCGCGCTCCCCTCTTCAATTTTAGTATGCTATTTCTTGCCAAAACAAGTTTAAAGAGATCGCTCTCAGGGCTGATGCTCTAATTAACTATAAAAGATCATTTTCCACATAAATAGCTATTAGTTTTTCTCACTAGGAGAAGGCTGGGGGAGGCAGGAAGGCAAGCAGTCTGGCCTGCTCTGCTCTGCCAGTCTATGCTCTAATGTCCTCTGGAAGGGAAGTGTGGGTCATTCTGCTCAATTCTATTTAAAGTGCACCTTCAATGAGATGATTATGATCTTTCCCTCCGAATATGGTAATAGTTACTAAATGGGTGTTATTTTTTTCCTCTTTTTTTGTAAAATGTGCTCATTCGCAAGATTGAGACTCATTTACTACATTCCCGTAAGACAGAGCGCACAATTCCACATTCATATCTCCGAGGAACGGTGGAGGGGGGAGAAAAGGACTAATGACAAACAAACAGTGAGGGCCTTATTTTGAAAAGGAGAGGCTGAAGGAAGGAGAAAAAATCCATGGAAACAGATTTCCATCTAATTGCGACTGTGCTTTCCTGCGTGCAACCTCAGTAACTAGGAGCAACAGGGAAGATAGGGCACCGCGGCGGCAGGCTGCCAGCCTCTCAGGCGAGACGTGTTGAAATGTGGCCGTAGCCAGCCCAGATACGTCTGTGTCAAAGCAGAAGTGTTTTCAAAGAGCCTGCGAGGAACCTGTTCCAGCTTGCGCTGGCTGTTTTATCTTCCGCACAAATGCACGGTTGGAGCCGCCGCATGGTTGAGGTTGTCTCCTTAAGGCCCCTCAGGGCCTGCATTCTGTCTGATGTCTCAGGTACGGTTTGTCTGTCTGTCTGTAGCATGGACAATATGGCTGTGTGTGCAGGCTGCATCCGAAGTGAGCTCTGTTGATTCCATCGTCCAATTAGAATCTTCACAGTACGTGATAGGCAGGGACTAAAGTGAGGAAATTCCTGACACTTGGTTAGACCTCAGACCACAGCTGACATGTCCAGCTGTCCAGTCTGGGCTCTCTACTTGTTGTTGGTCTGATTTGCTCTTTTCTCACCTCTCACATAATCATCAGTTGTTGGGGAGGCTTACAGCAAACTGTATTGTGTTTGGTTGTAACTCTGGACTGGATGTTCAGATTTTATTGGTCTGTTGACAGCAGAACTGAAGCCAGCTCAACTTTGCAAATACACTTATCACCAAAAATTAGTAGCACAAAGAAGGAATAAACTGACAGGAATTAAACTCGATGGGTGGTTGTGCCTGACTGCCATGAGTGTGTCATCATCTGCTTTTGGCATGGGGAGACGACCAACGAATCCATGTGTGAAGGCACTGTGGTCAGCTTCAAGATCAACAGATTGTCGTCACGTGTCTCACATGTCCAGAAGGCCTGGTGTCATGGTGTGGGGAGCAATTTTACAGTACAGTGCCAGATCACGTTTGGTCTTTATTACAACACTTTGACAGCCTAATGTTTTGCTAACTAATAGCACTATGATTTCTGAACACAAGCGTAACACAAACTCATTCTGTATGTTTAGCTCAATAAATATGACCGAGAGGTGCCCATATCAGTCTAAATAATTTATTTATTGTTTGTTATTTGTTGTTATTCACTATTGTTAAATATTTATTTATTCTTCCCTGTAACCTTTGTCTTCCTTCCAAATCACATTGCAATACGACACTTCGTTCTAGGTGTAACAATTTTGGCATCTATTTCTTTGACAATGAGTGTATAAGCCTTTGTAGGTATTTAGATTAATATGTAAAATATTCATGTGGCGTGTGTGTATGTTCTTCAGGCTGGAGGCTCACAAGTGATCTTCACCAACCCGCTGGAGATTGTGAAGATCAGGCTGCAGGTGGCAGGAGAGATCACTACAGGGCCACGCGTCAGCGCTCTCTCAGTCATCCGTGACCTGGGCTTCTTCGGCCTTTACAAGGTATCTATGCTCTATCTTCACTCTGTCTCTCAAACTCTCTGTCACTTTATTTCCTCCTAGAACCTTTCAGAGTCCTGAGATACTCAGCATCCAATAGCTTGAACGTGTTCTGAAACAAAAACAGTATAAAAGTCAGCACAGCCAGAAAAGTTGGTCAAGAAAAGTAACATCGAGCAGCTGCAGTTTGATATATAGAGTTTTTTTTGACCTCCTACAACCCAGAAAGAGAACATCTTCAGCTCTCTAGCGCCTCCCTCCTGCCGCCCACAGTCTGTTCCGCTCTCCATCCCACACAGACTTGATGGTTCCTCTTGAGACTCCTCTGAGCACCAGCAGAATTCTGTACACACACACACACACACACACACACACACGCACCATCAGGGCTCAATCGACCCCCTGCAGGCCACTGCGTGAGTCTGTCCGGGCAGCTCTGGCCTCTCAGCCCATGAATGAGGATTCTAATGCTGCTTCTCTTTCTGAGTGCTGCTGTTGTGTGGAGTGAGTGTATCTGTATGAGCACAGCAGTGCTGTGAGAGCCGCTCCTGGTCCAGCCGAGCCAGCAGAGAGCCGCCGCCACATTCCTGAGGCTTGGAGAGCAGGCGGCTGTGGAGAGAGTTCTGTTTTGCTGTAAACAACGCGGTGGAACTGCCGTGATGGCCTTCGGTCATATCTTATCCAGTAGACTTATTTTATGACATTTTATAGACTGTTAGACTGTGACTGAGTGATAAATCTGTGTCAACAGGTTCTAGGGTGGTGTTATAAGTGTATAATTGGGATTAATGATGGCTGCTTTTATAATAGTTAGTAAAAATGGGTTTAATTACAATATTTCAGATGATCTTTATATATCTCATAATGTTAAAAGATGTAGTGTACCAGATGCATTACTTTTTGATACTTATGCATTAGAAATAAAAGTAAGCATTTATTGTCACTTAATGAGCAATTTAGTTGCAGCATGATTAAAGAATATAATCCATAAGTAGAGTCAAACTTTTTTTTCCTTTTTTTTTAGTGATAAAGGAATCTTTACTAAGATTCTTGCACTAAGATATTAATAAGATTTAATAAATATATGCTTTCATATACTGTTGAATGTGCATTTTAGTATAGTTGAAAATAAATGTTGGAAAGATGCCTAAATGTAGCTACTAAAAAAAATCTGGTGAACACTGATATTATTATAAAAATGTGTTCTTTATAAAATATATTAATCTTAAGAAAGCCTTACACTGATCATAGACTGTAAGAGTTCATAAGGAAGATCTTTAAAATAGTCAAGTTATAAGTTGAATTGGTGAAATTGAACAAATTCTAAAGAGGATATTGTTCTTAAAGTTATGTTAGTTTCAAAATAAAGAAAATAATGGCTTTCTAATACCACAACACAGCTATCATATTTTATAATGAGATTTATTTCCTGTTTGATGTTACCGCCACCATTTTTTTTTTTTTAATGCTTAGTTTATTTTATATTTTCATTCGTTTCGCCCGCCATACACTGTACAGAACACAAAATTATGTTAATTTTCTTCTAAGGTTTCTTTTTATAAAAAAAATAAATAAATAAAAATGTCCAGTCTCTGAGTTGTAGGGTACTGAAAATAAAATTTGCAACTCAAATTCTTGATTTTTTAGTTATGTGGCAATGCTTACGAATGACATGAACAAAACATGACATAAACTGTAGATGCGGTTGCATAATTAGCCATTTACAAATTTTCACTGGCTTTTTGTAGTTAGTCTTTGTTAGAGCTGTTGCTTCTGGACCTAAATACCATCATTCAGGTTTAAAATGGGCTATTTTGAACTGTACACCCAACAGTATTGTACATACGTGGTTTATAATAGTTTTAATCATTTAAGAGGTATTGGAGATACCTAGGCAGTATGTGTGTGTGTGTGTGTGTGTGTGTGTGTGTGTGTACACGATATAGGTGGAGATGTGTCCCACTGGTCAGGTAGCTGTCTCCAGGGCTCACCTGTCAACCTGTCGTGGGAAAGGAGCTTTTATTTCAGGGTAGTGGGGGAGAATGGAGTGTACAACAGCGTGTGTGTGTGTGTGTGTGTGTGTGTGTGTAAGAATGCTGGATCCGGCCCCTGTGCTCTGTCCGCCTCTCTGCAGCTCTGTGGACAATGTGCATTGAGTGCAGAGACGCGCTGCAGCCTGCTTGTCCCAGACGGCCTGGCTCCTCAGGGCCCGGCCCAGGCACAGAGCCGCCTTTGTCAGTCTAATTACCCCGCCTCTCCCCTGCTGCTGCTGCTGCTGCTGCTGGAGCTTCCAGCACCACCACTCCCTACTGCTCCACGTGAAGATCTGTGCATGCTCTGCACCAGAGATGTCCCAGTCAGATTTTGTCCCCTCCTTATTTAAGTTGAGTTATTATCAGTGTCCGTGTCCCCGTGATTAACTGAAACATCAGAAAATGTTGTGGGCAAAGTTTTCTAGGTATGGATGCTCCTGTAATATGAGAAAAATGTCCTTTAGATATTAATGACATTCTGAAACATTGAGCCATTGAGCCACCTTGTACAATTATAGTTTACAAATATATTTCAATTATTTCAGATTTTTTGCTTTTGAATTTTTACAGATGACAGTGTACTTGCAATGTGCATTTGACAGCTGTATGTCCAATGTCCATTTCGATGAAAGCATTCAGATACTTTTCTGACAAAGACGTGAAAATTCACACCTTGATTTTTAGAAGAAACGTGAATAAACAGGTGTCTCAATACTTTTGTCCACATAGTTTACATTATTAATTAATTACCCAGGTACATGATAGAATCAAGCCAACTTTTGAGCTAATTATGTATTTATTTTTTAATTGTAATTAAGGTAGCATGTTTAATTTATTGTGATACTGATTTTAGTGTGCAAACCTTACATATATGATTTTATAAAAGAATGAAAAAAAATACTTTGTCAATGTAATTGGAGCATTTCTATTGGTCCATTGATTTATTATATATTATGAAATTTGGACATAATAAAAAGGGCAACTACCAGATTCTATTTATAGCAAAAAGTAAAAAATTACATATAAAGGTAGAGATTTTTTTTTGTAATACTGGTACCATATATAACTGCAGTTTGCAAGTAAAAATAAATCAAAAATTGATAATATTAACAGCAATAGCAAAAGTGTTCTAATGAATCAAGATCTTCACATGTTCCAACAACATTTATTGATTTTGGTTGTGCATGTTGTGTGTTTTAAGATTGCCTGCCATGATACAGTATTCTGCCCTTTATCGTGTAGATCTGACAACCACACCTTCACCTTCTCCCCAGCTGTGAAGCTGCCAAGTGGTGTTGTCAAGTTATCGCATATACAGAGGGCCAGTGGATCCAGATGTTATTCAGTCTCTGGTTGAGGCTGAGCTGTGTTAGAGCTGCACACACCTGCAAGCACACTAAACCCCGCCAGAGCAGATGAGCCAGACCCAGCCTTCAGAAACAGCAGTGATTACGTTATTCCCCCCTCCCGCTTTCAGCGGGCACGCTGCCCTGAGCACAGAGAGGAGAGAGAGAGAGACAGCAAAAGAGGGAGAGAGAGCGAGAAACAGAGAGTGACTTGCAGAAAGAGATAACTCAGCTATCTGTGCTACCTGTGTAGGAGGGGCAGATTAAGCTGGAGTTAAATGAAGCCTGTCTAAAGAGCACTCAGAGCTGGAGTTAAACCCCTGAGCTGAGCACTGAGGCTGTCCAGCTTCTTGGCCTCCTCCTCTGGACGCCTGCCAGGCCAGTAAGGATGAGGAACCTGAAGCTTAGATATGGCTTTGTTTGCCTTTCACAACCAAGAAAGACACAGGATGACCCTCACAGGTCTGAAGTGCAGACTGTTTTCATATACTGTGTAAACGTACTTACAGTTCTGCAACAAATCACAGTCAAATTACAATCCATATCTGTATTTCCATGCTTTCCTGTCAGTAAATGAGAGGAATATAGTAGGAAAGCAAGACAAGGCTGTACATAATAATTTCAATAAAGTGAATGTCTATAAGACTCCGTCTTCCTTATGTTAAATACATTATAATTTGTTTACAAAGCATTATAAGCATGAATAAATAGAATGCATTATAGCTTTTACTTAAAACGTAAAAAAAAGGTAAATAAATTATTTTACACTAGACTTTATAGTCTGTCTTTAAAATATGTGATATGTCAGTATCAAGAAACTCAGTTCAAGCTTGCATTGTGCATTATGACATACAAAGCTGTCTACTTACATACACACACTGAGCCATGCAGTTCTAGTGCTCGTAGGCTGTTATATATTTACTGCCCCATATTAATATTCTAAGAATTAAAATATTGAATGTACTGGTTTGAATAAAAATTTATGCGATTTATGCCTCAACCTAACAAATACAGCTTATAAGGTATTAATTAAAAGGTAATAGCAGTTTGTTAATCATAATACATTATGCAAGCTAGGCTTGAGTAGTACTGACCTAAACATTACAAACACAGCTTATGATAATATTCATAATAAACATGGCTGTGTTATGCATCTTTAAAATATTTTAGCCATCATTATTAGCCAAACATTTACAAAAAAAGATTGATGTTCTTTCTTGTCATTTCTTTCAGTTGTTTGTTAAAAGTGAAAGACAATGGGTTTTAAAATATATATATTTTAAAATATATATTTTTAAAAACGGACAGTTACACACACACCCACACACACCATCATTACATCAAGTTTGACTTTAACACGCCATAAACCAAAATCCCAGAATACCTCGCAAAACTACAATGCTTTTGTGGTTTCTGGAGGGGAAAAGGCCATTCGTCAGAAAACATTACATTACATTGGTTGCTGAGAGCAAGTAGCTTTACATCTAGTGTTAAACGACATGGAAAACCGTAAAAAATGGTTGTAATTCTGCCAGTTAAAGTTTACAAGTGTCTCTCTGTGTCTCCTCCCCCGCCCCTGCTCTCTCTCTCTCTCTCTCTCTCTCTCTCTCTCTCTCTCTCTTTCTGTCTCTCTCTCTCCCCCAGGGTGCGAAGGCCTGCTTCCTGAGAGACATCCCCTTCTCGGCCATCTACTTCCCCTGCTACGCACATCTCAAAGCGGGCCTGGCTGACGAGGACGGGCGGGTGGGGCCTGGCAGGCTTCTGCTGGCCGGGGCGGTGGCGGGTAAGCCGCCGCATGCTCTCCACTAGCCGCCTGCCACCACTGGCTCCGCTGTGGTTGGCCCTAATTAGAGTGCTCAGTGATTTAGGCTGCGTTTTGAAGTGCGGCATAGCTGCCAAGGGTCGGGATATTTTCCACTGTTAATATATAGGAACTGGCAGACGCACTGGGCTTCTTAGCCCTGTGAGTGTTAAAAGAGAGAGAAAAAAAAAACAACTCCAGGTCCCCAAGTAGCAGCGCTGCAAGAGCTATAAACGGGTCTCACAATGTTGGCAGGACCAGGGCAAAACATCCAAGATCCCTGTCTTTCCTCATCCTATATAAAATATGATCTAGATCTGGCGGTGTGCGCTTTTTTATAGAGATTTTATATTCGTGGTTCATCTTAAAGAAAACATGGTTTAAAAGGAGACAGAAGCCGCCAAGCCAGCACGGTTTGGAGCAGCAGTAAAGGAGAATTAATATTTATCTCTAATCCCCTTTGCCTGATGGATGTGTCCGATTTACTGCTGTACAAGTTGGCCCCGAATGTGGTACGAGATGGAAAAGCCATGTATGGTCAAAGCGAGCGCGGCATTCCTGCCTTCCACCAGCGTTTTATTTCTGTCAGTATTGTTGGCTGGGTAAAGCTCGCTTTATGATTAGGTATGCCCTTTCAGGGTATATCACTCATTTCACCATTTATCAGGAGCTAAAACTTGCAGGCAATTAGTGATTTACAGTCAGCTCAGGAAATTGAATTACACGCTCAGTTTGACGGCCATTATTTGTGCGGCAGACTTCTGGATCCTCATCAGCGTATAGCTAAACGTGCTGGCTTCTATATGCAGAGCTCTATTGGGATGCATTAAGGCTAGAGCACGACTAATATATATCGCTTATTTGTGAATGTTTGTGATATTGGGATAATCAGAACTGGTTTGCTTAGCAGCAGCAATTGTAAGAAATGTTTGCTAACCCATTACATGAATTAATTTTGTAGGCGGAGCTTCTAAAGGAGCACTGAAGAAAAGGGTGTGTTTGTTTTGCTATTGTTTTCAGTTCAAATATCAACAGTCATTTTCTCAAATCATATTTAGGACCTTTAAGTTTGGAATATATGTTTTGTTTATTTACTAGTGCATCTCAAAATAATTTAATATCATTGAAAAGTTACTTTATTTCAGTTATTCAGTTCAAAATGTGAAACTTATAGTAGATGTATTACACACAGAGTGATCTATTTTAAAACCTAAAAATCAGTGTCTCAGAAAATGTGAATATTATACAAGACCAATTGGCACTTTTGGCAGTGTGCTGCTGGACAATGAAATCGCATATCCATAAAAGTTGTCAGCAGAGGGAAGCATGAAGTGCTGTAAGATTTTTCAGGAAAACACTGCACTGACTTTAGACTTGATAAAACACAGTGGATCAACACCAGCAGATGACATGTCTCTCCAAACCATCACTGATTGTAGAAACTTCACACTAGACCTTAACAGTTTGGACTGTGTGTCTCTCCACTCTTCCTCCAGACTCTGATCCCTTGATTTCTAAATGAAATGTAAAATTTACTGATGATCAGTGATGTTTTAGAGAGCCATGTCATTTGCTGGTGTTGGTCCAGTGTGTTTAGACATTTTAAAACGAAATTATTGAAATAAAGTAATTTTTCAGTGATATTCTAATTTTTTATTCTAATTCTAATCTATTTTTTACATCCGCTAGTATTTATAGGCAGAATATGGAGTTACAGGACTTGTGTGTGACTGTGACTGTATTCATTAAGGTAATTCAAATTATTTACCTAATTTGAGGTATAAAAACTAGTATTATTATCGACTAGATCTAACCCCGGTGATGCAAAAGCCCATATACTCCTCTAGCCCTCTTACTGTTCCTGCATGAAGGCTACTCAGCTCCTTCCCTCGAGGTTACAGTTCTGCTGCTGTGCAGGTGGGCTCTTTGGGTCAGCTCTTAAGGGGAGAGACAGTTTGGTCAATCAGAGCAGAATGGCTTACTTGAGTATTAAAAGAAAGGCCTAGTGAATGTCAGCGGGCTCGGTGCCGGTAATGACGCTGCTTGTTCAAACGGCCATTGATGATTGAGACCATTCAGTGCTGAAGTGGAGGCAGTGGTCCACATGCACGGGGGCCTCTGTTGGGGGCAGCTAGGGGCAGCTTTTTGTTACTCTCATTACTGTGCATTGTGTTTCCCCCCTCTAGCGGGGCAGTATGAGGGTCAATCAGTGGCTCACGCTTCAGCACTTAGTCAGGGTTTGAATTTAGAAGTGAAATCTTTTTCTAATGTTTTCTCTGCAACATTTTTTTTTTGGACAGACTTGGAGATTGTTATCAGTACTGCTGATACAGTGACAGTGTGGTAAAGGACAGAAGAGGCTTTATCAGAGATGAAAATATAATTTACTTTTGGTTGTTTGTCATGTGGACACATCTACTCATCTGCTGTATGTCCAAATGAATGCTATCACCTACTTTAAGTTACACCCATTGCTGACAAAGATGTGCAAATTCACACACACACACACACAGCTTGTCTAGACCCTGTAGAGAGGTATGGGTCATAAAATGGAACCTTATGGAGCATATTAATGTAAACCTTACATCCAGACATTCTTGTTGCTGAAATATATAAACAGTATATAATAAAAAATATATACTTTTGCTGTAACCATAGTGTTAAATTCTATACTTTGTACTCTTTTGATGTAGCAAAAGGAGACTTGCTGCAGTGCTGCATACCTTATCTCTAGTAGCTTCATGAATAATCATCTGAGATACTTTTCCACCATATTTGAAGACTCTACACCTACATTATGTGTCCAGAAGACTGTAGACATGAGTAACAATAGCCTCTTTTCTGCAAAGGCCCTACACTAGATTTTGGAACATTGCTATTAGTGTTTATTCTCTTGTCAAAAATGGCTCTCAAAATCCCAGAGATATTGACTGGAGCTCCAACACAGTAGAGAAGTCAGTTCCACTCATCCACAGTCCAGTGATGCAGGGGTTTATCCCCTCTATGTACTGGATGGCACTAATCAACGCAACTTTAAGGATCACAGACTCGTGCATGACTGCTTCAGGGCATTTATGTTATATTGGCATATATACAAGCTGTGTATGTGCAACTCAATGATGGTGTCATATTTAATCAAAGCTGTAAAATAGGTGCGTTCTCTGTCTGTTTAGGCATGCCTGCAGCATCCCTGGTGACCCCTGCTGATGTTATCAAGACCAGGTTACAAGTGGCAGCCCGTGCAGGCCAGACTACCTACAATGGTCTCATTGACTGTTTCTGGAAGATCATGAAGGAGGAGGGACCTCGTGCTTTCTGGAAAGGAGCTGGAGGTACCTGCTGATAGACACCTGCGCTTAATCATGGCAACCGTGAATATAATGCCCTACGATTCATAGTGGTTCTAAAAGTGAGCTCTTATTATTTTTCAGATCCAGCTTAATAGTGTGTGATGGAGCTTTATCAGTGTTGAGGCTCCCTTGACCCCTCAATAAGAATCTTTTAGGACTTTGTGAGGGTGCTCTGAATAAGGCCAGGCTCTGAGTGGCCCGGCTGATTGAGGTGTGCTGTGGAGTGACCGCTTGTTGATCCTTTAATTAAAGGTAATTGATTTTTTTTTTTCTCCTCAGCGCGAGTATTCCGCTCTTCACCTCAGTTCGGCGTTACGCTGGTGACCTACGAGCTGCTGCAGAGGTGGTTCTACGTCGACTTCGGCGGACAGTAAGAGTTTCCCTGTGTCTTTTCTTTAATCTCTCTCTCTCTCTCCTGTTCTCTCTCACCTGAACACATGGCTTTATGATAGCCTTTTAACAGGCTGCTTTCCAGACGGCAGAGGCTTTTAATCTGAGATGGGGGGGGGAAGGAGCAAATAGGGCAAAAGTAATGGGACACGCAGTATGGCCGCACAGAGAAGTGAAATGTCAGGAAAGCTCATTGATGATTGATAGCTCTTTAGAAAAGGCCAGCCTCATATGAAAGACTTTCATTTTCACAGGCGCTTCATTATGGCCTGTAATGCTGGAAGAGGCTCGTTCCTAGAAGAGCGTGTTTCCCTTTTTAAATCTCAGGCTCTGACTGAAGGTTCTCTGTGGTGGACATTTTTTTCCTCTGAATTGCGATGACCTCGACTGTATGATTTTAGCAGTGGTCAGCTGTGTTATGAAGGGCTATAGGTGGCATTATCTCCTTCTCTGCAAGCATACTACTCCATGCTTTTAAAATAAATTGAGGGAAAGGAGTTTTGAATAGAGAGATTAAATTACAAAAAAATCAATAGTTTTCTATACAGTATTGTATAGCCTGGACTTCTATATAGTATTCATGCATTATTTTTCTATTTGTGAAAGTATACTGTACGTTTATTATTTATAATGAGATATAATATAGTAACATTAATGTATAAACCTATTTCCAAATGTGTACACAAACTTGTTTTGTGGCACGGCACAGTTAAGCTTTCTTTAATTGTGTAAGCTGTGCTGCTCAGTGGAAAACAGTGCACCACTCACTTGACTTAGCTAAACTTTTATTTCATAGGGTTATATTGGGTTTGATTTGCCTGTCTTACCAGCATATGAGCAGTTGTCTCCAAAAGGTTTCTTGCTTTCTTTTTTCTAAACAACCATTCCTTAAAAACATTTCAGTTTGAAAATGCAAGATGAAATGTTTAGCTATTCAATATTTATCTACTTATACCCTTGCCTTGTTAGTAGTAACGGCACTATTTATCTCCATGTCCTTGGTAGTGTTTCCTAGCTCTACTGATTGTACAAGGCTGAGTGATGGACTCTCAAGAGGGGAATCCAGTTTGTGGCGTTAAAAGTCTCTACTATGCTTCCCCCACAAAGCATGTTAGATTTACAACTTTTTCAATTCCTGCATTTGTTCTATCTGCATTTAATCAGCACAGGTATTTTAACTCTGGGTTTAATGAGTTTCTGCAGCCGTGACTGAGGTCCGTGTTGCCATCTAATTGTTAGGTGAGGAACTGCAGCATCCTTTGACCTTACACAGGGCTGCTACAATGCACAAAATGTGGATCATATGATGTCAGCTCTCAGGAATACAGTTTAATCATATATTTGGGCTGAAAATCGTACAATACCAATACATAGCCAACTGATACTTTCATTTCTTTTTAATGTGAGACTATTCGTATCTGCATTTTCTATTTGCTTAGCATGGTGTGTTTCCTGATTGAAAGCCTAAGGCATAAGTTGCCCAGGCTTTTTTTATAAGATATGCAGTGTCCAGCACTGCTTTACAATATGACTTAATGATTTGCTTCCATATTCTGGGTTCCATGCTCTAACCTCAGCT
The DNA here is from genome assembly GCF_023375975.1 of Astyanax mexicanus. Lineage (NCBI taxonomy): Eukaryota > Metazoa > Chordata > Actinopteri > Characiformes > Acestrorhamphidae > Astyanax > Astyanax mexicanus. Next base: position 49,039,595 of record NC_064410.1, on the reverse strand, counting down.
AAAATACAGTTGTGGTCAAAAGTTTACATACACTTGTAAAAAAACATAATGTTATGGCTGTCTTGAGTTTTCAATAAGTTCTACAACTCTTATTTTTCTGTGATAGAGTGATCGGAACACATACATGTTTGTCACAAAAAACAGTCATAAAATTTGGTTCTTTCATAAATTTATTATGGGTCTGCTGAAAATGTCACCAAATCTGCTGGGTCAAAAATATACATACAGCAACATTAGTATTTGGTTACATGTCCCTTGGCCATTTTCACGGCAACTAGGCGCTTTTGGTAGCCATCCACAAGCTCCTGGCAAGCTTCAGGTCGAATGTTTGACCACTCTTCTTGACAGAATTGGTGCAGTTCAGCTAAATGTGATGGTTTTCTTGCATGAACCTGTTTCTTTAGCACTGTCCACATGTTCTCAATGGGGTTTAAGTCAGGACTTTGGGAAGGCCATTCTAAAACCTTAATTCTAGCCTGGTTTAGCCATTCCTTTACCACTTTTGATGTGTGTTTTGGGTCATTGTCTTGTTGGAACACCCAACTGCGCCCAAGACCCAACCTTCGGGCTGATGGTTTTAAGTTTTCCTGCAGAATTTGGAGGTAATCCTCCTTCTTCATTATCCCATTTACTTTCTGCAAAGAACCAGTTCCACTGGCAGCAAAACATCCCCAGAGCATAATACTACCACCACCATGCTTGACAGTAGGCATGGTGTTCCTGGGATTAAAGGCCTCACCTTTTCTCCTCCAAACATATTGCTGGGTGTTGTGGCCAAACAGCTCAATTTATGTTTCGTCTGACCAGAGAACTTTCCTCCAGAAGGTTTTATCTTTGTCCATGTGATCAGCAGCAAACTTCAGCCGAGTCTTAAGGTGCCTTTTCTGGAGCAAGGGCTTCTTTCTTGCACGGCAGCCTCTCAGTCCATGGCGATGTAAAACACGCTTGACTGTGGAGACTGACACCTGTGTTCCATCGCCTTCCAAATCCTTGCAGACCTGCTTCTTGGTGATTCTTGGTTGACTCTTGACCATCCTGACCAATCTCCTCTCGGCAGCATGTGATAGCTTGCGTTTTCTTCCTGATCGTGGCAGTGACACAACTGTTCCATGCACTTTATACTTGCGTATAATTGTCTGCACAGTTGCTCTTGGGACCTGTAGCTGCTTTGAAATGGCTCCAAGTGACTTCCCTGACTTGTTCAAGTCAATAATTCGCTTTTTCAGATCCACACTGAGTTCCTTTGACTTTCCCATTGTAGCTTTTGTAGCTGAGTCTAATCACTGGGTCAAATGAGCCCTATTTAAATGGGCTCATGAGAAGTCAACAGCTGTAGTCAATCAGAATCACTTACAAGAAGTGAAGAGGCCATGACATGAAGCTAATTTGATTGACACAACTCGCTACATCACCAAAATTGACAAATTTTGTTGCTGTATGTATATTTTTGACCCAGCAGATTTGGTGACATTTTCAGCAGACCCATAATAAATTTATGAAAGAACCAAATTTTATGACTGTTTTTTGTGACAAACATGTATGTGTTCCGATCACTCTATCACAGAAAAATAAGAGTTGTAGAACTTATTGAAAACTCAAGACAGCCATAACATTATGTTTTTTTACAAGTGTATGTAAACTTTTGACCACAACTGTAGATCAGTGACGTGCTAAAATAGGATCGGTGTCTGTTTTCGTTGGAGACGTTTCAGAGAAAAGGCCATGAAACCATTGTGGTCTGTTCTTCTATCTTGAGCTCCACCGTCTGAAGTGAAAATATTGCTATTTTATGATTTTAATAGTCGATTAGGCTGTTGATTCTTCATAATGCGAGAGAGTACAATGTGAAATCTCTTCTCTGCCTCTCTTCCTTCCTTCCTCTCTCACTTCTTCTTCCCTCCTCCTCCTCCTTCTCCTTCTCTTTACCACAGAAAGCCATCTGGCTCGGAGCCACTGCCTAAGTCTCGCATCAGCCTCCCGGCGCCCAACCCCGACCACATTGGTGGCTACAGGTTGGCCGTGGCTACGTTCGCTGGCATCGAGAGTAAATTTGGACTGCATCTACCCAGATTTCAAGTTACTGGCACCCCCAGTGCGGACCACCCTTGAGGCAAATCTGCCCACCTGTGGGTGGCAGTAGTGTGCATTAGGTTGTACTGAAACACAAACACAAATATACACACATAGAAACTAACTCTTGATCTAAAAATGCTTGATCTTCCTTCTCACTTCAGATGTCCCAGACGTGGAGCTTGCTCTACTCTAGCAGTGTGAATAATGGCTTGTAGTAAAGCATAGTGGATTTAACATGGAGCACAATGTTTTAAATGCTGCTGTTCCAGTTCTTCACTGGGGGCTTTAGTGTGTATATAGTGATTCATGTGTATTAAAATGTATAGAATGTCTGCTATTATTCTGCACATTTTTCTACCGTCACGTAGAGGTAGTAGGGCAGACACAAATTAGTGTAATGATTTAAAAATAATCCATAACAAATGAACACACAGACATCAGACAGTGATTTAAAGGATACGTAGTTCTGTGTAATAGCACAATCATACCAGCTGTGTGAATAAAAAGACATATTTTTATATATATCTCTTATGTATTAACAGTTCTGTTACTTCAAAGCACTTGAATTGTTACCTGGTGCTGGTCCTGGAGTTGCCTTTTATTCTGCATATGATCTGCTTTAACTAGCCCAAACATCCCACCTCTCATGGTAGTTTTGGGAACCTCCTGCAAATTGATAGCCGCTAAATACACCCACAAGTGTGCTAACTCTTGGATGTCCTGTATTTTAATTTTTTTTTTTTTTTTGACAGCCAGAGAGCATATGGGTGAGTGACCGATTTTCGCAAGAGGGTGACACACAGAGAGCATCCTGATTGATCTGCTGATTTGCTTAGTAGCAGGGATGCTACCTCCTTAAAATTGGGATATTCTCAAGTTTGAAGTGTGTGTGTTAGAGCAGGGTGAACAGTAAATTCAGCCAATCACAGGCTACCTTCAGGACCAGCCTTGAGTACTTGTAAGGAAGTCCAGTAATGTAACTGCTGCTAAGGAAAGGGTTACTCATGAAGTCATGTACAGTTTTAGGCACAGGATTTACCTAGTGTTAAATTGCACTATTAAGGGTTGCACAACTTTTCTTTGTTTTTTAGTCGACTGATGTTCGAGGTTGACGATGTATAGGCTTTAAACTAATTCTCACACGTCTGACAGCTGGTCATCATCAGTGATGAGTCTTTGATTTGGTGAGTCACATGTGCAGAAGGCCTGGTGTCATGGTATGGGATGCAGTTTTGTATAATGCCAGATCACCTTTAGTCTTCAGTGTTAAATAAATTAGGTCCTGCATCCAGTCCCCAACACACAATCTGGTGCACTATTCCAACAGGATAATGCTCGTCCATATACTGCTGCCATCTCAACAGCTTGCCTTGAAGACACAGATACTATGGCATGCCCAGACCTATCTCTGATTATGAGTAAGAGCAAAGTTATCGTTCCATATTTTTGTGGTTGGGTTTCTAATGGATCAGTGTTTGTTAATTGCTATGTTATCAACATCAGGATTGTAGCATCAGTGCCTGCTAAGCTGTAATCGAATGTTCTGTGCAACCCCTAGTCTTAACAGGGCTGATAATAATATTTTTCTTTGTGTTAACACTAAAACTCATTCTGCAATGTTGTTGATGTTTGCATTAAACCAAGCAGATGCAAAGACTATGTCTTAAATGTCACTTGTGTCCTAGAATGTTTTATTTCATTTGTTCAGGTTCAGGATTAGTTTCTCAGGGGGACGTCTGTTCTACTCAGTGATAAAACTCTTACATTTGGACTGCAATTGAAAAAACAGGAGGACCAGTGAGTTTTTTGGCTTTCTCTGTCTCGTGACATCATGTTCAGTAGCTCCTCCATTTCCACTTGCTGTTATGTTTATGTGGATCTCCATGGAAACGTGCACCCAAAGTGTAATTACGGTGCGTGGCAGTGGACAAATAGCTATTTTAATAAACGCGAGGAGACGAAACTCAGAGTTCCGCGAAAACACATACATGGTCGTTCTGGATAGAAATAAAATAGCTGAGGACCCCCAATAAAAGAGAGAATTACCCCACGACCCCCTAAGAAACTAATATTTACAATTTACAATATTTTCACAGAAGTTTTGCGTATACCTGCTTTTTGATTATTTCTTATAAAATTAGGGGAAATTTGTTGAAGCAACTGTCTATACTGTCCCGAAAATGCTTCCTACTAGACTTTGGAGCATTGCAAATAAGAATTATATAATGCTGGAGATAATTTCACACAATGTAAAACATGACAAAAGGTTTGACTTAATAGTAAAAACCACAATTGGTTTATTCATCTTTTCTCAGTATTGTAATGGAGAATCTAATAAAAATGTGTTCCAGGTTGTCATTGTTAGCATTATCCAAACACTATACAAACAGGTCCACGTACTGTATACAGCTCTGGAAAAAAATAAGTGACCACTTAAAAATGATGAGTTTCTTTGATTTTACCAAATTGAAAACCTCTGGCATAAAATCAAGAGAATTAAGATGAAGATGGATGATCACAAGCCATCAAAACAAGCTGAACTGCTTTGCACCAGGAGTGGCATAAAAGTTATCCAAAAGCAGTGTGTAAGACTGGTGGATGAGAACATACCAAGATGCATGAAAACAGTGATTAAAAACCAGGGACATTCCATTAAAAATTGATTTCTGAACTCTTTTAAAACTTTATAAATATGAACTTGTTTTCTTTGCATTCTTTGTGGTCTGAAAGCTCTGCATCTTTTTTTTGTTATTTCAGCCATTTCTCATTTTCTGCAAATACATGCTCTATATTATTTATATTTATTTATATTAATTAAATATTTTTATTTGGAATTTGGGAGAAATGTTTTTTGTAGTTTATAGAATAAAACAACAATGTTTATTTCACTCAAACATCAACCTATAAATAGCAAAAGCAGAGAAACTGATTCAGAAACTGAAGTGGTCTCTTAATTTTTTTCCAGAGCTGTATACATAGCATGAGTACAATTGATTAAATGACCCTTACCTGGAAAATTAGTAAATGAAACGGCATCTGCGTTCAAATGGAATGCAGCATAGACAGGTGGCAATATGTTCAAGCTTATCTGGTCCAGAGAGTCCTATTCTGCAGGAAGTATTACTCAACAGGGACTAGACAAGCTGTGTGTGCATGCACATTTGCACATCTGTATCAGTATTGGGAGAACCTAAAGTAGTAGTTGGCACAAATTGTCCATATATCTTATTGTATTGTGAATGTTGCAATAGAGGCAAAATAGTTTTTAATCATTGTATTAAAGTGTTGGTCTATTTGTTTTTTTTTTTTATTGTGCAGGATTTATACAGTGTACACATACAGTAGTAGGCCTGTGTGATGTTTGTGCCTTAATGTAAGTATGGCAGCAATATGTGTAGCACTAATGCAGAGAACATGTTTATTAGACGGAAATGAAAGCAAACTGTTGCTTTTTATGCGGTTTGGAAGCATATGCCATTTTGCCATTTTTATTAGCATGAAACCACTGGGCACACATCTCGTACATAGCAATACGTTCTGGCTTTTCCGTCAGCACACTGTATCGATTAAATGTGGAATTAAACTCCTGTCTTTTCATAAGCACAACACACTTCATTGTCATTGACTGACATTAACCTTGTAGCCGTTATAAATACTCTAGTTGAGACGGTCACATGTCTGTAGGACTCGCTTCATTACTGTACTTCATGCAGGAAGTAAATACAAAAATATATATACACACATACATACATACACACACACACAAATGCACAGCACAAGCACAGCAAGTAATTGACCGTGCAAAGGATCCTGTCCTCTTTGGCCTGCATTAAGAAGCTTCATAGCAGCTTATGAGCTTTTTTTTTTTTTTTTTTTTTTTTTTACTTCACATTGATTACCAAAAGCCTATGGCAGCAGGCCTTATCTTTCAGTGTAACAAATCTGGCACGTAAATCCCATAAATAAACAACTGCTAAAACAATGACTTGTGATTACCGGTACACATCATAAGCTATGTTAACAAACAGAACGAGTGAATTACAGTAGACTCTCGCACAACAGAAGTACAAAGCAATACAAAGTGCTTCAGCTGATCATCATAATACGTGTGGGCTCTGTATAAGGAATCTGTGATGAACAAAACCAGAGTAAATAGTGCTACATCCACACGTATCCGGATATTTTTAAAATCACTTAATAAAAATATTGGAAGAAAAAGAAGTATTACCAATATGATCAAAACCTAAGTCAAAACCAGACCTGGACGTTGCATTTGTGGGCCACATCTGGACCTTGGTTTTTTGTCATTGAACCAGACTTCATTTACTTAATCAAGCCCTAAACAGATTGGAATAGCACTGAGCAAAAAAAAAAGTACTATTAAAAGTTACTACACTACAAACCCAATAGCCATAATGGTTTGCATTTAATGCTCATCTTTACTGCAAACACATGAACATTTATAACTTTGTAGCCACTAACTATATCAGTGCTGTCAGCCTGTTATTAAAGCCAGTAATGTATGTGTTTGTTCTTTATGTAGAATATTTGTTTCACAGTTTGAGCATGATGTTATTTAGAAGGCTGTGTTCAGCAACTGCATCTGATCGGAATTGGTATCGCCAGATTCTCCACATTGCAGTATTAGGCTTCTGCCCTCATAAAATGCATTTTTTTTAATCACTGAAAACTGAACTTTTTAAAAATGTACTTTAATGTGGAATATTAAATATTGAAAGCATGCATGCCTCTGTCTAAATCTCAAATACATCCTTTTTTCCTATGTAGTGAACTACATAAGCCATAAAACTACATCATCATCTTTCAGATTAGTTAGTTAGTTAGTTCTTGTAGCTAGATCTGTTACAAATATATACATAGTTCTTTATTTAGATTTAGCATCTGTAATTTAATGGCTTGCATGGTGCACTATGTAGGGAAAAGTGTGTATCATGCGAGCATTTCTGTATCCATGTTAATAGAAAGATTAGCAAAAAAAAAAAAAAAATTGTGGGAGGTAAATTTATGTGTTTTAAAATTTCCGGATACGTGTGAACAGGGCCTAGTGCTGTGTAGATGCACATTAGAGCTTTAAATATGTCTTTAAACCTTCAAACATCGAGGCTTCCAATAGTCAGTATCCACATTTCTATAGATTTTCTCGCTGTTTTACTTTTTACAGTTTTTATTTGCATGCTGGAGTCATTTATGTTGGCTCTGGCTCTGAGGTTGACCAGTTGAACACTTTTCCCCTTAAAATATCAAAATATTAAGCGTGCTTCTAAGGAAATCATTTTGCTTAATACCGGTAATCCTTGTAATAGAGGTTTTTAAGAATTTTAACCATTTTCCTAAATGTTTTAGGCATCTCCAGGCCTGGTAATTGAGATTTTAAAAATCTGTGACTTTTACAGGGTTTTCAGGTTTACCAGGGCCATTTAAAGCGTTCTGTCTCCAGTTGGTGCTGGTGGTCGGGCCGGGACTGAATATCGTAGAACTGCAGTCGTTCGGACGGATTCGCCATCCAAACTTGCGGCTGTGGCCGAGACTCTGGCCGCGACTCCGGCTGTGTAATGTTGAGTTCTGATCTGGTTTTCAGACTGGATTAAAGCTCTAATGCACATGCTGGCCGCTATGTGGGTGAGTCACGCCGGGCTGAATGTTGATGTAGGACAGACAGTGTTGGTCAGATGTTCTGAGACTGCGTCTCTACGCGGTCAGCTCCACCGGCCCCTCCTCCTCACCGTCGGCCCGGTTGGCGCGGATCTCCACTAGCGTGCGAGCGAAGCGTGCCCAGTCCTCGGTGTGCGCTGCTGCCAGCTGTGGGGTGGAGAGAAAGCTTCAGTACACCCACACCAAAACCCCTGCAACCACCTAATGAAAGACTTTAATGACTCATCAGAATGACTTGTGATATTGTGCTGGAGGGGAAGAAAACAGTATGCATTGTGAGTGTGGAAAAGAACAGTGCAGGCTGTTGTTTGGCCCTTTGGATGCTGAATATTTATGGTGAGAGGAGACAGAGGATCATGAGGCAGATTGCGAGATTGTGCCGTCACGTTCCGCTGTGAAAGTCACATGAGAAGAGCCAGGCTGCCTGCCACCCAGGCTGAGGGAGCGAGGGAGAGCGAGAGATTCACAGGTTGTAATTAAGCAGGAATAGAGAGGTGGAAGGAGATGACAGCTATGTCTAAACTAAAGAGCAAATCAAGTCCTTTTATGGCGCAGCAGGAGGTCTTCACAGAAAATCATTAGGACGTGACCTCTGGACGCTTCGCTGCAAAACAGCAGCACAGTCTAGCTTAGTGCACAGTATATATGCTCATAAATCCTTCATTACAGGTGCATGTAAAGTGTTTACAATTAATGCAATGCACAATACATTTTTCATAGTTTGATTAGTCAGCTAAATATGTTCAGATGCTTAATACATTCCTTATTTGTGTATTTAATATATTTTCCTATTTTAAAAGATAAATTATATTTGATCATTTAGAAATTATAATTATAATTACAAGTAGGTAGAGACAATCATCACATTTTACTGCTGGATACAACATGACAATGATTGCAAATGGCAAAAATCCACTGGCTACTTTTTCTTTCAGGAATTTTTGGCAATTTATTTTATTATTTTTTGCTTAACTACGCCCAGCCTAGAAGCTGCACAGTGACACAAGCAGAGCAGTGCCAATAGGGAATAAAGTGTCTTTCCAGAGAGCACAGCTACAAGCTCTGGATTCTGGGATTTGAACGCATGACCTTTTGGTGCCACTAACCTACAGACATTTGTGTGTGTGTGTGTGTGTAGTGTGTTGCACCAAATCATTCTGGATTGTCTCTAGAACCTGTGCAGACAGATGGACAGCTGGTCATTTTGAAAAAATCTAATAGAATGATTTTAAATTCTACTTTTAAGATAAATTGTTAATACAATATTTACATTAGAAACTGGCTAAATGTAAGATTTTAGGTTGTGCATTCTCCTTGTGCCATAAAACCTGCTGTAAGGCATGGACTCTGCGTGACCTGTAAAGGTGTTCTGTTGGTATTAGCAGAGATCCTCATCTATATCAGTGCAGTGAGCGTTGGGTGCCATGACCTGTCACATTTTCACCGGTTGCCCTTTCTTGGAGCACTTTTGTAAGTTACGGACCACTTCATACTCGAAACGCCCCACAAGACCTGCCTGGTGTTTTGGAGAACCAGTTGTCTAGACATCACAATTTGACCTCACGACTCACGAGTCTGACAGCTTCCAGTACATCAACTTCAAAAACTCACTGTTCCCCTGGCATCAAAAAATTTGAATATCATTGAAACGTTACTTTATTGCAGCATTTCAGTTAAAAATGAATAACTCTTATATTATATAGATGTATTACACACAGAGTTATCTATTTTAAGCGTTTATTTCTTTTATTATTGATTATTATTGATTATAGCTTACAGCCAATAAAAACCCAAAAATCAGTGTCTCAGAAAATTTGAATATTATATAAGACCAATTGGTCCTTTAGTTGGCAGTGTGGGCAGTGTGCCAAGTCCTGCTGGAAAATAAAATCTGCATCTCCATAAACGTTGTCAGCAGAGGGAAGCACTTGATATAACACAGTAGATCAACACCAGCAGATGACACGGCTCCAAACCATCACTGACCATCAGTAAATTTAGCATTTTATGGAAATCAAGGGAGCAGAGTCTGGAGGAAGAGTGGAGAGACACACAGTTCAAGCTGCTTGAGGTCTAGTGTGAAGTTTCCACCACAATCATGTCTATTTAAAAGGGCAAAAAATTATCTTAAAATAACAAAAACATTGTTTATCACAATAAAGTCTGCCACAATATATCACCCTTACATAAATGATCAGGACAGGCCTGCAGACAGTCCTAAATATGGTGCAGGGAGACCCTGCTGCTTGTCAGAAGTGGGATCCTAAAAGTGCACATGACTCTGCCATTCCCTCCTCTGACAATGTAGACCATGTTGTGGGTTTTTCAGGCTTTATGGGAAGCTTCTGGTAAATAAGCCCCCACTCTGTTCCAACATAAAACCCCTCAGCCTCACTCGCATTATTGATGACCCACCATTATCATCAAGCCAGAGAGACCACACGCCCAACCAGCACACTCTCCAATTACCACACGACGCAGGGCTAAAATTAGTCCTGCCACACACACAAGGCAGAACCAGATTCAGTAAAGAACGCGGCGAGCAGGGGAGTCGTGGCGGCTCGCTGCTCAGTGGCGGTGGTTAGGCCATGTGGAGACTGTTTTAAAATAGGGGAAGAAGAAAAGCACTGAAACCCAAACAAGCCCGGCCAGGCCGAGAGGTTAGTAAACATGCAAGGCCTTTAATGGAAGGGCCTGCAGTAAAGAGAGCGCAGAGAGATGCTTTAATGCTCTGCCAGCAACTCTTCTGCCCACTGACGCTCCGATGTACAGCAGCACTTAATCTGAGAGCAGCAGTTTCACTCCGGCTCATCTGTGTGCTAAATCCCCATAGAATACAGTCAAATATAGCATGATTTCAGTGATTTAAACACACACTCAGCAAATAAACAGAACAATGAATAAACAGTGAACGCCTGCATGAATGTTCAGCAGCTCCTCATATCATATTTATTTAATTCCTGTTTATTTAAGGTTTTTACTCTCAGAATATAATCTCAAATCCAAAATCCAAAAGCCTCATTTCCAGAAAAAAGTCAAAATGTTATTTTCTTATTATCAACAATCAATAAATGATAAAGTAGTTTAAATATTTCTGATTTTGCTATTAACATAACATGATAAATATTTTTTTTTGTTATTGCCAGTTCTTGATATATAACAAAAAAAATCTAAATAAAATATAATTTTGGTCAACACTAGATAAATGTTAAAATTAAAAATAACTGTCACTTTTATACATTGATATTTTATTGATACTTTAGATATTGCCGCTACTAGACAGTCAAAATCAAATTATTTTTAGATTTTTATTATTTTTATTTTTAGTTCAGTTGTCTTTTGCTAAATAAATCACATAAAAGAAGAAATTTGGAAGAAATTTGGCCATTTTTATTTTTGTTGTAAAATATCCTGCTTAAGAAATTGGTGAATCAGTGAATAGTTGCCTACAAGCCTTATGTCTGTGGTGTTATCCATTATGCTATCCATTTGAGTTGGGTCACAAGAAAGGAAGCGATCAGCACTAGTGATGACAGGTATGTTTAATCATCAAGAGTTATAAAATCAGCTGCAGTTTGTCTTAAGTAATGGATGTCTGTTTTTTTTTGTGTTAGTGTGAATAGTAGAGGAAGTGTAGAGGTACATACATGCGGTTGGTAAATAAAAAGTTGTATGTATTCAGGCAAATAAGGGCTAATAATTAATTTCAGCAGTTTCAGAGTCACAGTTCCAGCATACCTCTCCAACATCATAGATCCAAACCCGGCCCTCTGAGTCTCCCACAGCCACCTCTTTACCTCCAGAGGCCCAGCGCACACGGTTCAGAGCCGGGGCTCCTTCAATCGTCACACTGGCTGTAGGCACCTGTGCACACACACACACAAGACAGCACGAACAGCACAACATATTAATGAAATACATCCTGACATTAAAATTGTCATCAGTGGACTTGGTAAAAATAATAACTATATTAATAGACACAAGCACTATGCAGTGTATTAGGAACACCTACACCTACTAATTCAGGCTATTATCTAATCAGCCAATCATGCGGCAGGAGTTCCAGTGGCTTCAAATTGGGGTAAAAATGATTGTGAGCATGCCATGATTATTGGTGGCTGATTTAAGGATTTTTAGAACCACTAATCTTCGCTGGTTTAAGCTGAAACCTGGATACTGGAAAGCATAAGGGGAAACGATTTGGATTTGCATGGCATTATGGGAATTGTAGTCTCTCATTTCTGCTGTTGCTTGTAGAGAAAAAATATATTCCTCCCATTTTGATTTTTTTCTTTTCTTTCTTAATTTATTTCTCTCATTGTTTTGTTTCCAGTGAAATGTCTGAAATATTTGGATGAGGATAGTGTGTCCATGTTGATGGACATTTTAAGGGCATGTATGTGGAGAAACATCCACACTACAGGCTGAAGGTGTTATACAACACTAGAAGAAAAAAAACACAACTGGCTGTTCACAATGAATAACTCTGATCTTGACGTTGTGTACCGCTAAACCCTGATTAGATAAAAGTGTCTAATCTGTATACATGGCAACGCGGAGAGGGATCATATAGCTCATAACTGCAGCACCTGTATGATCCACTTCTGTTCCTCCATATGAATGTAAAGTAAATACAATTTAATCAACTCATAACTTATTATAGAAAGCAATGTTACATATATTAAAACCGTTCACTCCACCATGCAGCCAACATTACAGACAGGGAGCGGCGCAACAGAACGATGAGGAGATTACGGCAGATGATCAAAAAGTGAGAGAGCAGGAGAGAGGAGACTGCAGTCTATTACTTGTGACAGCCGAGACGAGCCCGACACATGTCGTGAGTGAATATGGAAGCTTCGGCAGTGTGTGCTGGCTAATACAAAAGCTTCCATGCTTTGAAAGGAGCTAACCACAGACTGAGCGCTATTAGCGAGCAGCTTCCTCCAAAAGTCAACTGCAAGGTTAAACTGGCTGCGTGTTTCTCTTCGCCTAAATTGGAACCAGGCATTTCCACAGACTGTTAATGGCATTATGGGTGAATTTCTTTATAAGCTGATGATAAAGAACTGTTGGCGGTTAGACAGCAGTGTGTTTGTGAGTGAGTGTGTGTGTGTGTGTCTGAGTGGAGGGGGGAAGGGGCCTGGCAGTGTTTTGAATTTGAGAAGTGATTTTCTGAGGTTCCAGTTTTTTTATTTTTCAGTGCTATTAGTGTCATGTCAATTCTGCATCTCTATAAAAAACTCAATGAGCTAAGGAAAAAGTGATTTCACACTTTAGTGATCAACAAGTGAATCTGCTAGACTCAGAATAAAGCTCAGAATAAATTTTGTATTGCTTTTACTGCAAGTACTAGATTAGGGGTGGGCGATATGGCCCTTAAATAATATCATGATATTTCATGGTATTTTTGCTATAACGATATTCTTGGCAATATGACAATAAAACATTCAATAAAAAATATTAAAAAATACACTACTACAACAAAATAAAAATCAAATTTTATTATTGCATTCGATATGATATGCCACACCCCTAACTGAGATATTAAAAAAATACAAGAGTTTTATCAGATTGTAACACAAGTAAATGATCCAGAATGCCATGATACTATATATCTACATATATCCAGGATTAAAGTAAATTGAATGATAGTGGACAAATGAGAACAGTGTGAATTTTCCTTTCTTACAAAAGTAGTACCCTTATGTGATAACTAATGGTGGCTGATATTTTAGGGTATAATCTAGGGTATAATAGGCTATTGTTCACGATATTCAAAAATGTCAACAATATTATTGGGTACAATACAATATGAAAATTAAAATTAAGCTTTATAATACTGATCAAATGCGATGTTAACCGTCTAACAGAGGTAGTGACTGATAAACTCCAGGGAGATCATTGGAAATAATTGTTGGACAGTGAATATTCTGTACGAAATAATTTCTAAACAAATTTTAAATAATAGTCAAGCTGCATCAAGGCAAAAACTGAGTTAAAGTTAAAAACATATAAGATAATTTAGATATTATATCATTTATAATTCATTGTGTTAATTTAGAGCTTGTAGGTAATTTATAGCAACTTATATCAGTAAGCAATACATAAGGAAAACCATTCCAGAACGTGACATATATATATATATATTATATATATATTTTGGAATAGTAATGTAATGTATAGATTTTTTTTTGCTCCAGTGAAAACCATATTTTTTAAATATTATATTTTTTGAGTGTTTTAAGTGTGTAACAATGCATCAAAACATTGTGATATATTAAAGATGCATGATAATACTAATACTAATACTAATTTGGAAGATGTGAAAACTCATAATAAAATATATAATACAATGTAATGTATATAAGAATGAGCTGCACTATTACTACCTTTAAGATAAAAAAATATATATATTTTTCAAGAGAATTGGTATTTTTTTGCTTCTGGTCTATAGCTTAACTAATGATGCATAGTGGAGGTAGCAGCACATTGAGCCTGGAGTAGCACTAATAAATACACTGTTTTTCCTATTGCAGATCAGTAGAGCGTTACAATGATTGGGAAGATGTTATTTTAAGGTAAAAATGCTAGATATTGATTCTAATATTATGATTATTTAGTATACACTGTATAATATGATACATGCTGTATATTGTCAGAATTGGACAGTATGGTGTTTTGCTGAGTATCAGTCACATACAGTCGAGTGTTTTCTGGACCTTAACACACCTGACTGAACTAATCTTCTAATTAACAAGCTCGTCAGGTGTTCAGCTGAGTGTGGTAGAGCAGCAGAAGCCCTGAGCAGGGAATCGGGCATAACTGCATCGGGTCTCGTATGACTGCAGTGACTGCAGCTCTCGGTGGCTGGATGTCTTTTAGACGTTTAGAGCAGTTGTTGGAGGTCTTGAAGCACGGTGACCCCAGAAGACCAGATTAAACCACGGAGCTGGCCTGTGGCCCATGGGAACCTAACGACTCCGGAGCACTGGGGAGAGTGGAATCCACACACATCGGAGTGATTAAACTGCAGACCATTTGTGTGTGTGTGTGTATGTGTGTGTGTATGTGTGTGTGCGTGTGTGTGTGTGGAGAGGAACGTTGGGGAGAGTTTGGTGGGAGCTGTCAGAAGGTTGATTTAGAGGCAGCCTGTGGGGAAACGCCCACACAGAGAGGAGCCTGTTGTTGTTTTGATGCAGTTTTGGCCTAACCAGGCTGCGTGTGTGTATGTGTGATAGGCTAGCACAATATATCACTTTATAACTATGATAGCGATGTGGATCTGCTGTACTCAAACCCATTGCTGTTGGTCCACTCATCATAAAATGATTAGCAACAAATCAGCCCCAAACCATGACATCTCCACCTTCATGCTTCACAGTTGGTCTGAT
Source organism: Astyanax mexicanus (assembly GCF_023375975.1). Classification (NCBI taxonomy): domain Eukaryota; kingdom Metazoa; phylum Chordata; class Actinopteri; order Characiformes; family Acestrorhamphidae; genus Astyanax; species Astyanax mexicanus. The sequence goes on along the minus strand of NC_064410.1, from coordinate 49,024,455 downwards.
GTTCTTGTGCTCAAAAACTGTGTTTAGACTGCACCATGTCTTCAGATCAAATCTAATCAAGTTAAATCAAATGTATTTGTTTAGAAAGTGCAAACATTATCAGAGTATTCATAGTGACCCACAGCCTAACAGCTGTGACAGGAGAAAGCCAAAGGGTAACATAGACATGAGATTGTTCTGTCTGACCAAATATGGTGCCTGTGGACGTTGTTTGAAATGTTTGCCACTTAGAAATTATTTTGCAGACAGTGAAACAGCTGAATTCAATGTTCTGAGATCACTTCCCAGACTCATTTGCATCTACAGTCTTACAGATCTTAAAAAAAGATCTCTTTGGATTTTGCTATGGTGATCCACTCCAACAATCAAGAGCAAGCAGAACTAAGACAGGCTCCTCCAGAATCCTCCCTAACTATGGTCTATAATCATCTGCAGCTTTATCATTAGCAGTATTTACAAATGATACTTAAATGACAATTAAAAAGCCTTTTGTATTTAGTTTTCCCTTTTAATACTCCATCCAATATTAGTTATATTCCATAAAAAATGTGTTTAAAAAGATGGGTTAATTTATCTGCATGACTGTATTTTATTTAGATTTTTTATACTGTATATTATATTTATTTTAGAAGCAGGTGTGGCCTAGAGCTTGGACTGAGTGTGTGGGCCTTTTGAGTGTGCACACCGGATGTGTGTATGTGTTTATGTGTATTTGTTCATGTGTGTGTATGTGGATTCACCTCAGTATCATTGTTGAGGTTCCACAGGTCCAGACGACCCATCCCATCCACTGCGGCAAAGAGAGCGGGGTGCACCGGAGACCACATGACATCATACACATAATCTGCATTGTCCTCAAAGGAGTACAGCGGCTTATTGTGCTGAGGAGAGAGAGAGAAAGGGAATGTTTATTTTTTTTTTTTAAAGCAGGAAGAATAAAGAAATGGAAAAAGAGAGAGGGAGCATTTCAGATTTCAGAATAGAAAAGCAGAGAGAGAGAGAGAGAAAGAGAGAGGGAAAGAGAGCGAGAGACAGGGAGGAAAAGAGAGTAGACTGAGTGGCGCTGCTGCAGCCTTGGGGCCTGTCTGGGAACGAGCTAATTAAAACCTCTGCACACTCACACAGTGTCATAAAAAACATGAGATGAAAGTCTCTCCGAAGGTGTACTGTAACCTTAGTGTAACAGCTGTCTGGTAGAGAAAAACAAAAAAAAAGAAGAGAGCGAGGGAGGGAGGGAGGGAGGGAACGAGAGAGAGAGAGAATTCCTGAGGATGGCCACCGTGTGCATTCCGGACAGGTAGAGAGGAGACAGGGAGACAGCTGGGATAGAGGAATGCAGCCAGTGTATCTCAGCTCCTCTCAAAAAGGCAGAGAAATGTGCACATCCTGGTAATCTCACGTATTCAGACGACACACACATATAAACACTGACTAAACAAAACCTCTCATCTCCCTAACAGCAATTTTACTTCACAGGAGAACAAGAACATGTTATTGAAAGTGTTTCATTTATTTTTAAATATTCTGAAGTGTTTCTGTTGGTCCATTCATCAAAAAATGTTCACACAGTGTAAACAGAAACTAACAATGACAATATATACACACAGGCACCAGTTTTAAGGTGCCCTAAAATGTAAAACTAGATTTTGCTCTGCATATGGTACATGAAAATGAAATGACATTCACATATAATACAAATCCAGCAGAACTAAAAACAGAGCAGTAAAACGGGTCGATTCCAAACCTCTAAAACTGTTACTTAACAGTCTCGACTTCATATACTAAAAATGAAGAGAAAAAATAAGAGACCACTACAGTTTCTGAATCAGTTTCTCTGATTTTGCTATTTATAGGTTGATGTTTGAGTAAAATTAACATTGTTGTTTTATTCTATAAACTACGGACAACATTTCTCCCAAATTCCAAATATAAATATTGCCATTAGAGCATTTATTTGCAGAAAATGAGAAATGAATGAAATAACAAAAAAGATGCAGAGCTTTCAGACCTCAAATAATGCAAAGAAATCAAGTTCATATTCAAAGTTTTTAAGAGTTCAGAAATCAATATTTGGTGGAATAACCCTGGTTTTAAATCACAGTTTTCATGCATCTTGGCATGTTCTCCGCCACCAGTCTTGCACACTGCTTTTTGGATAACTTTATGCTGCTCCTGGTGCAAAAAAATCAAGCAGTTTAGCTTGGTTTGATGGCTTGTCATAATCCATCTTTTTAATTTGGTAAAATCAAAGAAACTCATCATTTTTAAGTGGTCTCTTATTTATTTATTATTTACATAAAATGAACATGTAAAAAACAAGGAAACAAAGGCTTGAAGCTAATGCTAAGCCAAGCAAAAAAGGGAGAATAGCTGATAGTCCGGAAGCTGATGGATTGTAGCATGCAGTGTGAGGCCAAAGGACTTTATCTTTTGAAAGCCAGGTGAGTGTCTAAAAAGACGTACAGGCTAAAATGTAACATCAGGATGAAGGGAAGAGAAGTGGAAGGCTCAAATCTGAAGAGTCATTAGAAGAAGCATGAGGAAGCCAGAGAAGCAGCTAAAAATGCTAATAGCTAATGCTAGGTCAACCAGAGAAGGGAGAAGGCCCAAAACTGAGCAAGTATGAAAACAGGTGGGGCACATCATGATAAAGCACTGCGCCAGGTAGTAACTGAAAAGGGTGTTTTCACACTAGCCCTTTTGCTTTTTTGGGTCATTCTGAAAATCAGTGGTCTGGAAATCGGTAGTGTTGAAGATATCCGAGCCCAAGTCTGCACAGGGGCTTGTGATTGGATAGTTTTGTAACATGATGCTTCAACTTATTGCATTATTTCCCTTTCCATTAGTTAAAAGTACCTAATACCTAATAAATTCACACTTTAATAGGGCAGGAGTGAGGGGATCAGTGTGAAATCACTCTTAATCTAATGCGAAGGCAAAGAGAGAGGGCAGCTAAAAGGAGAAAGAAAACGCTGGATCAACCACTGGGGGACAACTGAATTAAGCAGGGGACCCAGGTCACAAAGAAGTCAAGGTACTGGCATGCTCCATGTAGAAGCAGTTCAAGCTAAGCCAAACCAGCAAACCAACTACTATCTGTTCATCTGGCTAACCGTACACTGCATCACCAAGAAGATAATGCTATGCTATGCTACGTGGCTACTGTAAGCCATCACCATACTGTACACCAGCCAGTAAAAGCAGAGCTTATCTTTTTTTTCACAAGTAAAAAGTGTGCTTCGTTTAGAGCCAAAATAACAGGGGGGTAAATAGGCGTGTAAAACCACAACTGAGCATTCTACCCCCAGCCAAAGACACATACTTACCATTTATACATCAAACAGTGAGTTAAAATACAAACAAACAAATGGATTCTGTGGATGTAGGTCCAGACACCTGTGTGGATATGAGCTATAGTTATACTTATATATGTTTAGTTTTTTACATTTTATGTTTTTAAAATGAATCTTTAAGACATTTTTATACTGCGATTAGAATGATTAGAACACCTCTTAGAATAGATTTTGATTTTCAATATAATGTCACAGATCCTTTATTGTTGAAAGTTGTTTGATTATTAATGCAAAGAGGATGGATGTAGCCGCTGATTTTTGATTCATTTTTGTTTTTTTGTTTGGGCCAGACAGATACCATGTCTCAAATTGAGCCTTGTCTGCAAGTAGCTTTATTCTGAAGCAGTAATCAAAGGTAAAAGTATTTTAAAAGATTTTGCTTAAGTGGGCTGAGCTAGGCCTCAGGCCATGTGGTTGAAAAGTCACATTTTTCCTGATCCACATCAGTAATTCTCCTAGGAATTATATGGCATCATTACTATGAGCCTGTAAGAGACTCTGCCCTACCCCGATCTGAACCACAGTTACTAAAAATTGCCAGAATACCTCCTCAGCATTGCCACATTCCTCAACCAAAATGAACAAACCAGGTTAATCTCATTCAACCAGCGGGAGCAGTCAGCACCAGCAGATGTAATCCACGACACCACAGCCAAATCCTGCAGGCGCCAGCGCTGATGCAGCCTCGCCCTTCCACAGCGCTGCAGATCAGCCTCCAGACTTTCAACTCCCCTAACTGAACACCGCATATATACATATACACAAATAGCCTGGATCATATGGATAAACATATCAAAGAAACACTGCTGATCTAGGGTGGGTTCTCACTTTTCATAATCTAATGGATATAATTACATGGTTTTGTGGAACTGATCCTCAGAAGCATTTTTGAAAAGCATATTTAACTTAGACAGCAAAGAATTTCTTCTTATGAATCTTTTACCTCGACCTTCTACTGATCTTCCTATACCTCCTACACAATGAAACTGAAAGTTTTAAATTTACTCTTAAAGAGTTGAATTTAAAACTGTCTCAGATACATATGCTTCCACTTCCTACAATGTAAAATAACTACTAGAAGAGTTATATGTTTATTATAAGGAATCATATATTACCTGTGTTATTTTTTTTACTTAGCAGGTAGAACAACTATCAAGATAACACTCAAGTATTCTTATTTTTGCATAAGACTTATTTTTCAAGACTGTGTTGCTTTAAACTGAATGGAATTTAAAGTTTACATTTAAATGTATATTTTGTTGATTTTTGTTTTTTGAACTATTTGTTAACGTATATACTGTTACTTTACTGTAATGAGACCAGTAAAAGCAGTGGTTTGCTCATTAGCTTGTGGCTCACTAGTGGAGACGCTTATCCACCCTCCAATGATGTACATCAGCAGAACTGCAGAACTAAATCCTATTAATTATTAGTTATTAAACTATTTTACAGACAAATAAAACACATAAACACACATAAACCCCATTAACTATCATAAAACCTCCTAATAACCCCAAACATAGAAGAAGGGCCCCTAAACCCCCCTATATAACCAGCAAATTTAACACATTAAATATACACTAAAACAAAAAGCAAATGAAATCAAATTAAAAAGTATGAGTAAAAGATACACCTGTTGAAATTAAATAATCCTAAAGAAGAAGGCACCTAATAAGCTTTGAGTGAAGCAGAATAAAAAGGCAGAGACTATGAGACTTTTTAACAATGCAGGTTGTATGAATAATTTTTTTTACAGTGCAGCATTTTTTTAAACTGCTGTGGATCTAAGCTTTTTAGAATATAGACACATTACTTCTCTAGTCTTCTCTTCTCCAAAGCAATTCTATAGTAATATGCCCTCCACATCTCCTCTTCTCCAGACTAGGAACGTTCCACAGACAGAATAATCATTAGTAACCACTGTTCCACAGCAGCAGTGGGACTTCGGTTCAAGTCAGGCCACTGCCAGGGCTTTCCAGTCACAGAAAAGAATAGAGGAGGCTGGTGAGGAAATCTGCCATTTGCATTTTCTTCCTTTATAAGGCACCAATTAAGGTCAACGATGCCAGCCAACAAGAGAGAGAACTCCATTCACATAAGTATGGTTATCCAACAACCATACAGAAGAGAGCACAGAAAATAAAACCAATTATTTAACAATAATGTTTTGAAATGATTGAGAAACCTGCCAGAAACCAACCCATACACAGCCTGTTCCTTAATCTGGTCTGAATGATTTTTTCACGTACAGTACTTGTAGCCACACTATTTGCACATTGGAGTGTGAAATGTAATGTTTCTAATGTGAGAGTGTGCAGACAGATGTAGTGGGTACAGACAACCCTCACTGGAAGTCCTGGATAAACAAACGCTGGCCGGCCGAGGCAAGGTGTACCCAGAGAGCAGCACACAGCAGACAGGCCAGCATTCCTGCGGCTATACTCAAAGCAAAAGGGAAGCCCCATCCCACCACATCCCTGAATATGGGCCTTGAAAAAAAAAAATCCATGCATCCAGAACATTCCTGGAATGTTTCCATGCGTCAAAATTCACAAGGTACAGTACGTTACCGTATGTTAAAGGCTCATATTGTACATATTGTTTTTCACCTACAGTGCTTTCATGCACCAAACACAGTCATAATAACTGTTTTACATGACCATGAACATGATCATCCTTGATGAAGGTAATCTGCACTTCAGTTAATTCAGAAAAAAAAAGTATATTAAGATCTTAGAGCAACAAACAGCTCTGGAAAAAAATAAGAGAGCACTTAAAAATGATGAGTTTCTTTGATTTTACCAAATTGAAAACCTCTGGAATATAATCAAGAGGAAGATGGATGATCACAAGCCATCAAAAAAAGCTGAACTGCTTGAATTTTTGCACCAGGAGTAAAGGCATAAAGTTATCCAAAAGCAGTGTGTAAGACTGGTGGAGGAGAACATGCCAAGATGCATGGAAACTGTGATTATAAACCAGGGTTATTCCACCAAATACTGATTTCTGAACTCAGTGCATAGCCTTATTACTGTATTTTCGTGTTTTTGCACATAGACTATAAGCTCAACATAAAACACTTATGTGTTTTGAAATTATTTTTATTCTTAAACCATGATAAATAATATTAGATTAGAGGAAAGTCATTCAGAAATTATTCTTGTAGCCTAATTTACCGATGTTAGGCCTCCGGATCATTGTTTGGATTGTTTGTGTTTTAATTGTTTGGAGATCTGTTCTTAGTAATTATTTTGTCTTAAATAATTGGTCTTCTTCAGTGTTGCAGTGTTAATTTACATCATTCTGAATAGATTTTGTGCATGCAAACATCCCAACAATGTTTTTAAAAGCTAATTTTTAACGCTCTACTTACTAAAAAAATGTTGGGTTTAAGTCAGGCTTGGGCTCAAAATGTCAGTGTATGGAGCAGGTCGGGTCGGGCTGGATATTTTGGGCCTGATTTAAGCTCTATACTGTCTTCAGTAAAGTCAAAGTAAATGTAAAAAACACTGCCTTTTTAAAGTTGCAAATCTACAGATGGACAATTCAGCCCATTTTACCCAGTCCATATGGGATTATACACTTGTACTGTTGTCCATTTTAACTGACCCAAATACGTATTGTCATCCCTTTTTCCATCTTGGTCACACCTAGTTTACTTTCCCTCTTCTTATAGTCATCTCTCCCATTCTTCATTTCTCTCTCTCTCTCTCTTTCTCTCTTTCTCTCTCTCAATCCCTTGTGTTTGGTGTGGTTGGAACTTCAGTCAAGCGTCTCTGTCCTCCTTCCTTCCTCTGTTGGTGGATGGAGCTCAAGGCCGCAGGCTGCAGTCCAGCAGGCCCGGATCTTCGGACGCGTAATCATCACCCTGCGGCCACCATCCTGCCAGCAGCCACACTGACTCTACAGCCCTACAGCAGCAGACCCACACACGTCTTTCCCCCACACACACACACACACACACACACACACACACACACACACTACCCTCACGTGCTATTATAGCTCACTGAATGTATGCTTACATGGAGAACACACTGTGGGAAGACACAGCATATGTAACAGTGTGAGCATACATCACATTATGTGATCATTATATGAACCTATGAGGTCATTCCCTGGTAATGCTTTAGAAAAGGCAAAGGCTATATTCTCATATAGACTGCTCTCATGTGTCTGCTCAGATTATTAAATATATAACCTGTATGATGGGAACCTGCATTCTACAGTCATCAAAAACTGTTCTAAAAAATGGTTCCACAAACGATGAAAACGTTTTTGGTACTGCCGAGATCTTTTGGCTAAGTGTGTAAAGGAAACATCCACGTGAGATTTCTCCATGCCTTTACTATTTACACATAACTAAGAGCTCAACTAGGAGCCTTAATGTCTGCAGCGATGTGTTCCAACCCTACGCAATCCCACCTGAATTCATTACCGAGTTCTCCTCTGTAACAAAAGGAGAGATTGAATCAGTGTAATGAGGTGCTGTCAAAAATGTGCTCTTAAAAATAAAGGTGCCAAAAAGAGTTTTTTCAAGGGAAGCCACAGAACAGCTAGCAAATATTGCCCTGACTTTATCAGAACACTCAGGGCTCCTCAGTATAGCACTGTTGGGGCGACATTTATTAGCTCTAACCACGGCTAATGGTTACTTGCTAATGCTAATGCTGCTGCACCCATCCTTAGTGGAAATCTGGAAATCTATGCTTACTGTAAATAAATGGAAGCGCTTTATTCTCCCAAATAAACATTTTTAGAAGAGAAATCTGTGTAGATTAACATTCAGTTCTTGTTTGACTTTAAAACAAAATGTTTATTTTTTTAAGAATTATAGTTTTGTTTACTTAGTTTTCCTTTAGTTCCCCCACCACCACCCAGCAGTGAGACCTGCTGAATTAGAAGGAAAACATGGCAAAAGCCCTGTTCTTTACTAGTGTCGCATAATGTGCTTTATAATCCAGTGCGCTTTATGTATGAAAATAGACCAGAAAATAGTTTTATAATTTATTGATAGTGCGCCTTATGGTGCATAAAAAGTCCTTTTTTAACCTTCTGGGATTGATGAATGCAGAGGTGAATGTAATTCAATGTTTCCCAGTGTTTCTAATAGAAAATTTCTTTGTGATGATACAGCATGTCACAACATCATATGTGACTCACATCAGGAGTTACGAGGCTATATAGAAAAGTTAAGATTCATTCAGAAGTATGCATTTAAAGTTATTCTGCAATTATACAATCGATGCCATGTACACACTACACAACTTTCAGAGTTGTCACATTGTTTTTTTTTTTGTTTTTTTTGTTTTTTGCCCGCCACAACCCCCCCTTTTGGTACTGTGGGCATTGTGAGAAGAAAACAAAAATATAATAGAAAAAAAAAGAGTTGTCACATTGTTGTACTATTTACACTATACAACTTTTTGTTTTGTAATTAAGAATATTTTAGTAGCTTTGATTTTCATATTATATTATATTTCATAATTAACATTCTGCCAAAATGGATACAAACACACAAATAACAGATGAGAAGCAGATGATGGTCACACAAATTCACCAGATCAAATATGATGTATTATCACAAAAATATTTATAACTGAATAAAAACCTCTATTTCTTGAGGCAGAACATAATTCTATTCTATATATCCTCTTTTTTATTTAATAACTGAATTCATAAATTATTTTAGAAACATTTCACACTGATGACAGACCGTGAAACACTGTGTGGTAAAACTTTCACCAGATCGTATTTCAGAGTTATTTCTACTCATATTCTATTTAGAGACATTTTTAGACCCATACTGCAGTTCAGTGAAGGATCTTAGATGGCTCCTACCTTTGTGCTCCAGAGTTTCACAGTCCAGTCAAAGGAGGAGGTGACGAACAGGTGAGAGAAGTCCACGGGGCCCACGGCACTGTGACAACTGATACCAGTCACCGGCCCCTGGTGGCCCTCAAACATCTCACAGATACCAGCTTTACTGCAGGAGAACACAAGCATATGATCAGTACATATGAAGTGAATGTGTATATGGACATATGGTATGTGTTTAGTGACCATGTTATCAATATACACAATGTGTTCTGTCCTTGAGCCAAGGAAAGTTGTAATAGAATTTATAGACAACTGTTCATAGTACTCTTTACATAGGAAAGTTCAATAGCATTAGTAATAGTTATTTGTATTTAATTAGTGGGAATTTAGGATTTTAGTATTATGTACAAGTGTGCCAAACATCCAGTAGCTTCTTTAATGAATGAAAAGGCCACTAAAGTAGCTCTAAAGTAAAGTTTGGTGGCTCCTATACAGGTTCTTTAGATCTGGAACTGTTGATTGACTTTGCATTGCAATTTGACTGATTGTTAACCATTATTGCATCATGGCTCTGAGCTTTATCAGGTATAGACAGACCTTCCCCGAAATATAAAGGACACTATCTGGGTCATCTAACATCTTACTACATCTATTGTCCACTATTGAGTAGGTCCTTGTGTCACCTTAAGGTTTTTAGCACCAAGAAATGAGCAGCAACTTGGTTCTGATACATCAGCTCACAGATGCCCTTGTGCTGATCGACATCACCCTTTGGAGTGATGTGGGGAGAGAGCGCCATCTACCCACCCAGAGAAAGTAAGGGCGATTGTGCTCTCTCAGGGCTCCGGCAGCTGATGGCAAGCTACATGAACAGGATTTGAACTGTCGATCTTCTGATCATAGGAGCCCCGCATGCTTTGAATTTGTTCTGTTTTCAACAAACACATCAGCTTCAAGAAGTAAAAGTTCATTTGCTGTCTAATATATGCATACCTTAATAAATGACACTGTATAACAAATAGTCAACATTTTTTCCCTTTACCTGTCAGTATGGCTGTATATTAAACATTATAAATTAATGAATCTATATATACATAAGTCTAAGGCCCAATCCCATTTATGAAAAAGGTGATATAATACATTGAAACTACATTAAAGACAATGCTATGGTAATCTTACACATGATACAATAATATTTATCCATTCTATCTTTTCTTTTTAGGTTGTAGACCACAAAACAGACTTGATATGCCAACAAGACATTGTAAGATCTCAAACCACTCATCAAGAGATGGAGCTGAGGAGTGACTAAGGTAAGGTGATGTCACTCTGTGACACAATCACCCACAATAAACCGCATTTAGGAATTTGTGGGAGTAAGTGATGGGAAATATGTGGAGAGAAAAAATCCAGACACTTTGCAAGTTTGTGTACAACACAGAAGAAAGTGTGGGAAGCAATTAATTTAGATCTTTTTAAGAAACTGTTTTATGACAGTGTGTGTGTGTGGCAAGTTTATCAAGGCCTGAGGAGGACTTACAAAATATACTAAGACAATTTAACTTCTTTATTTGTTTGTTTGATTTATCATTCATCCCTATCAAATAAATAATCAGCCTGAACTGCTTTCACAGACAGTCAGAAAGCTCAGTCTCTGAGGAGTCACTGACTAAGCAGTCTTGCATACAAAAGTGAGGAGGACACAATGGAAAGCTCACTCAGTTTATACTCTAACTCTATTTGTAACTTACTGTATAAACACTATTTCCAAATGCATTATAAATCCGACAAACACCTACCCTTCTGTCCAAAACAGGTCACTAGAGACCAATTGTTACACCTTAGCCTGTGTCTGTCCAGTGTCTTTCCTTTTTTGGTTCCTTCCTGCTCCTGTCCTCTGTTCTCGTGTTTTGTTTACCTGTCATGTTTCCCAGCCATGTGCTACTGTGTTTTGGTCATGTCTCCGCCTTAGCCCCGCCTTGTCATCTGTAACCCCTCCTGTCTCCTTTGTAACCCCGCCCCCCTCATTACCTCCACAGGTGTCCCTAGTGTGTGCCTGTGTATAAATACCCCATGTGCTCCTTTGTAGTTTGTCGCATCTTTTGTCTCAATTTGTCATGTTACTCTGTCCAGATTGTGTTTATCTGTTTTGTTTAGCCACAGACCTGCTGTGTTGTTTGTCCTCAGTGTCTCAGGTTTGCTTTATTTAGTTTGTTTCTTTGTTTGCGTAGCTTGCTTGTTTGGTTCAGTATTTTAGTTTATCCTCTGTTTCATAGTGTTTTGTTTTAGTTACCTTTTCTTTTTATATTCCCTAGTGTTCTTTTCTTTGTTAGTTTAAATATGGAAAATAAAAAAGACTTGCGTTTACATCCTGCCTCCTCCATGTTACATAAGATGCGACCAACTGAGGATGTAGCAAGTCTTTATTCGGCGATGCAGGAACAGCAGGAGTTTTTGGAGAGCCTTGTTTCCATGCTTCAAGATGGACAGCCGCTGGTATTACCCTCATTGATGTCTTCCCCCTGTGAATATGATGGGGAACACGGGACCTGTGAGGGCTTCATCATGCAGTGCTCCCTCTACCTCGACCATTTGTTGTGCCCTACCCTTCCAGAACTTATAAAGGTACTTTTTATCAAGACTTTACTGAGGGGTAGGGCTTCACAATGGGCGGACATTGTGTCGGACCAAAGGCCTGAAAAGGCAAAGACGGTGGAGGGACTCTTTGAGCTACTGAAGCTCAGATTTTCAAGAGCACCAGCAGCTCCCGCTGCCCCAGCTCCAGCTCCAGCACCTGCTGCCCCAGCTCCAGCTCCAGCTCCAGCACCTGCTGCCCCAGCTCCAGCACCTGCTGCCCCAGCTCCAGCTCCAGCACCTGCTGCCCCAGCTCCAGCTCCAGCACCTGCTGCCCCAGCTCCAGCTCCAGCACCTGCTGCCCCAGCTCCAGCTCCAGCACCTGCTGCCTCAGCTCCAGCAACTGCTGCCTCAGCTCCAGCTCCAGCACCTGCTGCTTCAGCTCCAACACCAGCAGCTCCTGCTGCTCCAGCTCCAGCAGCTCCCGCTACTCCAGCACCAGCAGCTCCCGCTGCTTCAGCTCCAGCGCCAGCAGCTCCCGCTCCTTCAGCTCCAGCAGCTCCCGCTGCTCCAGCGTCAGCTCCAGCGCCAGCAGCTCCCGCTGCTCCAGCCTCAGCTCCAGCGCCAGCAGCTCCCGCTGCTCCAGCCTCAGCTCCAGCTCCAGCAGCTCCCGCTGCTCCAGCCTCAGCTCCAGCTCCAGCTCCAGCAGCTCCCGCTGCTCCAGCCTCAGCTCCAGCACCAGCAGTGCCTGCCGCCCACGTGGTACCCACTGCTCCTGACCCTGTGCCCGCGGCTCCGGCCGCCTCTGACCCTGTGCCCGCGGCTCCGGCCGCCTCTGACCCTGTGCCCGCGGCTCCGGCCGCCTCTGACCCTGTGCCCGCGGCTCCGGCCGCCTCTGACCCTGTGCCCGCGGCTCCGGCCGCCTCTGACCCTGTGCCCGCGGCTCCGGCCGCCTCTGACCCTGTGCCCGCGGCTCCGGCCGCCTCTGACCCTGTGCCCGCGGCTCCGGCCGCCCCTGACCCTGTGCCCGCGGCTCCGGCCGCCCCTGACTCTGTGCCCGCGGCTCCGGCCGCCCCTGACTCTGTGCCCGCGGCTCCGGCCGCCCCTGACTCTGTGCCCGCGGCTCTGGCCGCTCCTGACCCTGTACTTACTGCCGCCCCTATTCATGTACCTGCGGCACCTGTCCCTGATCCTGTTCCCACTCCCAGAACTTTGTACACCCCCAGGCCTGCTCCCAGGCCAACTCCCAGCTCACAATCACCTAGACCCGCCCCAAGTTCTCCTGCACCAGCTCCTAGAGCTATACCCCAGCTGGCCCCTCAGACTTTTGTAAATTTTGGGCCATTATTGTTTGTACATGTTCCTGTATCTCTCCCAGTTGTGGTTCCTGTGTCCGTCTGTGTCCTTGTGCCCTTGTCTAGTTGTGTTTCTGTTCCTGTCCCAGTCACTGTATTGGTTTCTGTCCCCATCCGAGTTATGGTCCCTGTTCCTTTATCTAATTTTGCCCCGTCAACTGCCCAGTCTTTTGCTCGGTCCCCTGTTCAGTCCCCATATGCATCCCTGGTCCAGTCTGTTTCAACCCCTGGTTCTGTGTTCGGCCCTGTTCCACCTTTGTTTCAGCCTCCTGTCCAGTCTTCGTCTATGTTAAGTGTCCAGCCCCTAGTTCAGTCTTTCGTCCAGTCTAAGTCCCCTGTCCTGTCTCAGCCCTCTGTCCAGTCTAAGTCCCCTGTCCTGTCTCAGCCCTCTGTCCAGTCTAAGTCCCCTGTCCTGTCTCAGCCCTCTGTCCAGTCTAAGTCCCCTGTCCTGTCTCAGCCCTCTGTCCAGTCTTTCGTCCAGTCTAAGTCCCTTGTCCAGTCTCTTTCTCCGTCCACTGTCCAGTCTCCCCTGATGTCCAATGTCTAGTCCTTAGTCCAGTCCCCTGTCTTGTCCTGTGTTCTTCCCCTGTTCTTGTCTAGACTTGTCTTTCGTTCTGTTCCCTCTCTCATCTCGGCGCCTCTGGTAGTGGCGCCGTTGAGGGGGGGTAATGTTACACCTTAGCCTGTGTCTGTCCAGTGTCTTTCCTTTTTTGGTTCCTTCCTGCTCCTGTCCTCTGTTCTCGTGTTTTGTTTACCTGTCATGTTTCCCAGCCATGTGCTACTGTGTTTTGGTCATGTCTCCGCCTTAGCCCCGCCTTGTCATCTGTAACCCCTCCTGTCTCCTTTGTAACCCCGCCCCCCTCATTACCTCCACAGGTGTCCCTAGTGTGTGCCTGTGTATAAATACCCCATGTGCTCCTTTGTAGTTTGTCGCATCTTTTGTCTCAATTTGTCATGTTACTCTGTCCAGATTGTGTTTATCTGTTTTGTTTAGCCACAGACCTGCTGTGTTGTTTGTCCTCAGTGTCTCAGGTTTGCTTTATTTAGTTTGTTTCTTTGTTTGCGTAGCTTGCTTGTTTGGTTCAGTATTTTAGTTTATCCTCTGTTTCATAGTGTTTTGTTTTAGTTACCTTTTCTTTTTATATTCCCTAGTGTTCTTTTCTTTGTTAGTTTAAATATGGAAAATAAAAAAGACTTGCGTTTACATCCTGCCTCCTCCATGTTACACCAATCAAAGCATGGTATGACTTACACAGGGTACGAGACTCTGATGCAATCAGTCAGCTGACTACTGACCACAACAATGGTCTGAAAAATGTTTGCTTTACAATCTACAATGGTCTGTAAAGGCTATGGAAAGCTAGACTCACGTGCTACAAATATGCATGAGTTTCTAATAAAGTGGCTACTGAGTATGCGTTGCTAACCTGCCATGTCGAGATGCAGTGTATACAGTTCCCTCCTCACTGCCTACCACATAGTTATTCACGTCTCCTGCTGGGAAGGCCATCCCAGTCACAGCTACTGGTTTAGACTTGTTATATACCAGCTCCATGCTCTCCTGAAACACACAACAGACTTTAGTTCATTATCCATTATACACTGATTTCCAAAAGCAACCATGATAATGATAATCCTATTTTACCTGAATGACAGGCTGTTAGTGTATATCATCATTTTAGAATCATATTAGTATTGGTAGATAACGGTTAATTACATTTTTAATTAATAATGTTTCGTCCTGTCCAATGAAAAACAAGCATCTACATTTTGTCAGTTTTTAGTTTACTACATAATTTCAACATACAAAGCTCAAAAATTCTTTATAAATAGGCCAATGAAAATTCTCTAAAATGTCTTTAAATTAACTATTTTTACATTGACTTCCACTGAAAGGCAATTTCTGTTTTGTATATATAGATTTTTCAATGGACAGTGAAAGTATACTGTATTAGGAAGGCTAGAACATTTAGGTAAGGCCATTTACAACATATTGCTGAAATAATGTTGTGCAATCATAAATAAATCCTTTTGCAGTGTTAAAACTCCACCAAATATATTATTTTTAATAATATTAGATAAAACATTCACCACAGCTCTCACTGATTCTTTCATATCCTACAAAGGGCTTAAGTCTATAAACAGGCTATAAACTGGCCCTGAATCACTCCTGACCTGTGGTTGAGAGAGCATGTCCAGGCTCCAGGAGCACATCCTGCCATCTGTGGACACTGTGATCAGGTTATTGGCATTCTGGGTCCCCACCACATTTACACAGTACACTGGATGCTGAGAGAGAAGAGAGCATGAGAGAGATACATATCTCACATATCTGAATTAACACTGTAAAGTTAAATAGTGAAAAGCAGACCATAGGGTCGTGACAGTCCAAGATTGCTAACCTGCATGTGTGATTTGCCCACATAACTGAACATACACTATGCTGATTACCCAATATACCATATATTTATTATTACACCTGTTGTTGACATAAATGTGACTTTCCTGGAAAACATTTTTGAGCACTTTAATACAGAATTTAATACTGATTATTTGGAGTTATTGTCATATTTGATAACACATTGATATTGTTTGTTCCATTCACCCTCTCATAAGAATCAATCTGGTCAGGGTTTCAGTTTGGGAATCGTGTACCTGGAATAATTGAACATTAAGTAGAAAATAGTTATCCCATTGTAGAGTTATTGTTTGATTACCAAATATTATCCAGTATTTATTTTATATATTTTTTGTTAACAATACAGTACTTAAGTGACTCTGATTCTCTCCAACCTGAGACAATTTTTATAGCATTTCTAATTTGGAACAAAGTTACAAGAGGAAGGGGTTAAATCCCCTCCCTAAGAATTCGGACAACCCTTCAAGAACCTGTAGGCAACCCTGCAGATGTGATAACAGAGGAGCTCTAAAGTTCAGTAATCTAGCTGCTGCTGGACTTCAGAAAGGGTGGAGGTGGTGCAACAATTAATTACTCTTGTCCAATCCTTAATTCCTCTGTGTTGGGAAGCTTTTTAGTTTTTAGCTATGATTAGCTTTTATTTAATGTTTCCTCTCCACCTTAAATAAAGTAGCCTCTACTGTCTGTTGCATCATTTAAGGTGGAACAGGAAAATCTCAGTTTGAATGCACAAAACATAAGGGTAGGGCTAAGTGGTAGGGCCAAGGAGTGATATGGGATTGGGCTTTTCTGTCCACCTGTCACCAAAACAATTACAGAACACTGGTGATTAATATGTATTAGCTTTTTCAATTCTGATTGGCTGTTACTGAGGTAATATGTAATAATTCGACAGCAAACAAAAAAGAGAAATATCACTGGACTCTATTGATATTATTTAAATAACCTGGCAGAGCAGACTGCTCCATTTATACAGGTACTAAGTGAACATCCTAAAACACTTCTGAAGTTCCACGCTCAGGTCTTCTGCCTCTACAAACTGCATACCGACCCTGCGCTCCATCGCAGCAGTCGCTTGCTTAAACTTAGCATTGGCGTCTGCTGCTGTGCAAATACAGTCGATTGTGTGAAGCCATTATGTAATTATCGCCGTCAAATTGATTTTTGTTTTTGGCTCACAATGGGCTCTTTGAGAGGGGCCGGCAGCTCGGTGAGCTGGGGGTCGGGACACGGGCTTTCATTATTGAGGGCACGGGAGTTTAAACCTTCAGCATGTATGGCATTCAGGGGCCGTGTGTGTGGTGATGTAGCACAATGGGGTCTATGCACCTCCTCTGCCTGCACCTCTGGCCTGTGCTCTCTTTATTGCATGACATGGAGTTAGATGGGGCTCATTGACTCTGACTGTGCTGAGAGCCACAGGTTGAAGTCTTCCTTTCATGCTAATCAAAGATCATGGTGTTGCAATCCTTACATTTTAAATCAACATGGTGGGAAATATCAGTTTTACACAATTTCCCCCTCTCCTCTAAATGTCGATCATAGTCGATCAGCCAGACATGTTTGCTCTTTAGTTTTGGATTTGAGGTACAAGGTCATGGTCAGTATCAAGTAAATTTTACCATATATTCACCAAATGTTTGCAGACACCCCTACTTATGAATGCATTGAGGTGCTTTATGTTGCAGACACAAATGAGCAAATGAAAACATCTAAACACAAATCTGCACCACACCTAAGGTCTTCAGAACTGAGATATGGGGCAGTGATGGTGCTCCATTCAATACTTTTGGGAAGACTTGATGAGTTGGAGATGATCTTATTGAAGCTCTTGTCGCTGACTGCTATCATATCCTCACAGCAATGCTCAAACTTTTTTCCTAGTCCTTACAGGATCACCAAAACTAGCCAACTTAAACAGGAAAAAAGTGGGCTAATCTGATGAGGTTAAGGTTAGCTTTAAATGTAGATTAAAGATACATTTTACATTTTTGTAATTTTTGCTTGTTTACAGCACTGTTGGATTTAATGAGTCAACCCTCCTTTGTGAGTACGAAGGAGTCATTTGTAGGCATCCCTTTGTCGCTAAAGGTTGTTTCCTCCAAATTCAGCATTGAATTGACGTATGAAACTATATCAAATAACCAATGTGGAGGTTTTCACTAGAAGGTCAGGCTGTGAAATATAAACACCCTTTGCTTTAACAGAGCTTTAAACACATCTTGGCTGCTGCTATAGGAGTTTTGTTGTAGAAGTGTTGTCTAGTTGTTGTGAGGGGTGTACAGGGCTTACAGTGTGTGCAGCTGCAGAGAGCGGTGTCCTCTGGACCGGGGTCCTCCGGTGGCTGCGGTTGTCCCAGAGCACGATCTGCCCCGAGTAGGTGCCACCCACCAACAGGTTAGGATGAAACCGGGCGAAACCCACAGACACCACGGGAGACTTGGGAGGAGAACGCAGGACAAGATAATTAGTTTGAGAGAGATGCTGAAAAAAAGCGAGCGAAAGAGGCACGATGCTGATGAGTTCACTGTAAAGATCTTGTGCTGGGGTGGCTTTTGGGGCAAAGAACGCAACAATGCCCGGGATTGTAGGCCCAGCAGTTTTATATTACAGCGCCATAAGCAGCGGGCAGTGGAGCGAGAAGCGTGGCCTTTGTTGTGACAGGCTTGGCCTTGAACTTCCCCTCTGTCTTCGCTTTTATTGAGTTTTCCGTTCTCCATGAATGCCGGTCAAATGAAATGTGAGCTTATGCTTTCATATTTTCACACAAAGTTCCCTCAACAAGGAGCCACCAGGCTAACAGACGAGTTTTGATAGATCCCTGCTCAGCGTTTTCTTCTCAATTAGCTCTGCAGGCCAATTATCACGCGGACCCGCGACTCCTCTGTTTTGCCGTGCCTTCCCTTCCCACTTTACCGAGATGGGCCTGTGTTGGGACAGAAGTGCGAGAGGCTTGTTTTCTTTAGCGCTCTCCAGTCGTCTGCTGAGACCCAACGCGAGGGAGACTGTCTCCGCGTTTTACCGCACCAGCTGCAGGCCGCCAAGTCATGCACCCAGAGTTCATTTTAAAGTGACTGGAAAACCAGAGCAAAAGAAAACATGCTTCTCTTTTCTTTCGTTTTTTTCCCCCCTTTAAAAAAATACAGCTTCCAACGAGGGCCCGGGAGCAGCCTCACATGTGAGGCGTTTTTTTTAAAAGGATTTAAAATAAACCAAGCTGGGAGAGTAAAAATAAATCTGGTTTAAAGAAATCTGGTTTAAAGTTTAAGCGCATTAAGACAAAAAGTGTTTGATGGTCAGATTATTTGGAAACTGAGGAAACAGATTTGACTGACTGTGACTAAAAAATATCAACTGGAACAGACGCTCTGCAACACTCTGTGAAATATACAGTAGTGTAAAATAAAACACCCCATGAACATCAAACTCTGAACCACTTGTCTCGTTCTGGTGGTATATGCTGTGGCGAGAGCAGGCCGTAGGTCCTGTAATGATATTTTAGGATAGGGGCCTAGACTGAAGTTGCTAGGACAGCCTGACCTGGACATGTTGGCAGTTAAGTTACTTGATCTAATAAAGCATTTATACGCGTTCCCAGACTCCCCTGCAACTACAGCCTTCTTTCTGAATCTTCAACAACCAATCTAACCAAAATACTTGGATGAGGTTTAATATTTTAAGACAGGCTCCTCCAAAATCTGCACTATCCCTGTTCTAATTTTCTACAACTGGCAAATTCTGATTGTGGGAATTTTAAGTAGTGAAATTTAAAAAGAGTGATTTTTAGGTTTTTTGTTTCCAAAAGATGATGACACAGCAACCTGTAAGACCCTCTGACACAATTGTATAACAGAATATAAAAGACCTTTTCATGCATTTTACTCTAATATTAGTTTCTTATACATTGTGTATCCACAAACTGTCACAGGGGTACTGGAAGTGTCTGTCCCTACTCTTGACATTCAGAAAGTCTGAAACCAAAGCTTATCTAAAGCATAATCTGCACTGCACTCTCAGAACTGTCTGGTGTGTTCTAGGGCTGCAACTAATGCTTATTTTGGTAGTGGACTAATCTGATGATCATTTTTTCGATTAGTCGATTAGTTAACGATTATTTCTGCCATGTCCTCCATCTCTAAAAACAACAAAAAAAAACAGCTAAACATGAGATTTAAAAGGCATTTAAATCTCCACATGTTGTTTAAACGTGGAAAGTACTGATATTTAGTGAATAAATATGTAATCTGTTGTGTTTGGGCACTTTTGGAGACACAGACCAAGTTTCTTCTGTCCCCAGCACTTTGTGTAATAAAGTACTGTTAAAAAAACGATTAGTCGAAAATGAAATCTGTAGTCGACAAATTTAAATAATCAACATTGTCGATTACATCGACTAATCGTTGCAGCCCTAGTGTGTTTGGAATCCCAGATGAGAGATTTTAGCCTATTCATTTGAAGTAGTAGTGGATTTTTTGTGCTGAAATTCTGTAATTCTGTAATCTTATAAAACATTAGGATGGAAACCTGGCTTGTATGACAGAAATAAAAAAATAATGTGTTTTGAATTGGCTTTCAAACACTAGCAAATGACAGGAGGCCCTCTAAAGCCAACAGTTAATAAATTGATCAGTATCTCTCGAGAACTGGAAAGGCTTACTATGAATCTGCTTCCTCCATCACTGCGGCCGGTCTGATTACTGGGCATGTTGAAAAGAGTGCTTCTGCACTGTGATTAGTGATCAGCGAGGCCCTAATGCTAACTGAGTGATGGGAGGGCACCACAGCGCTACACACTCCTCTATTTCAATCAGAGCCTCAGGCCTGACCTCTTACCCCTCTCCTAACCGTCTGCCTTTTACTTTCAATCCTCTTTTTCTCTTCTCCTCCCCTCCTCTCTCTCTCTTTCTCTCTGTCTCTATCCTAAGGTTCATAAGCTGTCCGTTCTATCTGCTGTAGTCATGCATCAGGGACACGTTCCCCCAGACTGGAGCTTCATTACTGGACTAATGAACACAAGCCCAGGTCACCACAACAAGAGGGTAATAACTCCACTATGAAGCCATTAATCAGAGACTTAATGAAGTATCGTAACCTGAAACCTGCTCTCAGGAGCAGCAGCCCAGGCGAGAGTCAAGCAAAGCCAACCTGGCTCAGTCCCCCACCACAAGCTTCTACTTTATCCACAGGATTTCTGATCTCAGGAATCACGGCTAATAAATCAGTACGTATATACAGACTGTACAGACTGTACTCTCAGGGCCGCCGCTCTGCATACGCAGACAACGCAGCCAGCGTTAGGCCTCAACCATTTTGCAGTTGCAGGGAGCCAAATTGACTGAGAATGAAATGTGTTGAAATTATGACATTATTAAATTTAAAACCCAATGTGAATTATTTATGATACGCTCATCTTTTTTGTCTTTAAACATTGCATGGGGCACCTACTCTACTACTTAAAAGCGGCACTTTATTATTTTTGTGCATAATATAATGCCCCCACCCCTATTGCCTGAATTGGCACGGCTCGGTTTGCTCTGTTGGTTGTTGCCAGATGTGACATTTTCCAGTCAAATAAATAATGAATAAAAAAATGCATGGAGGCGCTAAATCTTGCGCATGTTTAACCATTTTTAAAGTGTATGTGGCCATTCTATACAAAAACTTGTCCAGTGCAATATTTGTGTAAGTTAAAAACTTAAAATAAAATAAACAAATAGGATGAAAAATCGTAACTTATCTGGCAACCTTAGTCCTAACTAAAGTAGCAACGCTACTTGAGTTTGGCAGGAGACAAGTTCACCGCGCGAAGTTGCTACTAAATGGTAATTCAACTATGAAGCGACGGTTTGAGTCTGGAGCTGAGAAGAAGAAAAAGAAGCAGAAAGATGAGGCCCATGCATCCCTTTCTGGTGAGTAACTTCGATGATAAAGGTTTAAATAGTTTTGATTACTTCATGTTCAGTGGTGTTGCCTGAGCTAGTTACGTTGGCTTTGCTGATTTGGTAGCTTTAAACGCTTAACTAGAAACTAATCTGGGTATTGCAAGGCACGTGGCACGTTTGCAAATAGTAGTAGTGTAGTTTGAAGATTTTTAGTGACTTTAATAAAAAAATAATAAACAGAGTAGCCTACCTATTGACTAATGCCGTCAGTGCACTATCCAAATGGTCTGTATGACAGCAGGATCAGACAGCTCTATAGATTTTGACAGGCTGATATAAATACACCACGAATATAAACGATAATTTCATAACCTTTAAGGCTGGCTTGTGTAAATGACGTGTCCACTGCTTAAAATAGACATGCATCGTTTCATTTATTATTTATACATTATAAATAGTACTCTTGTGCTGTTCTTCACTGTTATTGGCCTTACTTATAACGTTGTAAATATTCACAGTTACATGTGTAATTTTAATAAATAGTAAAATTTTGCGTAAACCTTTTGTGTTTGTGTGTGTGTGTTTTTTTTTTTTTTTTTTTTTTTTTTTGGGGGGGGGGGCTCCCTGACCAGTTATGCTTAGGGCCTCCAAAACCTTAGCAGCGGCCCTGTGTACTCTAGCCTACATACTGCTTATGTAATATCAAAGATCTTACTTTTCATTTCAATGGAACATTTTAATTATGAATAGTGAATTGTTTTCATTTATACTACCTTAAGATATATTAATATCTAAAATTATTTGGACGGGATACTATTTCTGTAATTTCTATCTATACATTTGTTTAATGTTGATTCTGTACACCATCTCAATGGATTTAATATTAAAGCACAATAAACAAACAAGATTTAATTTAAATGTAGACTGCCTTGCATTAATCATTTAGAAATTACGAAGCCCAAAAGGCCTTACATTAGTACAAACTAATACGATTATTAAGATAAGGAGTTTTAAAATACTTGGATGCAGCTTCTTTGCAGTCAATGACTGCCTTATATCTGGAATCTATGTACAGTAAGACTCTAACGATTAGTCGGCCTAATCGAAAGCATTGAGTATAAAGAGTAAAAAATAAAAAACATAACTTTATTTTCAGACAAACAATCGTTTCAGGTAGATATCTCCTTGGGAAAAAATAAGAAAAAAGTATAAAATACACACAAGTATCCTAGAATCTCTTCTAAATAACTTCCAGCCTGTGTGAATGTTTCCTATAAAATGCTTTTTAATTTTTAGTTTAATATAAGTACGTCAGACTATCAAAATGCACTGCACAGTTTGTCTTGCGGTCTAAATGTTTAGCTGTCCAGTAGGAAGTAGAAATGGAGGGCATGGCAAAAAATTTTCGCGACTAATCAACTAATCGAACAAATAATCGGCAGATTAGTCGACTACTAAAATAGTCATTAGTTGCAGCCCTAATGGACATTATAATCAAATTCCTATGAGATGCTTCACTAGGCCTGTACTTCAGTTGCTGAATGTTTGTTGGTCTTTCAGATTAATATTAATATTTATATTCATATTTGGTAAGTGAAAGGCATGTTTAGGTAGGTTGAGGTCAGATAACTTATTAGGTTACTGTAAGGTTATACGGTTATTTGCTTTAAGAAGCTCTTGAGTTGCGTTTGTTTCCGATCATTATCTCTTTACAGTAAAATGCTATTTTATTAGTTTGCAGCATTTTGCAGCAAACTAATTTTTTCTCCCGGCCTGCGTAGTAAAACCACTCCAAATGATCCAGAATGCAGCAGCACGTCTGGTCTTCAACCAACCAAAACGGGCACATGTCACCCCGCTGCTCATTGAGCTCCACTGGCTACCAGTTGATGCTCGCATCAAATTCAAAACTCTTACAATCGCCTACAAGGTGATGACAGAACAGCTCCTTCCTACCTGCACTGATCACTCCTGAAGGCTTACGCTGCCTCCCGGCCGCTGCGCTCCTCCAATGAACGTCACCTCGCTTTACCAAACACTCACACAAAGCAATCCAGACTGTTCTCATACAGAGTTCCCCAATGGTGGAACAAACTGCCTTCCACTACCAGATCAGGAGAATCTCTCGCTATCTTTAAGAGACTCCTGAAGACAGAGCCCTTCAAAGAGCACTTACTCTCTTAACACCTCTAACACACTAACTACTCTAATCTCATTTCCTTCTTCCTCTCCTTCACTTCTCTATCCCTTTATTTCCCTTTGACCTCCTTTAAGCCCTATCTAAAATGGGTTATCTTAATTCCTATTACTTTTGTACTTCATTATTGTAAGTCGCTTTGGACAAAAGCGTCTGCCAAATGTAATGTAATGTAATGTAATGTAATTAAGCTGAACACTTCATAATTTACTGTTGATACATTTATCAACAGTCGTATAGCATCAATAATAAACACCATTACCATAACACTGCCACCACCAGGTTTAACATGTGATGTGTTCTGCTTGCTTAGGACCTTCATGAACCCTTTACCCGTCTGCATACTCAAGCTTACTGTGCATGATTTTTAGAGTGGTTTTATCAGTCTGATTTGACCTTTTTGTTCTTGAGTGTTACCAGTGCTTTGCATCTTCTGTATTTAAATTAATCAGAGTGTCTCTTGATTGTACAGTCTGACAATGATATGCCAACCTCCTCAAGAATGATCTTGACCTGACTAGATGTTGTGAAGGGATTTTTCTTTCACCAACTAAAAAAATCTGCAATTATCTACCTTTGTTGTGTCTGCGGTCTTTTTTTGGTTTTTCAGTGTTTTTGAGCTCTTGACTTCAATCTTTCTTTAAATTTAAGCTTAAAGTTTTAATTTAATATTTAATAATGGACCAAATTTTGTCCATCCCGAGATTTCTGCTCTCTCTCTCTGTCTGATAGGTCTGATTTTTTTTTTTTGCCTAGTAATGGCTTCCTTCATTGCATCATCACCTCTTAGACCACATTGAACAGATACAAAAGCAAGATGCAAAAGCAGCACTTGGAATCAACTCCAGAGCTGATTCTTCTTCTACGATTTTAGAATTATTAGCTTAATTATTATATATTGCTATTATATATTTCTATATTTCCCTACTTTCATAACTTACACCAAAGGATCACTGTGGTCAATTCATTAATGAAATTACTTAGAACTAATAACTAAAAGAAATAATAAAAGTATAGGGATAAATGTGTTCATTATACATTAACAAGTACTTTAAAAAGTTACACTCCATTCTTTTAGCTATTATACATCACCAGAAGAGTCTTTAAAAAAAGGCAACCCAAGAAAATGGGCCATAGTGGGCTGGATATTGGCCATGGATTGATGGATACTGATTAATGAAGAAGCTCCTTTTTCCAAAAGTCTCATTTTACATTACATACTAAACATCTACCCTCGCATCCCGGGTGGCCATATGTGACATTAGCTGGAAGTTGCAATCCCTGTTTTGCATTTTATGATAAATATCCTGTCAGGAAACGATCTGAAAGTCATAAACACATGATGTATCTTTTACTCATTACTGCCACCACATAAATCCAGCAAGACCCTTCACTCTAGAGATAAATGTGACAAGTCATATGAACGTCCTTTAAAGTCATAATCTAAACATGGCAGAGATGCTGGAGGATGAAAAGACTGTATATTCACACCATATGGAGAGCCCCTCAACTCCGCCCTATCTGGCCCCTCATCTTAACTAGCTGAACCATGTGACTAACTGCACAGACTTACTCTAAAGCCCAATAAACATTAGGCTCGGCGCACTGCGGCGCACATGCAGCTACTGCGCTACCGGAATTAGCTCAATTTGTCCCAGTGGACTGCTTTGCTGATTCTGCCAAATAGGAAATTAGGTCTATGATCGTAGTCTATTGCCTACACATATGTCAGCAGAGAACATGTGGCTGACTGTTGAAGGGGATTCTGCCTTTTTTGGAAGCCGCTCTATAAAAATGATGTGTGTTCTGACTCAAAAATGAGAAACTGGCAGCCTTACAATTTTTAAATCTTTTAAACCTTGTACTGAATGAGCATCACACTGAACATCGTCTATTTCTATTTGAGATGTTCTTTACACTTAGATGCTTGTGTGGAACAAGGTCCAGAACATTATTATATGGTCAACTGATTTTTATATTACTCATTCTGTTCTATTAACCCTTGTGTGGTGTTCGGGTCTGTGGGACCTGTTGTCATTTTTCATCAAATGATACTAAAAAATATTTTTTCTTACTCAAACCAATTGGCATTGGCTCATTTTTTGTGAAAAACATATATCAAAACACATTTTTGATAAACACACACTGTACACCCCCCCAACCATTTATATTACACACAGTATGTTTGGCCAAGGGCTAATAAACATTGCTTCATTTGTAAATTTGAAACTAAACAAATTTTCTACTCATATCTTGAGTTTAATTCATTTTCTTTTACATTTTATAAAAAAACTAATAAAAAAAGAGTATCACTTTTTGAAAGAAATGTAACATAAGAAAGGTTAAGGGCAAATATTAACTATGTAAGCTGTTTATATTGCTTGCAATTTAGGTGAAGCAAGCATATGTAAAGCATTTTAATGTAAAATTGCTTAATTTTGCTTAATTAAATACAAATAACAAAGTAAACGAGAAACAAAAATATGAACACCACACAAGGGTTAAAGATACAGCAACACATTTCTTACAGTGTAGTATTTACCATGATGCAGCCTTTATAATAGCTTCAAACACATACAACATTTGTTTCCATATGCACATTTTCTTGAGGTTCACACAGGACATTTTGTATGGGTGTGGGTCCTTCTACTTCTGACAGACACACTAGTCTATTGACACTAGTGTGTTGTCTGTTGGCAGTTCTAGCCAGAAGCTGCTGGTCACAATCATTACCACCTCTTGTGCTGTCCACTGTGGGTGGTAATGCCTTTTATAACATATTCCATGTGACACTATGAATTCAGATAACTCTGATAGTTCACATCACCTTGCCATGAGCACACTGGCCAGTGTTCAACATCACTCACAAGATAACCCCTCATAATGTCCTCTGAGATAAAACTAATTCATGTCATAAATGTTACATACACTCAGCCTTCTAGCTAAAGCACTTTTAAGTCAGTCTTTGCCATGATTGTGCAACAACGCAAGCAGGCTCCTTAGCTACCTATCCACACACAACATCAACAGCATAGAAGCACTATCTGGTAGACATGGCTATAATTTCAAAACATAATTACGATTTAGTTTTAAGCCCACCATAAAAAGAAAAAGTCACAGAGTGGCAAATGGGTATGTAAAGTTGAATCATTCTTTGGAGATATCAGAGGACAGCGTAAAATACTAAATATGTGCATTCTATAGCACTTTTAATATTTATTTCATTTACACAGCAGTCCAGACTCAAACACTCCTTATAACTTCAGTATAAATGAGTAGGCCGAAATTGTTGAAGGCTAAATAGGTAGACTAATGTATGTGTGGCTTTTAAAACATCATCAAAAATAAGAAACTGACTGTTTTACACTGCAGTTTCTGCACAGTGAACACTAGCAAGTGAATATTTTGAAACACTGTTAACATATTGCATCATTTTGTTTCAAAGTGTTCTCTAAAAAGTCTGGATCCAGACTACTCAAGCCGACACTTTCCCACACCACCTGACACAGCAGTACATCAGGTGTGCTCTGATGATATCTGAATTGTGCCACTTTTTACCAACTCGGTCATTGAAATTCAGACATTTGCCTCAAATTGACCATTTCTCATTGCACACTCAGCTAGGGGCCCACTCCAGTGAAGACACGGATCCAGCGACGATATTCAAACTGACAGCGTCAGTAAAAACCCAATCTCACGCCACATTTCCGACTTCCTGCCAGATTCCAGTGGCACGAGAAGAAGAGGAAGAAAAAGAAGAAGAAAAAAAGCTTTGGAGATCGTCCGCACCTTCCACCGGCAGCCGACTGCGTTTTAATCTGGAAGCCACATTTTAATGCCCTTCACCGGGCCTAAGTGCTTTTGGCAGACGAGGTTATATTAATGGGAAGTGTTCTGTATAGAATAATACACACGGCTAACCCGTGATGAGAGATGGCGTGGAGAGAGGGATCACGGAGGGAAACACTCCTGTCTTTGTGCTGCCTCTTGGTTTTAGGGAGGGAGGCTGGGAGGGGATGAGTGTGTAACAGACAGTACATTCAACAGCGCCAATCTGCCGCCTCCTCCTGCAACACCACAATCATATGGTTCCCAGCAAAGCTTATCAGCTCCAGATGCACTCCTCCGTCTTCCACCGGCATCCTTCACTCTCTCCCTCTTTCTCTCTCCTAATGGCACCCCACGGATTTTGTCACTCTGTGGTCGCTGGCGCGGGCCGTGTAATACCATATCTCCCTCTCAGAGGAGAAAGAAAAAGAAGCCAGTCATTCTTTTCCTCATACTGTCTCTCCCTCTTATGCCTCTTCTCGTTTTCTCTCTCGGCTCATTCTCTCAGACTCCTTTTTCAGGACAATGAGGGAAACTCTTCTGGCGAGGCCTCCTGATCAATTAAAGGAGCACAAAGCGCTCTGTGTCCCCATCAAATATCAGCCAGGTATTCCATCTCATTCCAAATTATGAGAACTGATTTTTATCCTAACGTGACACATATCCAAGAACATAGCCAAGAACACTGTAAGACTAAACATGCTTCCAGTTTCCTCCTTTCTGCTGAACATCTGTAACTTTCCCTATCCTTAAAAAAGGATGTTGTAACAAAGCTGAAAATTCTGGGTTTTTTATGGATTACCATTGTGTAAAAAATTACATTTGTAAAACCCCAATAGCTACAACACACCATCCTAAATCATTTATATACTCACATCGTTACATACAGACCCACCTATGGGCCACAACCCATTTGCCAAATAAGTGAACCAGAAGTGGTGCTTCTGGGTAACAAATCAGGGGTAACTAATTTCCACCAATTTCATCATTAAAGCAACAGTACATACATTTTTTCTGCTAAGATGTAAGCAATGTTATTGCTGAGTTGGGAGGGGACAAGCTTTTGTAATGAAATTATAAATGTGCTGGCAAAATCATCCCTGCAACATCTTATATATATTCATTCTAAAAACACAGTGGTCTGGTAGGTTTCTTGGATGTAATTGCTCTCACATTTGTGACTGTATTTCAGAAATTAACCCCTTAACAGGCCAGTTTTTTTTTGTCATTTGTCTGCCAGCCATTACACCTCTAAATATTGAGGATTTCTATTCAAGCTACTTTCTACTTGCATAAAAAGCTTTTATGTTTGAAAAGGACATTACTGAATAGCATAATTGTCATTGTAAAAGAAAATTATTATTATAAAATTGTCTCTTTCCTGAACTTCATTTTAAAAAAGGGTTTTTATTACCTACACCTGTAGCCTGTATACAGGACAAGGCATGTTAAGGGGTTAACTAACCAATCAAAATACCCTTAAAAACAAAAAAAGTCGTACAGTATTTTGTTTACATTGACCTACATTAAAAGTTTTTGTTCATATGCTTTGTGAATTTACACATACTCAGTAGAGTTGTTTCTCCATACAACTCACACACTGACACTTAAAAAATACTAGGAAGTAAATAATAAAAACTATATTACTTTAGCTAACTCTCGCTAACAACTAATTACATCTCATTGGACATTGTATTGTACTATTTTTTATATTCATATTGGAGTGTTCACGCTTTCTGCATCACTATATGCAATACTCATGTCCCTTAGTCAACTTTTCAAATTTATTCTCAATCATTCGATTGTGTCTCTACCATTAGGGTTCTCTATATGAAGAGAATAAATAAAAAATTAAAACAAGAACAAAGGAAAATCTAACCCCTTTAATCTTAATACCTTTCTTTTTTAACATCAGTGGGAGTTCCAGACATCTATTCCTTATTCTAATATCCATATACATTAATATACATTACTTTCACTGTAGTTCCACTGTCGTTATCCGTTCAATTCTCTGGGCCAGGGTCCAGACCAGATGAAACCTAATTCTAGGCTCTATGGGTTTTTTAATGGGGAAGCACCGCTGGCACTGCTTAATCTAGACTGGGCTTAATCCATGACCACAAAAACAATCCATATGGCCAGTTTCCCAGAAACATATTAAGCCTGGTTGTGGACTATATATTTTTTTCTGGACTTTGAATGGAAAGTCTCTGTTAGAAATGCTGCACAGTCCAGGATTAGGCTAAATCCCTGTCAGAAACCAGCCCATAGTGTTTACTGAGTAATAAGCCTGTGTTTAATAATGAATAACTAAATAATGAACCTGCAGCACAGATAGTAAAACAGTAGCAGGATAGAGCAACAGAAAGGCCTATATGTGGTTATACAGGGTCGTAATAAGCACAAGGCAGAATGGAGGTCTGTGCCCTTCCTCTCTTTGAGCCGTGAGTGGTTTTGAAGCTTTTCCACAGCGGCCTTTGTGATCTGATGCAACTCCATACGGACGCCGCTACTCAGAGCGGGCAGCTCTCCAAGCGCCTACCAATACATCTCCCCTCTCAGCATCCAGCGGGGTTTTACCCAGAGTCATCCCGGGGAAAACACAGCAACGATATCAATAAAAACACAGCGGCGGGAGAGACTGCAGCTCACAGTATCTGCAGGGTTATGGGCATTTTTTCTATGGGTGGGTGTGCTCTTGATGTGGCTGGAGGCAGCCCACTTGAGAGGGCTATGTGATGTTACCGAGGGTCCCAGTACAGCAGTGGAGAGCCATCACGCCACAGCCCAGCACATCACAGCACAACGCATGGCAATGCACACGCCTGCCAACTCTGAATCCAACAAAACCCATTCAAAAGAACTCCATCACCATCCCAAAACCAGTGCAGGGTGTGCCAAAGTCAACTGAGCTCTGCCGCTGGAGTACAGCATACCACCACTGGAAAAAATGCTGAAGGAAAAGTGAAAGAGAAGTGGACAGACAGTAAAAAGCAAAAGCAACTGCAGCAGACAGAAAGAGAGAGAGAAAGAGAGAGTGAGAAAGAGACAGTGGTAAAAGAGGGACGAGAAGCATCCAGCACATGAAAGCAGCAGTGGCTGAGGATGAATCTGGAAAAATGATCGCCAAAATAAGAAAAACCCTCCGCAGAGCAGGCCTGCCAAAAGCGAGGGAAGCCGCGGCGGGCGGAGAGGTGAAGAGGAGAATGGAATTGAAGGGAGGCCGAGGATGAGCGTGCGGCTTTCCGAGGCGCTCATCTCTGGGGGGAGGGGGGGTCCTGGAGCTGTGTGGTTTTGGGGGTTAAACGGCAGAACATGCTCACACATTAAGCTCCATCTGATCCTTGCCTAACGAGTGAAAAAGCAGTATCTGTGCAAACCACCCCGAGCCCTTTCATCCACGGCCAACAGCACAACGCCGCCGCCATGTGCCAAACGACTCCCTTTCCACAAGCTCTTCACTTCCTTTCCTATTTCTCTTCTTGTCTGCGCACAGAAGAAGTCTGGACAAGGCCCAGGCCACACTAACAGCTATTACTCTATTACTCTAATCAATTCAGAATAACAAAATTCATAGATTAAAACTAAACTTCAGAGCTTAAATTTACATACTGATCATTCAACTCTATATTAGAACCATTAGAATAACATTACAATAAATGTGAAATAAAACATCATAAAACATTCGGCTCCATCGGTTAGAAATAATTAAACTATACTGACCTGCTAATGCTAGTCATCATTCTATTTCTAATTTACTATGTAAATTGATCTTGAAGTGTTATCTTAAGGAATGGCTTGGAAATGCACAAATGCTTAAGTTGTGAGGTATTATCTTGTGAGTAAGGCTGAACACTGGCCAGTGTGCTCATGGAAAGGCAACTTGAATGGTCCAAACCAGTTTGAATTTGTGTAATGTCTGATAGTGGGTTCCAGGTGGAAGGATATTCCATTTCCAAACTTGTGCATCAATTTTTTATTTCTTGATTGACAGTGGACAGCACAGTGGGTGGTAATGAAACTGTCCCAAACTGTTTTCTACTTTACATTTTTTTTCAAATGTGTCTTCGTTTCTCTGCTTTTTCAGTGTATTATATGAGACTTTTCAAGAAACTCAGCATGGCCTGTTGAGACATATTATTTAATTTAAGTCCTTTTTTTGCTTTGACCTTTTTAAAATAATCTGTATTTAATCAAATATGTAATATGTATAATCAGCAAATAATCAGCAAAAAATAGCATATTTGTCTTTACTTTGTCATCTTCTCTCTTTCCTTCTCCCTCATCTTTTCTGCAGCCGTACTGAGAGAAGTTATGGTCCACCAGCCAGTGACAGCAGAGATATATAGATCAGACCATTTATGACCCTCATCATTTACACTCTCACTGAGGCATACTCACCACACTAAAACTTCCTCCGGTGCGATTAGCCCTGCCAGAAACGCCAGATAGACATAAAAGGCTTAATTTAAGTGTAAAGTTCCGACTCGAGACAGTCCTAAATCTCAGATAATGTTATACTAAATATTATCCATTTCACACAACCCTTAGCAGTTGTCACAACTAGTTGTATTTAATTGGAACAAAAATATAAAACCATCATGCTCATGACATCATGCAGTGATCAGATATTTTGGGGAAACTACTGCTGTGAAGGATTAAAATTACTGCCCGAAAATGAGACAAATTTATGGCGAAATGAATTATGTGCCTGCAAATCAGGGCTTACAGGAGTGTGTGCATGCATGTGTGTGTGTGTGCATGTGGGTATGTATGAGTGTGTGTGTGGTGTCACACGTTGGGCGTAGGAAACGGAACAGCCCAGGCAATGGCGGTCCATGTGGGTGGGCAAACATATGTGGCCGGCTGGATTAGGAAGTGGTAGGCCACATTTTTTTATTGCAGAAAAGTCTCTATAATATCTGGCTCTCGTGGGAGTGGAGGAGACTCATACCAGGCTGTCGCCTCCAGACTTGCTTACTTGCGTCTCTGCCTCGCTTTGCCTGGAGTCTTTTATAATTACTGCCAAAACCAACCCATATTGTTCTAAATGAGGTGAACATGAACGAGGTCCGGAAAGAGAGTCACATTCTGCTCCACTCGTCTAGCAGCTACAGCAGCTGTAGCTGTATATATAGTTTGTGTGGATGTTTCACATGCTTTATATATGAATTATATCTCATGTGAGAGTCACTTTAAGCAGCATTATGTGGGAACATGTTATTTATTTGTTCGAGTGAAAGAATTAAACACTTTGAGTCACCCCTACGAGACACATTTTACACATGCATTTCTGAAAATGCAAATCCGTCACTAAAAATTGGCATGGGGTAATAAAATAATATTACAGGATTTTACACAAATATTACACTATAGTATTATTATTTAGTTTATATATGCAGCAAGCATTTACATACCTGTTTCACCAGAGTTACACAGTTCAGTTATCAGCAAACCAAGGCCAGAGTGATCTTACAGGTGAGTTATTATTTTGGTTGGTATGTGTTTTTCATGTGTTTTTTAAGGTCTCATTCCATCATTTTTTCATTAATTTTAAAATGTGTAGTTGTGGTCTCTAGTATGAATGAATGCCATGTGAGCCATTTTTTTGTGAAAACAGTGTTCCGGTGTTTCTGTATAACCCTGCTTTAATTCACTGAATTAGTGGTCAATGAAGAAGGACACGATTTCGTCTCTTGCTCATAAATATTCATACATGCCAATATATCACCTCTGATATCACCACCTGCCATCCCCCCCACAATCAATTTTACAGCTCTAAAACTCAAAGGGCAAAATGTTTTCAGAGATACAGCCCCTTGTTTATACAGATATAGCACTGATTGTATATATCCTTACCCTGTCTCTCTGTCGCGCTCAGCGTGACTTTAGTTTCTGACCGTTTTCGTTTTTCTGCCTGTTCTTGGGCTCCCGATCTCCTTATAAAGGCGTTTTTACGTGGCTGTGTCCCAATTCACTAGCCAGGGTAGCGGTAGTGTATTGGGCCGCAACCCTGACAACATGGGTTCCATCCCGCGTGAAGAGCGATGTGTTTATTTATTAATTTTTTTCCTTTTTTCTTGGGTTTACCTGATTTGAGATCAACTGTTCTGCAATTGGGTTCAACAACCCTCTGGGCTGGAGAGCTACTAGTCTGTAGCACTCCATCCCATTACACTTAATTTTACGAAACAGGGTTTTTTTGTGGCCCGCCACGTAATGACTTGGAAAAAATCTGTCTTGTGGCCAAACTTAATTGCCGACTCCTTTCCTACATATTGTTGCTTTAAAGATGCAACAGTAGATTTCTTTTCCACTTTCTAATCAATTCAAAACTGTGAAATGTGTAGAGCATAATAAAATTATCATTTTAATAATGACATTATAACATATGTATTACATTAATAACAGAGGTAGTGACTTATAAACTGACTGGAACTGGTCTTCTTATAGCAGCAAATTGCAAATCAAATTCCATCAATGTAATGAGGTTTGGTGATTTGGGGTTGTGATGCTACCAGTGCAGATAATATATCAAAGGATGAGAAAATAATTTACTCCAGCAAATGTAAAATAAAATAATAAAAAAGGATGCATTGACACACATTGAAACGTATGGACTGGCCCTCACAGTCCCCTGAGCTACACATCAGAGAACATTTCTGGAAAGATCTTAAATGAGAAAACTGCACAGCAAGCCTGTAAATTAAGAACTATGTTTAGTTTCGTTAAAAAGCATGTTTGTGAGAAATCTGTAAGTGTGAAAAAACTATAAAATGCTTAGAGAAACGCTCTGCGTGATGTGAAGGTTCATTTTTCATACCTATTTAAAGTTCTGCACACTCATCTTTCACAAATATATCTCTTCAGAGATCCAGAAATAGTTCTTGCATGCTGCTATGCTGTCCCTCAAAGAGCATTTTGTTGCAGCTCTATTTTTAAAGGTGTACAGGAGCTGTAAGGCTTTTAGTTGATAACAAAAAGAGCACCTGCAAGCTGTGATTTCTGTCAAGCGAGTGTTTTATTTATTTTTTTCTATTTTTATCTTCTGCTCTGTTTATCCAGTGGATAGAATGTAATACAATGTGCAATAATGCTATATTTACCTGACAGTGGTAGATGTACTCAGGCGTGGTCTTCTTGAACTTCATATTCCACACTAAGGCCACGCCGTCTGGTTCATGAGGGGCATCCTCGTTGTTGTTATAGGAGGCCACCAGCAGCTCTGGGTACTGTAGCGTGAGAGAGAACAAAGACAAGCCGGAGTTAATGAGGAAGAAGATGGACACACAGGGTGAACATGATGATGAAGATGGTTAAGGTGGGTAATGGTACTATAAAAGAAGAGCAGGAGTGTGTCAAGTGTGCAGAAGCGAGGAAGTATTCCCCTGAGAAATGAAGAAGTGTTGACATGTACGAGAGGTCAGAGGGAGAGGTGACTCTACCTGAGGGGACCAGTCCAGACAGGTGATGACCCGATGCTTAGACCAGCGCTCATCATAGAACAGACGACTGAAGGACAGACTAGACCCCCCCTGCAGGTCTCTGAGGGAGAGAGAGAGAGAAATAAGGAGGAGATTAAAAAAGTATTTTTTTAAAGTTTCTCATCTTAATAAGCGACTGGATTGGTAATGATGTTATTTTTATTCCACAATGACAAATAACAAAGAAATGACTCTGAAAAATACTCTGAATAATAACCCAGTATCAGAAGTGCTCTTAATGTTCACTGTGTGACGTGGTATGCTGTGTACAGGCACATTTTCAGAGTATATGTTTGGAATAATCATGCTGAATAAGAGGCTGGGAGTGAATGAGATGGTTCGAGAGCATGTCTTTGAAGAACAAAGGAGCACCACATTAGGGTCCTATCTCATGAGTCACACACACACACACACACACGCACACACATGCACACTTCTACACTTGTTTTCATACAGTTTCAGGACATGGGGTCATAAGTACACTATATGGACAAAAGTATTGGAACAACACTTAGGGCCCTGTGCAAGGTGCATCACGATGCTAATTGCTATCTTACACTCCGCCAATGTTTTCATGCCTTGTGCCTGAGCTGTTAAAATACAGCTGTTAAAATAAAGCTTTCGAATAAACACAACTGGAAAAAAATAAGAGACCATTTCAGTTTCTGAATCAGTTTCTCTGATTTTGCTATTTATAGATATACGTTTGAGTAAAATGAACAATGTAGTTTTATTCTATAAACTACAGACAACATTTCTCCTAAATTCCTAATAAAAATATTGTCATATAGAGCACTTATTTGCATAAAATGAGAAATGGCTGAAATAACAAAACAATACTGAGCTTTCAGACCTCAAATAATGCAAAGAAAATAATTTCATTCAATTCATAATTATAAAATTTTATGAGTTCAGAATTTAATACTTGGTGGAATAATCCTGATTTTTAATCACAGTTTTCATGCATCTTGGCCTTGTATTCACACCCAAGGAAAACAAGAAATGGCCATGGACAACAAGGGAGCCCAAAGTACTTACAAAAGGTGCTCCAAGGAAGGACAAGCAGTGCACCCGAAACAGAGTCATGGGTTTTCCAAGACTCACTGATGAATCTTCTGCTAACATTATTCTTTTTGACAGGTACTACAGAACACCTTCAGAGGTCATTTAGGGGTCTCAATGGGTCTGGGCTTTTTTAGTGGCACAAGAGGTAACCACATAATATTAGGAAGGAGGTTTTAATGATATGGCCAATCAGTGCGCACACATACTTGCAAACAAGTTGAAAACACACACACACACACACACACACGGCCCTCACCCTTCTTTATCCTCGAGGTCTCGGCCGCTGTAGTCGAAGAAGATGTTGGAGTCTTCAGCAAGCGCTCGCTCCATTACCCGAATGCTGCGGTCAAAAAAGATCACAAACTCCTCAGAGTGCAGAATCTGCTGCTTCTCCTCCTCCGTCAGCTCCCGCGGGTGGCCTAACACACACACAAGGGCAGAAATATACAGAGGCACAGTGTAAATAAACATAGAATACGTAAATGGGCCACAGATTTGGTATACAGTGTTTGCAGCTACCTACTGTCATGGAATAACACTAAATAAACTCCTCTGAACCACAGAAGTCATAGCAATAGACTGCTGGAAAGAACAGCCAGTACCCACAATAAGAAAACCCAGAGAGACAAGAACTAACATCCAAACTCCTCTGACTTGCTTTTCCTGCACCGAAAGTGACTGAATTAAAGCATACTGAATTAAATTATTAAATTACGCAAGTTACAGAGATGCCAAAAAAAAGAAGAAAATGTAACACTTCCTATCAATCCTGTATTTATAATGCATTATATAGCTTATCTAATACTTTATATCCCCTAATTTGTATAATTACTCATAAGTATGTATAGTAACATACATTATAAGTTACAAATACATTATAAAGTGTGTGACTATAGAAAGAGGGGACACAATGTCTCACAATATCTGTTCATAACACAATTGGGTAACACTCCATATTAATCCTGTACCTTACAATTACCATGCTAAGTTTGTATAATAATTCATAAATACTTATAGCAACATACAGAACACATTATAACGTTTCATAATGATTTCATTATGCCTTGCAGTACCAGTCAAAAATTTGGACACTCCTTAAGTTTAGTGTTTTTTCATTATTTTAAAAGTCATCCAAACTATGAAGAAAAACATGGAATTATTTGGATCTAAAAAAGACAGTTTTATATTTAAGATTATTCAAAGTAGCACATCGTGTTTAGATGAGAGCTTTGCACATCTTGGCTGGATTATCTCAGTCAGGCTTTCAGTTAACAGCTGTGCTGAACTTATCAAGTGTTAATTCCTTGTTCTCTTTATGTGTTTGAGAGCATCAGTTGTAAAGGTGTGAAGAGGTAGAGTTGGTGAATACAGTGAATATAATGTTCTAATACATGTTATGTCAATAACTACTCAACTCAAGTAATTACTTTTACTTTAAGGAATTGAATTGAATTTTTTTTTTTAATATTTTTTTTAGAAATTTTAAAGTATTCTTGAGTGCAGTCATAAAGACCATCAAAACATTATGATGGAACTGGCTCTCACCAGGAACACCACAGAAAAGTACGACCAGGTGTTACCTCTGTTACACAGGATATATTTATCAGAGTAACCAGCCTCAGAAACCACAAGTTAACAACGACCCTGGATGACTTTAGAATTAATTTACAATTTAGGGAAAAAAGCAAAAATCAATATATATATAAACAGTTTGTATGAACAGTTATGATAAGGCATAATAAAGTCACATTAAGTCACATTTATAAAGTCACATACTTGTACTTTTTAGTATATTTGAGATGTATGCCAGGCTGTCAATTATCATTATAAACTTTTATGAATGATATATGAAGCATTATAAATGTATTCATTATACATTATTCACAGGCCATTGTAAATACTATTAAAAGGCATTTTTTAATCTTTATGAAGGCACATACCTCTACTTTATAACATGTTATGTATGCTACTATAAGTGCTTATGAATTATATTTAGGTATTATGTATGCTATATACTGCATTATAAATGTATTCACAATGCATTATGAATACACGTTTCATATAAAGTGGTACAGAAATAACTACAAAGACAGTAAACAAACACCCAGTAAGTAAATAAACAAATAAACACATTAAGCCTCTGGTCATTTTCTCCATATAATGACTGCATGCTCACTTTTTTTTTTTTGATGTTACTGTGATTTTCTCCCAGACTATTAGGGGCCCTTTACTTTGATCTCGGACCACTTGATTCGCGTGGACCCCCTCTTTTTTTTGACGACTCATAAGGAAGACAAAGGCCTGATCAAAGTGTTGGCAGAGTCAAAGCGGCCGTGTGCCCAGCCCAGACAAGGCCTCTCGCTCTCCCGCTATACTTATTTACTCCACACACGCGCACAAAGAATGCACTCTCTGCTCCCTTTGAAGTCCACTCGCCGGGGTCAAGTGACATTAATTTTGAATCGGGTCTGACCCACAATGCCGTGGAGCTGATAAGCAGGACCCCCGGCCCAGAGAGATTGGTATCTGATATGGCGGCAGGAGTCACACGCGAGTAGCCACGCAACGCTCCAACGAGCCTGCTGGGTGACGGAGAGGTTCTTCATCTGAGTCAGCCAGGCTGCTGAAGCTGAAAGATGCTCACCTCTGTGCAGTGAAATCTAGAGGTAGACAACCTGAGAAACATCTAATGCAGTGACAAATACAGTAGAATTACTAAATGCAGCTGTAAGTACAATTTACGTTTAATAACTTAAAGTACTTTACATAGTAAAGAAACCCAAACAATATACAGCTCTGAAAAAAAAAATTAGAGACCACTTAAAAATAATGGTTTTCTTTGATTTTATCAAATTGAAAACCTCTGGAATATAATCAAGAGGAAGATGGATGATCACAAGCCATCAAACCAAGCTGAACTGCTTGAATTTTTGCACCAGGAGTGGCTTAAAGTTATCCAAAAGCAGTGTGTAAGACTGGTGGAGGAGAACATTCCAAGATGCATAAAAGCTGTGATTAAAAACCAGGGTTATTCCACCAAATATTGATTTCTGAACTCCTAAAACTTTATGAATATGAACTTGTTCATATTTGAGGTCTGAAAGCTCTGCACCATTTCTTGTTATTTTTAGCCATTTCTCATTTTCTGCAAATAAATGCTCTAAATGACAATATTTTTATTTGGAATTTGGGAGAATGTTGTCCGTAGTTTATAGAATAAAACAACAATGTTCATTTTACTCAAACATATACCTACAAATAGCAAAATCAGAGAAACTGATTCAGAAACTGACGTGGTCTCTGACTTATTCCCAGAGCTCTATGCTGGAACTGTGCAGCAACTGTGCTTGGCTACCAGCACTGGTTGTGATCAGCAGTAATCCACACCAAATCTGATGCTGCTAAAGCACATCAGCTGTAAAGTTCCCTCACTTCTTTTTGTTCCTTCCTTCATCCCTCCATGTTCTTTTGAGGTAGAAAGGGAGATTTTAGCAAAGGATGAGAGGAAGAAGAACAGTAAAAAAGGTGTCTGGATGGAGCACATGTCATATTAGGATGCTGATTTTTAAAGGGAGGCCTTCTCTTGTGCCTGGATGTGTTGCAGCTTCTATACTTCCAATTTACTGACTCAGCAGTTCTCAGCTTTTCTAATTTATGCATTTGTTCCTCAGCTTCTTTTGTCTTCAATCTCCACCGTAATTCAGGTTCAGGTAGACCAATTAAACAGAGTGATTTTCCATCCTGAAAATGTGGCAGTTACTTTCACAGTTCAAAGATAGAAGCAATTATGTTCAATTAAGAGGTAATTGTGTCTTTCTTAGGGATTCTCTTTCCATTCTTTCTCTCTGTGTGAGTTCACGTTTCAGTGTGCTATACAGTGAGGGACATATGCACGAGACTGTAATCCATAGTTCACACCTAAACAAACTAAAGACCTGTTAGCTAATATCTCAGGACTTAAGCAGCATTAACTCTTTCAGGCACACACACAGAATTTCTTTCAGAATGTCAGATTTACTAATATGGACAGATTACTGGGTTGAGAAAGGTCAAAGGTCATTACTGAAGTGCACTAGGTGGCATTAATTTGTGTCTTTTATTTAATAACATTAGCACAATGGGCAGTTTTTATTGTTTGGTGCCATACAGGCTGGTTATCTCCTTAAAAATATCAATAAATAATCACATTAAATGTTCACTTGGCTGAACAGGTCAAAACATCAGTGTTCCCAGCTTTGCACAAAAACTACAGAGAGCTGTATGACTCTCAATTTAAATTTAAATACAGCCACCACTGAAAAGTTCTTCTCAGGTGTGAGAAATTTTCCTTCATACCAGTACCAGTGAATTAACTGCAATATAAGACACTTAAAGTCCTACTACACTGTGGATACTGGCACGGGTGTGCAGCAGACATAATAAGCACAAGGCTGAAGGCAGCCCGTCTTTACTTAAACACTAAGGATCATCCAGCTCTCTGTTCTGTACATTATAAATCAGTTTCCTCTCATACATGTATGCAAAGCTTAACCATGCTTTGATTAAACATGTCTGACTTTGCTTCAGTATTGTTTTTAGTATTTCATAACACACTACGAGTACAAATGCTTGTGGACACACGTTAACCTTCTTTCATGCCAACAGAACAGTATAGAGTAGGGCCCAGCATTGAGCTGTGGAGCAGTGGAACTGTGTTCTCTGAAATGATGCTTCTCCATCCAGTACGTTTGGGATGAGTTGGGGAGTTTGGGATGAGAGGGGGTGGTACATCCTGACCTTACTAATGCTATTGTTGCTGAATGAAATCAAATCCTCACAGCAATGCTTTAAAATGTAGTAGAAAGCTGTCCCAGGACAGAAGAGGCAGGTACTCCAACAAAAGCAGGATAAAACGTTTTAATACCCTTGATTTTGGAAAAAACTATGAATGAGTGGGTCATATTCAAATGCAATACAAATAGCTTACAGCAAATAATAATTAATTTTAAAATAGTCAGTATCACTAACTGAAACCACCAGTACTCTATCAATTATCCTATAAACTCAGTCTCTATGATTAAATTCTTTATACAAAAAAAGAATGGGTCATAGAGTTAAATGTTCTCTACCTCATGAATTAGTCTTTCATATTTCTTTAAGCTTTTGGCTTGATTAACTGAGTGTTGATGAAATATGGCTGGGGTAACTGTAGAGCATTCGCTGAGGTGGAACATCAGTAAGATGCAAAGCATCAGAAACAAAAACGGAATTTGTGAAAAACAGCACTTTTCCATGCCTGGCTTGTCTACACAGCTTTGTTAAATAAGAATGTTTCAGTTTATTGCATCATTTGCTGTTGGGACACAGTGTTCCTGGTTAGAGTCGTTTTTTGGCGCACACGCTACCTGACTGTTCCTTTTAATGACTGGTGGTCTTTACCTAATTAACAGCAAATAAAGTGGAATGATATAAGCATATCTTGAGTTGAGAAGGTCATTATTGGGAGATACAGACCACTGAACTTGTGCATCATTCTGTAGTTCTCATTTGCTTACAAAAATCGCATAAATTACATTCTGTGGTAAATTAATATACTCAGAAACCCATTTATAATACACATGCTTTTTTTTCATTTAGGTCATTTTGGAGACAAATCTTTAAAATGGTTAAATGCACACTGAATTATTGGCATTGGGCTGCAGTATCTTAAACAACTGCACAAATCAGCATGCTTTACCAGTGTAGTATTAGAAAGTTTAATTAGAGTTTATACTGTCGTTTATCATGACAGTGTACCAATATATCCAATATGACCAATATGAAATAAGGCTTGCGCAACTCTCTGCTTAACCACCTTGGTCACACTAATAAATCAGCTAAACCACCAGACTCTAATTAAATGATATGCAGTGGTGGTCAATAACTAAGCTGAGCTGCTAAACCAGCTGCATTACCAGTATAGGGTATGTTTTCACCATAGAATGCGATGGATGCAATGCTTTGAAATTTCTGCCACTGATAATCCAGAGAGGTTAGACCCTTTTGGGCACAACAACATGATGTCAACTACAATATTAAGCAGAATTCATTAAAAAATTAGATTTTTTATAATTATTATTTCTTATGTAAAGAAATTAAAAAGCACACACATTTTATACAAAACCATTAGACTGTTAGGTATGAGTGACCAATTGGCTACTGAGATGGAGTCTTTATATGACGGTTCTACCAATGACCTTGGTCTAGACCTTGGAACCCAGCTAGTGACTTTAGAATAACCACATTAGGAGAACTTTTGCTTTGTAAATTTGGAGTAGTGTTACTATATATAAAATACTGATTAGAGAAATATGTTGATAGGAGTTAATTTGGCTATCCAATTGTCCCACCCCTTTGTGTGTCCCCATCATCAGTGGCACATGCGACCCTAGAAGGATGCGGACGAGCACACGCCTCCTCCGACACGTGTGAAGTCAGCCACCCTTTTTTCGAGCTGCTGCTGATGAATCATTACCTGAGCAGCTAGCAGCCAGCGCGCTCGGACGAAAGCACAGCGGCTAGGTTCTGATACATCAGCTCACAGATGCCTCGTGCCGCCCGGCACCACCTTTTGAGCATGATGGGGAGAGAGCGCCATCTACCCACCCGGAGGGAGCAATTGTGGGCCAATTGTGCTCCCTCTGAGCACCGTCAGCTGATGGCAGAGCTACACGAACGGGATTTGAACCGGCAATCTTCCGCACATAGTGGTAGCGCATTAGACCACTGGACCACGTGTCTGTAAGTTTTGGTCATTTAGAGATCTCTATGCTGAGAGTGTGCTATTGCATTGGGCATGTTGTAAAGTATATTTAAAACATGCATTGTTTCAAATGTACTTAAAAACAGAACTGATGAATCTGGTTAATTTTGCCCAGGTCTTTAGCAGACGAAGACTGAGATTGCTGCTGTGTTATCTCCATGTTCGCAGTAGATCTTGTATCAGTGCCATTACCAGCACTGCAGTTATTTAGGTAAACAGCAAAAGCTGTATTGGCCAGAAAAAATCCCAGGAAAACCTACCAGACCACACTGTTTTTGGAATGAATATATTAGACTTATTAGACACAAGAATGGTGGCAGAAAGAAATGTATGCCATTTCTTAATATATTTTGTCCCTGTTTAATGCCACTGCTTTCAATTTTA
The DNA here is from genome assembly GCF_023375975.1 of Astyanax mexicanus. Lineage (NCBI taxonomy): Eukaryota > Metazoa > Chordata > Actinopteri > Characiformes > Acestrorhamphidae > Astyanax > Astyanax mexicanus. The sequence goes on along the minus strand of NC_064410.1, from coordinate 48,981,313 downwards.
TTGACAAAGAATTTTAAGCTCTGTTTTAACAAAAAAATGCTATCATTTATATAACAGTAAAAATACTGTACAATGTCATGTCTTGGTATTTTAAAGAGATGTCTCCATCACAAACTCTCAATTGGACATTGAGAAGATCCAGCATGCAGGAGTCAAATGGATTCAATTTGTACCAGGTAAATGAATCTGATAATGCAAAGCAGCACATGCAGATCAACACACACACACACACATATTCCATATTACCTTCCTTTGAGTCCTTGTTCTCCTCATCCTCCTTCTGGTCGGACTCCAGGCCTGCTTTGGGCTCTGTATTATCTTCATCCTCCTCTTCTTCTTCTATCAGGAGACAAAGAAAGGTCAGGTTCACTGGCATCAACTCACTTCACTTATGTTTGCCATCTGCCAAACCTGTGCCTCCACCCACCTCCCCACTCAAACCCCCCACCTGGAATGACCCAGCCTGAGCTCCAGCTCTGCCTCCTCTCACTCTAATGTCTTACAGATCTTCTGTACCTGACCCACAGACCCACACACAGGCCAGGCTCCTCACAGATCTGGCCGCATCGAGATCACGGCTTTCCATCATAGCTGCAGCCTGCCTGGCCTTGTTTTTAATCAACATGGCTCCTTGTTTTCTCACCGGTGTTGGCTGTGGATTTGCACAGCTGCATTTTCACAAGCGTGAGGCAAAGACAAACAACACAGTGCTTTAAAATTTCACCCAGGTTCTACCAGGAACATGTGTGCTCCACGTGTGTGAGTGTGTGTGTGTGTGGGTGTGCTCACGTTTGCAGCTACGTGTGTACTTGAGTAAATCAAGATGTCCTCTGGGAGGAGAATACTACAGATACAGATACCCTACAGGAAGCAGGGCTGCTGAGTGGCGTGCCTCTCTACCGACCCAACCCCCACACCCCCCTCAGCTGTGCCGTACCCCCAGGCCTCGAGGACTCACCCCCCCAATTAACCCAGTCACCCCAGTCAAAGAACTAGCCCGGTGCTGCTCTCCTCCTCTCCCACAGGCACCTGCCTCTGGCCTCCTCCACGCTGGGCATGTGTTTCTAACCCGCCCCGCGGCCCCCCGTGACCCACGCCCGCGCATGGCAAAGGGCCTCCGAGATGCTTAACACCCATCAGACACCTGCGGACGAGAACACACGAGCAGCCGCACGCTAACACACACACGGGGCTCTGTGGGATTGTTTTCTTATTGACCTCGGGGTGCCAGAGGTTAACAGGCAGGGGTCAGGCTGACAGTGGCCGCCCAGTCCAGAGGAGGAAGTGATCCCATCACGCCAGACATGCCACAACTCACACACTCAACACCAGCGTGTTTGTTTTCACACCAGCTGAGAAGGAGCGCTGAGCCTCGGGGCTTCCCCAACAATGATTTCAGCTCTGCATGAATGTGCCCCCAGACACTGCTGCCCACTATCAGAATGAAGCCGCTGTATTTTGATGGAGCATGTGCGGCCCATCCGATGCGATAATATTTTTTATATGCTTATTTTCTCTTTACACATTACTCAATGAGACCATCATAACGACACGCTGCTTCTTGTAACAGTGGAACATTAATCTGTATGTCAAAAAGTTTGTACAATCAAGTCCTTTCTTTTAAAGTTTGAGTGTAGCGTCCAATATTTACATAGGAAAAAACAGCAAATAAACATTATTTAGCAATACTGTTTCCTACACTCTTTCATCTCCATCAAATTGGCTTTCTTTCTATGAAGGTAGGTTTGAAGTAGGTTTTACCATGATAGCGACCATGCATTTACAATACATCTGACATAAGAGATAATGGATAATATATAAAACAATATCCAGTTTTGACAATATAAAGTATTTGAATTTTGAATAGTTTCTGATGTATTTTATTCAGTTGTTCACTAAAATTGGCATATTTTATGCTACATGCTTAATCTAAACATCTTTCTTTTTATGAAGAGTACGTTTTTCAGTTAAACTTACTACTGGTCACAGGTTTGTGGGTTTGAGACCTGTGTCTGCTACTATATATGCAGGGGAATGCTGAGACCCAGAACATGGCCTTTAATCCTCTGTTCCAAGTGTTCCACAGCATGGCTAAACCTGTGTTCAGGGTATCCCAGCTTGGGAATACGAAAAGAAAAAATCTTAAAAGAATATAAGACTTTAGTAACGCAGTTTTTTTAAAATAAAAATCATAGATTTGCTTAAATATTGGACTATGGTCTAGATATTGTACAACCCTAAAGACAGGTATCTTTACTACCTCCTAAAAATGACTCTTAAACAGGTTTGGCCCTTTTTATGTCCACCATGAGACACATTAGGAGCCCTATATTACACATGAATATTTTTTGCATCCTTGGGATGCCAAACACACACTGACGTGCCATAAACCAACTGAACAGAGGATGGCTTGCCTATAGATTGCTAAAATAGGGCCCTAGATCTTTAAAATTGTTAGATTAATTTCTTATATTACAGTAGGTATTTGATATCTGATTTATTAGCTTTAACATTACTACATACTACCACAATACTATATTAGATGGCCAATATATGAGTTGACAGCTACATACTGGAATCCATTAATCCACAATCTGTAATGCCTTTTTTATACTACCTGTCAGAAATAAAGCAAAGCCTGAAATAGTGCTGCACAGTTTGAAAGGGTTTGAAGAGTCTGAATAATTCATACATTTGCTTTTCTGCACCAGATGGCAGTTTATGCTGCTTGTCAGTTGATGTAAGTGGAGGATCAATGTTGTTCAAAACAGCATCAGATGGGCCCAGCAGATTTGATCTCTTCTATATTTACCTGTAATAACAACATATTTTATAGCATGAAAATACCAGTAGGATCAATATACCATTTTATTCTCACACTGTTCAAACATGACTCATATGCACTTTAAATGTATGTCAGAATCACTTGTATTTGGATTTGTGTATTACAAAAATAGAATCCTATATTACCACAGGGCTAATACCTCATTGACAAAGAATGCCCATCATCGTTGACTTCTATAATTCACCTCTACATGATGTCAATGTGAAACTATTCTTCTCACCTGTAGTGATCACATTTATTTACTTCTACCTGGCAACCGAAGCCTCTGTTTTACTGCTATAAATTATATTAGTTACATATTCATTTAATACATACATTTTTTACATCTATGGCACCAAACAAATGTTACCTGGATGTAAACAACACATCTGCTGTGATACAGAAATTGTATGGACTCCATTTTTAGAACCTTATACTGTGTCACACTCATTACAACTCCATTAGAAACAATCTCTGTATTATAACACATTATGAACCATGTTTTATTAAGTGATATGCATGTATGACTATTAGGGGTGGGCAATATTATATCGTATACAATATATCGCAACACAGAAATATCATGATTTTAAAAATCCATATCGTGATAATAAGCATGGTTTGTCTTAAAAGTAGTCTATTCTTTACTTTGAAGCTTTAAGTGTATATATTGTATAATTGTTTTAGTTTATAGTCTTTGTTTGCAGTTTTTATGCACAGAAATATTCTGCAATATTTTTTGCTGAATTATATTATTTTATGCTATATTATTTATTTTCCCGCATTATGATTATACTATTATCCTATTTTCCTGAAATTAATTAATTATTTTTCTGTTTTCCTATATTGCCAAGTATATCGTTATCACAAAAATACCCTGAAATATCGTGATATTATTTTAGAGCCATTTCGCCCACCCCTAATGACTATAAGGGGTGTATATCAAGCACTATACACAACCGTATTAGTGATGTCACATAACGGTTTATACATGCATTTATTAAGCTTGAATACAGAATTTAACATTTTTTTGTCCAGGTTCATAAAAATAACATCAGTTAACGATTAATACTGTTACTAAAACTGCAAGAAAATCTGCCATATTCATTAAAACATTATAAAACACTAGATGTCTCAGAACAGAATATAAAAATAGACAGTGTTTTCTAGATATTAAAGAATAATCTAAAAAGCTTCTGTGAGCTAAATTTAAAGCTGGACTGTGAGGTTTAATGTGCTGCTGGTATCAGTGCTGAGCCATATTCTTCTGGAGAAGCTGTGGGTGAGTGTGGATCAGTGACGTGAGCGAGGTCTGGGCCAGAGCGAATGCGGTCAAGCTGCTGAATGTGACCGTGCCTGCAAGCCAGAGACCAGCGGGGAACCGAGGAGTTCTCAGGCCCAGACAGGCAGCCAGCCAGCAAAGCCCAGACCACACCACACCATACCACCACCCCACCACTACTCTCTCTCTTTGTCTCTCTCTCTCTCTCTCTTACTTTCTCTCTGTGTCTCTTGCTCTCCTACTCCATCTGTTTTTCTGCTGTACTCTGCTGGACTCTGAGGTGATACTCTTTGCATAAGCTCTGCGACTCACTCTCTCCATTCTGGGTCTGTGTATCTGTCCCATCAAAATATATTACAACAATTAGTCGATATAATCTACAATATAGTCGATTATTTAAATGTGCCGACTACAAATTTTAACTGTTGACTAATTGTTAATTTGTAACAGTAACGTATTACACAGTGCTAAACATATTTACTCACTAAATATTAGTACTTTCCACATTTAAACACATCTAGACATTTAAATGTCTTTTAAATCTCATGTTCAGCTGTTTCTATTTTTTTTTAAAGATAGAGGACATGGCAGATAATCATTGTCTAATCGGCTATTTGAAAAAAAAAAAAATCACCAGATTAGTTGACTACCAAAATAGTCATTAGTTGCAGCCCTACCTCTGAAAGAGGTTAGCTATCACTGTTAAAAATATAACTTCCTAATTTTTTTTTTTTTTTGTGGAAGAACCTCTCTCTTATAGGGATTTGAGGAACCATGGAGGAAAAAAATGTTTTTTAGAACAAAAATATTTCCTAAAGGTTCCTTGAAGCACTTTAAGAGGTTCCTTTACAGCTTTAAATTGAGGAATTTGAAGTCATTTTAACAGTGTAAATTCTGCAACTGTGGAAAGGGGACAAGAGAAGTGAGTAAGTAAATGAGTGAGTAAAATTTGCTACATCCACACAATCTTATTATACCAATAAACCAATGAACTGGCTGCAACCCTGTTGATGCAATACGTTTATTCATATGGAAAGGATTTATAAGATGGCCTATTTGAATCAAGCAAATTTAATGCATCAGTGACTGGTCATGACCTGATTTGACCAGTTTTTGGGAAAGGATGATGTGCTCCAGTAGGGATGAGGGAAAGCTGAGAGGCTGCACAGCGTGATGTGGTCAGCCTGACCACAGAGACTGGGACAAAATCGAGACGGGCTTGATTCACGATCATGGCTAAGAGACCATAGGTTAGCAAACAAGGCGAGAGAGGCATGTCATGAACCCGCGGGTCCCTGCGGCTTCCTGTCCGACTGTACAGCCAGGCATATTTTCATGACCCCAGAACAGCCTCTGTAAAACATCAACACTGTCTGTTTGCTTGACATTCACACGGGTGAACCGCACGCACTCCTTTCGGCAGGAAATCTCGGAGACAAGCTGTAAATTAAATAAAGTCGTAATACCATAACAGTTTGATTTAAAAGGAGTTGATCTCTCCGCGCTATTTAAGACAACGGTGAACTAGCGACCCCACGGGGCGTCCGGGTATTAGAGAGAGCCCTCCGAGATGGAGAAGGGAAGGAGTAATGAGAAGGGACAGCTTTAACGTAGTCCCACTACTCTATCCCTCGGCCATTTAATCCCAGTCACGAGATACTTTTCCTTCCACCTGCCGCGTAATACCAGACAGCTCTGTGGGGCAGCGTATTAAGCTCTATCCTCCCTGCCTGCCAGTTTGATGAAACTCTGGGCCTACACGGCACTGTAATGACATCTTCCGCTTCTCGCAGCCATTCAATCTTCCCTCAGCTTCCTCACGCTGCTCCAGTCAATTCGAATCCTCCCCGCGTCACGCTGTTCGCCACAGTAACTACGCTCAGCCCGCGCCGGACGGAGAGCAAAAGAGCTGTATCTTACAGGTTCAGAGCTAAGACAAAACACTGCAATAATTGATATATAAAAAGCAATCTAGGACTCATAAACAGCTTCACTGCCATCCCAACCATATAATCCATGAGAGCCTGCGTACATACACTTTATAATCAGATTACTGCAGAACACTGGAGTCAGTATCAGTACTCAGAAATAATGCGTTTACATGAACTTGGGTAATCAGATAATGAGAAAACTCCAAGTTTCATCGATTCTGGCAATAATCAGATTTTAATAATCAGCTAGTAAATTCACAGAACTTCTTTCTACAT